>NC_084797.1:56587088-57212088 GCF_963169125.1 Humulus lupulus | reverse complement strand
ACTAGGTCCTATTTATAGAGTATGGGAATGAAAGTATCTTGATTTTACTTGAATAAAAATAATGGCTTTTTAGGTGAAAATCATTTGAATAATCGTTCAGCAGAGGCTGAAGACTAGTTCAAAAGATGCTGGACTTATGGAGGAGTTTGAATGGCTGAAAGGAAAAGAATTCAAAAACGTTTGAACATATGCTGAAGGAGGCGATATATCGCCCCCTGTAGGCGATATATCGCCTGGGCTAGTATGCCCGAGGCGACCATGCATCGTCTCGTGTTTTCCGTATCTACGTGCTGCGATATATCGCCCCCTATAGCTGCGATATATCGGCACACGCTGAATAATTAAACACGAAATTACACATTTTTAGCTAAGTTTGAATGGAGTAAACAGCCTTGACTAAGCCCTCAACGTATTCAAAGCTGCTGACTGACCCTATAACATTCAAACTTTACTCCTTATTAAATTTAATCCTAAAAAATACTTAATCCTTAATCACCATTCATAACATGTGCTTAAAATCCTATTGGTTGATGTCTAAACCTTATAATATACTAAATATAATCCTTAATATCAGTCACATTAATCAAACCTTAGGTTAAACTTAATATTCTTAAACTATAGATTAAACTTAGAAAATCTATAAGTACTACTATGAGTGTCCAAATAATTCCCGGTCTGAACCAAAAATCCACAGTAATAAAGATAATACTATACATACTATAATACTACTATCTATCTTAGCTAAGTAAAGTTCTTGGACTCTACAGTCTGTCAGCTTTGTGGATGTTGCATTTGTTATGTTCCTATTAGTCCAACTCCACCGTTGCACCAAAGCTTGTAATCACTCTAGCATCATACAAATTGTTAGCTCTCTTACCGCTACGATTGCATAATTCAAAGATTCTGCAATGTTTGATGTCATGTTTGAGTATCTATTGTTTGGCGAGTGAATCCTTGCCCATTTGTGATACCCAATTTGTTGTAGATAAGGTCGTAGCCTTTTGTCAATCTTATCAAGTTCTCTCATCTTGTACTCAAACTTTTTCACAGTGATGCATTCGCTGCTGCAAAAAATGTATCCTTGAACTTTTTTGAGTTCTTCTTGAACTCGCTTTTCATGTTTTTGAACAGATGGAAGGTGCAAGCCCCATGCGGTACTTCTAGGTACACTGTGATGGCTGCTTTTATAATGCTTTCATGTCGGTCAGAAACGATGCTCATGTCTTCTCTTACACCATAAGCTTTCCTAAACTTGTCAAAGAACCACTCCCAAGAATCATCATTCTCTGAATCAACTACACAGAATGCTAAGGGGAAGATTTTACCTTCAGCATGTTGAGTTGCTGCAACCAATGATGTCCCTCCATATGTTGATTTTAAGAAAGTCCCATAAACTATTACAACAGGTATGCAATAGGGCCAGCCTTTCATTGAAGCATTCAATGCTACAAAAGCATATAAAAACATGTCATCTTCATCTAATTTTAGTTCAATATAGGATCCTGTATTTGTGCGATGCAACATATACAGATAACTAGGCAATTCTGCATAAGATTCAACTGCTTTTCCTCTAACTTTTTCAATAGCTTTTTCTCTAGATCTCCAAGCTTTGTTGTATTTGACTTGCACTTCATGATCATGTTTCAAGTCCCTAACTATATCAGCAGCTATACTTTGTTTTGATGTTTGTGAACTTGTGTTTGATCATATCTGCAATGATTGTCGAGGTTGCTTGACGTTGGTCTTTTAATCTTATCTCCAAAGCACAAGTGTGAATGTGGCTGAACTTTCTAATTATGAATTGATTTGTGTTTCCATTCCTTGATGCTCGTAACATTCACTTGCAATTTTTATCAAGGAAAGCAACGTTATATTCCTTTTTGCATGACTTTTGTACACAATACTGGAAATGATTATTTATCGCATAATGGCTCAAAACAGTATTCAATGTTTCTTTATCCTTATATATTTGAGACAAAGCAATATCTTGGTGACGTTTGTTTGTGATGACTAAATCATCGTCAATGTCAATCACTTCTTCTTCATTATTTCTGTTTCTTTCATCTATCATTTCTATAATCTGATTGGACACCAGTTCTGCATAATCAATAAAGTCTGCAACCTCTTTAGCAACACAATTATCAACTAGTTCATCATCTAAATTTGATGCTGCTTCTTCTATTTGTGCAACTTCATTGTATAGTTGATTATGTGTTGTTGTACTCCTAGTTGAGAAAAAATATTGCTGCATTGAGTTGATTTCAATTGTGAGACACAATGGGTATTTTGTGATATTCATTTCCGTTTTCTTCAACTCTATGTAGAACTTCAATTGCGAATCATCAACTATTTTTAAAGGAGGGTATCCATCTTTAACTTGATACTGTATTGTCAAAAGTGTAGATTCAAGTTGCAGCTTCAATTCATTGCATATCATACCAATCAAGTTGTTGTAGTTGCAGTCATCTCTAATTACTATTCCACAAACATCAAAGTTGATATAGTTTTTATTTTGATCCCATTACCCATTGTGTTTGAGTAAAACTGCAATGCTATCCATTTCCTGCAACCAAGATATGGCATCAAATTTTGAACGACAATGCTAAATGACATCAAATTTTGAACCACAATTTATAAATTTTTATCCATTAAGCTCTATTTATAATCCAAGTCTCTTTAAACCACAATGATTTAAATTTAAACCACACAGCTTTAAATTTAAACCACTTGCCTAAAAATTTAAACCACAAACCAAATGGCATCAAATTTTGAACCACAAGGCTAAATTGTATCAAATTTTTATCCATTAAGCTCTATTTATAATTCAAGTATCTTTAACCCACAATGTTTTAAATTTAAACCACTAAGCTTTAAATTTAAACCCCTAAGCTTTAAATTTAAACCCCTAAGCTTTAAATTTAAACCACTTGCCTAAAAATTTAAACCACAAACCAAATGCATCAAATTTTGAACCACAAGGCTAAATGGCATCAAATTTAAACCACAATTTATAAATTTTTATCCATTAAGCTCTATTTATAATCTAAGTCTCTTTAAACCACAATATTTTAAATTTAAACCCCTAAGCTATAAATTTAAACCACTTGCCTAAAAATTTGAACCGCAAACCTTAAATGGCTTAAACTATGAACTACTAACTTAAATGACATCAAATTTTAATCCCCAAGGTTTAAGTTTTAATCCTTTAGGCTTAAATAATAAACATATTCTCTTTAACCATTACGTTTAAAATTTAAACCCCTAGCCTTTACATTTAAACAACTAGGCTTAAAATTTAAACCAAATTTCTTTATTGGTAAAAAATGTAGACCACAAGTTGCGATTGGCAAATAAAAAAAATATTTATTATTATTAAATGTGTTTTCTGTGCGACGTGGCCCATATATTTTAGAGTCATGGCGCGTAGTGACATCAATTTGGCCTAATTTTTCTTACTGCCTGAGCCCCGTGGCTCTAATTTCTGCAATTGCTGTGCGCCGCGACGACGTAAATGGCATCAAATTTTGAACCCAATTAAAAAAAAATTATCCATTAAGCTTTATTTATAATACAAGTCTCTTTAAACCACAATATTTTAAATTTAAACTACTAAGCTTTAAATTTAAACCCTTAAGCTTTAAATTTAAACCACTTGCCTAAAAATTTAAACCACAAATCAAATGGCATCAAATTTTGAACCACAATGCTAAATGGCATCAAATTTAAACCACAATTTATAAATTATTATCCATTAAGCTCTATTTATAATCCAAGTCTCTTTAAACCATAATGTTTTAAATTTAAACCACTAAGTATTAAATTTAAACCACTTGCCTAAAAATTTAAACCACAAACCAAATGACATCAAATTTAAACCATAATTTAGAAAGGACGGTCATGAATTTCCCTGGGGAAACCCGTGTCATGTGTGATCACAAGAAAAAAAATAGGGATCTCAATTCTTTCATTTTAAGAATGTTTTAATTTGAAATGATGTTAATGAAAACTTTTTATTGTATTTCTTTGTCATGAATAGTTGAATCTCGTAAATGACTATAGATTTAAAGTTTTAAACTTCTTTTTTGTTACAGTTTTCAAATTTAAATTAAACCATATTTATTTTAGATTGTAAACAAATAAGTATAAAATTTAAACCACTAAGCTTTAAATTTAAACCACAAGCCTTAAAATTTAAACCACTTATATTAAGTTTTAAACCTCAATCCTTAAATGGCTTAAAATACGAACCACTAAACTTAAATGGCATCAAAATTTAATCCACAAGGTTTAAGTTTTAATCCTTTAAACTTAAATCATAAACATACTCTCTTTTATTCCATATAATGTAATGTGTGAATATGGTTTATTGCTTACTAACCCTCAAAACCAATAGCTGTAGAACTCTGACCCCATTATAAGTCAGGTAGATATGACTATTTTCAATGATACTAGTAACTTTTTTCTTGTCAATAGAAACTCAGAGAAGATATGGGAAAGTTTTAGTCACCCCACTGACACTTTTCTTTTGAACACAGTATTGGAAAAAGGAGATGTGGACTTTTCAAGGGACTCAAGTACCAACTTTTCTAGAGGAAGGATTTTAGCTTTTTTTGCTGAAAGATGGGAATTTTGTGCTTGACAGCATAAACTTACCATCTAAGTTTACCAATGAGAATTTCTACCCAAGTGGTACTACTAACACCAACTCTTCAGGTCCTGGTGAGCAACTTGTGTTTAATGAATGAGGTAGTTTATATGTATTGAGAGATTACACTGAAATGTTTATGCTAAGTGGAGCAGACAATGCTTCTAGTGCAAACTATTATTATATAGAAACTCTTAATTTTGATTCTGTTTTTGCTAAGTATTTTTACCCCAAGAATCCCACTATGGAAAATAGTTGGTCTGCTGTTTGGTCCATACCAAATAATATTTGCATAAAGAGTTTTGTGTTTAGAAGTAGTGGGGCTTGTGGTTATAATAGAATATGTAGACTAAATGTAGATAAAATGCCAGTTTGTGAATGCCCAAGAGTGTTTTGTTTACTTGATGCTAATGATTAGTATAGAGGCTGCAAACCAAATTTTCTTCAAAGTTGTGAAGAAGACACAAAGAGTTTAGCTGATAGTTTGTATACATTTCAAGAGATCAAAGATATTGATTGGCCAACAGGTGATTATGAGGTACTTAAGCCTTATCAAACAGGCAAATGCAGTGTTTTGAATGATTGTATGAGTGCAGTTGCAAATTTTAAGAACAATACTTGTTGGAAGAAAAAGATACCTCTCACAAATGGGAGTCTTGACTCTAGTGCCGAGGCAAGGGCTTTCATCAAAGTTAGGAAATCTGATTTTCCTCTTGAGAATCCTTCTTCATCTTCACAGACAAAGAGCCAATATGTTATAATTATTGCATTATTATTTAGACTATAATAGTACATGAAACACTTTGGTTCTGAGTTAACTTTCCAAATACTCGAAAGCACTGAACCTCAAAACTGGACAAAATGCATAGGAAAAGAAAAATATATAGAATAAAAAAAAATATTCAACTGTATAATTACTCCCTGAAGTTCCAGCAATTATGCCCTTTACTTAAAGACTGTTGAAACAAATCTATTTGATACAATCTCCTGATGTCTGCACTGTTTTATATTTCTTATACTTCACACGAATCCAGATTTGACACTTTTGAAACATATGCTATAAATAAACAAAATAAATAAATACAAACCAAAAACCAATACTACAAGCAAACCAAGACGTTATTTATCGAATTTTCTGGACACTATAAATTTTGTAGAGGAAAACCTCTCAAGAACAGTTTTTATCTTCTGAGAAAGAAATAAATGCAACATCCTAAAGTAAATTAGAAGAGAAGTAAACAGAGCAACAAAATTAATAATAACTTACCTGAAAGTTGCAAAGATTTGAGTGTTTGGGTTTGTTTTTGAAGTCACAATCCGCAACAAAATTAATTGCTGAGATTTTGTTGGTTTTAAAAATTTTTGTTGCGGATTTGAGTGTTTTGGATTTGACGGGAGGAGATTTCTAGTTGCTTTTTGAAGTTTTATAGTTCAGCAATGGCTGATAGAGAAGAAAAGATGAGATCATGAAGTGTAAAGAACGCCCTAGACTAGTACTTACAAAACATTCGTACAACATAGCTTATAAAAGAATACCGTCCATTACTAAAGTCTCAGGGGACTTATTTAAAATCATGCAAGTTGGCGCCATAAGTTTAAAATAAAACATAGGTTTTTATGCAAAGTTCAAGAAAACCAAATAATTTAAATAACAGAGTCCCACTGATAATTTTAGGAAAAAGTTTCTTAAAAACAAAACATAATAAAAATGGCGTTCTACGTTGATCGTTTTATCGTCCATAGGATTGCCCCACGCCATACACCCCATGATGAAGAACTCCCCACGTCACCACGCGTGCCATAGAGAAAACCTATTTGCTACCTGGAAGGAAAGTAAGGGGGCGAGCTAAAAGCCCAGTAAGGAAGTACAAGCAAGTAAGCAAGTAAGAAAAACAACAAACAACCAAACACTAACATTCATCTAAAACATCATGGTCTATCATAACATAATCGTAACATTTCATCTTATCATAACATAAATGTGACATATCAACATATCATAGCATAAATGTGACATATCAACATATCATAACATAAATGTGACATATCATCATATCATAACATAAGTATATCAGCATATCATAACATAAATGTGACATATCATCATATCGTAACATAAACGTGACATATCAACATATCATAACATACATGTGACATATCATCATATCACAACATACAGCATACATGATGAGCATGGAACGCTAGTTGTCCATGTCACCCTATGAGGTAAACAGGAGATCACTGGTCCTTGAATAACCTCGGCGCGTCCGCCCTAGGAGTCACGTCTCAATGTCCTTAGTAACTCGGTCGATGTATCTGACATCGAAATCTGTTTGATGTATCTAACATCGTATTCTGTTTGATGTATCTAACATCCATACACATTTCACATTCAATCATATCATCACATTAAGGCATTCATAATTGCATAACAGTTCATTCATATAACAGCCTTACCATTCATAGCATAGAAACATAAAATCTATCTAACTTCCTTACCTCAGGTCCAAGCTAAGAATTTCACAATCTTTTCAACGAGCCTATATCATAATCAAAATAACGTTTCTTAGGTTCATAAAATTACTATTTTGCCCTTCCATACAACTCATGTGTGCATGGGCCATGCACTCATGAATACAGTTACACTAAAACATGCAATTATCGCCAAAAAGAATAATGCTCGTTCTACCCATTTTGCTAACATGATTGCTTTATAAAAATTACATATTTGAATAATAATCATGATTTTGGGCGTAAAAGTTGATTTGCATGTAACATGCATACGTGGGAACGTTGCGTAATAAAGACGTTTTCAAAAACGATAACTCTACATTTCTTGCTTCTATTGTTTGAAAATCAATGGCCATATTACATGTTTTCTTTAAAATTTCTAAGTTGATTAAATTTCTCAAAACTTTATTTTATTTTAGCTCAAAATAAAATATGTGACATTTTCATTAAATAAATATTAATTTACCAAGAATTAACCAACAAGCTTGGGTTTAATTAAAAATACCTATTTTAACATGTTTCTTTAGAAAAATATATTTTATTATTGTGTTACAAAAATGATGTAAAAAATATATTTTAAGTGTGGAAAAATTATATTTTGATTTAATTTATTTAAGACTTAGTTTTTAAGTGGTAAAAACCCATATGTGACAATTTAATAACAATTATTAACTTTTTAAAACAAACTTTCAGCCACTATTTATTTTATTCAAAAATCACAAATAAATAGAGTCTAAATATTTTTCTCAATCAAAATAAAGAAAATCATTATTTATCAAAATATGCATTCATACCATTAAAATATCAATTTTCAATATTACCATAACTTAGGAAAAATAATTTATTCCAAAAATTAATCAAATCCATTTTTAGTGAAACTTTCTTCACATTTTATTACAAAATTCCAGCAACCATTTTTTATCATTAAAATCACCATATTCAATTTTATAAACTCATTTTTTCTCAAAATTCAATAAAAATTCTGTAGGAAATTAATTGAGTAAAATATCATAATATGAGACTTAAAATCCTCTTTTAATTTCATAAAAATTAACACATTCATCAAGAACATTATTTATGCATGCAACTCATATTTTTATCAACTCTTACCCAATTATCTTGAAAAAAACAGCAAGCTTAATTCTTTGTAAAACTCAACTTTTGTCTCAAAAATTTCATAAAATCATTCATGCCTATAATCTCATTATGCTCTTATAATATGCATGATTCCACTAACATAATCACATGAATCCTTTTAAAATCATTTGTTGCAATTCCATGAAAGCCAACAAAACCTTTTCAATAAAATAGCATATAGTAAATTTATACCATGTTCACATGTGCCTTATTTTAACCTAGCATATTTCTATCATTATTTTCATGCATCTCACAATTTAATCATTCAAAACAAAACATGCATCTAACAACATTTCATGATCAAAAATATCAAGATTACCACTTGTTCTCTTACCCATATATCAAAGGTCCTAAAACATGGATCAAATATTTTGTAAATCACACAACAAATCAAGAACACCCTTGGGTGTACCTAGGCCGAAATCACCTTACATGTGTTCATAGATTATTACAATTTTTCATGCATAGCAAAATCAACATCACAACCCTTAAACACAAATCATACTCTCACAAAATCCAAATCCTATACATCATTCCTACCCAAAAATCAACCATTAACACCATTAGCAAAACCTCAAATACAACCACCAAAAACAATATAAGGCTAAGGAAAAGACCATTACCTCTCTTGATTGTAGAATCAAGAACACAAAAGATCAATACCACAAACTCCACACCCTTGTTCAAGCCTAGGGTTTTATGGGAAAGCCACCATGAGGAGAAAGAAGAATCCAAACACACACAAAACATAACACAAATCAATATCATATTATCAAATAAAGAGATTAAACAAAGAGGAAATAAGAAGACATACTCTAGGGGGTTCCTCTTCACTTTCTTCTTCCTTCTTCCTTTCTTTCTTTCTTCCTCTCTCTCTCTCTCTCTCTCTCTCTCTCTCTAGGTCACGGCGACCACACACACACACAAGAGCAATGGCTCTTCTCTCCTTTCTTAGTCCCTTTATGACAATTCCTCTCATAAAGTCTCCCAAACAAATTAAGGTAAGTTTCCATTTCTCTTTTATTTTCCTTGATTTTTCTTTATTTCAAAAAGATACAAGGAATAAAACATGATCAAGCCTATCCCCAAATGATTATAGTCTTCAATTTTTGATCCTTTTTACCATTTTAATGATATATTGCATTCCCACTAGGTCACACGCCCACTCCTCCTTTTCCCTTTTCTTTTATTCTTTTTTTTTTAAATAAATAACTCCATTAAATCTAAAATAAGGAAACCTAAAATGTGTAGAAAAATCTACACATGTGCACCATGCTACCATGCACTAGCACACACTAAATTACTAGGGTGCATTACTATCTATCATGCACCTTAGTGCATTCCACCATAGCTCACATAAATACCTCATTTGTCACACTTAAATAAAATGTAACACTAATAGTAAGATAACATGTTACACATTTAATCACTTATTAAATTAATTAACCAAAACATTTCTAACAATTAAATAAAATAACAAACCATCAAATAAATCAAATAAACAATTAAATATAATAACAACACTTAAATAAAACAATTCATCACACTTAACATTTAAATCAAATAAAGCACAAAATTTAAATAATCTAAAATTTTTTTTTTTTGGTGCACTACATGAAGATGGGAGAGGTGGAGATTGTGTAGAAAGAAGAGTGGGAGACCCATTTGAAAACCATATTATTGAATATAACTTAAAATTTATAAATTATTGAATTAAATATATAACCACCGTATTTTTGTAAGGAAAGTTTCTGATATATGTATTTGCAAAAATTCCCCTTATTATTATTATTATTATTATTATATTTGGTTAAAAGTAATGGAAATAGAGGGGAGTGATGGAGGCGATAGAGGAGTTTTTGTTTTGTCTTTTTGTGTGACTTATTGATTCCTCATTACTAATATAAATATTTTTTATGTTTATATGTTTGATTACAAAATAAACTAAATATCTAATGTGAGATAGAGGCCCATAAAATATCAAGGTGTATTAGTGTTTATGCTAGTAAGTAAATGAGGAAAAATGAAGAAGATTGTATTGAATCAATCGTGTGAAATCTGAGTTTATAGAGGGGAGACTTATTTGTATAGGTAAAGGTACAAAGGGAAAAAGTAACGAGTAATGTTAGAGACACTCTTAATTTGGACACTTATATTATACACTATGATTTGTAATTAATCACAATCATACAATTAAATATGATGTGGACTTTACTAAAAAATATCCATAATTGAGATTAATTACACGTCATAGTATGTAATTTGAGTGTGCAAATTAAAAGTGTCTCTAGTATATGTTACAACTAAAAGGGACCAGCTTGATTAGTTAGAATTAACTAAAAAGGGTATTTGTAGCATAAATATCTAATATTTTCGATTTTATACTCTTATATGTTGGGAAAATTAGATTGTCTCAATGGAAATAGGTAAGAATATTACAACTCTATGCAATAATATTACAAATAAATATAGATTGATTAAATAAGGTTACAACTCTATAACTGAAAATTACAAATAAACAAAGAAAAGGAAGAAGATGATGAAGAAGAAGAGAATAGTGAGAATACAACTCTAAGCAAAAGATTACAAGTAAATAAAGTGTTTGAACCAAAAGAAAAGATTACAACTCTTAAACAAAATATACAAGTAAATAGAACAAGAGAATAAGAAGAAAAAGAATAGAATAAAATGAAGAACAGAAACACAAGTAAACTCTCACTTACACAACCTAAGTGAAGAGGGTTGGGGATCACCAACTTGAACAAGGTTTAAAACCTTTGTCTAAAAGCTTATTTCCCCCTAACTCAAGCACTAAGGGATCTCTCTCAGATATTGGAAATGCTTTATGGAATTATCAAGCCTCAAGGTGTTTCTAGCCAAGTGCTCTAATGGATAGAAATATTGTGTCTTTCAAGTGAGCTATAGGCTCCTATTTATAGAGTTTAGAGACACCCTTTGAGTTTCGAATTCCACCAACCCCCATGGCTGTACCAATGTATAATTGGATTAATATGGAATTAAAAATGAGATTTGGGAGTTATTTGGGGTTTTTGAGCCGTTCAATAAAGATTGAAAAAACTGAAAAAAATAGTCAGTTTTGGCCTGTGGCCGCGACCACTACTCTCTGTCCCACTGGCCATGGCCACTGACTATTTTCAGCACTTAAAAATGTGTTGTTTTTCCAAACAGTTCCAAACCCTCCCAAATGATTTTGTAACTCTCAAAACACATTATTGGGATTAAAATCATATCTCTAACAGCCATTTCACATGTGGCTTTATGAAATTCATCTCAATATTGTGTAACACCAAATTTACACAATAAAGGATAATATTTGGAAGTTACAAATTTGTAACACCAAATATGTTACATTATTTGGATATATCTCATATATCTAAATATTGTAACTCTCTATTATATGTCACAATATGTGACACTCTTTGTCACATTTATTTAATCTAAAACATTATATTATAATATAATATAATAGTACATTATATTATAAAATAATATAACATTCCCCCACTAGATTAAATAGTTATCTATTGTAACACTTATTTAATCAATCATTATATTTTAAAATATAACATATCCCCCACTTGATTAAATAAGAACTCTCTCTTATAAGAGTCATTGCATTAGTGCATAAAGAAAATTGTTTTTCAACTTGAACTTTACTATAGTGTAATTATCACAAAATTTGTCGAAAATTTGGTTGCACTAGGCATTTAACCATCTTTTCATGATAACAAATCGGTGATAACACACACACCTTTGCGATGTTCACTTGAGACCTCTATGTCTCGCTTTGCACCGTTAATGGCCATGTGTACTTTCCATTCATGGACGTTCTTGAGAATACTCCCAATTCTCATGAGAGGTGGCACCACCCCTAGGTCCATATAGGTAGAATTCTTACAGTATATTGTTACCAAAAATACTTGTCTTCACAAGACTGAATTTTATTAAAAAAACTTTCAGTTTTAACCCTCAACTTGGTAACACACAAGTACTCAATATCTCAGATGGGACTTGTTTTGAGTACAACTAATATTCACTTGATTGACTTGTTGTTACCTATTGAACCTAACACTAGTTGAATAACTAGTGTTAAGATAGGTTACCATCAATCATGAATCTCTTTAGGGAGTTTAAGTGTAACGACCCAGATTTTCAAGACTCGATAATGCGGAAATATAAATGTTTTCATTTAACAAAATGTCTCAAAAACCCATAGAAAAAAAAACTTTTAAAAAAAATCGTATGGCCATACTTAACATTTAGTTACAAACATGTTTTATAAAGAGTAGAGTGAGCCTAGTTTAGGAAAATTACACAACATTTCCAAAAATAAAACGACTTCCCAAAAGGTCGGTCCACATGTACATTTGCAAGGAAGACTCCAGCGCTCACTGCTATGCCTTTCCCTTGCCCTTACCTACTACATCAAACAACTAGGTAAGCGAAAACGCTTAGTAAGATCAACTTTCAAACAAAGCATGTAGAGAATTAGGGTTCCGGACCCATCCGGACCCTACACAATCAATTTCAAGAACGCTAAAGCGTCCTGGCAAACTTATGGTCATGCCTGATAACCAAGGATAAATTAATTCATAACTAGATAAAAATCCTGCACTCAGAAAAAATCCCAGAACAAGCAAATATATTATATCACAACTATATCTTATCAACAAATATATCCCTGCACTCAGAAAAATCCCAAAACAAGCAGATATATTATATCACAACTATATCTTATCAACAAATATATCCCTGCACTCAGAAAATCCCAGAGCAAGCAGATATATTATATCACAACATAATTCGAGACCACCGCTCGACAATTTCCAACAATTCATGCGTAACGCGCCCCTCCAACATAATTGCTAATCTGTAAAAGAGAACTGAGTCCCCACACTAAGATCTAGCCAATAAATATTCTCATCAAGGGTAACTATCGTGTTACCTAGGGCATCGCTACTTATTCAAGAGTGTAATCCAATTTACACGGTTTTACGGAGACTTCTATGTTAATCAGTGGTGCTGGTGAGTAGTTTCCCCTAGGGTGTTCAGCCTCACTCAATCTTGGCAACCCCTAGTATCTCTAGGCACTCTCACTGAATGGCCAATATTCACGGCTGCTATCCGGGAATAACTTATCAGAGCACTTGCTCGGATTCTAACCGTCCAATGATTAAGTAAGCACGAGGGCCCCTAGGTCCCATTTATCTTGGCGCCCCTAGGTTTAACCAGCTTATCCTCATCTCATGGCCACTCATCGCGGTAATGAATCGGACATAAATAAAATCAAGCAGCGTGACGGGGATCAACCGTCTAGGATATGACGGACATCTACCGTTCATATTTTCTAAATCAACACTCACTAGACTAACGTCTCTAAGCAACTTTCTATGACAACCTATATATGTGCATGTATCCCTATACTAACATACAAGACAATAATCATTTCATGTTGCAGCCATACAATATAAGTTGACTTACTTGGAGTCCTTAGCGCTCAGCAGGTTTTCACCCTCCAACGTTCAGTCCAGTTACGCTTAGCCAATACTGTAGTTATCCATACAGTATACTCGGATTAATTATGGCACTCATAATTCATTATTATTATTTTGGGCAGTTTAGTTATTTTAATAAAAGTCATTTGTAAGGATTTATAATCCTTATTTGGTTTTAAACCTATTAAGGAAAGTCATACAAAATATTCGAGACTAAACCCTAAGTCTCGGGGAGGCCTATCCTAAGGTCTCGATACCTAGGCTCGGGTATCACAATGGTATTTTCCCATAATCCGCTAAAAATCTTATTCTTTCAAGATATCACTATCAACCCGTACTTTCGGCTAGTCGGTTAAAATATGTAAGATTTTAGCCGGTATTATATCCAGAAAATACTAATAAATTCCTTAATTATTTTTAAAGAAAATAAACTCTTAGATTTTCCTTTTATTTTTCTTAAGGTTTTAATATCTAAAAACCGTTTTAAGAAAATTGCCTAATTTGTCTTAATTAGGAAAACCATTAAAAATTTCCCATCTTGACTAATTAATTTTCCAAAATCAATTAATCCATTTTACTTACTAGAAAAATAATTCATTTAATTATTTTATCAAAATATAGGGTTTTAAACCATCTTTTAATTTATTAACTATTAATAAATTAAATCTCTTATTTTTAGAAAGAATAAAAACTCTTTAATAAAAATAATTCATTTAAACTCAAAGGGGTAATTTTAGTAAAAATATGATTTCAAGACTTACCAATTTATATCTTGAAATAAGCAAAATTTTACTTTTTACCTTATGTTCCAAAATCTCATTTATACACTAAGTGTGAAAAGCCTATTTTTCACATTTTTAACTAAATACTTCGTTAGTTCATAGCTTGAAATTTACTTACCCAATTGTTACCAAAATTTCCCAATTCCATTTTTGTTATGCCATTTAGGTCTTTGTAAAATCTTAGGTCAAAATGAGCATTTTTGATTGGTGAAATCATTTTCCAACAATGAGGTAAAAATGACCTTATTTTCAAGTCCTTATTTTGTCCAAACTTTGACAGTTAATAACTTTCAAACCGTTTAATATTTTATTACCAAATTTTACAGTGGAATAATAGGTTATGCCAGCAATATGTAAAATTGTTTTTAGAAAAAACTGGGTTCATTTTCCCTATACAGTGGCTGTCCAAACTTGGTTCCGAAAATAAGAATACGAAAAAACAGTTTTTTACCTAAACTTTGAAATAGCATAACTTACTCATTTCTAAACATTTTTTAGTGTTTCAAAAGCTCAATTTTATGTACTCAATCACAACAACATCACAGTTCAATTTAATTTTACAAAAACAATATACAGTGGCTGGTTGACCCCTTGGAAGTCACAGCTCAAAACATGTTTTGTTTTAGGGTATCCTACAAAACCCTTGGGGGTTTTGGTTCACATTTTCAAAAATCAATACACATGCATCATAAATATTATTAAACAACTAACATAACCTTATTACATCACCAACAAGAAACTTTAAGCATTAAATATACAAAATCATGCTTAAAACTAAAAACCCTACAACAAAATCATCAAAAGTAAACTTTTTACCTCTTTCGTGTTCTTGCTTAAGGTTTGGACCTTCCTATAAGTTTTGACTCCTTCAAAACCTTTCAAAAACCCTAACCAAGTTCCCCCAACAACATAGTTAATTAGCTATTTGAAACTCTATGCTCAAAACTTTACAAAAGCCTAGATTAGTGAAACTTTACCTTAGGGAAAAATACTTCCTAGACCAAGACTTAGCCTCCAAGTTTCCTTGGTGTTCTTGAGGTTGAATGTTGAGATAACACTTTGAGAGGTCTTAAAAAATCAGATGAGTGAATGAGATAGAGTGGTGTGGTCGGTTGGGGAGGGTTGGAAGAGTTTATACTATCTAATTTACCCTGAAAACACTCAAGTGTTTTACTCCCACTTGCCCACTTGACTTCTTAATTAAATGGGATTTTATCTTTATAAAATTGGGTTCACACAACTCTAAAATACCACATGGCCGGCCACCCTTTTCATTTTATCTATGTTTTATATAAATTTTTTTTTTTTTTTTATAAAGGTTAATAAATGTTTCATAAGAAAAAAAGTCCAAATTGGCTTTTGACACATTTTTCACTCTTATTAAGTTTTAATCACCAAACTTAACATTAATTAATTAAATTAAATGTCTCTCACATTTAATTTAATTAATCACATAATAAAATTTAACCTAAGGTCCATTCATGAAATAAAATTCCCCATTTCGGTAAAATTAGGCATTTAACACAAAATGCCCTAAAATTTCCATTTTCTTTTAGGTTTATTATTTTTTACCAATCTTTAACTTTTATGAATGTATTTTATGCCCAAAATATAATTGCCATGATTTTTCATTTTATTTTCCGAGATTTTTACCCGATCAGGGTTTTTGTGTCGGTCCAGGACCGAAAGTCTTATCTTGACTTTTAAAATCACAAAATTCATATTTTGGCTAGCAATAACTCATGGAATACTTCCAAACAAAATATAATATTATTTAAAATAATATTCTTAACCCGGGGGAAAAAATCCCGACCCGAGTCGTTTAAAGGTACCCGAAAACGCAGGACGTTACATTAAGTCCCATCCCTCGAGATGATGCAGCCACTAAATCCCTCGTTAGTGGCTTAGTGAAAGGATCCGCCAGATTTTCACTTGTTCTCACATAGGATATTGAGATGACTCCTTTTTGAATCAATTCTCTCACATATCCATGTCTTAGACTAATATGTCTAGACTTCCCGTTATACACTCCACTGTATGCTCTAGCCAATATCGCTTGGCTATCACAATGTATCGATATAGTAGATACATTATCTTTGATTAGGGGAATCTCTATCAATAGATCCCTTAACCATTCGGCCTCTTTGCCGGTAGCAGCTAGAGCTATGAACTTTGCTTCCATAGTAGAATGAGATATACAGGTTTGTTTCTTGGAACCCCAAGAAATTGCACCTCCACCAAGTGTAAATACCCAACCAGTTGTGGACAAGTTGCCCCCAAGATTGGATATCCAACTTGCATATGTATATCCTTCTAAAATCGAAGGAAATTTGGAGTAGTGAAGGCTTAATCCTTTGGTTTTCTTGAGATAACCTATGACTCTTCCAATTGCCTTCCAGTGATCCACACTTGGATTACTTGTAAACCTACTACCGCAAATGCTATATCAGGTCTAGTACATTGGGCAGCGTACATTAGACCCCCTATAGCACTAGCGTACTCCAATTGAGCCACCGCTCTTCCTTCATTCTTCTCTAGTTTTACACTATGATCGAATGGAGTATTGACATCTTTAACCTTGAGATGGTTACATTTGTTCAATACTTTCTCAACATAGTGGGCTTTCCCTAACGCAAAACCCCCACTATGTTTCTTTACTTTGATACCAAGTATGGTGTCAACTTCTCCAAGATCTTTCATCTTGAAGGTTGATGATAGAAACCTCTTAATTTCTTCTATCCCTTTCATGCTATTACTTAGAATAAGCATGTCATCCACATATAAGCAAACAATGATCACATATCCCTTACAAGTTTTGGAATAAAAACACTTGTCTTCATTGTTATGTCTAAACCCATTAGACATAATGGCTTGATCAAATTTCTCATGCCATTGCTTAGGATCTTGTTTCAATCCATATAAGGATTTTACAAGTCTACAAACTCTATGTTCATATTTTGGTAGGACAAACCCTTCGGGTTGTTCCATATAGACCTCCTCATTGAGGTCACCATTAAGGAATGCCGTTTTGACATCCATTTGATGAACATACAAGTTGTGTATAGAAGCTAAAGCAAACAAAATTCTTATAGAAGTTGTTCTTGCAACAGGTGCATAAGTATCGAAATAATCGATAACCTCTTTTTGTCGAAACCCTTTAGCTACTAATATACCTTTAAAGGTTTGGATTGTAATGACCCACTAATCTAGACTATTTGGACCATTAACGAAACTATACATAAATCTTACATTTTTACGAAAATACCATAATTTATTGAGTAACTTGCAAAATAAGAGTTATTTACAAATAAACAGAATGCTAAGAAGGATTTGGGATCCCATTGTCTTTAAAAACAAAACATGATTTAAATAAAAAGAATTACATAAGAAAATGCGGAAAAATACATATAAAACCATAGAAATTAAAAGGAGACTACATCCTCGAATCGAATAACGCTCGGACCCTTGACTCCATTCATCATCGATACACATCCTCCAAGCATCACGAATCTTACCGCCTCTAAGCTTATTTTCATGCACATAAACAGAAAAGAGTGAGCCTAATGCCCAGCAAGGAAAATCTAACACATAGTCATACACATAAATTTCATAATGAACGTAAAGACATATCATAACACATAATACACTTATTATAATGGCCATTATTACTTGGGGTCCCATAGACTAAACAAGCTTATGCCCATGAGATTTGTGGGGTCCTACCAGCTAAATAGGCTTATGCCCACAATCTTTTTGGGGTCTTGTTAGTCAAATAGGGCATATGCCCAAGCCTACAACATACACATCAATAACATATTCATAACATATGAAAACATAACACATAAAATAGCATAAACATAAGCATATAGATTCTAGCCTATTTTCCTTACCAAAGATACCGGGATATAATGGACTGAGTTGGGACTTTTGGAACACTCCTAAAACCATAATGAACAAGAGTGAGTCTAAAGAAAGGAGATGAAATGAAAGAGAATAGGAAGACTAAACCATTAAAAGAAAATATGCTTACCACAACTTAAGTGCTTAAGAACTTGGATTCCCTAACCAAAATAAGAATGAGGTTAGGAAATTGAGTAGAAGACTAAGAGAAAGGAAACATAATACAGAAAGGAACTAGAGTTTTGGTTACCTCAAAGATTTGCAAGATCAATCTAACCTCCACCGAAATACTATAGAACTCACTTCCCAAAGTGTTTGATAAGCTTATGATGTTTACGCTTATAGTTTTTCCCCAAACCAGGTGTTTACACTCTCACACTCACTTAACACTAGCAGCTTCTGAACTTAGAGCAAATGGTGAATAATGGCTGGGTACTAGGTCTTATTTATAGAGTTTGGGAATGAAAATATCTTGATTTTACTTGAATAAAAATAATGGTTTTTTAGGTGAAAATCATTTGAATAATCATTCAGCAGAGGTTGAAGACTCGTTCAAAAGATGCTGGACTGTTGAAGGAGTTTGAATGGCTGAAAGGAAATGAATTCAAAAGAGTTTGAATCCATGCTGAATGAGGCGATATATCGCCCCCTGTAGGCGATATATCGCCTGGGCCAGTATGCCCGAGGCGACCGTGCATCGTTTCGTGTTTTCCGTATCTACGTGCTGCGACATATCGCCCCCCATAGCTGCGATATATCGGCACACGCTGAATATTTAAACACGAAATTACACATTTTTAGCTAAGTTTGAATGGAGTAAACATCCTTGACTAAGCCCTCAACGTACTCAAAGCTGCTGACTGACCCTATAACATTCAAACTTTACTCCTTATTATATTTAATCCTCAAAAATCTTTAATCCTTAATCACCATTCATAACATGTGCTTAAAATCCTATTGGTTGATGTCTAAACCTTATAATATAGTAAATATAATCCTTAATATCAGTCACATTAATCAAACCTTAGGTTATACTTAATATTCTTAAACTATAGGTTAAACTTAGAAAATCTACAAGTACTACTATGAGTGTCCAAATAATTCCCGGTCTGAACCAAAAATCCATAGTAACAAAGATAACACTAAACATACTATAATACTACTAAACAATTAGCTAAGTAAAGTTCTTGGACTCTACATGGATAGTGCCGTCAGTGTGGTATTTTCTCCAAAATACCCACTTACACCCAATTGGCTTAGACCCCGGTGGGAGGTCTACCAATTCCCAAGTGTTATTGGAAAGAATGGAATCCATCTCATCATTGATGGCTTCTTTCCAAAATGCATTATCTTTCGATTGCATAGCTTCTCTATAGGTCTTAGGATCATCCTCAACGAGAAGTACAATAGGAATTTTCCTAATAACTTCCTCTCTATTTCCTTCTACCATGTAGAATGAAATTCGTTGAGAATCTATCTCATTCACTACTAGACTTTTATGATTTTTAAGCCTTTGACTTCTTCTAGGTTCAAAGGGTTGCTTTACATCCTTTTGAGAATTCTCCTCTTGAGAATCAACTTTGGATGTAGAAGCTTGAGAATTGTTCTCATATAACAAATTCTCCTTTAGAGATGCTGAAGCTTGAGAATTGTTGTCACATAACATATTCTCAAAAAATTCAACTTCTCTAGATTCAATCACAATATTAGACTCTAAGTCTAATAGCCTATAAGCTTTACTATTGTTGGCATAACCAACAAAAGCACACTTTATGGCTCTTGAACCTAACTTTGTTCTATTAGGTTCGTTTTTCTTGCAATATGCAACACACCCCCACACTTTGAAGTACCTTATATTGGGTTTTCTTCCTTTCCATAACTCATATGGAGATATCTCATTTTTCTTCATCGGTATTCGATTAAGAATGTGACAAGTGGTTAAAAGTGCTTCACCCCATGAGTTGAAGTTCAACTTAGAAAACACCAACATAGAATTTATCATCTCTAGATAAGTCCTATTTTTCCTTTCGGCAACACCATTGTGTTGTGGTGTATAAGGTGCAGTGCACTCATGAATTATACAATTTTCTTCACAAAATGTATTTAGTTCATTAGAGAAGTACTCTCCTACTCTATCACTTCTTAGCACCTTAATCTTTTTATTTAGTTGATTTTCAACTTCTAATTTATACAATTTAAAAGCATCAAAAGTTTCATCTTTATGCTTTAAAAGAAACACATAGGTATATCTACTAAAATCATCTATAAAAGTAAGAAAATACCTTTTTACCACCTCTAGTTAAAACACCATTTAATTCACAAAGATCACTATGGATTAAATCTAGTAAATTAGATGATCTTTCTACACTAGGAAATGGTTTCTTAATCATTTTTGCCTTAACACATGTTTCACATTTACCATAGTTTTTAATATTGCATGCAATCATACCACATTTAACTACTCTTTTCATGGTTGAAAAACCTATATGCGATAGTCTAAGATGCCACAAAAATAAAGAATCATACTCAACAATATAGGCGGAATTAGCATTTTTATTGATAACATTGAAAGTTACATCATTGGTGCAAAATTTAACCATACCCTCACAAGAGTACCTCTTTCCCAAAAATACATTTGATTTGGTAAGTATAAGTTTACCGGACTCAAAAACCGCTTTAATGCTAGGCTTGCCAAGCAAATCACCACTTACCAAGTTTCTACTCATTTCGGGAACATAAAGTACATTCACTAATGTAACTTGCCGGAGGTGAAAAAGACTTCAATGGTACCTTTGCCAAGTACCTTGGATTTGCCCTCATTGCCCATTTGAATCTCATGGTTGCCCTTTGACTCTTCAAAGGTCTTTAACAATGATTTGTCATAGGTGACATGGATGGTGGCACATGTATCATACCACCACCCTTTCACCTTGCCTTGGACCGCATTCACCTCACTAAGGGTAACAACTATGTTTTCCTCTTGAGTTGCGTTCACCTTAGGTCCTTATTGGTCTTTTCTACGCCTACACTCTCTAGCATAGTGACCCTTTTTCCCACACACAAAGCAAGGACCTTTCTCGCCCTTAAACTTGTTTGGGTTGGTTTTTGTACCCAAACGTTTCTCGTTACCCTTTTTCCCTTTGTTTTTGGGATGTTTTGGTTGTGACACCGCATTTGCTTTGGAAGTCTCTCCATTAGACCCCTCCACAAGTTTATCTCTACATATCGATTCCTCTTCAATTCGAATATGCTTTTTGATTCCTCCAAAGAATAATCCTCATTTTTATGAAGGATTCTTTTCCTATAGCTCTTCCAAGTTGGTGGTAATTTAGCCACTATAGCACCAACTTGAAAGGCCTCGGGAAGCTCAATCTTTAAAACTTTCAGTTTGTTAACAATTATTTGCAATTCATGAATTTGAGGAAGAATAGGTTTATCACCCAACAATTTGAAATCAAAGTATTGAGATATCAAAAACTTTTTGGTACAATCCTCTTCCGCCTTAAACTTTTTCTCAAGTGCATCCCATATTTCCTTGGCTGATTTGGTCTCGGTGTAGAGGTCATAGAGCCTATCAGAAAGGGCATTGAGGATATGACCCCTACAAAGGAGATTGTCCTCCTCCCTCTTCCTTCTTTTCTCCACCTCCTCGGGGGTGTCCTTGTCAGATGGCGTTGGGAGAGGTTCTAGAGTGGATTCTAGAATGTAGGAAATTTTGAGAGTGGTCAAAATGAATCTCACCTTGTCTTGCCACCTAGTGAAATTGGAACCATCAAACCTATCTAACCTCACTAGGTCCTGATTCATGATTTTGATGGTCTCACCTTCCATTGAAACAAAAAAAGGGATAAGCTTTTGAATGTTAGGAAAATTAGATTACCTCAATGGAAATAGGTAAGAATATTACAACTCTATGCAATAATATTACAAATAAATATAGATTGATTAAATAAGGTTACAACTCTATAACTGAAAATTACAAATAAACAAAGAAAAGGAAGAAGATGATGATGAAGAAGAGAATAGTGAGAATACAACTCTAAGCAAAAGATTACAAGTAAATAAAGTGTTTGAACCAAAAGAAAAGATTACAACTCTTAAACAAAATATACAAGTAAATAGAACAAGAGAATAAGAAGAAAAAGAATAGAATAAAATGAAGAACATAAACACAAGTAAACTCTCACTTACACAACCTAAGTGAAGAGGGTTGGGGATCACCAACTTGAACAAGGTTTAAAACCTTTGTCTAAAAGCTTATTTCCCCCTAACTCAAGCACTAAGGGATCTCTCTCAGATATTGGAAATGCTTTCTGGAATTATCAAGCCTCAAGGTGTTTCTAGCCAAGTGCTCTAATGGATAGAAATATTGTGTCTTTCAAGTGAGCTATAGGCTCCTATTTATAGAGTTTAGAGACACCCTTTGAATTTCATATTCCACCAACCCCCATGGATGTTACCAATGTTTAATTGGATTAATTTGGAATTAAAAATGAGAATTGGGAGTTATTTGGGTTTTTTGAGTTGTTCAACAAAGATTGAAAAAATTGAAAAAAATGGTTAGTTTTGGCCCGTGGCCGCAACCACTACTCTCTGTCCCACTGGCCGCGGCCACCAACATTCAGTGGCCGCGACCACTTACCATTTTCAGCACTTAAAATGTGCTGTTTTTCCAAACGGTTCCAAACCATCCCAAATGATTTTGTAACTCGCAAAATACATTATTGGGGTTAAAATCATATCTCTAACAGCCATTTCACATATGACTTTATGAAATTCATCTCAATATTGTGTAACACCAAATTTACACAATAAAGGGTAATATTTGGAAGTTACAAATTTGTAACACCAAATATGTTACATTATTTGGATATATCTCATATATCAAAATATTGTAACTCTCTATTATATGTTACAATATGTGACATTCTTGGTCACATTTATTTAATCTAAAATATTATATTATAATATAATATAATATTACATTATATTATAAAATAATATAACATTATATACCTAATCTTTTTTTCGACAGCAAAAATACCGAACATTACGTTTTTGTTACTTCCGTAACTACTAAGTCCGTTAAGTGTTGACATGACTATTGTGATGACACGTGTCTAACTATCATTCAACCACTTCATAATCTTTTTACAAAAAATTATTAATTTATTTTAAAAATAAGAAAAATAATTAAAAATAAATTTAAAATATAAAAAATGTAATTAATTAAAAAATATCAAAAACCTTTTTTTTCTTCTTTTCTCTCTCCTATTCGCTTCGTTCCACTTCTTTTTATTTTTTTTCTCTCTCATTAAATTTGTTTCCCTGGGTTCTTCTTTATGGTCTTCAGCTTATGAAACCTTTGCAAATCACCCAAACCCAGAAGCTTAAACGCCAAAAATTTTCCATCTCTTCAATCGTGACAACCCCGACACCCTCTCTGTGATCTGTGCTTCACCTCCGGCATCTCAAACTCTGGCATCGTGACAACTCCGATGTCATATTGAAGCTTGGGGTGGGATCTGGGTTCATAGGTCTTGGGACGGCAGATATGCGACGGAGCTAGGGATGACGAAATGTGTGGTGGCGATGAAGATGTTGATTATGGCAATGGAGGCAAGAACGAGCTGAGCGATGTCCACGTGCCTATGTGGATGGATATGGGAGGGGGACACTTGTTGGGGATGACAAATCTGAGGAGAGGGGTGCCTTTATAGTGGTGTACAGATCCGGGGAGAGTGATGCTTGGTGGTTGACAGAGCTGAGCTTGGTATTATTGCTACCATTGAAGTTTCGATCTTATTTATGTGTGTTCTTTATTTGGATTTGTATTTGGATATATATATATACATATATACATATATCCTAGTTCTGGTATAGTTTCATTTTGATAGGTGGACTACAAAGATTAATGGTGGTGGTAGTGGTGCATTTGCAGAATTCAATTGGTTTCAAATCAACAAATTTAATTTTGGGAAAAAACAAAAAAGTAGTCATCAAATTTGATATGTGTGAACATTTTTTCATTTGAATCTGGGTCGAATTATTGGTTATCGTAATTTCTAAATGTCTAATGTCTAATGTTAATTTTATAATATATTCTTAATTAGTTTTTTTAGTTTTAAAATCAATTAATAAGATTTTTTAAAAAATGATATGGACCAATAATATGCCAACACTTGTTGGTTTAATAAGCCTAATTAGCACTTAACAGACTTGGTAGTTACGGAAGTAACAGAAACCTAACTTTTGGTCTTTTTGCCGTCGAAAAAAAAGATTAGGTATATAAGTGTATATGTAACATCCCAAATTTACTATTAAGGCTCAGTGCCTCGAAGGCATAAAGGGATTTGTATGTTGATTAACTAATTAAATGCGTGACTATGTGGCATGCATGATATATATATATGATAATGTGAGTACGATTATATGCATGTTTATGAGTATTAAATAGGCATGAGGGTCCATTCTTGATAGTAAGGGCATATTTGTAATATTGGCCCGTCGCTGGCATAAATGTGATTATATGTGTGTAACATGATTGAGACCAAATTATTATGTGGATATATTTGCAGTATACGGCTCGAGGTGGTCCTAGTGAGCAGATTGGCAGAATAGTCACAGCGGGGTTTAGTACCCGGCTCGGGGTGAGCCTTGGGATTTTTTGGGAAGTTTAATGTATATTTGGGGTTTATTGAGTAATGGGTAAGTATTTGGTAATTAGTTGGGCATGAAGGGATTAATTGGTAATTGGTAGGATGACTTGAGGAATTAGTGGGAAATAGGAGGCTGAGTTAATATCAAGAGCAATTTGGTTAAGAAGGAGCCAGAACCCATATGATACCCTGAGAACTCTCTATCTCTCTCTCTCCTATACACGTTTTTATCTCCCTCTCTTATGCCTAGAAAGGGTTCTAAGTTTTGAAAGGGAACTTGAAGAATTAAGCTTGAGGATTGGGAAACTAGAGCTAGGATTCAGTGGTACAGCTCAGGGACATTATCTGCATCTTCAAGGTAAGGGTTTAAATTCAGTTGCTGAAAGAATTTTGTTGTTGTTATGAGAGTTTATGAGTTTTAAGTGTCAAAGGGGAGGGTCTTGATAAATTCTAGGTTTTGACTGGTTTTGGGTGTTTGATGATGCAAGGAAATTGTTTATAGATTAGTTATAATGGTTAGGCTATAAGAATAAAGATTTTAGACTTAATTCGGAGTTTGGTTGAAGGTTGAGTTTGAATTTTGAGGATATGGCTGAGGAAAAACACTGGAAAACCCAGGGAATTCTGGGTTCATGGGGGCGCGTCGTGACTTAGTTCATGGGTGCTGTGGCCCGTGTGCCCCAGATGGCCATGAGAGGGCTGTTGATTGTAGGGCGCGTTGCGACTCTAAGGGGAAAGTCGCGGCCTGCCTCCCTCTGATGCAAGAGGTCATGCCTTTGAATTGAGGCGTGCCGTGACCCTTAGGGCCAGGTCACGGCCCGCCTAGCCAGTTTTGGTCTAGGGTTGTTTTTAAGCTTGGGGAGGCTTGGGGAATCAAACTTAAGCACTCGAGACTATTTCTACTACCCAGTTTAGTAGAAATCGAGGTCTTGGAGGCTAGTATTTGAATCCAAAGTTTTTAAATGGTTTAGAATCTTATGGTTATCCATTATCGCAGTGTGAATATGTTTTTACCGCAAGGGCTCAGGAATTAAGGATCGTGCTTGGGGCCGTTATATGCTTGCTGCTTGGGATCTGAGGTAAGAAAACTGCACCCATGTGGTTGTTGTTGGGACTGAGATTCCCTGTAATTGAATATATGCATTTTGTGAGATATATGTCTATTATATGGAATATGAAAGTATGGCCTAAGGGTGTCGGGGCTGATAATAAGTGTTCTGGACGCAGTTTGGCCAATGCAAGCTGGGGTCAGCTAAATAATCAGAGGACTCAGCCTAAGTGAGTCGGGGTCAACTGAGTAAACAGAGGGCTCAGCCTAAGGGCGCCGACCCTGAATATTTGTATTACTGATTGAAATGTATGCTTGAGAATATATGTGTTTGCCGTTGTTTAGCTTAATGCTTGTACTCTGTTGAATAATTGGACTGGTTGGGTCAAGGTTGACTCAATGCTACTGTTGAGATTGTTTCCAATAATCTATTATCAGTTGAATCTGGTGAATTATATTTATTGTCTCTATATTGTTGCCTAGTTGTGCATGTTGTTTTAAGTTTTCTTGTTGGGCCTTGTCTCATGGGTGCTACGTGGTGCAGGTAAGGGAGATGATAGCTGGACCATCCATGAGTTGGAGAGCTTTAAGGGCGGTGTGTACATATGCAGTCTGCTCGATTGCCACGGTCGGGGTAGCTTGGGAGGAACTAGGGTTAAACCCTGTTTTTGCCGTTTCGGACGACTAAATTGTATCTGTTTATCTTTTACCATTGTAAACTAATTTTTGGGATCCCGTGTACGAACTTATTATTTTAATGAAAAATAATCATTTTGTTGACCAAATCTTTTATTACTTGACTTTGACTTAGTCTTTAATTACAGATTTAAGTTCAAATGACTTGCTTAGCAAGTTAAGCACTATTTTAAACACATAGTGTAACAGTCTTGGTTATCCAGGGCGTTACAGTATAAACCCGAAAATATAAGGTAATAGCCTTCTTTATAAGTTCTATCACGCTCCCTCAAGATGGAGCATATAAATTTATGAATAAATAACATATTTTCTCTAAACTATTACCATTTCAAATCATGTCCCCCAAATTTTTAGTCTATTGAAAATTCTCCCAAATTATTCACGTTACTAAAATGTGGGACTATCGTCCATTTTTTCTAATGAAATGTTGATGTGGTAGTTTGAGTGCTAATGTGGCATTGCCACATTAGTACCTCGTGTATAACTTAAAGAATAAACATAATTTTTCCCATGAACTATTACTACTACTAAATCAGAATCCTTGAATTTAAAAATTTTAAAATTAAACAAAATTTTTGTAACGACCCAAAAATATTAACACTAATTTTGCAGAGATTAAATCATTTATTACATTGAAAAGGTTTCAAAAATTCGGATAATTTTTTTTTTAAAACGTAATGTGTGCACACGCTAAAAATATTTACATTAATAACTTAAAATCATTATAGTAAACCAAAATAGTTTAAGCATAATTAAAATTATCATTTTGAAAGTGTAGACTCCCCAAAGGTCGGGTCACATGTACACTTTCGCAGGCAAACTCCAACTCTCACAACCTCAGCTTTTCCTTGTCCTTACCTACAACATGTACAATTAGGTAATAAAAAACGCTTAGTAAATCAATCTAGCAGCATAGAGTAGAAACAATAATAAGAATCAATAACCTATTCATTGTCCCCACAACATGTAGCTTACCACACTTATGGTTCCGGATAAATTTGGGCCCTAATCAAACAATTCAAGAATGCCTTAGTGTCTTGGTAGTATCACATCACCTTTATTAGAAACCGAAAACATAACCCTACAGAGAATTCCAGACAAGAGTAGAAGCAATAATAATAAAATTGACCCTAGCAGCCAATTTGGGAGTTGCCTAAGTATCCACTAGTATGTTAACTCAAATCGCAGCGGAAACTCCATTCTCTACGCTGCTATCTAAAATGATGAATCCCTCTCGAGGGTAACCATTGGTTACCTAGGGCATTTATACTTATTTCAAACAAAACAAGGTTGGTGTGTCCACATCGGCTCATTGAAACTCCTAGATTTATTTGGCTCGCTTACCTCCTAGCCAATTGTCACGGTAGCAAACCAGACCAATAATGTAAAGGGAAGAAATCATCTGCACAATGATTGAGTAGGCGGAAACTGTTTCCGCTACATATTAATAGGTGGAAATAGTTCATGCAATCATGAGCCAAGCAAAAACTATCTACCCAAATAATACAACAAGTGGAAACTGCCCAATTACTCATGAGGTAGCCCAATAATATCAAAGACAGAAACTGTCTACACAGTCACTAAATAGGCGGAAATTGTCCGCACTATATGACAACAAGTGGAAATTGTCCGCGTTAAAATCACATGTGGAGTGTAAGCACCTCCTTGTCATTGTCTCTAAATGATTCTTCTCTCTCTCTCTCTCTCGCTCTCTCTAACTAGCGTACAAGCCTTACTTCTAGCAAGCAATACACTAGTTAATTCATGTTGCAGACATATTAATCATAGATTGACTTACAAGTTGTCCTTTGCTGCACACGGGCAATCTTCTCACGGAGAATCTCGCCTTGTTAGCTAACACTATAACTAACATATAATGTACTCGGATTAATTATGACATTATAGTAGATTATTATTTTACTTTGGGCATTAAGTTCACAATCGAATACCCACTAAGGGTATTTTTTTCCTCATGCGTTTTAAGCCATAACAACATTTAAGGTTTTCAAAAAAATTCCCTCAACGGGTCTAATTATTTAAAAGTTTGCTTTTACAAAATTTCCCGCTCTGGTTTCACTATTGGACCTAGCTGGGAAAATATAGTTTTGGAAGCTTTCAAGCTTTACAGATTTTAGCCTTTCTTTAATAAGTTATAAAAAATCTATAATTTTTAGTAAAATCACTTAAATCATAAAATTTGATAAATTAAGCTAATTTAATTGAATAAGAAATAATTATAAAAATATCGATTACGTTTAGTTTACTTTTTAAGAAAAATTAAGAGAAAGTTGATTTTATTTTAAAAAGATAATTTAATCCATTTCTTTGAAAATTAGAGTTTTGGACCTTTTAAATATTCTTAAAAAAATTCCATTAATTAATAAAAAATGTTAATTTCATAATATTAAAATTAACCTTAATAATTATTTAGTGTGATAAACTTAAATCTATAATTATCAAGATTAAATTACATTACATAGCAAAACACTTGGAAAATTTTCTCATTTTTTTTCTAAGTATAAAACTTTGTTTAATTTTAGTTCTAAGTTGCCTACTTTAAAAAATTATATTTTGAAAACTATAACTCTAAAAATTCTCAAATATTGGCTATTCCAAGAAGTTTCTTGCCAAATTTTATACAAAAATAACAATTTTTACCTAGAAGTTTCCCTTCAAAATTGCCTAAGAAAACTTAACATTTTTCTTGAACTTTGAAACTTTATAAAATCCATTTGGTTCATTATTTAGGTCTAAAATTTCCTAGGCCCATCCTAGGATATGTAAAAAATCTCTATACGAAAAATTATGTTATTTGAACAATTTTTACTTAGTGAAATGGGTTCCCAAACATGACTGTTCAGAAGCTATTTTGTTCTTTCATAATGTTTTGCCTAACTTTGAAAAATAATATCTCTTAGCCTTTTTAATATTTTTTCTTTCAAATTTACCAATTGTTTAATTAATATCAATATATTATTTATTCCAAAAATCAGCCAAAAATACATTAATTTACCCATGGAACTCTATGTCCAAAGTCGGCTGTTTTGTATAGTTTTTTGTAAGCCATTTTCCAGATTGCACACCAATTTTGCAAAAATCATAACTTGCCAATTAACATCTAGTCTTCCTAAAATACATCATGGAATCAAGAAAATCTAGAAACAGGTTCATAAAAATTTTACTTGACCCGTTAGAAGTCAAGTCTTTAGCATTTTCTCACATAGAATCATAGTTTATCTATGGAATGTTGGATTCCATCATTAAACAATAATTCAAATAGCCATGCATGTATGATCAGCCAACAAACAAATATTATTACAGTTTCCACAATGAATTTAAACACATCAAACTACTAAAAAATGACAGATATTCAAAAACCAAATATAAATACGACAAAGGTGACCATATACCTCTTGTAGACCTTTTGATTGAACTTTGACCTCTAGCACTTCTATTCCTTTGATCAACCTTTAATATACATATTTATAGTCCCCACAAGCACAAAAATCAGATTACACAAGCTAACAAGTGCATCTAAGAGAACAAAATAAACAAAACTTATAACTTGACAAAGAGAAAGTCTAACTTTTTACCGTTAGATGTTCTATCTTTGATAGGCTTCCTTAGCTTCAAACAAAGACCAAGTGGCTTAGAACTAGGTGTATAGAAGGAAGGAGATGAGAGATTGAGAGTTTGAGTAAGGATTTGTGAAAAAAAATTAAGAGGAAAGCTGTAAGGGTGGTCGACCAACTAGAGAGGATTTTGGAGAGAAAACTTAAGCCAAAGTTTGCAAAATGTGAATTATGAAGATCAATTGAATTTTTTACCTTTTATATGTTGTAAAATGGAACCTAAAATTAATAAATTACCCTCCTAGCTGCCGCCCTACACTAATTTAAATAAAGCTTGGTTTTTATTATTAATCTTAATTTAATTAAATAATTCTAAACTTAATGGTGTATTTTCTAAAAAAGTTACTATGTGGAAATTTCTTTCTTACCTTACCAAATTGAAATCTTAACCTAGGGTATTTAAATTAAATACATCTTGTCATTAAATTTAAGTGTTCACGCTTTTATATTTATAACTCGTGTAATTTAATTAGCCAAAATCCCACTTTTGGCTAAAAGTGCATTTTTCACAAAATGCATTTTTAGAGATTTTCCATACAAAAATCAAACTTTTAGACATTAATATAAATTAGTCTAATCATTTAGTGCCCAATAATAATTTTCCATAATTATGCTTCTCAAATAATAATTTATCCGAGAACTTACCCGATTAGGGTTTCCATTTCGGTTTGTCACCAAACCTCACATTTCACACTTTGGCTAACGTTAGCAACAAAATTTTTTCTTTTCAAGCATATATTATTATTAATAATAATATTCATACATAACTCACCACCCCGTTCTTAGATACTAGTAGGTGCCCGAAATGCGGGGCCTTACAATTTTGAAAATTAAAAAAATTGGATGGAGAGAAAAAAAAAATGATTAAACTAAAAATCTATTTAAATTTAAATAAATGTTACAAAATATAAAAATGATAAAAACAAAACTACATTAAAATTTTCTCTCATTTTGTTTTACTTTTCTTTACTTTCTTTCACTTTCCTTCACTTTTGCACAAACCAAATAATCTAAAAAACATTCATCAATTTATCACAAAATAGAACCAAATAAAAAAATTATCATAATATATACAAATCAAAATTTCAATATCTCAAATTGTTCAATTTGTCAAATTCTCAAATTCATACCATTTCTCAAATTCATATACATTTCTCAAATTGAAATTTTGATTTGTATATGTTGTGAAGAAAAAAAAAATACTTGGGTTTTTGTTGTGATAAATTGATGAGTGTTGTTGAGATTATTTTGTTGGTACATATGTGTGCGAAAGTGCCAAAAATTAAGGAAAAGAGAAAGAAAATAAGATAAAATTTTAATATAGTTTTGTTTTTATCAATTTTATTAATAAAATTTTAAAATATTTAATTTAATTTAAATATTTTTACTTTGATGATTTTTTTTATTTATTAATTTTTTTCACCATCCATTTTTTAGCACAATTTGATAATGGTAATAGTTTTGGGGGGGGGGGGGGACAAAAAACATGTTTATTTTTAAATTATACACGAGGCATTGAAGTGACAATGCCACATCAACACCCAAAGTGCCACATCAACATTTTGTTCGCAAAAAAGGACAAAAGTCCCACATTTAAGTAACGTGAATAGTTAAAGGGAAATTTTTAATATCCAAATAATTATATGGGCACGATTTGCAATGGTAATAGTTCGAGGAAGGAGAATCCTATTTATAGTAAATTTCTTATGCCCATCTTGGCAGCTAAAGAAACAGTAATATCTCGTTTCCAACATTCAAAATTTGGGCCATTGTGAAAGGTAGAAACAAGCACAACACCAGGGTGATCACCAAAGCTCAAGAAATATGAACTAGTGACATCTTCATGGAGAGAGGACGGTCATGGTTTTTTCAAGAGAAGAAAACCTATTAGTAGTAGGAGGATTTGCTATTTTAGGTTTAGGATCGGCACCTTTGAAGATGGGAGCAGAGCTTCGATCAATGTCATCAGAGACATGAGCGGAAGTTCGATCATTGTCGTTGGTGATAGGGGCTGAGCTACGGGTCTATGTCTTGCCATATCAATCTTGGATATTTTGAGAATAAATTGCTCACGATTCCATATTAGTGTGTATAATGTTGGGAATATATGGCTTTACACTTTGCAAATCAACAATGAATAATGGGAATAATGCAATATTCTAAACCCTACATGTTAATCAAGATCCAAATTCAAAGTATGAATGCAATTCTTTATAATCAAAGAAACATGTTCATAATATGAATGTTAATCTTGAATATAAGAAACTAAACGATAAAATGATGATAAGATGAACTTAGATACATTTAATCATCAATACTAGCAATAAAAACACAATAGAGAGATACAACATTTGTATTGAGCAACTTGAATCTTCAAACTTGGGGAACTTCTAAGGCTTATACACAATAAGAATATTGTTGTCCAAAATTTATATTCCAAGCTTCCCTTATTGCTTGAAGCTTCAACTAAGTAGAATGAGATTTGAGATTTAACAAGCCTTAAAACTCATGAAAGTCAAGCAAAGCTTGATGAGTTTCTTGGAGAAAACTTTGGTCTTTGAGAGCTAGAGAGAGAAAGAGATATGTTATGGAAAGAGTTGGAAAATGTGATAAAGACTTTACAACTCTAATAACCCATATTTATTGTGTAGGCATCATCATTAGTCTAACCAATAGGTTTAGAACATTTAAAACACATCATTTGAAGCATTTTACATAAACTGTACGACCCTAAAAGACTGCCTTGGCGATGTATAGCCTGTCAAGCGATACGCCGCCTACTCGCAGGTGATGCATCACCTACTAGGGCTTTTGAAGCCCTTCGCATTTTGGCAATGCTACACCACTTAGGCAGTGATGCATCGCCACCCCCTTTGACTTTGGACCTCTCCAACGGTCCTAAAATTGCTTCAAATGCTACCAAAATTTTAACTTTAGACCCATAAAAGTCACTTTTAGGTCCCTTTTGTGCAATCTCATGTTTTCACTTCTCTTTAAGTGAAAGTCGTTAAGTGTTTTGCACCTCAACGTGTAAACATCTTAACCAATGTATTTAATATGCTAGTAAGTAAATGAGGAAAAAACGAAGAAGATTGTATCGAATAAATCGAGTGAAATCTGACTTTATACAAGGGAGACTTAAATATAGTTAAAGTTACAAAGGGGAAAAGTAAGTCTTTTACAACCAAAAGGGACCAACTTTATTAGTTAGTATTAAATAAAATAACAACTAACAAGTAATGGTAACAACCTATATAAGTGATAACAAGGTGGTCTAAAAGTCAACTGGACGAATCATAACATTAAGCAAATTGATCTTGCAATCTACTGACAAATGTATTATGTTCTTTGACATCTCACAAGGAGGAAAAAAATTCTCTTGGGATGAAAAGTTTGATGAGGACTTTGTTGGAAACTGAGTTCCAATATGCATAGCGGAATCAGATGGGGGGTTGGCCCAATCTTTTTTTTTTAAAAAAAAAAAAAATCCAGATCCATTAATATATATACATTAATTCAAACACAAAACAGAATAAGGATGTAACGACCCAAAATCGCTAATAAGGCTTAAGGGCCTTGATTAGTGTGCCTGGAGGGCATAATGGGAATTATGTGTGACTTTAATGAGTAAAATGCGTGATTATGATCTAAAGCATGTTATATGACTATTTGAATATTCGAGATGCATGACTATGTGTATTAATATGCATGTAGGCCCTGATTAGGTTAGAAGGGCATAATCATAATTTTGGCTATTATGGGCATAACTGTATTTATATATGTGATAATTGTTGAGACCACATTATTATGTGGATATATCTGTGATCTGTGACTCGAGACGATCCTAGTGAGCAGATAGCGAAAAAGTCATGGCGGGGATTTATACCCGACTCGGGGTGAGCTTAGGGGTATAAATGGGAATTTAGTGAGTATATTGGAGTCTATTTTGACATCGAGGAATATAATTGGTGATTAATTAGGTATCGGGAGGTAAGCATAAAATATTAGAGACACTCGAGGAATTAGCGGGAATTGGGTAAAATGACTAAAATGCCCCTAAGTGGATTAAAGGGTTTAGAATTAATAGGGAGGGCATTTTGGTCAATTGGCTTCTCAGAGATAAGTATGTTAAGGCTTTATATTTAGTGGGAATTGTAGAGAAAGGTAGAAGGCTATGGAAAAAAAGAAAAGAAGGAAAAGAAAGGAAAAGAAAGGGAAGAAAATAGAGTTGTTTTCCTAGGAGTCGGTTGGTGATCTCTTTCACCATTTCTGGGCGTTTTCTTGGAGCAAAACTCAGAGGGGAGCTAGGTTAGGCTGAGAAATAGGAATCCTAAGCTAGGCTTGAAGAGTTGGAAGAGCTTAGCAAGAGCACACCATCACTTGAGGTAAAACCTTGTAGTTCCTTCAGTTCTGGTTTTGATTTTTAACTTAAGGTATCTAAGCTGTGTTGATGGGGAATTCTAGGGAAGTTGGAGCCAAGGGTTGAGGAAGAGCAAGCTAAGGAGGTCTAGAGGCTAACTTGAAATTGAATTTCCATCAAAGGTATAAATTCTGAGCTCTTAACTTTGATGTTTTGACTGGTTTCTGCTGAGTTTTAAAGTCTAGAAGTGGCTATGGTGAATTTTGAGATTAGGGATGCATGTGCTTGGGTTTTGAGTATTTGGGATGCTTGGGATGAGTGGAGTGTGTTAATAAGCTTGTTTTTGAGTTTGGTGAAGGTTTGGAGAAGTTTTGGTTAAGTTTGGTTTGAGGAAATCGCAGGAAGGAAAATTGGGGTGATGGCTGTCTGTGACTAGCGCTACAACGCTAGGCCATGCCTTCTGGGGGATTTTGGTTCTTCTTGTAGCGCTGTAGCGCCCTCCTAAGAGCGCTGCCCTATTTCCAGAAAGGGATTTTAGGGTTATTTGCAAGGGTTTTTGACCAAGGGTTCGGGGTTCTATTCCACCACCCTGTTTGGTGGAATTAAGACTTCCCAGGGGCTCAGGATTGGTCCCGAGGCTAGGCTTGGGATTTGAGGTTTGGTGATGACTTTGATCTATGGTTGTGATTAGGTGAGCGCTAAGGCTCGAGAGGGATCGTGCTCAAGGAGTCAAGTGATCAAAGCTAACAAACTCAAAGGTAAGAAAACTGCACCCGGTTATATGTTTGTGATGGGACTAAGTGCTCCTGATATTTGTATTATGTCAATGATGGTATTATGTCATGGGACATGTGATAGCGGCCTAAGAGTGCCGTACACAATATTTGCGCACAGAGCGCGGCTTGACCACTGGTAGCCAAGGACAACTTAATATTCACTAAGCTCGGTTTAAGCGGGCCGGAGTTAGTGGGATAACGGAGGGTGCGGCCTGAGGGCGCTAACCCTAGTTATCATATGTGATTTGGTGTATGTTATGAACTGATATGTTTTGTATGCTGAATACTTGACTATTCTAAATGTTGATATGATTAAGAATATGTGATGCAATATGAGATATTGAATTGTCTGTTGATTGCTTATGCTCTGTTGTTGTGTTTTCTTGCTGGGCCTTGGCTCACGGGTGCTACGTGGTGCAGGTAAAGGCAAAGGAAAGTTGGACCAATCTTGAGGTGGCGGGCTGCGGGGTGGAATGTACATAGCCAGATGTTCGGTTGCCATGGCCGAGGAGTGGATCAGGATAGAGATTGCCTAGTTGTCTGTTTTGCCTTAATATGGCTAATACTGTATTTAGTCCTTAAATCTTTTGTAAACAGTTTCAATTTTAACATTTTTGGGATCCCATGTAAACAGGAGATGTTTCTTTATGAAAAATGTGACTTTTGAGACCAAAACATTTTAACCCTAGAACCTTTATAGTTTCAGTAACACGTTCTTAATTAAATGACTTGATTAGCAAGTCTAGCACTTTGATAAACACACAGTGTAACGGTCTTGGCTATCCAGGGCGTTACAAAGGATCATACTAATTTGAGCTTATCAAGAATCATTTATTTCTTTTAGTATATTTAAACGAATATCCAATCCAAGCTTTATATCAAGAACTCAACCATGATCTTTCGAATCGTTCTCTACACCTCAAGACGTGTGTGGGCATGTAGAGAAACTATGCGATTGATTTGTGATTCACAATATGTATTCAACACATGAGATCTTGGAATAAGCTTAGAGAAAATGAGGTTTTTCTTAGAGAGAAAATAATACGATATATTTTCTTCTCTGTAACTGAGATTTAGATTTCGTGAAAAACTAATTAGACCTAGTATTAATAATATATTTTATAATATTATTCTAGGGTTTGATATTTTATTATTCACAATGTATTAAACTAAATTCAAATATTTATCTTTAATAAAATAATATTTACATAATTAAAAGACCCAAAACTAAGTCTATACTAAGTGTTACACACTAATCACAGTGTTGTGAATGGCGTGTGACACATGTCCATTTTCAGGGATTTATGTATTAATATCTTTTAATTATTTATTATTTAAAAATAATACCAAAATTATCCTTAAATATCTTATTTTTTTAAAATGATATTCTTAAGACAATATCCAGGTAACTCATAACCAACATGAATTATTCTTTCCATTAATTAATTATTTAAATACATATTTAATCCTAAACCAAATCAAATTCGAACTACCAAATTAAGCTCTCACTTTTAAGAAAAACTTAATTAATTCAAAATTTATTATTTTCTATTTATTTTATTTTATAATTTCAATAATCATACAATAATTAATTAATTTTTAACACTAATTGTTTATCCAAAAAACAGCTATGGATGACATGACAAGAATTTTCGACACGTGGCCAACACGTGGCAGAGATGATGCTCGCCTATCGACCAGAGATACTTCCATATGCGAGGTTCAAGTTTTGTATACGACCAGCCTGGTCGTATACTTCGTTTATTTATGTATAAATTTGTATAGTTGTAATGATATCCGAGAATATCTCTTCATTATAACCTGAATATCCGTTTATTAAGGAAAGATAAGATTAATTGACTCGTGTAATCCTCCTTGAGCCTATGAATAGTCAAGAAATAGCTCAAGGGGGGATCTTTTGTTCTTTTTCCGAATTGTATTGCTCTTATCCATCGTCTATATTGTTTCTCCTTCTAAGGTCTGTGAAACTCACGAACCCTAGTTCTTTGATCACACCTTTGAAGCTCAACATTAATAATAGTATCAAGTGGACGTAGGTTATTACCAATCACTGGGGCCGAACCACTATAATTCTTGGTGTTCTTTACTTTCCATTAGATTGTATTCTCAAGCATCGTACTAATTTCCTGTTGTATATTTGACTCTGCGTTGTTGGCCAAAACAAGGGTCAAAATTCTGGTGCTTTCGTTAAGAGCTTGTGAAAGAATCTAATGGAAAAATCTTCCAAGAAGACCGGACAGGATGCTGCCGCTGCATCATCCCAGCCTCCTCCCCCAAATGTGGTTGAAGACGAACCTCATTTGGAGTTTGATGAGGAGGAGTTAGATTCTGAAACCTTGAAGGCAATGCTAAGGGTGTTGCAAGATGAGTTGGCTAATCTGAGGGCCAATCAAGAGAATGCTGCAGAGATAATGGCGTTGCAGCAAAGGGAAATAGAGTGCCAGCGCCAGGAGCTGAGCGAGCGGCAGGCTAAGATGGACCGCCGACAGAGGGATTCCATGGCTTCCCTTGAAGCAGCCATCCTGCTGGCTAGGAATCAGGCTGCGCCAGCCTCCCAGCCAGACTAGCCACCAAATGGGCCATCTCAAAGGGGACCCAATCCTAGTCCTCCGCTTCAGCCAGTAAGCCCTCACAGGCCGGAGCAGCCACCTGTGGTTTAGGATGATGTCCCGCCTACGGATCCTAAGCAGCAGCCTCTGTCTCAGGCTGGTCGAGGTAATCCCCCACGCCCGAGGCAGAATAGGGCTGAGAAACCACCCCGCAGCCCTAGATGCCTAGGGGATGAAGACCCGTATCCACCAAGCAGGGGGCAGCGTCCTTCTGCCAACAGGAGAAAATCAGAGACAGGCTTTGCGGTCAGGGCCCCACCACAGCATAACAATGCACGGGGACCCACCGACCAGCGCAGGCCTCCCCCTAACGCTTGGGAAATGCCAGCCCAAGGAGGCAACAAAGGGAATAGTCGGTCGCACCATAGCCAGCCACGATTCAGAGATGGCCACAGCTACAATGAAGCTGACTCTGGCAGAGGAAATACTGGTCGGAGGAATGAAGAGAGAGGTGGAGGCAGGAGCCCTCCACCTAGAGAAGACAGACCTGCAGGTCATAACGTTGGGGGGCAGCCCAGACAGAATAATGTCTTTAGTCAGCTTGGAGTCAGTGAGCAGCGGCGAAGAGATGATGATTTGAGGGATGTACTTAACGACTATCGAGAAAGGCACGATGAGTACATTCCCCCAGCACGAGAGGCCCCAGCAATCCCAGAAGCTGTTCAGGCTCAAATCGATGCCCTGAACCAGGCTGTGCTGCAGCTGGTCGGGGGGCGAACATCCCACGTTGAGTACGATCGGAGGAGAGGCACCCCTTTCGTAGAAAGGATTGCTGTGGCAGAAACCCCCAGTAAGTTCAAGATGCCAACACTGCCAAATTTCAATGGGTATGGAGACCCAGTATCTCATGTCAACAAGTTTGAGATACAAATGGACATTCAGAAAGTCTTCGAAGACGCTCGCTGCAGGATCTTCCCAGCAACACTTTCTGATGCCGCCCAGGAGTGGTTCTTTAATTTCCCTCCTACGAGTATAGTATCCTGAGAGATGTTCGTGAAGGAGTTTTACGGATAGTTCTATGCGGGGCGTGTGCACCCCACTGAGGCTAACCAACTGTTCGAGATACGCCAGAAAGAGGGGGAGCCCTTGAAGGAATACGCTCATCGCTTCATGTGAGCTGCAGCTGGAGGCAAGACTGTGGGCGATGAAGGTAAGATGATGGCCCTAACTGCTGGGGTTAGACGCCATTCACCCCTCTGGAGTAGCCTCAGAAAGAATGGGGTTAAAAGTACCCATGAGTTCTTAGATCGAGCTGATCGATACATCAAGCTCGAGGACGCGATTGCCAACGAAGGGAAATCTCCAGCAAAAGACAAGGGGCCCAAGGAAGAACCCGCCAAAGCCGCCAATGGGTCGAAGCCCAATGGCAACGAGAATGGCAATGGTAAGAATGGTGGAAAGCGGGCGCACAACGAACCCTCGACCTCCGAGAATAAGCACCCCAAAGGTAATCAGTATGAACTGAGATTCACCAACTACACTACCCTTGTTGAAAGCCGAGCCGAGGTCTACCAGGCGACCATCTCAAGCGTGCCCTACAAACGACCACACCTATAAGAAAAGATATCTCTAAGAGAGATGCAACAAAATTCTGTCATTTTCACAACGACTACGGGCACGACACTAATGAAAGTAACCAGCTGAAGGAAGAAATTGAGTTCCTGTTAAGGCAGGGACATTTAAGAAGATATGTACGAGCTATGGGAAGTTCTCAACGAGAGGCTCAAGGTGGAAACGAGTCGGCGCCTGCACGCCAATGCTCGCCACCTTTATAGCCAGCTCTTGTGGCAGGTACCCTACTCACCATTTGCGGAGGCCCACATCTTGCAGGAGATAGTGGGAAAGTGAGGGAACGATATGCTCGAACCCTGCGCCACGACCAAGACATCAAGATGATGAGTGTTGAGGATCGAGCACCAAAAAAGGCTCGAATAATGGAGGAACTGATCACCTTCTCTGATGATGACGCCTAGCACGTGCGATTCCCACACTTCGATTCGATGGTCGTGGATGTACAAATCGCAAACATGATGGTGAAAAGGGTGTTGGTCGATACAGGAAGTTCGATCAACATCCTATACAAGTCTTCGCAGGAAAGGATGAAGTTGTTCATGAAGGACCTGGAGCCATGCAACCAAACCATTTATGGTTTTTCCGGAGAAGGGCTCGACCCAACAGGGTTGATTAGACTCCTAGTCACAGCAGGCACTGCACCTGCTAATAGGACATTACTTACTACTTTTATATTAGTTGATTGTCATTCGGCGTACAACACTGTGATAGGGAGACCAATCTTGGTTGACCTACGAGCCGTTACCTGTATATGGCACCTCGCTATGAAATTCCCAACGGACGTAGGGGTAAGATGCGCGTTGGGAAACCAGAGGGAAGCAGGGGAGTGCTACAATGCCTCGATCACCAAGGCAAAGAAGGGTGTATCGAGAGATGCCACCAGAAAGGAGTTGCAAATGGCGACTGATGTTCAGGCCCACTCGGGTGATAATCTCACCAAATAGGGCGTTTCCCAAAGGGAGGATAGGGACTTAGATCCTCGCTTTGGGGATTTTGAAGAAGAAGTAAGACCCGTTGAGGACCTTGAAGAGGTCCAACTCGATGAAGGAAATTCGACCAGAGTTGTGAAAGTCGGTAAAAACTTAGAAACAACAACAAAACAAGCACTGGTGGAGTTCTTAAGGAGGAACCAGGAGGTCTTTGCCTGGTCGCACAAAGACATGGTCGGGATAGATCCTGCAGTCATCAGCCATGTCCTGAACGTCGACAAAAGCTTTCCACCAGTGCAACAAAAAAGAAGGCTGCTCGACAAAGATAGGTCAAAGGCCTTGAAAGAGGAAGTCGAGAAGCTGAAGGAGAATGGGTTCATCAGGGTGGTGTTTTATCCATCGTGGGTCTCTAATCCCGTACTAGTGCCCAAGCTGAATGGAAAGTGGCGTATGTCCGTGGATTTTACAGACCTAAATAAAGCCTGCCCCAAAGACTGTTTCCCACTCCCGAGGATCGACCAGCTGGTCGATGCCACTGCAGGGCATGAGATCCTCTCATTCATGGATGCATACTCTGGGTATAATCAAATCAATATGCATCTCCCTGATGAGGATCACACTAGCTTTAATATTGATACATGGCTCTACTGTTACAAGGTGATGCCCTTCTGTTTGAAAAATGTTGGTACGACTTACCAGAGACTCGTCAACCACATGTTCAAGGAGCTAATCGACACAAACATGGAGGTTTATGCCGACGACATGCTGGTCAAGTCGAAGAAAGCAAAAGGGCATGTAAGGGATTTGCAGGAATGCTTCAACGTCCTGAATAAATATCAGATGAAGTTAAATCCCCTTAAATGCTCCTTCAGAGTAGGATCAGGGAAGTTCTTGGGATTTATAGTTAACTCAAGAGGAATTGAAGCCAATCCCGAGAAAATAAAAGCCCTGATCGAGATGAAATTGCCATTAAAGATTAAAGATGTTCAAAGCCTGACTGGGAGGATTGCTGCTCTCAGTAGATTCATTTCGAAATCGACAAACAAGTGCGTCCCATTTTTCAATCTACTAAGAGGCAATAAGAAATTTGAATGGATAGATGAGTGCGAACATGACTTTCAAGCACTAAAAACACATATGGCGCAACCACCCATCCTGTCAAAGACGGTCGATAAAGAAACTTTGTTCATCTACCTGGCAATCACGCAATACGCTGCTAGAGCTGTTCTAGTAAGAAAAGAAGAAGACGTGCAGAAGGCTGTCTACTTCGTGAGCAAAAGTCTGATTGGAGCAGAATAGCGATACTCGCCAATTGAGAAACTAGCCTACTGCCTAGTTTTGGCCTCTAGGAAGCTGCAGCCTTACTTCCAAGCTCATCCGATTACGGTCTTGACCGACCAGCCTCTTCGACAAGTCCTGCAAAAGCCAGAGGCTGTGGGTAGATTACTAAAGTGGGCAGTTGAACTCGGGTAGTTCGACATATCTTACTTGCCACGAACAGTGATAAAAGGACAAGCCTTGGCTGACTTCATCGTTGAGATCTCGCGGGCAGCGAGCAGACTGAAGAGCCCAGCGAGCCTGAGTGTCAAATACAAGCACCCTCGTGCAAATTATTCATAGACGGTTCATCCAACGAATCCAACGCAGGAGTAGGAGTGATATTGATCACGTCGAAAGGGCATCGATTTCACTGTGGAATCAGATTTCACTTCACTGCTTCTAACAATGAGGTCGAATATGAAGCATTACTCCCTGGATTGCGGTTAGCCATGGATATGAACATAAAAGTGCTTGACATCTATAGTGATTCTTAGCTGGTGGTGAATCAGGTCCTAGGAGAGTACCAGGTGCGAGGCTTAAAGATGGTGGCCTATCTGAACAAAACAATGGATCTGTTAGCCTAGTTTGACAGATAAAGTCTCCAACAAGTACCTCGTGATCAGAATTCCAACGCGGACGCTTTGGTAAAGTTGGCAAGTGCGAAGGATTTTGATATTCTGAACATAGTGCCAGTCGAACGACTATCAATACCAAGCATCCAAGCAGCAGAAACTACTATGGTAATCCAAATGGCGGATATTTGGATGGCACCATATGTAGAGTATATGTCAAGCGGCGTGCTGCCAGCAGACAGAAATAAAGCCAGGACTCTTCAGCAGCAAGCTGCTAGGTATATCTTGGTCGATGGGATCCTGTATCGAAGGGGATACTCATTGACACTCCTCAGATGTATTACAAAGGAGAAAGCCAAAGAGTTGATGAAAGAGGTGCACGAAGGTTTTTGCGGGGACCACGCTGGGGGGCAAAGTTTGTCAAAAAAGTTCCTAAGGCAAGGATACTTCTGGCCAACCATGAATGAAGACTCAATGGAGTTCGTGCGGAAGTATGACAAGTGTTAGAGATTTTCCAAAATCCCACGAACAGCCCCCAATGAGTTAAAGCAAATGTAGAGTCCATGGCCCTTCGCAGTTTGGGGAATAGATCTAATCAGATCTTTGCCTACAGGGAAAGGTGGTGTAAAGTATGTAGTGGTTGCTGTCGATTACTTCACTAAGTGGGCCGAGGCTGAGCCACTCGCAACCATAATGACCAAGAAAGTGCTTGACTTCGTAGTCAAGAACATCATTTGTCGCTATGGATTACCAAGAAAGATAGTCTCGGATAATGGCACCCAATTTGATAGTGATCTATTCACGGACTTCTGCAAATGGCATGGTATTATCAAAATATTTTCTTCAGTCCCTCATCCCCAAGTGAATGGGCAAGTCGAAGCAGTTGACAAAACCTTAAAGGATACCCTGAAGAAAAGAATTGAAGAAGCTAAGGGAGTGTGGCCAGAACAATTGCCTAAAGTGCTCTGGTCGTACATAACTTCCCACCAAACAGCAATAGGTCATACCCCGTTTTCCTTGGCATACGGGTATGAAGCTATGTTGCCTGTCGAGTTGGATCCACCCCCGCACTGCAGATTAACATACGACCAAGACTCTAATAGCCAACTATTGATGGAATCCCTGGACTCAATCGATGAAAAGCATGAATAAGCCCAACTTCGAGTAGCTGCGTACCAGCAAAAGGTTGCCCGGTATTTCAACTCTAAAGTGCGAGAAAGAAAATTCAATGTTGGAGATCTTATACTCCGAAGAGTTTGTCTAAACACTTGCGACCAAGCTACTGGAGTACTCGGGCCTAATTGGGAAGGGCCATACCAGATGGATGAGGTCCTTCACCCAGGCACTTATAAACTTGCACGCTTAAACGGAGATCTCGTTCCTCGCTATTGGAATGGAGAACACCTGCGCAAGTATTACCAATAATCAAGTCTTCTTAAAGAATTGGCTTGTATTAATTTTACATTTTACAAGTTTTGAAAAAGGGTTGGTAATTTTATGTGACTGATCGCTTATAAGTGTAAGATCTTATTGATCACTCGTACATACATGTTTAGTCCATTTATAACGAGAAATAAAAGGGACTGTGCGCAGCCAGTCATTTCTTGCCAATTATTGTATTTATTACAAGTATTTTCTCATTACGTGTGTTGTTTTCCTGTATTATAATGCTAATCATATTGCTACGAGCAGTAATGTTCGAACAGGTTCTGGTCAAGGCAAGTGACCAAGGACCTAAAGCTCCTCGATCACTTGGGGGGCATATAAGGTACAAGTAAGCAAAGCATATCATTAAAAGGTATGTAAACGCATGAGCAAAATAAGTGAAAGCATGCTAGGGTACTTAGAGTATTTTTCAAAATTTTGTTATTTTGTTAAATCAAACCAAAGTGCTATGCTAAGTTTGGTCATGCGAATAGATGTTATAATAAGATGCAAATATATTATAATATCAAAATGTATACTTTTACATCGCGAGCAGTCGCTGCTTGGATGTAATTGTTCAAATAAAAGTAAAAGCTGCCCATGCAGCAATAACAAATATATTGTCTTTACATCACGACCCGTAGGTCGTGTAGTTAAAAAGATGAAAATAAAAATAGAAAAAGACTAAGGAGTCGGAGGATCTTGAGGAGGGCCCTGATCGATGACGTATGCAGCCTCATTGTCTGCCCTGTCCGTCCCAGTGGCCAGCGAGATCTCAGGGGAAGCAGGAATCTTTGCTCTTTCTTCCTCTGCTAGTCGAGCAGCACAGCGAGAAAGCTCGTCGTTTCTTGCATTCTCAAGAAGGTAATTGAAGTTGGCACCCTGGTTGTGCTTCCAGAAATCGTAGAAGCATCGGAGAGTGGCATTCTTATACCTTTCCAAGTTGCTAGCATTGGCTTTCTCAAGATCCTAGATCCGGCCCTCCAAGGTAGTATTCTCCTGTCTACTCGCAGCCAAGTCCTCCTCGAGCTGTTTAGCCACACGGTAATTGATGCGGTTAGACTCCTTGAACTGGTCCCTCTGATCGATGGCTTTGTCCAGAGACTTTTGCTTCTCCTTCAACTCCTTAGCCAGTTTATTCTTCTCCTCAAGCACCACTACAAGCTGTTCGACATATATCTCTGCGGCAGCTTTGAGTTCATCAGCGTGCCATTGCTCCAAAGATTTGGCCTGCTCGGTAACAGCACCCGAGCGGAGACGGCCAGCAGTAAGGGTTAGCATTGCCTGCGGTCAGAGTAGAAGTTAGACTAACTATGGAGTATAGAAGGGTTGTCTCTGCAGAAAAAGATGACTTGCACTGGTAAACTCGTTCAAGGCACAGTTTAAGATCAGATCGACGTCCATCGCCTGTGTCTCGGCCATCGCCTCGAGGCAGCGGTCGTGCTTTAAAATTTTTGAAACCCTGTCCTTGACCGATTTGAAGGCACGACTAGTTATGTCGCCCCCAGTCGAGGCAGGACCGGCCTGCTGAGTCTGGTCGGTTGGGGTCGCTGGAGGTGGAGTCGATCCAGCTGGAGCAGGGGGAGTCTACTGCTCACGAGGAGAGGGTGGATTTGCATTGGCTGAGGGCCCGTCCTCTGGGAGGCCTGCATTGCGAGGCTTCTTAGCCTGAGGTGCTTTGCTGCTTTCCCCAGGGTGCCTCTTGCTTGCATTCTTTTTTTTTTGGGGGAGCCGCGGGAGTCTCGGGAGTGTTGTAAATGTCGAACACGTTCACGGAGTCCATGTCTGGAAAAGAAGCAAAATGTCGAACAGTGAGATAGCATAAATGACTAAGTATATTGCATCAGAAAGGAAATAAAGAAAGATTGCAAAGTCAAATACCCGAGCTATTATTACTGGTCGCTATACTATAGACTCTACTAGTCTTATACTCACTCTCTGACATGAAGAAGTCTGGACCTAAATTTGGAGCATATTTAAAATTCTAGTCTCCGTCGAATAGGTGACAGGGAATTGGAAAGCTATCTAAAAGCGAAATAACTGTACCATTATCATCTGAAGACTCGTCCAAGTGTTCGACAGGCTCGGTGGCCTTCTTTTTCCCTTTCCCCAAGGGGGCAGAGGGCCTCTCTGTTGGAGGTGTGCCAACAGGTTCCCTGATCGTGACCCTGGTTGGTCTCCTTCGTGGAGGCGACACTAGTGGCTGCTGCTCAGGTTCCTCCTCGGGTGTGGTACTCCTTGCTGTTGACTACCTCATGTCCTGATGAGGGGCCAAGAGGCCAACCAGCCTAGGGTTAGCCTCTGTGACCAGATGTTTGAAGCTTTTTTCTCGTCAGTCATGCTGGCCAAGAGGGCTGATCTAAACTCCATGTCTGGAGTTGGGTCTGGTCATAACCATGGGCCTGAAAGGCATTAAAAGTTTAAGAGAATGTGGAGAAGAACACTAAATAAAGAGTAACAGCTAGTGATACAAAGGTTTTACCTCCTTGAGCAAAGGCCAGATTGTTCGCGATCATGTCAGTCGTGAGGAAGTACTCCTGGTCGTACCTCCCCACATTCGATATATGGGTGGTTTCAGTCAGGAAGGTGTGCCCAGTTTCCTGATGACAGAAATGAAAAAACCCCGTACCTTCTTTGTTGGGGTTAGACTTGAGGTCAAACAAGTAGTTAACCTCATGAGGAGTTGGCACATGCCATTTTTTGTGGCTGTACATGATATAGAGTGTAGTGAGCATTCTATATCGATTTGAAGTTATTTGAAAAGGGGAAACTCTGAAATAGTTGGCCACCCCTTGGAAAAATGAATGAAGAGGCAAGGTAGCCCCTGCCTCAAAGTGGAACCTCGACCAAGTGTTGAAGGCGCCTCCGGGCAGGTTCGCCCGTTGGTCTTGGTTAGGACTAAGGTCACCCCTGTGAGACCATACTTCCTGAAGTAGTTGGCGATGATCCTGATCGTCACTCGACTCTCAGGTACTAAATACCACTCAACATCTGGCTGAATGGCATGTAACGCCCTGGATAGCCAAGACCGTTACACTGTGTGTTTATAAAAGTGCTAGACTTGCTACTCAAGTCATTTAATTAAAAACGTGTTACTGAAACTATAATGGAACTAGGGTTAAAAGATTTTGGTCTTAAAAGTCGCATTTCTTATAAATAAACATTTCCTGTTTACACGGGATCCCAAAAATAATAGGATTAAAACCATTTACAAAAGATTCGAGATTTAAATACAGTATTAGCCATACTAAGGCAAAATAGACAGTTAAGCAATCCCTGTCCTGATCCACTCCTCGGCCATGGCGACCGAACAGCTGACTATGTACATTCACCCCCACAGCCCTCCATCTCAGGATTGGTCCAACTTGCCTTTTCCTTTACCTGCACCACATAGCACCCGTGAGCCAAGGCCCAGCAAGAAAACACAACAATAGAGCATAAACAATCAAACAATCAATAGACAATCCAATATCTCATATCACATAAGCATGTTCTCAACCATATAAGCATTCGTGATAATCAAGTATTCAGCATGCTAAACATATCAACTCATATCAATCACCAATTTACAAATGATAACTAGGGTTAGCGCCCTTAGGCTGGACCCTCTGTTTATCCCACTGACTCCGGCCCGCTTAAACCAAGCTTAGTGAATATAAAGTTGTCCTTGGCTACCAGTGGCCAAGCCGCGCCATATGCGCAAATATTGTGTACGACACCCTTAGGTCGTTTATCACATGTCCCATGGCATAATACCATCATTGAAATTATATAGATATCAGGAGCACTTAGTCCCATCACAAACATATAACCGGGTGCAGTTTTCTTACCTATAGATTTGCTAGCTTTGTTCACTTGATCCTTGAGCACGATCCCCCTTGAGCCCTAACGCGCACCTAGTCACAACCATAGGTCAAATTCATCACCAAACCTCAAGTCCAAAACCTAGCCTCGGGACCAATCTCGAGCCCTCGGGAAGCTCTAATTCCACCAAACGGGGTGGTGGAATCGAACCCCCGGGCAAAAACCCTTAAAAATAACTCAAAAACCCCTTTCTGGATGCAGGGTAGCGCTACAACACTCTTTGGAGGGCGCTACAGCGCTTCAAGTAGAACCAAAATCCCCCAGAAAACCAAGCCTAGTGCTACAGCGCCCAAAGGCTAGCACTGTAGCGCTAGTCACAGAACCAGCACCTCTGCATTTTTCCTTCCTGCGATTTTCCCGAGCCAACCCTTGTCAAAACTTTTCCAATTTTCAACCAAAATTAAAACAAGCTTACCAACACACTCCACTCATCCCAAATACACAAAACCTAAACACATGCATCCCTAATCTCAAAATTCACCATGGTTGAACCTCAAACTCAGAAACTTCAGCACAACAATCAAAACCTCAGAATTTAGAGCTTAGAATTTCATACCTTCAATGGGGATTCGACCATGAGTCAGCCTCTCCACCTCCTTGGCTTACTCCTCCTCAAACCCTTGGCTTGAAATCCCTAGAGTTCCCATCAAATTCAGCTTAGACACCTTAGTTCAATACCAAAACCAAAAACTGAAGAAACTTCAAAGTCTTACCTCAACTGAATGGCTTATTCTTGCTTAACCCTTGTCAATTATTCAAGCTTAACTCAGAAACCTTATTGCTCAGCTTGACCTAACTCTCCTCTGAACTTTGCTCCAAGAAACCTCAAGAAAATGGTGGAGAAGAGCCTAAACCGACCTTGGAAATGACCTGCTCCTCTTTCCCTTTTCTTTCCGTTATTTCTTTCCTTTCTTTTCTTTCTTCAGACTTCTACTTCTTTCTACAAACTCCACTAAGCATAAAGCCTCAGTTATGCATGTCCTCTATAAGCCCAAATGACCACAATACCCTCCCCTTTAATTCTAACTCCTTTAATCCACCTAGGGGTATTTTGGTCATTTCACCCAATTCCCGCTAATTCCTCGAGTGTCTCCATTATTTTTTGCTTACTTCCCGATACCTAATTAATCACCAATTATATTCCTCAATATCAAAATAGACCCCAATATACTCTCTAAATTCCCATTTATGCCCCCAGGCTCGCCCCAAGCCGGGTATAAATCTCTGCCATGACTTTTTCGCTAACCTGCTCACTAGGATCGTCTCGAATCACAGATCACAAATATATCCACATAATAATGTGGTCTCAAAAATTTATCACATATATGTACATTTATGCCTTCAATGGGACAAAATTACGATTATGCCATTTCTAACCTAATCAGGCCCTACATGCATACTAATTCACATAGTCATGCATCTCAGATATTCAAATAGTCATATAACATGCTTTTAATCATTAAATCACATATCTTCCAATTATGCCCTCCCGACACACTAATCAAGGCCCTTAAGCCTTATTAGTAAATTTGGGTTGTTGCATGGAATGTCAGGGTTGTGTGTGTCTTTGGATATTCGGGTCAGGAACATTTTCAGCTTGACCACTGGTCGAGGGAATTTCAGCCCGAGGAGCAGGATGATGTGAAGGATTGGGGGTTTTCTTTTTCTGGGCTTTGGTTTTGGCACAATCCATATTTTGAGCACGGACAGGTAAAGCGTTTGAAGTGACACGAGAAAATGGAATGTCAGGTATAAGTGATGATGGTTGCTCCACGTCCTCAAGCAGTTGAGCCAATAAGTCATCGTCGATAGGTCTTTCTCCTCCCCACAGATCTTGCATGTAAGCTGCAAACAGAGAAAGGAGGAGATAAGACTCACAGCTTGAGAGCTTATGTTGAAAGTTGGAATAACGTTGCTCGCGTCTACGACCAGCAGCATTTTAACAGAAACACTAAGTTATATGCGACCAATTTGAAAAATGGATTGAAAAGCGGAAATAAAAAGTTTTTTGAAAAAAAAGCTTTTTCGACTCCGAAGGGGCGGGAAAAACCCAAATTTTCAACTAGCCTAAAAATCGAATTTTTACTTCGATTTTATGCCCTAAACTTACGATCTTGACTATCAAACTGGCTCCTAACTCCTACAGAGCAAAAATACACTACCCTATCAAGCATCAATCAGTATACACAATCCTCATGCATTTCTACACAAGAACACGAAAAATTTCAAAACTCAAAACAGGCATGTGACAGTATGCATGGCATGTTAGAGAGCACGAAAGTTGAAGAAAGTTACCTAGATGAAGATTGGAGGTTCTAAAATGAAGCAACTTTGGACGTGCGAATAGAGGATCTTCAGAACAAGCGACGGATGATCTTCAAAGTTTCTGAGCTCTGAGATGAAGTTCTTGAGGGTTCTTGGCAAGAAAATGGCGAGTAAAAAGTGAAAAGGTAAATTTGGGGATTATTTATAGCGGCTGGAATATGATAAAAATGGGTAATCATGAGTTACCTTTTTCAAGGCATGGGGGAGTGTAATAGCCGTCAGAAGGATTACTTGGAAACCGAAAAGGCGTGATTGGACGTGATTAGGTCACCTTTTTCGAGGAAGCACGAGTGACTCTGATAGATTTCGTGGGGCATACGAAAGGTTAGTTTCCTAAGTTTACTTATTGCTGGTCGCAATAAATAAACTTGGGGGGCAAATGTTTATCCAAAAAACAGTTGTGGATGATGTGGCAAGAATTTTCGACACGTGGCAGAGATGTTGCTTGCCTATCGACCAGAGATACTTCCATATGTGAGGTTCAAGTTTTGTATACGACCAGCCTGGTCGTATACTCCGTTTATTTATGTATAAATTTGTATAGTTGTAATGATATCCAAGAATATCTCTTCATTATAACCTGAATATCTGTTTATTAAGGAAAGATATGATTAATTGACTCATGTAATCCTCCTTGAGCCTATAAATAGTCAAGAAATAGCTCAAGGGGGGATCTTTTGATCTTGTTCCGAATTGTATTGCTATTATCCATCGTCTGTATTGTTTCCCCTTCTAAGGTCTGTGAAACTTAGGAACCCTAGCTCTTTGATCACACCTTTGAAGCTCAACATTAATAATAATATCAAGTGGACGTAGGTCATTACCATTCACTGGGGCCGAACCACTATAATTATTGGTGTTCCTTACTTTCCATTAGATTGTATTCTCAAGCATCGTACTAATTTCCTGTCGTATATATGACTCCGCGTCGTTGGCCAAAACAAGGGTCAACATTAATTATCACATAATTACATATTTGCCCAAAAGAATAATTTTCTTTCAAATATGTGCTCTACACAATTTTATTTTGGTTTCAACTCTTACCTTGAACAATGTTTATAGAGCCAATATAATTGCAAGCTCTAATAAATTTAGATTATTAATTAAAACTCTTTAATTCAATAATCTTATTTATTAATCTCAATATTATTCCACTAAACGTATGAGATTTCACTATTGTAATTATAAACATTTATTTATTGAGTACTTAATAAGTGTCCATTGATATAATCATTGTTTACTAGTGATTGGTTTTTTTGTCAACTACAAATAAAAGTAAGAAGCTTAAAGAAATGAAAATTGAACACTAGATTTTATGTGGTTCAGGCTATTATTTAGCCCTAGTCCACGAGTCAATTGTATTGAGGATGAAGAACTTGCAAAACTCAAGTTCTCTGAGAATTTAGGCAGCGTCTTTGCATGCACTAAAAAAATTGGGATCGTTTTACAAGTGATACCATAGCCCTATTTATAGGTAACTAAGGGGGTTAAACTCATTAATGGGAGTTGATTATAATAATATTCCCTTAATGCGATTAATTACACATAAATTATGATTCTCTTCCCATAAAATAGGATTGTGGGCCCCATTTGTCGTTTGGCAGGCCCAATACGAGGATATCAAGCCCCTTACTTTATTGGAAAATGTGATTTTTGGTACTTTTCAGGGGGTAGTTGCATGCATCCCCATGTTAGGAGGCATCTTGGGACATACCCTTTGCCGCTTGTACGGAACCGATAACACGATCTCTACAACCACTAGATGTGTCAGGCACGTGTTTGTGGTCTCGAGTGCCCCTCTAGTCGACATCTGGAAAGAGTGTTATCCTTTCGTGAAGGAAGGTCCTTGAGGTTTAGTGGTAGTAGTAGTAGCAGTAGCAGCAGCAATAGGAGTAATAGCAGTAGTAGTAGTAGTAGCAGTAGCAGTAGCAGTAGCTGTAGCAGTAGCAATAGCAGTAGCAGTAGTAGTAGCAGCAGCAGTAGCAGCAACAGTAGCAGCAGTAGTAGCAGCAATAGTAGTAGCAGCAGCAGCAGCAGTAGTAGTAGTAGTAGTAGTAGTAGTAGAATATTAATTTTAACATATGGTTTGATTAATATAGCTAGTCCTAGAAATATTATTTATTATAATCTAAGGTTTAGATAGAATTATTAAGAGCGTGACACTTGTCACATGTATGATTATTAAGGATTTAAGCATTTTGGATGAATAAATTAATAAAGGATAGATCTAGAAGGTCTAGAACCTTCCCTCATCTGTTAAGATTACGTTTTACTCAGTCAAAGTGGTTTAAACAAATGCAAGTGTGCTGAAAACATGCAAAAACGTGTTTAAAATATCAGCGTATGCTGATATATCGCATCTATAGGGGCCGATATATCGCTTATGATTGATACGGAAAACACGCCGACTTCACACGAACGAAACCACAAAACCTTGGAAACATGGTAGGGGTGATATATCGCCTACCCTAGGCAGTATATCGGCTCCAGTGACCAATTTTGACTTTTCGTAGATTTCTGAACTAGAAACAACCCTCAACAACTTTGACTCATTCCTGAACGTCTTTGACCGAGTTCTGGGCATCTATTGAACAGATAATTCAAATTTATTCAAATTTTAATAATTTATTTATTCATTTTAAAAGGAGTTAGTTTCACTCCTTGAACTCTATAAATAGGACCCTTCACTCAGCCATTTTATTCATCATTCAAGCACAGTTCAGAGCCTCCAAGCTGCTAAGTTTATTCTAGAGAGAAAACACTAGGGTTTTGGGTTTAAAAGCTTTTTATTCTAAGCTTTTATAAACACCTGGGAAGTAAGTTTTTGTGTGATTTTGGTGTTCGAGGTATAGATCGAGGTTTTAAACTATTCAAGGTATTGTTTATCTTCAGGTTTAGTTCACTATAGTTTCTATTATTCTTTCATTTTCTTCAAATCCTAACTCCTTATAATGACTTTTGTTTAGGTGTTCAATTTTTTTGAAACTTAAAGTCTTCGGTAAGTTACTATCTTGATGGTTTAGATTTTATTTTCATCTTCTTTTCTTTAGAGGACTTATGGTTTCTTATGTTTCGTTTTAGGATTTTTCAATCCCGCTCTTGTCTCCAATATTTTGATTTTTGGTAAGGAAAATTAGATAGTTTAGCTTATGATCTAGGCTATGTTTTGTGTGACCTAACATTTCAGGTACAATAAAGGAGTAAGTGTTTTTGGATCTAAGTTGATGTCCGGTGTATGACAGACTATTATCCGAGGCTAATTATTCTGACTTGTTATTATGACATATAGTTATGATTATAATGTATGATGTATAGTTACGATTATGACTTATGACCTGTGATTTATGACTATGATTATGACTTAGATTATGATTTATGATTATGACTTAGGCTATGATATGACCTATGGTTTTGTGATGTGATATGATCAATACAAATAAGTTTTTGTTATGACTCTTGTGTAATTTAGGATATGTTGGTTAAATGATTATATGAATAACTTTCGTTTGTATTTTCCTTACTGGGCCAGAAGCTCACTGTAATGCCCCGAATTCTCCGATGTGGTTTAATGGCGGGATTAGTAGGCTGGGAGGGCCATAACTGTTTAATTATGCCATTAAATGATAATATGCATGTTTATATGAATTATATTATAATATGATGTTATATGCATGCATGTGGGTCCACATTTGAATATTATGATATTTTGATAATTTGGCTCGTTAAGGGTATATTTGTATATTTGGGTGTATATTGTGATTTGTGAATGAGGATCCATTATTATGGAGATATATTCGAGCTATTCGGCATGAGACGGTCCTATATAATGGATTAGCGATTTTGTCATAACGGGGTCAATTATTGGGTAATAGGAATGTTATTTGATGATAAATTTGGAGTATTTGAGATCAGGATGGAATTCTGGAAGTTTTGACTATAATGTCCCCGGGGTGTTTTCGGGATCCTGAGCACTAGGTTTTATTTGATGTTACTTAAGCTTGAATTAGCTTGTCAGATAGAACGTACGTTAGAAAACCTCTCGTTCTCTTCCCGTAGTTCATTTTCACCGTTCAAAATGTTTTCAAAGATATCTTGAGTTCTAGGAGTCGGAATCAAGCGAGGATCGAGGCATAGCGGGTCAAATTTCTGGTTCACCGTAACTGTTCTGGGGTAACCAGGGTGTTACAACTTGGTTTCAGAGCATGCCAAGGTTAGGGTTCCTGCAGACTAGCTGGGCATGTACACACATCCTTGAAGTCAAGCTCGACTCATGGTTTGGTTACTATTTATGTAGTTATATGTATAACAGCTTAATTATAGTATATATGCTTTACCTATATGCATGAGACACCATGTCAAACCTGTGCCCTGAAATATTATATCCTCAACAACTGTGTCTTATTAGTACTGGGATTGCTTTAACATACTTATTAGTATTGTTGTTTATGAACTATTATGTGATACATGCTGAGTGCTAAATGCTATAGACATGTATCTACTTGTATATATTTTATGACTGTGGAATATGATAACTGTCTGCTTGTTCTTGGACCGTGAGGCGGCAAGAGGTTTAGTTATTACTACCTGACTGGCCGTATTGATCAATATTTTAGCAAGGTATCAGATAAGAATGAATCCATGGCAGACAGATACTTCTGCTGGCTAGAGTGATCAGGGCTAGAATAATAATAACAGTCAGGGTCAAGAAAATGACTAGTCTCAGATTCCATATTCAGCTCCTGTAAACTGGCAGCAGATAGTCAGTGATCTGCAGGCTATAATATTAAGACAGGGAGAAGAGCTACGTCTCCTGAAACAGCAACAAGCGCCTGCAGTGGCCAGTGTATCAGAGGTACCTCCTGTGTCGGTGCCAGTAGTTAGGCAGCTACCTGAGGTTGGAAATAAATGGGAGCCTCTCTATGAAAGGTTCAGGAAGCAACAACCTCCAGTATTTGAGGGCATTGCAGATCCTGCCAAGGCTGAACAATGGATGAGCATGATTACCACTATCCTTGACTTTATGAGGGTATCTGGTAATGAAAGGGTGGCCTGTGCCACTTATATGTTTCGGGAGGATGCCCAGATTTGGTGGGAAGTGATTACCCAGACCAAGAATGTGAATGCCCTGACTTGGGAAGAGTTTCAAACTCTATTCAATGAAAAATATTATAATGATGCTATTAGGGAGGCGAAGGCCGAGGAATTCATTAGGCTACTTCAGGGAAACTTATCAGTTACTAAGTATGCCTTGAAATTTGATCGTTTGGCAAAGTTTTCCATGGAACTGGTGCCCACTGATGGGACCAAGAGAGAGAGATTTTTGCAGGGGCTACAACAGAGATTAGCCCGAGATGTACGTATCACCACTGTGGCTGGGGTTACTACCTATGCACAGGTGTTTGAGAAGGCACTCACAGCTCAGAGTGCAGAGAACAGGATCTGGCATGACAGTGCAGCCAGAAAGGAATTCAGGAGGCCAGGTCCTCCATTTGTGGGTTCAGGTAGGGGTGTGGCCCTAGTGATTAGAAGAGGAAGGTTCCTGACACCTTCCCAGTTCCAGGTCCTGATAGGCGGCCCCGTGGTATCTCTATCGGTCGTCCAGGTGGTAGTGAAGCCTAGAAGTCTTATCCTGAGTGCCCTAGATGCAAGAGGCATCACTTGGGAGAGTGTAGGGCAAGGGCCTGCTTCTCCTGTGGAGTAGTGGGCCATCTTAAAAAGAATTTCCCTAAGGCAAGAAAGGAAGAACCCAGAAAAGCTGACAGCTCGGCCCCAGCTCGAGTGTTCGCATTGACACAAGCAGAAGTTGAGGATTCTCCCTCAGTTGTTACAGGTCAGCTTCTTAGTGCTGGAACCCCTTATAATGTATTGATTGATTCTGGTGCTACACATTCTTTTATTGCTAGTAGTGTTATTGATAGACTGTGTAGACCTTGTGATTTTTATGCTGTGGGGTTTGGTACTTTGTTACCCAATGGAGAGTTAGTGGTATCCATTAGATGGGTCAGATCTTTGCCAGTGACAGTGGAAGACAGAGAGTTATCAGTGGACTTGATAGAGTTAGTTATGACTGACTTTGTTATGATATTGGGTATGGACTGGTTGGCAAAGTATGGGGCAACCATTGATTGCAAAAGGAAGATGGTCACCTTTGAGCTTGGAGGTGAGGATCCTTTTGTGTTTGTTGGTGTTGTGCATGGACCTCGCATTCCTATGATTTCTGTATTGAGGGCTAGGGATTTATTGCCAGGAGGTTGTATTGGATTCTTAGTCAGTGTGGTTGATACCACTCAGGTCATGCCAGTGAGACCAGAGGATACTAGACTTGTATGTGAATTCCTGGATGTGTTTCCAGAAGATTTGCTAGGGTTGCCACCACACCGAGAAATTGAGTTCGTTATAGAACTGGCACCAGTGACGGAGCCAGTGTCTAGAGCGCCTTACAGAATGGCCCCAGCTGAGTTAAAAGAATTAAAGGTACAATTGCAAGAGATGTTGGATATAGGTTTTATCAGACCTAGTTTCTCACCTTGGGGTGCGCTAGTTCTATTTGTAAAGAAGAAGGATGGTTCTCTGAGGATGTGTATTGATTATAGAGAACTGAATAAGCTGACAATTAAGAATAAGTATCCTTTGCCAATGATAGATGATCTGTTTGATCAGTTGCAAGGTAAGAAGGTATTCTCAAAGATCGACCTTCGTTCTGGTTATCATCAGTTGAGGGTCAAGGAAGGAGATATACCGAAGACTGCTTTTCGTACCAGGTATGGGCATTATGAGTTCCTAGTTATGTCTTTTGGATTGACTAATGCCCCTGCTGCGTTTATGGATTTGATGAACAGAGTGTTCAAAGATTATCTAGACTAGTTTGTGATCGTCTTTATCGATGATATTCTGGTATATTCTCAGTCTGAGGTAGAGCATGAGCATCATCTGAGGTTGGTTCTACAGAGACTGAGGGAACAAAGACTGTTTGCTAAGTTCAAGAAATGTGAGTTCTGGTTATCTCAAGTATCCTTTCTTGGGCACATTGTCAGTAAGGAGGGGATTAAAGTAGATCCAGCGAAGGTCGAAGCGGTCAGAGATGGGCCAAGGCCAAAGAATGCTTATGAGGTTAGAAGTTTCCTTGGATTGGTAGGTTATTATAGGCGTTTTGTGGAAGGGTCCTCAAAGATTGCTACTGCATTGAATGAACTGATATGCAGGAGTTAGAGATTTGTGTGGTCAGATAAGTGTGAGAACAACTTCCAGGAACTGAAGCAGAGATTGATTACAACTCTGATTTTGAGTCTCCCAACAGATCAGGAGAAGTTTGTGATTTACTGCGATACTTCTCATCAGGGTTTGGGCTGTGTTTTGATGCAGTCAGAGAAGGTAATTGCTTATGCTTCTCGTCAGTTGAAGGAGTATGAAAAGAGATATCCCACTCATGATTTAGAATTGGCAGCTGTGGTTTTTGCTTTGAAGATATGGAGGCACTATCTCTATGGAGAGAAGTGTGAAATCTATATAGATCACAAGAGCCTGAAATACTTCTTCACCCAAAAAGATTTAAATATGAGACAAATGCATTGGCTGGAGTTAGTAAAAGATTATGATTGTGAGATTCTGTATCATCCAAGAAAAGCCAACGTGGTAGCTGATGCTTTAAGCCGGAAGGGTCTGGGACATATTCATGGTATGAGGCTGATATCCAATGAATTGGCAGATGATATGACCAGAGCTGGTATAGAGTTGCTGGTGGGCTTGTTGGCTAACATTACGCTACAGTCTACACTGTTAGAGAGAATCAAAGAGGGTTAGTTGAGTGATCCACAGCTGATTAAGATCAAAGAGGATGTTCTGGCTGGAGTATCCAGAGATTATACAGTGTCTGAGTTAGGCTTGTTGAGATACAAGGGGCGGATATGTGTTCCGTTAGACACTCCCTTGAGACTAGAGATTCTGGATGAATCTCATACTACACCTTACTCTTTGCATCCAGGCACCACGAAGATGTATCAGGATGTAAGGTCACTGTATTGGTGGCCAGGGATGAAGAGAGATGTAGTTGAGTATGTGGCTAAGTGCTTGACATGTCAACAGGTCAAGGCTGAGCATCAGAGGCCGCGGGGTTATTGCAGCCTCTGGATATCCCAGAGTGGAAGTGGGAAGACATCACAATGGATTTTGTGGTGGGCTTACCTAGGACTGTTAGTCACCATGATTCTATTTGTGTGATAGTGGATCGCTACACCAAGTCAGCTCACTTTCTGCCAGTGGAGACTACTTATACAGTTGATTAGTATGCAGATCTCTATGTGAGAGAGATCGTGCGCCTCCATGGAGCGCCTAGATCGATCGTGTCAGATCGAGACCCTACTTTTACTTCCAAGTTCTGGGGAAGTTTGTAGAAGGCCATGGGTACACAATTGAAGTTCAGTACCGCTTATCATCCTCAGACAGATGGCCAATCTGAGAGGATGATTCAGATATTAGAGGACATGCTGAGAGCATGTGTACTAGACTTTGGTGGATCTTGGAGTAAGTATCTACTTTTGAAAGAGTTCTCCTATAACAATAATTATCAGTCTACCATTGGGGTTGCACCTTATGAGATGTTGTATGGTAGGAAGTGCAGATCTCCCATTCATTGGGATGAGACAGGTGAAAGGAGATACTTAGGTCCTGAGGCAGTTCAGAGGACCAGTGAGGCCATTGAGAAGATTAGAGCCCAGATGCTCGCTTCTCAGAGTAGGCAGAAGAGTTATGCAGATCCCAAGTGCAGGAACGTGGAGTTCCAAGTGGGAGACTATGTCTTCCTTAGAGTCTCACCATGGAAAGGGGTGAGAAGGTTTGGGAAGAAGGGCAAGCTAAGCCCCAGATTTGTAGGTCCATTTGAGATCCTGGAGAGGATTGGTCAAGTGACTTACAGATTGGCCTTGCCTCCGGCATTGTTAGCCGTGCATAATGTGTTTCATGTATCAGCTCTTCGGAGGTATGTATCTGATGTGAGCCATATTCTGAGTTATGAAGATATGGTGCTTGAGCCAGATCTCTCCTTTGAGGAGCAGCCTGTTAAGATACTTGACAGAAAAGATAAGGTCCTCAAGAATAAGACGATACCTTTGGTTAAGGTATTGTGGAGGAACAGAAAGGTCGAGGAAGCAACCTGGGAGCTGGAGTTAGATATGCAGAGTCAGTATCCCAAGCTGTTCAGGTAAATTTCGAGGATGAAATTTCTGTAAGGAGGGGATAGTTGTAATGCCCCGAATTCTCCGATGTGGTTTAATGGCGGGATTAGTAGGTCGGGAGGGCCATAACTGTTTAATTATGCCATTAAATGATAATATGCATGTTTATATGAATTATATTATAATATGATGTTATATGCATGCATGTGGGCCCACATTTGAATATTATGATATTTTGATAATTTGGCTCGTTAAGGGTATATTTGTATATTTGGGTGTATATTGTGATTTGTGAATGAGGATCCATTATTATGGAGATATATTCGAGCTATTCGGCATGAGACAGTCCTATATAATGGATTAGCGGTTTTGTCATAACAGGGTCAATTATTGGGTAATAGGAATGTTATTTGATGATAAATTGGGAGTACTTAAGATCAGGATGGAATTCTGGAAGTTTTGACTATAATGTCCCCGGGGGTGTTTTCGGGACCCCGAGCACTAGGTTTTATTTGAGGTTACTTAAGCTTGAAGTAGCTTGTAAAATAGAACACACGTTAGAAAACCTCTCGTTCTCTTCCCGTAGTTCATTTTCACCGTTCGAAGTGTTTTCGAAGATATCTTGAGTTCTAGGAGTCGGAATCAAGCGAGGCTCGAGGCATAGCGATCCTAGGAAAGATTAAAAGCTTCTTGACCGAAGGATTTGATGGAAAACAACCCAATCGAAGGTAATCCAAGTTTAAAGTTTTGAGTTTTTAGAGTTTCTAAGCTTAGAATTGGACTTTGTGAATTGCTGAGATTTTGGCTCGATTGAGCCTTGGGTTTTGATGGTTTTGGAGCATTGGGAAGCTTGGGAACTTTGATTTTATGATTGGGGAATGCTTAGGTATGATTTTAAAGGCTTTGGGAAGTTGAAAACGTGTTTGGGAATGGCCCAGGGTTGGGGGCCACGACCTTGTTCTTGGAGAGCCGCGGCCCTTGCTCGAAGAAGTAGGTGGCTGAGTTATGCCTACTGGGCACCGCGGCCCTTGATGTAGGGCACCACGACCCTTGCTTCAGTGGTTGCTGGGGGCTGCGGACCAAGGTGCCAGGGTCGCGACTCTTGAGCAGGGTTGAGCCCGTTTGAGTGTTTTGGCCCCAGGAACATGGTTTTAGGCCTCGAGATCATTCTTACAACCTGGATTAGTTTGGATTGATGTCCTAGAGGCTAGATATTGGTTTAGGAACCTATGTTGATCATTTTTATTGATGGTATCCTATATTTGGTTATGACTAGGTGACTGCTAAAGGACTAAAGGTTGATCGTTCTCAGTGGTCGTTCTTTTATTCATTCTAGCTCGAATCTGAGGTAAGAAAACTGCACCCTGTGTATATATGACATACGTGATTGTTATTGAGGCATGTTGATTGATAAATGTGGACATGGATTGCATATTAAATTCTAGTGAATGTTGTTTACTTGTATATGGCACTAACTAGTCAGGGGTACTGACCTAAGAGTCAGAAACAGCATAAGCGTCCTGAACGCAGGGCCGAATGAAGATTAGATCTAATCGATATCAGTGTTGAATGACTCTAAGGCATTAACACTGGACCGACCCTAAGGTCGATGAACTTATAAGTGCTTGGCTAGTCTAAGACTAGTTACTGAGAGCCAGGGCCAAAGGCCTAGGTGACTGCTTGTCACATGGCTAGGGAACAGAGTTCCATAGTTGTGACTCTAGAGTCATGAGAAAGGTTATGTTGGTGACTAATCACCATGCACCTATCCTGTTTAAGCTAGTGAAAGGTTCACTTATCTAATAAGCCCCAGTGACCCTATCGTCGCATGGCTAAGGGAATTGTCCCCATCTTAGTGATTTTTGCGACTGTCACCTATCTGTTTTGGACTAAAAGTTCTGAATGATTATTATGATCATTGTTGATATTATATCATGCTATATTGTGTTTTCTTGCTGGGCCTTGGCTCATGGGTGCTATGTGGTGCAGGTAAAGGGAAAGAAAAGCTCACCCAACCTTGAGTGGAGAGCTTAGGTGGTGATGTGTACATATGCGGCCGCTTGACCACCACGGCCAAGGAGTTCTCAGAGGGACTAGGGAGTTTACCCTATTTTGCCGCTTAGGTCGGCGGGTTTGTAAATTTGAAACAGTAGTGACCATTTTGAGTTGTAAATAACCTGTAAATGTTTTGAATAGCTCATGAGCAGTTTATATACTTAATGAAATATATCCTTTCCTTTTTATTGTTTTCAACCTTAACCTGTTAATAACACTTAGAACACGTTTTTAACCAAAGGACTCGGGTAGTGGGTCAAATTTTCGGTTCACCATTCACCGTAACTGTTCTGGGGTAACCAGGGCGTTACACTCACCCCTTATGATGTTGTTATTTCAAGAAATTGATGATAGAAAGGCCGGTGGGGAGTGGGACCTAAGAGCTTCGTGATGCACTCGTTGGGACCATATAGTCGAGGAAGATCAAGCGGGCCTATTTATTTATTTTTATTAAAGAATGTTTTCTTTTAAAGTTTTATTTGAAATGTTGCTCATTTTTATTTTTATGTTTATTTTATTCAATAAAAGAGCAATATTTATGATTATGATCCAACGCTGTGTTCTCGATAATTTATGAGAAATTAGGGCAGAGATGGCTCTTGTTGCTAACTTATCGAGCATATTCTCTGGCAACGATGGGAACGACACCCATAGATTAGGCTTTGGATCCACATTCAGGGCATGGTAGAATACGTTGGTGTCGATCCCCGTCATGCCTACGTGAGACCATGCAAACACGTCTTGATTCACATAGAGAAACATGATAAATGTGTCTCGGGTCTCTACCTTGAGATTTCTTCCAACCATTGTCTTTTTCTCTGGATTGGCCTCGTAGAGATCAACTTCCTTCAGCTCTTCCATGGGCTCGATGGCCTGATTATCCCATAGTCTGGGGTCTAACTCATTTGGATCTTTTCGTACCTCGAGGACCACCTGGGCTCCATCCTCCTCAGGAGGATTTTGTTTAGGAGCTACCTCAATTACCATCACTGGATGCCTAAGGGACACATTGTAGCATTGGAGGGCCTCTATTGGTCCTTGTGAACTATGCCAATCCCAACTTCCATTAGGAACTTCATGCAGAGGTGCCTTATTGATGTGGCGGCCCCAAACTCGACTAAGGCCAGTCGACCCATGAAGGCATTATAAACAGAGGAGAAATCGATTACCATAAAGTTGCAGTATTTGAACGCATGTCTCAGACTTCTCTCAGTGTCACTGGCAACTTGATCTACCCCATTGGAATTATTTATTTGCCAGAGAAGCCAAAAATAGTCAAAGTGCACAGGAGAAGGTCACTCGTCATTAGCCTGATGTGCTTGAAGGCCTGTTTGAACAAAATTTTCACCGAGCTTCCATTATCCACCAGGATTTGAGCAACCATTTTTTTGTTATATAGGTCTCGATAACAAGGGGATCGTGGTGGGACAAATGCACTCTATGAGCATCTTCCTTGGTGAATGTGTTTACTTGGTCCATTATTCTAAACATTTGGGCTAGGATCTGGAGGAGTGTACAAACTTTGTCATCATGATTAAGGGCCCGAGCATACTTATTATGCAAGCTCCGCTATGACCCCCCAATGTGCGGTTCACCGGAGATGGTCCCGACTCTTCCATTCACAAAAGAGGACCATTGAGCCATAGGCTGTGGAATAAGTAGCTTGGGGCCTACCCATTGGGTCTGGTTTTGGTTGAGTGCCACCAATTGTGGCTGATGAGGGTTCACTAGAGTCCTCATTGTGTGAGCACCAACTCAGGTGTATTGATGAAGGTGCCCCAATTTGATGAGATTCTCAATCTCATCTCTCAACTATCTGCATTCATTGGTATTGTGCCCAATGTCGTTGTGGTACTTGCAGAACTTCATTGAGTCCTTTTTCTCACGATCTGTTCAGATCAGTTAGGGCCTCTAGTAATGGACTTGCTGCTTGGTGGCTAAGTACAAATTTTCTTGAGATTCGACCAACTCGGTCTACTTAGACTATTGAGCAGTGTAATTTTCCTCCAGAGCACTCTTCACTTTTTTATTCCCTTTGTTCTTTCTCCCCCACTTACTCCTATTCAGGCCTTCATTGGGTGCCATCGATTGGGATGGAATGGGTTCTTTGACGCTAAATACTGGTTGATAAGCGTTGAATCTAGTGGGAGCTGCTCCATATCCTGCAGGCATGGCGATCTAGCTAGTTTGTGGGGTGTTGTAATTATATTGCGGAGCACTCATTACACTTGTTTGCGTGAGAGTGTCAAGAGGGAAGTGATAAAGGTTCAGAGTAGTAGTGGTAGCATGATGGGTGTTGGGACGAACATCGGGCCTTCGAAGGCCTCTATATGTTCATCCTCCCAATTGATGCACTCTTGGGCCTGACGAATGAAGTCGTTGAGCCTATGGCACCCATACCTTTGCAAGTGATCCCACAATGGAGAACCTGGTCAGATGCCAACCTTCAAGGCCATCAGTTGTTGGCCGTCATCCACCTTTTTTTATCCTTGCGAGTTCTTCCTTGAAGCATTTTATGTAGGATTTGAGGGTGTCGAACGACCCTTATTTTATATTGGCAAAAGCATTGACCTCAAATTTCACATTCCTTGCGATGATAAACTGTCTTCAAAACTCAGAGGACAGCTAGGACAAGGAATGGATTGAACCTAGTTTGTGCTTTTTGATCAATTCGCCAGTTGCTCCCATTAAGGTCAATGGGAAGCAATGGCACCTAGCGTCATCGATAACCCGGTGGACTGACATCAGCTGGTTATATTTTGAGAGGTGGTTGGAGGGATCAGTCATCCTGCTATACGGAACTATGTTCGAAATCTTGAATCATTTGGGAATGGGAGCCTCCACTATGTATCGGGCGCACAACTCATCATCCTCATCCTTGGAGTCTGACTCCTTGCTTTGTCTTTTTTCCATCTTGAGTATGAGCTTCTTAAGACTCTCTAACTCCGCTCGGAAGGGATTGTTGTTTGCATTATGAGCTGAAGTAGGTTGATGGTTGAACATTGCCTCCTTCCTACGAGTATTAAGGTTGTCTCGCATGTCGAATTGTTTTTGTTGGCCTCCCTGGTTGGCATCCTCGGGCACAACCCTATGTTTCCAAGTGTTGAGATTGTCTCACAAATCAGGCTGCGTCCGCCCGCAACCACCGTTCTCGGGGATTCCCACTTTCGGCTCTCCATACAACTCATCCACGAAGTCGTTTGTAACACTCCAATTTCTTGAGGCTTTAAGTGACCCATTTAATAAATAAATTTTAAATAAAATAAAAACAAATCTAAAGTTGTTTGGCTAAAATGTCATTTATTATAAAAAAAACCGAACGTAGTTGACAACCCCTTTAAAAAGAAAAGAAACTCTGGAGTCTCATATTTAACGTTAAACAAAAATAAACATTTTACCCAAACAATACAACTTAAATCGTAAACCCAAACTCATAGACACTAAATAAAACACGTCTTTATGAAAACCAAACGATAAACAATCTCAGATAGGCTCGTCCCTTGACGGTTGTTAAGTCCTAGACATGCACGCCCTCTGCCAAAGTTCTCCAACTCATTTCGTTGCAACACAGAGTACGCATGAGCCAAAGCCCAACAAGAAGAGTTGTGTAGGACAAAATCCCTTAAACTTAATCATGTAACATAAATTAATAGCAACATAATCAAAATAAAAAAATGTATAATAAAAAACACATAATCATCACCCAAAAGAACGTAGACCAGAATAAATTGGCCAGTTGTGCAACTGAGCACGAATCAACGTAAGCATGAAATTTTACTATATCATAAGCATGCAATTTTCATAACGTAAACATGCATTTTTTAACATAAGCATGACACGCAAGCACATTACACATGAATTGAACATATACACATATATATATGTCACTTATAATATAATTATACATACAACATATTCATATTTAAAGCATATTCATACAAATTCTGCCGTAAGGGAGTACGTCGAGCGTACATCTTGTGTGCATGTGTCCACTCTTCTTACCTCGATAGCAACAACGATCCACACTCACTAACACATCCCTTCAATTATCCTTAGAAAGCCCTAGTCATAACATATAATACCAAAATCTTTAATTTCATGTCAAGCCAATACCGTATTATGAATACACCCATGCCCTCCTAAGATTGATTCATAATCAAAATATCCTTAAGAAATTCCTAAAACCATTTTATACAGAACCCCTAACCAGAGATACTAAATCATAACTAAAAACCAAACTCCCCTTTTACGAGCAAGTAGCATGGTCGCGCTAATGCTTGGGCGTGGTCGCGCTCACCGAGAGTTTGTGCTTTCTGGGTGAGCAGCATGGTTGCACCAATGCATGGGCATGATCGCACCAATGCATGGGTGCGATAGAACTCATTGAGAACCTAGAAATAGAAAATTGGGAATTTAACCCAATTTTCATCTTATTCGTAAAATTTTGACTTTAAATCACATACCTAAGTAACCTAACATGTTTCTAACACTTATAACCCAAATAAAATCGATTCCAGACGTCTAATAAACATCAATTCACCAATTAACACAATTAATTAGACATTTTCATCACAAAACCCTAAATCTACAATCAAACTTAAATAACACAGTTTCAAAGAGTTTATCTATCAATATCTTAGCCACAATTCTCATGTCCTTGCTCCTTTTTGGAATTCCTAGCCCATCAAATTGATTAAACTGATGTCCTCCTCCAAATCCTTAAGCCTCAAGAGTATTCTTTCTGTTGGATCAAGAGAGAAATGATTCTCTTGATCTGCTAGCCTAGTGAGTGTTCGTGAATAAACGACTGACAGATAGGGAAAAGTCTTAACCCTAAAGTAAATTTGTAATTACTGTCCTATCCCCCATCTAAATTTCATTATGCATTCACTTAGGCCCTCTTTAGTAATTTCCTAAAGCTAATAGTTTATACTTTTATAAATTAAAATTTCCACCATAAAGCTTGTATTTCTACTTTGGCCCCCATAACTCATCTATTATAACTTTTGGCCCTTAACACTTGAAGGAACTGTTGGGGTTTTATGCCCTAATTAAAATCCAAATTCTTTGTAATCTCATTTATTATCAATAAAAGAATAGAAATCATTTTTTTTACTTGGTCAATCACTTTGCTCACATGTTTTATTTTCATGATTATGTGTTTAATATAATCTTCTATTAAATCCCAAGGATACAGCTAATCGTAATTATAGTGAGGTAATCACAGTGGAATATAAATATGATTATATGTTCAAAATAAGTTAGTCCTAAGATTAGTCAGTGCATAGGATTTACACTGACTTACCAATCTACGATATAATCTACTTACACATTACAGTTTTATATTCTTTCGAGAACATTAGCAAAGTAGATAAGATCAGATGTATTTGTTACATTGGACTAGATCAATATTGACAGTTGATAAGATAAGTAAACATACCGTTATTATCTATTCTAGTCATATCATATAGTTGACAATAGGTCAATTCAATCTCAATTCTGAGTGGTTAGTATTCTAATTGATTGTATTATTTGAGTTCTTTGACTTGTTTGTTACCAGCTTACCCTACGGACTAGCCCATACTTACATCTCAGGAACTCGGTAGTATAATTCAGTGAGAGTGTTAATCATAGATACAAATATCTATAGCTTCTGATGAAGAAGTGAAATGATGGTTTCTTTTTAGTTTGGTTCAAGGTGTTAAGTGATAGAGATCTCATTTCAGTAATTAAATTAGTTTACTGAAATATCATTTACAAGGAACTAAGTGTTTTAAGGATAAAATACAATGAGGGGTAAAACGGTATTTTAGTCCCTTTTCATTGTAGACCGTCTATAGAGGATTGAGTGATAATTATGGTTCTAACAATGGATAATTAATAACGTATCTATATTTGTTATACAATGTTCTATGAATTCAAGAGTGCAATTGTAACGACCCAAATTCGCTAATAAGGCTTAATGGCCTTGATTAGTGTGCCTGAAGGGCATAATGGGAATTATGTGTGGTTTTAATGATTAAGATGCATGATTATGATTTAAAGCATGTTATATGACTATTTGAATATTTGAGATGCATGACTATGTGTATTAGTATGCATATAGGCCCTGATTAGGTTAGAAGGGCATAATTGTAATTCTGGCCATTATGGGCATAACTATATTGATATATGTGATAATTGTTGAGACCACATTATTATGTGGATATATCTGTGGTCTGTGACTCGAGACGATCGTAGTGAGCAAAGTAGCGAAAAGTCATGGTGGGGATTTATACCCGGCTCGGGGTGAGCTTAGGGGTATAAATGGGAATTTAGTAAATATACTAGAGTCTATTCTGACATTGAGGAATATCATTGGTGATTAAATAGGTATCAGGAATTAAGCGGGAAATATTAGAGACACTCGAGGAGTTAGCGGGAATTGGGTAAAATGACTAGAATGCCCTTAAGTGGATTAAAGGGTTAGGAATAAAGGGGAGGGCATTAAGGTCATTTGGCTTTCTAAATATGGGAATTACTGAGACTTTATGTTAGTGGGAATTGTAGAGAAGTGTAGAAGGAAAAGGAAGGGAAAAGAAAGGGAGAAAACAGAGAGAGTTTTCTAGGTCGGTTTACATTTCCTTCATTTGTTTCTAGAGGGTTTCTGGAGCAAAGCTCATAGGAGAGCTGGGATAAACTAAGCATCAAGGATTCTAAGCTAAGTTTGGGGAATTGGCAGAGGTTTAGCAAGGAGTCATCAACACTTGAGGTAAGACTTTAGAGTTCTTTAGTTTCAGTTTCTGGTTTTTGAGCTATGGTGTTTAAGTTGAATTGGATGGAAACTTTAGGGAATTCAGGCCTAAGGCTGAGGAGGAGCAAGCCAAGGAAGTCTAGAAGCAACTTGTGGTCGAAATCCCATCAAAGGTATAAATTGTAAGCTCTAACTTTGTTGTTCAACTGGTTTCTGCTGAGTTTTAGTGTCTAGAAGTGGCTATGGTGAATTTTGAGTTTGGGGATGCATGTGCTTGAGTTCTAGGTTTTTGGGGTGCTTGGGATGAGTGGAGTATGGTCATAAGGTTGTTTTTGAGTTTGGGAAAGATTTGGAGGATTTTTGGTTGGGGTTGGTTCGAGAAAATCGCAGGAGGAAAAAACTGGTGTTAGTCTGCCTGTGACTAGCGCTACAACACTAGTCTTTGGGCGCTGTAGCGTTAGAACAAGCTTGCTGATGGGGTTTTGCTTCTGTTTGTAGCGCTGTAGCGCCCTCCCATGAGTGCTGTAGCGCTACCCTGTCTTTTGAAGGGGATATTAGGGTTGTTTGCAAGGGCTTTTGACCTAGGGTTTGGGGTTTGATTCGACCACCTTGTTTGGTGGAACTAGGAATTCCCGGGGGCTCGGGATTGGCCCCGAGGCTAGGTTTTGGACTTGAGGATTGATGATGACTTTGGCCCATGGTTGTGTTTAGGTGAGCGCTAGGGCTCGAGGGGGATCGTGCTCAAGGAGTCGAGGGATCAAAGCTAGTGAATTGAAAGGTAAGAGAACTGCACCCGGTTATATGTTTATGATGGGACTAAGTGCTCCCGATGCTTGTATCGTGTCAATGATGGTATTACGCCATGGGACATGTAAAAGCGGCCTAAGAGTGCCGTACATTATATTTGTGCACAGGGAGCGGCTTGGCCACTGGTAGCCGAGGACAGCTTAATATTCACTGAGCTCGGTTTAAGCGGGCTGGAGTCAGTGGGATAACGGAGGGAGCAACCTGAGAGCGCTAGCCCTAGTTATCATTTGTGCAGTGATGTATGATATGAGTTGATATGTTTAGCATGTTGAATACTTGATTACACTGAATGACTATATGGTTGAGATTATGTAATGCAATGTGAGATATTGACTTGTCTGTTGATTGCTTATGCTCTGTTGTTGTGTTTTCTTGCTGGGCCTTGGCTCACGGGTGCTACGTGGTGCAGGTAAAGGCAAAGGCATGTTGGACCAACCCTGAGATGGAGGGCCGCGGGGTGGAATGTACATAGCCAGCTATTCGATCGCCATGGTCGAGGAGTGGGTCAGGACAGGGATTGCCTAACTTCCTGTTTTGCCTTAATATGGCTTGATATTGTGTATAAACCTTGTGTCTTTTGTAAACAGTCTTTAAACTTAATATTTTTGGGATCCCGTGTAAACAGAGGATGCTTCTTAATGAAAATGTGGCTTTTGAGACCAAAACATTTTTAACCCTAGTTCCTTTATAGTTCCAGTGACACAATTTTAATTAAATGACTTGATTAGCAAGTCTGGCACTTTATAAACACACAGTGTAACGGTCTTGGCTATCCAGGGCGTTACAACAATTCCGAGTCTATATTGGAGTCACGAGGAATTAATAAGTTAGTAAATTTATTTGTTAGATTTACGATAACTTATTGGAGCTTGATTTCATAGGCCCATGGTCTCCATTGTACCTTGGATAAAAATCATCTAGATAGTCTCAATTAATTGATTTAATTATCAATTAGAATTATCAAAGTTGACCATGTCAATTTTGGATAGTTTCACAGAGTTATGTAATTTAGAGAAGAAAAGAGAAATTAGGGCAGGTTTATTAATTAAGATAAATAGGTATCTAAATTAATAAATAAGTTTAAATCAAGGTTCAAATTATAAATAATTAATTTGATAAAGGATTTAATTAATTAATTAATTAATTAAATCAATAGAAAATAATACAGGCCTTGATTTTAAGTCCATTGGGCTTATAATCAAATGGGAAATTTCACGGGCCTAAAGCCCATGATAATTTCAACCTAGGGCTTCAAATTGGCTATTATTTTATTGATTTTTTTAATTAAATTAAATGGCCTAATTGAGTCTATAAAAGGAGTGCTTAGAGAGAAGATGAAAGATAAGTTTAATAACTCATTTTCTCTCTGTATGTATCTCATGTGTTGAGAGTTTCCCACTCTAGTCTAGGTGATTCTAAGGATACTTTGGAAGACTGCGAGGAAATTAGAAGAACGGTTCAGTTTCTTGATAATACTCTGCGACAGCAAGGATAAAAGTGTTAGAGAAACTGAAGGAACGACTCATTCATTCCGCTGCGTATACTGTAAGTATTCTTATCGTTGTTTCTCTTTGAATTCAATTTAGAAACATGTTCTAGGTTATCTCATATTAATTTGTTTAATATTAGATCTACATGAAAATAAATAAAGGTCATGTATAAGTTTTCCTAACAGAAACAATTGTGTGATCGAAATGAAAAGTTCTTATAATAAATTGTACATATCATATCACATATCACGTATCACACAAGAACATAAAATTACCACAAAGCCTTGCACCAAAGCAATATTACCAAAATATCCTTTTACTAAAATGCTAATATTATGTCCTCAGTCCATGGAGACTTCCCTCTTATGTGATCCTAGCTCTGGGTTCTCCTGAGGCCACTGAGGCATAAAGGGCTATCTTCCCTAACGCCCACCATTGTCTGTCATAGTGTGTCTGGGCGATATGCCCGGGGCACCGTGGACTAATTGGGTCTGGGGCTCTCTTTGGGGTCTAACGACCACATCTGGATCATGAATTATTCTTAAAGGGACATTCTGGGGTTTCGAGGATTGACGACTCCTTTTTATTTTATTGCGTACCTCCGTAATTTTTCCTCCCATGTTAGCTGGAGGTATAGGTGGCACGTCAACTAAGGGGTCCACCTAAAGCCCTTGAGCAGATAAGGTGTGTAATGACCCAAATTTGCTAATAGGGCTTAGGGCATTGATTAGCGTGCCTGGAGGACAATAAATGATTTCATATGTTAATATGTGAATTTATGTGAATATGTGATAGAGATGCATGTTTAGTTGAATTAAATATGCATGTGGGCCCCGTTTGGATATTAGGGGTATGTTTGTGATTTTAGCCCGTTGAGGGTATAAATGTGATATGTTTGTAATATATCCGTGTAGCACGATCCGAGACAGTACTAGGGAGCAGTTTGCCAGAAAGTCAGAACGGGGTTGAAAATCTGGCTCAGGGCGAGTCGAGGGGTATTAGATGTGTTATGGGGTTATTGGGTTATGGAAATAAATATTCGGAGATATATTTGGGGTTAGAATGTCTAGGAGGGAATATTGGGGAAATTTACCATTTTGCCCTCGGGGACGTTTTCGGTACCCCGAGCCTTGAGGTAACCCTATAGACTTAAGTTGAATAAAACAAAACTTAGAATTATTTAGAACTCTCATAAACCGACCCTTTCCTTCTCTTTCTCTCTTGAAGTTGTCTTCTCTCCTTTGGAAGCTTGAGGAATATCTTGGTGAACTTAGCTAGAAGCTAAGGGAATTCAGCTGAGATTTTGGGAAGATTAAAGCTTGGAACTTAGAGAATCTACACAGAAGCATAACTCATCAAGGTAAGCTCTTAATATGTTGAATTGTGTCAATTTCCAGCTGGTTTTAAGGTTGTATATTGGAGTTTGCATGTTAGCTAAGTTTGGATTTGTTCTTGATTGCTTGGCTGAGTTTTGGGGCTGGTTTCTGTTAGGTTTTAATGCTGAGATAGTGTTAGAATCTTTGTGATAGTTAATCTGGATTGTTGGCTTGATTTTAGGGGAAATTGGACTGGTTTTTGAGGAGGAAATGCTGAGTTTTTCTGGGTTCGATGGGTAGGGCCGCGGCTCTGTTCTTGCTGAGCCGCAGCCCCTTTGATCATGGGGCGTCATGAAATTGGAGGCACGCCGCAGCGCCCTTAAGCAAGGGTCGCGACGCGTGTGGGATATTTTGAGGCAAGGCCTCGGGTTGAGTTGGGGGCCGCGACGCTTAAGGTATTTTTGGGTTCTAGAGGGGTTTTAAGCTCGGGATGGATTTTATCACCCGGATTGATAGAATTTAAAGCCCTGGAGATTATAATTATGGTTTGAAACCATTTATTGGGTTAGAGTTTGATAGGTGGACATTGTTAATGTGTTGTGACTAGGGCTTCAGCGAGTCTCGGACTAGGGAACTGTGCTCGGGGCATCGGTGCTTGGAAAGCTTGGGACGCAGGTAAGAAAACCACAGTTCCTACAGAGCTTGTATGCATGGCAGAGCCTAATATGTTTGTAATGCAGGGCGTAGCCCTTTGATTGAATTTGTTCATGGTCAGTATATGCTTTATTATGCTATGAATGGAAATGTGTAAATGTTCGGCAAGAGCCGGGAACGGCACCGACTGAGGTCGGCAGGGGCCGGAAACTGCAAGGGGCCGAGAACGGTGTTAGGCACGTTGAGTGCAAGGTCGAGTGTGGCAAAGGGCCGGGAGCAGCGTTGAGCACGTGGAGTGCGAGTTGCCAGGGTGAGACCCGAAAGGATACTTGGGATATCCTCACTGTGTGGACCGCAAACCCAGGGTCTGGTAAAGCGCCTATGATGGCATGGCTGTATGTGTTTAGCCTATTGATGGCCTGTCTATATGCTAAGTGTTTGTTATGCAAATGTTTTTTCTTGTGAGGGTTTTCTTGCTGGGCTTCGGCTCACGGGTGCTCTGTGGTGCAGGTAAGGGCAAGGGGAAAATCGACCAACCATGAGTACGGAGAGCATGAAGCGGCGCGTACATGTTTGGCCTGCCTGGCTGCCACAACCAGTGGATTTTGGGAGATGGTTGTACTAAAACCTAGATTTTGTCGTCTAGTTGACTTTGTTTGTACTTAAATGTTGTAAATATTTCCAAACGGTATTTTGGGATCTCAAATGTCAAATACTTTATGATTTTCAGTAAATGGAATTATTTTCAAAGTTTATAACTCTGATTATATTTTAATTACACTTTTGACTTTAAACCTCGATTAGCGAGTTAAATGCACATTTTTGAACTCACTTAGTAATGACTCTAAGGAAGTAGGGTGTTACAACTTGGTATCAGAGAGAGCCAAGGTTTGTGGTTCTGGAGATTAACCGAACATGTATGCTCGCTGTTAGTGACAAGCTCGACTCAGGGTTGGTTGGTATGATTGGCTAATATGGTTGACTATGTGCTTGAATGTCCTATTTTCCTGCTTATCTTATATAGAGCATGATGAATGAGTTAACATATTGCATGATGCCAGGGCATGGCCCATTGTGTGTTATATGCTATCTGTATGCTATGTGAACTACTGTTGTGATTGGGAGGTGGTTTTGGATGTTGTTATCATACCTGATGAGCGCCATCGTTGGTTGCAGGCATATTTGTTCAGATGCCTCAACAATCATCTAGACTCCGCGGTAGTAGGGCCGAGGATGACAACCAGGGTCAAGACCCTCCACCTGCCCCACAGAATTGGCAAGAGATGTTTGCCGAGATGGAAGCAAGACTGCAGCAAACAGAGGAAGAGCTTCGACAGTTGAGGCAGCAGGCCTCACCTCAGGTCACTGGGCTGCCAGTTCAGCAGGTTGTGGCGCCAGTGACGGTTCAATCATTTATGGAGAATAAATGGGAACCTTTGTATGAGAGGTTTAGGAAACAGCATCCTCCCACCTTTGAAGGCGGATCAGATCCACTGCGTGCAGAGCAGTGGATAAATATGATTTCCTCAATTTTGGATTTTATGAGGCTTCAGGGAAATGAGAGGGTAGCTTGTGCTAGCTACATGTTCAGAGAGGATGCCCACATCTGGTGGGACGTGGTAGTTCAGAGAAGGAACGTAACAGTTATGACTTGGGAAGAGTTCAGAAACTTATTTAGTGAGAAGTATTATAGTGTGGCAGTTCGAGCTGGGAAGGTTGACGAGTTCATCAACCTAACTCAGAATCGGTTGACTGTGACTGAGTATGCTTTGAGATTTGATAGATTGGCGAAGTTTGCGCTAGAATTAGTTCCGAATGATGCGGCAAGAAGGGATAGGTTCATACGGGGATTGAATGTTATGATCGCTCATGATGTGAAGATTACCTTGGATCCAGAGACTACTACTTATGCTCAGGTTGTAGATAAGGCCCTTTCAGTAGAGGGGGCCAAGGATCAGATCTGGAAGGAAAGCGCTGTTAGGCGCGATGCCAGGAGGATAGTGCCTCCTTTTGTTGGATCCAGTCGGGGTGGTGGCTCTAGTGAGCAGAAGAGGAAGGCCCCAGATTCCTTTGTTCCTCCCAGTTTAGATAGGAGGGCACGGGGTGCTTCTACTGGCCGTCAGGGTGGAAGTGACAACTGGAGGAGTTTTCCAGTGTGTCCGCAGTGTAGACGTCGACACCAGGATGAGTGCAAGATTAGAGCCTGCTTTGTCTGTGGGAGTGTCAGTCATCTGAAGAGGGACTGCCCTCAAGTCAAGAAAGAGGAGCTGAAGTAGAGTGACAGTCTTGCTCCTGCCAGGGTATTTACTTTGACTCAGACTGAGGCGAAGGCTAGCCCCTTAGTTATGACAGGTCAGATCTTTAGTGTTGGTTCTTTGTATACTGCATTGTTTGATTTGGGGGCTACCCTTTCATTTGTATCTGCTAGAGTGATAGACTAGCTTTGTAGACCTAGCGATGTGTATGATAGGGGATTTCAGACTTTGTTGCCAATAGGAGAACTGGCAGTCTCTAGGAAATGGATTAGAGCATTGCCAGTAGTGATAGATGGTAGGGAATTATTTGTTGATTTAATTGAGTTAGAGATGGAAGACTTTGATATGATTGTAGGGATGGATTGGTTATCGAAGTATGGGGCAACGATTGACTGCAAGCACAGAATGGTGACTTTTGAACCGGAAGGGGAGGTACCCATTGTGTTTGTGGGGACAGTTAGTGGACCGTGAGTACCAATGATTTTAGCATTGAAGGCTAAAGACCTGATGCAGGAAGGTTGCACAGGATTCCTAGCGAGCGTTGTGGATACCTCTAGGGTGGTGTCAGCTGGACTGGGTGATACTAGATTGGTGTGTGAGTTTTCAGATTTGTTTCCGATAGATTTTCTTGGGTTACCGCCGCAGTGGGAGATTGACTTTTTTATAGATTTAGTACCAGGAGCAGAGCCAGTATCTAGGACACCTTACAGAATGGCTCCATCGGAGTTAAAGGAGTTGAAGATTCAGTTGCAAGAGTTACTTGATTTGGGGTTCATCAGACCGAGTTTCTCGCCCTGGGGTGCTCCAGTGTTGATTGTCAAGAAGAAGGATGGATCTCTTAGGATGTGTATTGATTACAGGGAGCTGAATAAGTTAACCATTAAGAACAAGTATCCACTGCCTAGGATCGACGATTTATTTGATCAGTTACAGGGAAGAACAGTGTTTTCTAAGATAGACCTCCGATCAGGTTACCATCAGTTAAGGATTAAAGAGGATGACATACCAAAGACTGCTTTCCGAACGAGGTATGGACACTATGAATTCCTGGTTAAGTCCTTTGGATTAACCAATGCCCCAGCAACTTTTATGGATATGATGAATAGGGTTTTCAAGAATTATTTGGATAAGTTTGTGATTGTGTTCATCGACAACATCTTGGTGTATTCTCAGTCAGAGACAGAGCACGAGCAGCATCTGCGGTTGGTTCTACAGCGGTTGAGGGAGCATAAGTTATATGCTACGTTCAGTAAGTGTGAGTTCTGGTTACCACAAGTTACATTTCTAGGCCATATTGTCAGTAAGGAGGGGATTCTGGTTGACCCAAGTTAGATTGAGGCGGTCAATGATTGGCCTAGACCGAGCAATGTTCCTGAAGTGAGAAGTTTTTTGGGTTTAGCGGGGTATTATCGGTGGTTCGTTGAGGGATTCTCCAAAATAGCTACGCCATTGACAGAATTGAAAAAGAAGAAGACAAGGTATGTCTGGACGAACAGATGTGAGAACAGTTTCAAGGAGTTAAAGCGGCGACTGATCACCGCGCCAGTGCTAAGTTTGCCGACAGATAATGAAAAGTTTGTAGTTTATTATGATGCATCCAGACAGGGTTTGGGGTGTGTGTTGATGCAAGCTGGTAAAGGTGATAGCCTATGCATCGAGACAGTTAAAGGAGTATGAGCAGAGATATCCCAGGCATGATTTGGAGTTGGCAGCGGTGGTGTTCGCACTTAAGATTTGGAGACATTATCTCTATGGTGAGAAGTGTGAGATATACACCAACCATAAGAGCTTGAAGTATTTATTTACTCAAAAGGACTTGAATATGCGCCAGAGGTGGTGGCTGGAGTTGGTTAAGGATTATGATTGTGATATCCTATACCATCCTGGGAAGGCTAATGTGGTGGCTGATGCATTGAGTCGGAAAGGCCCAGGACAGTTGTTTAGTTCGAGACAGATATCTGATAAGCTAGCCGAGGAGATGACCAGAGCAGGTATAGAGTTGGTGGTTGGTCAGTTGGCCAACATCACTCTTCAGTCTACACTCATTGAGAGGATCAAGGAGGTGCAGGGGAGAGATTCTCAGTTGAGAGGTCATAGAGAGAATGTCTTAGTCAGAGTGACTAAGGACTTTTCTATTTCAGAGATGGGATTACTGAAGTACAAGGGTCGAATCTGCGTTCCAATGGATTCTGATATCTGGCGAGAGATCTTAGATGAATCGCATACCACTCCCTATTCTTTGCACCCGGGTACAACGAAGATGTACCAGGATTTGAGAGCTTTGTATTAGTAGTCGGGCATGAAGAGGGATGTGGTGGATTATGTGGCCAAGTGCTTAACTTGTCAGCAGGTCAAGGTTGAGCATCAGAGGCCAGCAGGGTTGTTGCAGCCTCTGGGGATTCCAGAATGGAAGTGGGAAGATATCACCATGGACTTCGTAGTCGGTTTGCCGAGGACCGTGGGACAGTATGACTCGGTGTGGGTGATTGTGGATAGGTATACCAAGTCCGCCCACTTTTTGCCTGTTAGGACGACTTATACTGTGGAGCAGTATGCTGAGTTATAGGTGAAGGAGATTGTTCGACTTCATGGGGCTCCGAGGTCGATTGTATCCGACAGGGACCCCACCTTCACGTCCAAGTTTTGGGAGAGTCTGCAGAAAGCTATGGGCACGCAGTTACGGTTTAGTATCGCTTATCATCCTCAGATAGATGGACAGTCTGAGAGGCCGATCCAGATATTGGAGGACATGTTGCGAGCCTGTGTGCTAGATTTTGGGGGATCGTGGAGTAAGTATCTCCCTTTGATCGAGTTCTCGTATAACAACAGTTATCAGGCGACCATCGGAGTGGCTCCGTATGAGATGCTTTATGGAAGGAAGTGTAGATCACTTATCCATTGGGATGAGACAGGTGAGAGGAGATATCTGGGTCCAGAAATGGTTCAGAGGACCAATGAGGCGATTGAGAAGATTAGAGCACGAATGCTCTCCTCCCAATGTCGTCAGAAGAGTTATCCAGACCTGAAACGCAGGAGCGTGGAATTTCAGGTTGGTGATCATGTGTTTCTTAGGGTTTCATCTTTGAGGGGAGTGAAACGGTTTGGTGTTCGGGGCAAGCTGAGCCCTAGGTTTGTTGGCCCCTTTGAGATTTTGGAACAAGTTGGAGAGGTAGCTTACAGACTAGCGATGCCTCCAGCTTTATCAGGGGTTCATGATGTTTTTCATGTGTTCATGCTCCGAAAGTATGTGTCAGATCCGATGCACGTTCTTAGTTATGAGAATTTGGAGCTAGATCAGGATTTGTCCTATGAGGAGAAGCCGGTTCAGGTTCTTGACCGGAAGGATAAAGTCTTGGTGAAGGTGCTGTGGAGGAACAACAAGATTGAGGAGGCGACGTGGGAACTTGAATCAGAGATAAGGGAGTGGTATCCTGAATTGTTCAGGTAATTTCGAGGATGAAATTTCTGTAACGAGGGGATAGTTGTAACGACCCAAATTTGCTAATAGGGCTTAGGGCATTGATTAGCGTGCCTGGAGGACAATAAATGATTTAATATGTTAATATGTGAATTTATGTGAATATGTGATAGAGATGCATGTTTAGTTGAATTAAATATGCATGTGGGCCCCGTTTGGATATTAGGGGTATGTTTGTGATTTTAGCCCGTTGAGGGTATAAATGTGATATGTTTGTAATATATCCGTGTAGCACGATCCGAGACAGTACTAGGGAGCAGTTAGCCAGAAAGTCAGAACGGGGTTGAAAATCTGGCTCAGGGCGAGTCGAGGGGTATTAGATGTGTTATGGGGTTATTGGGTTATGGAAATAAATATTCGGAGATATATTTGGGGTTAGAATGTCTAGGAGGGAATATTGGGGAAATTTACCATTTTGCCCTCGGGGACGTTTTCGGTACCCCGAGCCTTGAGGTAACCCTATAGACTTAAGTTGAATAAAACAAAACTTAGAATTATTTAGAACTCTCATAAACCGACCCTTTCCTTCTCTTTCTCTCTTGAAGTTGTCTTCTCTCCTTTGGAAGCTTGAGGAATATCTTGGTGAACTTAGCTAGAAGCTAAGGGAATTCAGCTGAGATTTTGGGAAGATTAAAGCTTGGAACTTAGAGAATCTACACAGAAGCATAACTCATCAAGGTAAGCTCTTAATATGTTGAATTGTGTCAATTTCCAGCTGGTTTTAAGGTTGTATATTGGACTGGTTTTTGAGGTGGAATTGCTAAGTTTTTCCGGGTTCGAGGGGTAAGGCCGCGACTCTGTTCTTGTTGAGCCACAACCCCTTTGATCATGGGGCGTCAAGAAATTGGAGGCGCGCCGCGGTGCCCTTCAGCAGGGGTCGCGGTGCGTGTGGGCTATTTTGAGGCAAGGCCTTGGGTTGAGCTGGGGGTCGTGGCATGGGTCCCTACGGCCGCGACGCTTAAGGTATTTTTGGGTTCTAGAGGGGTTTTGGGCTTGAGAACTCAATAGTTTAGGCTCAGGATGGATTTTATCACCCAGATTGATAGAATTTAAAGCCCCGGAGATTATAATTATGGTTTGAAACTATTTATTGGGTTAGAGTTTGATAGGTGGACATTGTTAATGTGTTGTGACTAGGGCTTCTGCGAGGCTTGGACTAGGGAACTGTGCTTGGGGCATCGGTGCTTGGAAAGCTCGGGACGCAGGTAAGAAAACCACTGTTCCTACAGAGCTTGTATGCAGGGTAGAGCCCAATATGTTTGTAATGCAGGGCGTAGCCCTTTGATTGAATTTGTTCATATTCAGTATATGCTTTATTATGCCATGAATGTAAATGTGTAAATGTTCGGCGAGAATCGGGAATGGCGCCGGCCGAGGTCGATAGGGGCCGGGAACAGCAAGGGGCCGGGAACAGCGTTAGGCACGTTGAGTGCAAGGTCGAGTGCTGCAAAGGGCCGGGAGCAGCGTTGAGCACGTGGAGTGCGAGTTGCCAAGGCGAGACCCTAAAGGATACCTGGGATATCCTCATGGTATGGACCGCTGTAGACTCCAAAAACTTTACTTAGCTAGTTTGCTAGTAGTAATAATAGTAATAGTAGTAGTATTTTTATGACTGTGGATTTTGGTTCAGACCAAGCGATATATCGGCTCCTTTGATATATTTTTGAATGTTTTTGAAAACGTTCTCATTTTAATCTTTAACCTCTTGATAAGTCCAGCATCTTTTTGACCGAGTCTTCAGCCTCTGCTGAACGATAATTCAAATATTTTTCACTTAAAAAGCCATTATTTTATTCAAGTTAAAAGAAGATCTTTTCATTCTTGAACTCTATAAATAGGACCTAGTACCCAGCCATTTATTCATTCATCAAGCTAAGTTCAGAGGCTGCAAGCTGCTAGGTTAATTTTGAGTGCTTAAACACTTGGGTTGGGGATTATAAGCTTACCAAACACTTGGGAAGTAAGGTTTATAGAACATGTCGGTTTGAGGTTTAGATTGGTCATAGAAGCATTCAAGGTATTCCAAACTCTAGTTCATTTTGGTATTGTTTTCCTTAAGATCTTATAAGTTTTTCTACTTAAAATCCTAACTCTATTCTTTATTCTTGGTTAGGAAATCTAAGATCTTGAACATAAGGTTCTTGGTAAGTATCTTTCGATGGTATAACTCTTTCATTATTTTCATCCCTTTCTCTTCAATATACCGACCTTCCTTTGATGGTTTTTAGGAGTGTTTCCAAAGTCCCAAACCTGTCTCATATCCCGGTATATTTGGTAAGGAAAATAGGATAGGATTTTATATGTTATGTTATCTGTTATCTTATGATTTAAGTGTTATGTATATGTTATATGTTATATTATGTATGTTTGTAGACTTGGGCATATGACCTGTATAACTAACAAGCCCCAATAAATTTATGGGCATATGACTTGCTTAGCTAACAAGCCCCGCAAATCTAATGGGCATATGACTTGTTTAGTTTACGGGACCCCAAGTAATAATGGCCATTATAGTATATGTGACATATGTTATGATATGTTTTAGTATATGTTGATATGAATTTTATGTATATGATTTATGTGTTAGATTTTCCTTGCTGGGCATTAGGCTCATTCCTTTATGTGATATGTGCAGGAAAATAGCTTTGGTGGCGAGAAAGGTTCTTGGAAGCTTGGGGATGTGTATTGAGGCGGGATGGAATCAATGGACCGAGAGTTCGATTCGAGGATGAAGTCTCTTTAATTATGGTTTTCTATGTATTTTTTCGCAATTGGTTGTAATAAGTTTTAATTAAGTTTTCATTATGTCAAAGTTATGTTTTGTTTCAAACAATGGGATCCCAATTTCCTACTTATGAATTTTATATAGTTTTAAACCTTTACCTTACAGTTTTGAAATAAAGATATGTTATTTCAAATGTATGTTTTCGTAAGAGTAGTATAGAAATTAGTAATGGTCCAAAGTCTAGAGTAGTTAGGTCATTACAACTGCAAACCTGGGGCTTGGTAAAGCGCCTGGGACGGCATGGCCATATGTGTTTAGCCTATTGATGGCCTGTCTATATGCTAAGTGTTTGTTATGCATATGTTTTTGCTTGTGAGGGTTTTCTTGATGGGCTTCGGCTCACGGGTGCTCTGTGGTGCAGGTAAGGGCAAGGGGAAAATCGACCAACCATGAGTACGGAGAGCGTGAAGTGGCGCGTACATGTTTGGCCTAGCTGGCTGCCACAACCAGTGGATTTTGGGAGATGGTTGTACTAAAACCTAGATTTTGTCGTCTAGTCGACTTTGTTTGTACTTAAATGTTGTAAACATTTCCAAACGGTATTTCGGGATCCCAAATGTCAAATATTTTATGATTTTCAGTAAATGGAATTATTTTCAAAGTTTATAACTCTGTTTATGATTTAATTACACTTTTGACTTTAAACCTCGATTAGCGAGTTAAATGCACGTAACTCACTTAGTAACGGCTCTAAGGAAGTAGGGCGTTACAAGGTGGCCCTCATCATGTTCTCCACCTATTGTGTGCCTCCATTTTTGCAAGGTGACAATTTAGAATTGTGTGCCTCCATTTCTCTCTGTTGGAAGATCACTTGATTTAGTAAGGCCACCACTTCCGATGGTTCTTGAGGTTGTGTGGAGAATGAGGAGTCACTGTATCCACCGTCCCCGTCGTAACCATCATTATCCGCCACCTCCAGGATACCTGCTGGAGGTTAGCTTCCTTGGAAGATCGTCATTTTGTAGCTTATCGGTTTCTTGCATTCACCATTGCTGAAATCTTGCTTTCTTCAAGCTCTCAATGAAAGCACCAAAATGTTGACTGGTTTTCTCATCAACTACAAATATAGGTAAGAAGATTAAAGAAAATGGAAATCAAACACGAAATTTTATGTGGTTTAGGTTATTAATTAGCCTTAGTCCACGAGTCAATTATATTGAGGATAAAGAACTTGCAAAGCTCAAGTTCTCTGAGAATTTAGGCAGCATTTTTGCATGCACAAAAAAAATTGGGATCTTTTTACAAGTGATACGCTAGCCTTATTTATAGGTGGCTGAGGGGGTTAAGCTCATTAATGGGAGATGATTTCAATAATATTCCCATAATTGGAATAGTTACACATAAATTATGATTTCCTTCCCATAAAATAGGATTGTGGGCCCCATTTAACATTTGGCAGGCCCAATACGAGGATATCAAGCCCAATACTTTACTGGGAAATATGATTTCTGGTACTTGTTAGGGGGTAGCTGCACGTATCCCCATGTTAGGTGGCTTCTTGGGACATACCCTTTGCCATTTGTACGGAATCGACAACAAGATCTCTGAAGCCACTAGATGTGTCAGGAACGTGTTTATGGTCCCGAGTGCCCCTCTAGCTGATACCTAACAAGAGTATTCTCCTTCCGTGAAGGAAGGTCCTCGACGTTTAATTGGTCGATCAAGACCAGAGGAACTTCATTGGATTGATATAATCACCTGGGAGTCAACTTCTCATCAAGGTTCTAAGGAGATGGCTCTTATTGCTAACCTACTGGGCATATTCTCTAACAACGATGGGAATTTTTAGTTAAGCTTGTACAGGATCTTTATTTATTTTCATGTATATCTAATATTAAATAAATTAATACGAGATAGCCTAAAACATGTTTCTAAAATTGAATTCAAAGAGAAACAAAATATAATACTTACAGTATACGCAGCGAAATTAAGAGTCCTTCCTTCAGTTTCTCTAACTCTTGTATCCTTTCTGTCGCAGAGTATTATCAAGAAACTGAACCGATCTTCTATTTTCTTCACGATCTTCCAATGTATGACAATTCTCAACACATGAGATAGATATAGAGAGAAGAAGAGAAAATAACAAAGAGGCTTAGAAAATGACTTGTGTTTAGAGAGAATCTAAAACTATAAGAAAATCTGACTTGTGACTTATCTGTCGTCTCTGAAATCTTCTCTCTAAGCACTCTTTTTAAAGAATCAATTAGGCCATTTAATTTAATTAAAAAATCAATAAAATAACAGCCATTTTGAAGCCCTAGGTCGAAATTATCATGGGCTATAGGCCCGTGAAATTTCCCATTTGATTATAAGCCCATTGGACTTAAAATCAAGGCCTGTATTATTTTCTATTGATTTAATTAATTAAATAATTATTTAAATCTTTTATCAAATTAATTATTTCTAATTTGAACCTTGATTTAAATTTATTTATTAATTTAGATATCAATTTATCTTAATTAATAAATCTGCCATAATTCCTCTTTTCTTCTCAAAATTACACAACTTTGTGAAACTATCCAAAATTGACCTGGTCAACTTTGATAATTCTAATTGATGATTAAATCAATTAATTGAGACTATCTAGATGATTTTATCCAAGGTACAATGGGGACCATGGGCCTATGAAATCAAGCTCCAATAAGTCATCATAAATTTAACAAATAAATTTACTAACTTATTAATTCCTCGTGACTCCACTATAGACTTGGAATTGCACTCTTGAATTCATAGAACGCTCTATAACAAATATAGATATGCTATTAATTATCCATTGTTACAACCATAATTGTCACTCAATCCTCTATAGACGGTCTACAATGAGATAGGACTAAAATACCGTTTTACCTCTCATTGTATTTTATCCTTAAAACACTTAGTTCCTTGTAAATGATATTTCAGTAAACTAATTTAATTACTGAAATGAGATCTCTATCATTTAACACCTTGAACCAAACTAAAAGGAAACCATCATTTCACTTCTTCATCAGAAGCTATAGATGTTCATATCTATGATTAACACTCCCACTCAATTGTATTACCGAGTTCCCAAGATGTAAGTATGGGCTAGTCCGTAGAGTAAGCTGGTAACGAACAAGTCAAAGAACTCAAATAATACAATCAGTTAGAATACTAACCACTCAGAATTGAGATTGAATTGACCTAGGGTCAACTATATGATATGACTAGAATAGATAATAACGGTATGTTTACTTATCTTATCAACTGTCAATATCGGTCTTGTCCGATGTAACAAATACATCCGATCTTATCTACTTTGCTAATGTTCTGGAAAGAACATAACACTGTAATGTGTAAGTAGATCATATCGTAGATTGGCAAGTCAGTGTAAATCCGGTGCACTGACTAATCTTAGGACTAACTTATTTTGAACATATAATCATATTTATATTCCACTATGATTACGTCACTATAAATAAGATTAGCTATATGCTCGGGATTTAATAGAAGTTTATATTAAACAAATAATCATGAAAATAAAACATGTGAGCAAAGTGATTGACCAAGTGAAAAAATGATTTCTATTCTTTTATTGATAATAAAATGAGATTACAAAGAATTTGGGTTTTAATTAGGGCATAAAACCCCAACAAACTCCCACTTGCACTAATTGAAACTAATGCCTTAATTATACTAATCCCATCTCCTTGATATGCTTATCAAATGTAGCTTCTGGTAGTGTCTTTGTAAACGGATCTGCAAGATTGTCTTCAGTTGCAATCTTCATAACCTTCACATCTCCCCTGGCCACATATTCTCGAATAATGTGATACTTCCTTTCTATATGCTTACTCCTCTTGTGACTTCGAGGTTCTTTTGAGTTGGCTATCGCTCCTGTATTGTCACAAAACAACACAAGCGGTTTATCCATTTCTGGAATAACACGAAGATCTGAATAGAACTTCTTTAGCCAGACTATTTCCTTAGCTTCTTCTGACGCGGCTATGTACTTAGCCTCCATGGTGGAATCTGAGATTGCAGACTGCTTTACGCTTCTCCAAATCACAGCTCCACCCCCAAGAGTAAACACCATTCCAGAGGTAGACTTTCTGTCATCGACATCAGTTTGAAAATATGAATGGGTGTAGCCTACAGGGTTCAGAACACCACCCTTGTAGACTAACATATAATCCCTAGTCCATCTCAAATACTTCAGGATCTGCTTAACTGCTATCCAATGTTCCGTTCCTGGGTTTGACTGATACCTGCTCACTACTCCCACTGCATAGCAGATATCTGGTCTAGTACACAACATGGCATACATCATACTTCCAACTACAGATGTGTAAGGAAATTTTCTCATTGCATCTTCCTCTTCAGGAGTCTGGGGAGACTGCTTCTTTGAAAGATGAATTCCATGGCGGAACAGTAGATGCCATTTCTTGGAATTTTTCATTGAGAAACATTCAAGCACTTTATCAATGTAAGCTGCTTGAGATAGAGCTAAAAGTTTGTTCTTTCTATCCTTGATGATTTGGATACCTAGAACATAACTTGCTTCACCCAAATCCTTCATCTAGAATTGAGTGCTCAGCCAATTCTTCACATCTGATAATTTCTTAACATTGTTTCCAATGAGTAAGATATCATCTACATAAAGAACCAGGAATACCACTATTTGATTTACCTTCAGTTGGTAAACACAGGGCTCATCAATATTTTGTTCAAAGCCATAGGTTTTGATTATTTCATCAAACCTAAGATTCCAGGAACGAGAAGCTTGCTTAAGTCCATAGATGGACCTATTTAACTTACAAACTTTTCCTTCTTCTCCAAATACTTTAAATCCTTCTGGCTAATCCATATAAATGACCTCGTCAAGCTTTCCATTAAGAAAAGCTGTCTTGACGTCCATTTGCCAAATCTCATAGTCAAGAGCGACTGCTATGGATAGGAGGATGCGAATGGATTTGAGCATGGCTACCGGACTAAAAGTTTCCTCATAGTCCACGCCTTCTCTTTGGGTATAACCCTTTGCCACTAATCGAGCTTTATAAGTCTCGATATTTCCATCAACACCTCGTTTCTTCTTGTAGATCCACTTGCACCCAATGACCCTAAAGTCACTAGGTGCTTCCACAAGATCCCAGACGGAATTTGAGTACATAGACTCCATTTCCTGTTTCATGGCTTCGAGCCATAGTTCTTTTTCAGGGCTAGCCATTACCTGTTTGAAAGACAATGGATCATCATCACTAGTGTCACCAACAACCATATTGGCTTCACCATCCAAACCATAGCGAACTGGGTTTCTAGAAACCCTCCCACTACGACGAGGCTCCGTGACTGTTTGCTCAGGAACAGTGGTACTTTCTTCATTTAAATCAACTTGCGTCGGTTGTACATGAACAGTGGGAATTTCATCATCAACTCGCATTGATGACGATGGAACATTGGTTGGAGTCAATTCTTTAACCATCTCCTCTAAAACTACTTTGCTGCGAGGTTTAAAGTTCTGGACATAGTCATTTTCCAGAAAAGTAGCATTTGTAGAAGTAAACACTTTCTTTTCTGAATGACTATAGAAAAGTCCGCCCCGAGTACCTTTAGGATAGCCAAAAAACATGCAAACTTCAGTTCACGGTTCTAGCTTTCCCTCCTTTTTCCTCAGGACGTGAGCGGGACACCCCCAGATTCTATAATGGCGTAAACTAGGTTCACGACCATTCCAGCGTTCTAAAGGTGTTTTGGGGATTGATTTTGATGGCACGACATTGAGAATGTCATTTGCGGTTTCAATTGCATGTCCCCAGAACGAAGTTGGTAGAGTTGAGTAACTAAGCATGCATCTAACCATTTCCAATAAAGTTCTGTTTCGACGTTCCGCTACACCATTTTGTTGCGGAGTACCTGGGGCAGTAAGTTGTGATAAAATCCCAAGTTCAGTTAAATGATCTTGGAACTGCATATCCAAATATTCTCCACCCCTATCAGATCGCAAGATCTTTATCCTTTGACCTAATTGGTTATGAGCCATTGCTAGGAATTCCTAAAACTTTGAAAATGTTTCTGATTTCCTATGCATTAGGTAAAGACATGAGTATCTAGAGTAATCGTCCATGAAAGTGACGAGATACTCAAAACCACCCCTGGCTTGTATATTCAAAGGTCCACAAACATCTGAATGCACAAGACCAAGTGGTTCTTTGGCCCTATCACCCTTTGCAGAGAATGGACGCTTGGTCAGTTTGCCTTCTAGACAAGATTCACAGACAGGTAATTTACCTAAGGTAAGTTCCCTCAAAGGTCCGTCCTTTGTAAGTCTTTGAATCCTATCATAGCCAATGCGACCTAGTCTCAAGTGCCATAAATACACCATATTATTGTTATCGGTATTTTGACGTTTATTGGTCCTAGGTTTAGCTACTTTGAATAAATCATTGTTAAGAGCGAGGGGTTCGTTAGGTCACAGAATATAAAGCCTGTTTTCCAAACATGCAATACACAACTGTGATCCATTGAAAGAAATAGATATATTAAAACTTGTGAAAGTCATAACAAATCGTTCTAATTGCAACATGGAAACTGAAATTAAATTTCTACTAAAATCCTAGATAAAAAATACATCTTTTAAAATTAAAAATTTATTTCCGAACTTCAGACGAGCTCTTCCTCTAGCTTGGACCGCAACAAACGATCCATTCCCAACTCTAAGCTCTAAGCCGCCTTCGTTCACTTCCTCCCACGATTCAAGAAGCTGTAAAGAGTTACAAACATGGTTAGTAGATCCAGAATCAATAATCCAAACAGAGTTATCATTCTCTAAAACATATGTTTCTAAGATAAATGAACTATAATCATTACCTTTGTTTTTATCTGCTAGAAACTTGGGGCAATCTTGTTTCCAATGTCCATTTTCTTTGCAGTGAAAACATTTACCTTTACCTTTCTTGTTTTTCTTGTTTTTCCCCTTAGGTGTCTGTGCACTTGGTTGTGCACTCGCCTTTCCAGCTTTTGCAGGCTTGGGGTTATTGTTTTGCCCACCTTTCCTCTTGTTTCCAGCTTTTGAAGATGAAGCTTGGTTAGCTTCAGCCTTAGCTGGATCAGCAGCAGTAGTAGTAGTTGTCTTCTTTTCTCCTCCCTTACTAGGTCCACCCATGATAGACTCAAAAGTCTGAAGCTCATTCATGAGCTGCGTCAGACCATAGTTGAGTTTATTCAACACATAGTTGGTGGTGAATGGAAGGAAAGCTGGAGAAAGACTGTTGAGGATTAAGCCAACTTGAGTTTCCTCATCTATTATGGCTCCGTGCAGTTCAGCTTCTTGAAAGTAGTTTGTCATCTTGTTCAGGTGATCACGAACATGTTGAGAAGGTGCCATTCGAGCATTGGCATATTTCTTGGTGGCCTCAAAACGATTCTGCGCTGACTTGGCACCAAATATGTCTTGGAGCTGATCCATGATTTCGTAGGTTGTCTCGACATTCTCCATCTTTGTCTTGAGAGTGTCGAACATACTAGTAAACATGTAGTACCGCGCCTTGTTGTTAGTCGCCTGCCAACGCTCATACTTGTCCCTCACAGACTTGGTAGCTCCTTCAGCTGGAACTTCCGGGGATTCCTCAGTCATGACGAACTTGGAGTTGTCACCTATCAACATAATGTTGATGTTTTGCTTCCATTTAAGGAAGTTTTCTCCAGTGAGTTTCTCCATCGAAAGTTGAGAAAGGATGGGAGTAGACACAGCCATAACTCAAAACTACAAATTACCAATAAAATAGAAATCAATCACATTTGCTCAATAAAACTTGTATTCACACAAAGTTCAAGAAATAGCACAACATATACCAAAAATATGTAAGATATGAGAAAAAAAATACCAAAAACTATCATATCTCTATTTCTTTAGGTTTTTAACTAATCTATGATATCCTTGTCCCAGCTGGCGAGAGTCAAAAATACCACTAGCTAAATAGAGTTGTAAACTCATTTAACAATGGACACCTTTATTAAAAACCTACTATTCGATCAAAATAAGAAAACAAAATCTCTTATTTTATGAGCTAGACCCACAGTTTCAATAATCATAGATTTAGTCCTAGTAGTCACCGTAGGGGTGAGTCTAGTAGAATTTGACCTATAATTATCTATCTTTCGAAATCTAACCTTGTCAAAATAACTAATGAACACCTTCCGTAGGGGGACGAATCAAAGCGCCTCGAGGCCCCATTAAGCTATTGACTATGTTAAACCAACGGTGGAGATCGAATAAAATTCTTAAAATAAGCTCATTATAAAATTAAAATTAGTGTTTTTATTATTTATTTTTAGAAAATTAATGACTATGGTTTTCCAAAAAAAAATTAAACAGATTAAATTTTTTTAAAACCAAAGTCCTATAATTTCTTATTAATTCTAAAGTGTCACATTGAAACAAATTCAATTAATTTAGAATTAATTTGTTGCTAATCAATATTTAGGTTTAACTAATATAATGAACCTATACAATTAAGTCCAACTCAGGTAAATTGGCCTTAACAATTGGCCTTGTATGGAGGAGGGCTGGGTCCAGTATGTCGTTCCCACTACAAAGGCCCCCTATCTTCCATACAATGTCCAAAAGACAGGAATTTAAACCTTCGTTTTATTAATTGTTATTAATTGATTAGGCCCACTATAGTCATGCAAAGCAAATGAGCCTTCACAAGTGGAATCACCCACAAGAGAGGAATTTAAACTTTACATTTTCTAATGGGCCCAAATAAAACCTATCATTTTATGAATATTTTATTTGGCAATATACCATATATCTAACAAACATATGGGCCACTATATGCATCTAAGCCCAATTGAAAAAAATACCACATATAGTGCAAACAGACATGTTATAATTGGATGGGCCTAATCATGTTACTATATGAGCAATTCTATGAATTTATGCAAAAATACCACAATTAATTATCTAGAATTTATCAAAAAAAAATTCAAATTAATTAAATTTTTACAAAAAATAAGTTAATTTAAATGAAATTTATCAACAATTAACAATAGTTAATTTAAATTTCATTTATCAACAATCAACTTGGTTTTAGGTTAATTTGAAAAAAAATATATTAATTTAATTTAAATAGGATTTATCAACAATTAACCAAAGTTAATTAAAATCCTATTTATTAAAAAAATATTTTATTAATTGGCTGAAAATTTTTTTTGATATTTTTCAAAATTTAAGCAATTTTAAATTTTAAAATCAATATCTAAACTATTTTAAAAAAATATCTTGTGTTGTTACAACTATTATCTAATATTTTAACCATTTAAAAAAAAATACAAATAGTTATAACAACCCTAAAATATCTCAAATAGTTAAACAAATTCAAATATCCATAAAAATATCTAACTAATAATGTCCAAATTTCAAATAATTTAAATTATAAAAAAAAAACTATAGAATAAAAAGATATTTATATTTTCAAATAAAGATTTAATAAAAATATCAAGAATTTAAATGAAAATATCTTAAATATCTGATATCATAATTCTAATATTTTAATATATTAAAAGATTTAAAATTAAGTTGTTAGTCTATTTTTAAATTTGAATTTGAATGTTTGTAGAAAATATCTAATTATTTAAATCTCAACTAACAAAAATATCTTATGCCCTAATGATAAAACAAAAAAGATATTTTTAGTTTTGATTATAAATAATTTATTTCCACAAAATTAATTTTTTTTTTTAATTTTCAAAAAAAAAAAAAGGATGAATAGTACCCGCGGAACTGTTCACGCGTGCATGCGCGGGCGTGCGCGCGCGCATGGGCAGCCAGGCCAAAAAAATTCCAAAAATTTTTTTGAGCAATTTTTCAAACCAAAACAATTTTCAAATTAATTTATACGAAAAACCATACAATTATTCAAACATATCATATTATCCAATTTTAAACATGTTCATGCATGAAAATAAAAATTACCAAAGGCTCTGAGGCCAGTTGTTAGGTAAGCTTATACAGGATCTTTATTTATTTTCATGTATATCTAATATTAAATAAATTAATACGAGATAGCCTAAAACATGTTTCTAAAATTGAATTGAAAGAGAAACAAATAATATAATACTTACAGTATACGCAACGGAATTAAAAGTCCTTCCTTCAGTTTCTCTAACTCTTGTATCCTTTCTGTCGCAGAGTATTATCAAGAAACTGAACCGATCTTCTATTTTCTTCACGATCTTCCAATGTATGTCAATTCTCAACACATGAGATAGATATAGAGAGAAGAAGAGAAAATAACAAAGAGGCTTAGAAAATGACTTGTGTTTAGAGAGAATCTAAAACTATCAGAAAATCTGACTTGTGACTTATCTGTCGTCTCTGAAATCTTCTCTCTAAGCACTCCTTTTATAGACACAATTAGGCCATTTAATTTAATTAAAAAATCAATAAAATAACAGCCATTTTGAAGCCCTAGGTCGAAATTATCATGGGCTATAGGCCCGTGAAATTTCCCATTTGATTATAAGCCCATTGGACTTAAAATCAAGGCCTGTATTATTTTCTATTGATTTAATTAATTAAATAATTATTTAAATCCTTTATCAAATTAATTATTTCTAATTTGAACCTTGATTTAAATTTATTTATTAATTTAGATACCAATTTATCTTAATTAATAAATCTGCCATAATTTCTCTTTTCTTCTTAAAATTATACAACTCTGTGAAACTATCCAAAATTGACCTGGTCAACTTTGATAATTCTAATTGATGATTAAATCAATTAATTGAGACTATCTAGATTATTTTATCCAAGGTACAATGGGGACCATGGGCCTATGAAATCAAGCTCCAATAAGTTATCATAAATTTAACAAATAAATTTACTAACTTATTAATTCCTCGTGACTCCACTATAGACTTGGAATTGCACTCTTGAATTCATAGAACGCTCTATAACAAATATAGATACACTATTAATTATCCATTGTTACAACCATAATTGTCACTCAATCCTCTATAGACGGCCTACAATGAGATAGGACTAAAATACCGTTTTACCCCTCATTGTATTTTATCCTTAAAACACTTAGTTCCTTGTAAATGATATTTCAGTAAACTAATTTAGTTACTGAAATGAGATCTCTATCATTTAACACCTTGAACCAAACTAAAAGGAAACCATCATTTCACTTTTTCATCAGAAGCAATAGATGTTCATATCTATGATTAACACTCCCACTCAATTGTACTACCGAGTTCCCAAGATGTAAGTATGGGCTAGTCCGTAGGGTAAGCTGGTAACGAACAAGTCAAAGAACTCAAATAATACAATCAGTTAGAATACTAACCACTCAGAATTGAGATTGAATTGACCTATGGTCAACTATATGATATGACTAGAATAGATAATAACGGTATGTTTACTTATCTTATCAACTGTCAATATCGGTCCTGTCCGATGTAACAAATACATCCGATCTTATCTACTTTGCTAATGTTCTAGAAAGAACATAACACTGTAATGTGTAAGTAGATCATATCGTAGATTGGCAAGTCAGTGTAAATCTGGTGCACTGACTAATCTTAGGATTAACTTATTTTGAACATATAATCATATTTATATTCCACTGTGATTACATCACTATAAATAAGATTAGCTATATGCTTGGGATTTAATAGAAGTTTATATTAAACAAATAATCATGAAAATAAAACATGTGAGCAAAGTGATTGACCAAGTCAAAAAATGATTTCTATTCTTTTATTGATAATAAAATGAGATTACGAAGAATTTGGGTTTTAATTAGGGCATAAAACCCCAACAATGACATCCACAAATTAGGCTCTGGGTTCCGATGAGGGCTTAATGACACAATCCATTAAGTGTTGAGTTTTATGCCCTTATAAAACCACATTTCTGATATAACACTTTCGATTATCAATAAAGAAGTAAAAATTATTTTGTTTATAAATTGCATTGTTTGCTTGTATTTATTACATGATTTTATGCTTAATACAAACATATATAAAATCACATATAAATAAGTTACACTTATAGTGACTAGGTCAATGGATTATAAATGTAATTATATGTTTAAAAGAATTAATCCTAAGATCAAAACAATGCAATGGATTTTTATTGTTTTGTTAATCAACGATATGATCTACTTATACACTACGTGTGATGTCTTGTCCATGACATTAGCTAAGTAGATAAGATCGTTTTATGAATTCAAGAGTTCAATTCTGAATCTATAGTGAAGTCATGAGGAATTAATAAATTGTGAGATAATTTATTTAATAAATGAACTCACGGGAATTTATTGAAGCTTGTATTCATGGATCCATGGTACCCATGTCAACTCTTATCAAATCAAGTTTAATAGTCTCAAGAAATTGATTTAATTATCAATTATAAATATCAAATTGACTGGGTTAATTTAATGATATTTACATGTATTAAGAATTTGGGAATAGAATAAAGTTTTTGGGTAAAATTATTAATATTGACAAATTCGTGTCAATATAAATAAATAATATTAAATCTAGTTTCAAACTATAATTAGTTAATCTGAATAATGATTTAATTATTTGATTAATAACTTAATTAATATATAAATAAATAAAATGCTTTGAATTTAGGCCCAATTGGGATTAAATTCAAGACAAAGAGATTGGGCCCAAGTACTTATGTGGGGTGCCCAAGGCTCTGGGATTTTTTTTGGGAATTTCTAAAAAATATGACTTTTTATGCCATCACTATGCAAAAATATGAGAATTATACTTTTATTAATTTGTATTGGAAAATTTATTAAAGAAAAATTAAAGTATAGGAAACACAATTACTAGTTAACTAAAATATAAAAGCTAAATTTAAAACCAAAGCACATCAGCCAAATAGGGGTACTATTGTAAATTAGCATTCCATTGTTCTCTCTCTCAAACCCCAGCCAGACAAACCCTTTCTCTTTCCAAACCCAGTCGCACAGTTCTCTCTCTCTCCCATCTTTCTTCTCTTTCCTTTTTCCCTAGCCACCACCTCCCTTGTCTTCCACTCGCCTGCCTCACCATCTCCACCATCATCTCCGGCCACCCACCCTCACCACTCGCTATTCACTTTAGGCACGCACCTCCATGAAACCCAACCCATAACACCCAGCTCAGAAACCCAACCCAGCTTCAACCATTCGAGACCCCAGCTCTGCCTGAGCCCCACTCGTCCGATACCCCAGCTCCATTCGATAGCCCCATCTGAGTGTGGGCCCAGGCGTGATACCACCATCTCCACGACAAACCACCTCTAGCTTCGGTCATGGTGTCGATGCCCACCCAGATCCAAAATGATGGGGCTTGCATGTAGGGGATACGGGGTTTTGGTGGTGGTCAGAGGTGAGGGAGGGAAGGTGGTTCATGGTTGGAGGTGATGCAGGGAGGTGGCATCGACGTGAACCTAGGCGGCGGAAAGGCAGGCGACAGCTAGGGTTCTTGGTGAGGGAAGAGAAGAAGATGGGAGAGAGAGAAAAGGGGTGGATCTGATTTTTTTTTTCTATCTTTAATTTTGTGGTAACTGGTCACCTTCCTGTTCTTTTGGTGTATATTTCTGGGGGTAACTGGTTACCTTCCCATTGTTTGTGTGTATATTTGTAGGGGTAATTGGTTACCTTCCCGTTCTTTGTGTGTATATTTCTAGGGGTAATTGATTACCTTCATGTTCTGATGTGTGTGTATATTTCTGGTTCTTAATGGTAACTGGTTACCTATGTTACTAAAATAATAGTTACTTCTTATTCTCCTTTTAATGAAGTGTTCTTCCTCTTTTTCCTTCAAATTTGATGTTTCTTTTCATATTTAATATGAGTAACCGTCACCCCTCTTATGGTAACTGGTTACCTCTCTTATGACAGAAGATTACTCCTCTCAGGGTAACTAGTTACCCCTCCTGATACATGTTATTTGACCTAGCTCTAGGTTTTTTTTTACATAACTGTCAAAGATCAATCAAGTAACTGGTTACCTTAAGGGGGATTTGAAAAAAGAAACGTACATTAAAAAAAGGATAAAAATGTTTATAATAAATAAAAAATAATAATAAACACAATTCATATTAAAAAAAAATTGCAAAACAACCAAAGAAAAATTTAATATAAAATAATAAAAAAAAAAGCTAAAAAAATAATAATAATGAAATTACAAACATACCCTTCCAAATAAATAAAGCTTGATTAAGAGTAAAACTATGACATAAACTAACTTTTCTACAAAATATGGGAAAATAAACTCATAAAAGTGAAAATTCTTAAAAAAGCCATAGATTAATTTTTTTTTAAGAAAGCCATATTTTTGCACACTCTATTAAAAATATCATATAAAATGTAGTTTCCTATTTTTTATTATTTTAATTAAAATAAATCCCATTAAGTTTCATTAGAAAAAGCCCAATAAGTTGCCTATATAAGGAATGCAATGTCTAGGGTTTTAAAAGACTAAAAATATGTTGTTTCATTTTGGGTAAGTGAAAACCTAAACAGTCATATTATCCTTATTGGCCAACACACTCTCTCTCTTCCCTCTGTAATTCGATCTTATATGTTGAGAGCTAGTCCACCCTTTGTTAGACTTGATTTAGAGATAGGCTTGGACGACTTTGGTATAGTCTAAGAAGTTTAGATTCTTGAAAATTCCTTGCATTCAAAAAATAATAAAAGGATATAGAATCTAAAGGAATGAGACATTGTTCCGCTACCCACTTTGTAAGTATTCTATGTCTTTTTGAGTATTTACATGATAATTCATGTGTTAGCATGTTTTGGTGTTTTCTATTTTATATTATGTATATGAAAATAGGAAGCATGCATCTAGACAAAAGATATCAGATCCTACAATTGGCCTTAGAGCTAGGTTTCTTGTCTATTTGTATAAATATGCTTGTTTGTGAATTTTGACATGTTTAGAAAATTGGATGGATGCATGTTGTAAAAGCATGTTTAAGTTTTATGTGTTTTTTCCTAAAATTGATTGTTTTGAGTTTTTTAATTTTTATGTATGTTTTATTAATTTATAAACCCTCTAAAAATTAATAAAAACAAGTTTGGATTGATTTTGGCACAAAAATGTTGAAATTTTGAGTTTATGGGTGTTTTGGCACGCAGGTGCGCGCCTCGCGCAGATGGGTGTAGGAGGCACGCGCGTGGCAGCCAAGTGAAAAAAAAATTGGGTAACCATAAATTCCAAAAATTGATATTTTTTTGGGAAACTTGATATATATTTTTTTTTATAAATTTTAAATTTTGAATTATTTATGGTTAATAATTTTTTTTTAAGTTTCCTTATTTTGTGGGATATTTTCTAAACTTATTGATCAAGTTTATTTTAATTAATTAATTAAATTTTGTGTGATAAATTGTATTTAATTAATTATTTTAAATTGATAAATGTCTAATTATTTTTGGTTAGTTATGATTAGGGGTGAGCATCGGTCGATTTGGGCAGTTTTTTCATATTTTTAAATCCAGAATTCGGTTTTCGGTCCGGATTGGTGCAATCCAAAAACCGACCGACCAAACCAGTTAAAGAAAAGAACCAACCATTTTGGACCGCGGAACCGACCAAACCGAATTTATTTTTTTATTTTTTGAAAGTTTTAGTTAAAAAAACTAAAATTTTTGGATTGTTGGAATCCATTTTTGTGCGTTTTTAAAACATAAATATATAGAACATAATTACATTCACAAATTTGAAAGTTTGAAACATAATTAAAAGTCCATAAGAGCATAACATAACCTCAAATCACAGCACATCAAAAGTCTAATAATCCAATGTCTATTTGTCCAATCCATGACACAACACAATTAAAATTTAAAACCAAAAGCCTACAACCACAAATCTCAACACATGATTAAAGTTTAAACTTAAAGTCTAAAGTCCATAGTCCATTATAACACAAATTAAATCTACGTCTAATTGACTACAACAACACAAATCAAGTTCAAAAGAATAGATAGAAAACAAAGTCCAATCCGAAATCCAGCATTCATTTCATGGCCTGCATCAAGCAACCATGACCACCTGCTCCTAAGACAAAAGAAAGAATAAAATTATAATGTATGACACTTGACACATGCTACATGATACTGTTAAGAGAAATAAAGCTACTAAACTACAATCCTAGAATTCAACTAGTTACCTTAAGATTTCAATTGTTCTTATCGATCCCACTCCTGCTCCCAGACCCACTGCCAAGATTCTCAGGTACATAGGTAATACATGAGCCATCACTTGACAAATATTCAATTAATACAAATAAGCTATAATATATATAATATATAATATATTTCAATTAGAATAAGCTATTAAGTAAATAAATACATGGAAAAACTTGTTCACATGCCTCTAAACCATCAATCTCATCCATGTATTGTCGAAGCATAACAAGCTCTTCAGACTCACAAGTATACTAATTTTTAGAACAAATCAAAGCCTCCACCATCCTCGGGGATAAAGAACTCCTAAATGAATCTAGGATTCTTCCCCCAATAGAAAAAGCTGATTCAGATGCTACTGTAGACATTTGAACAACCAATTTTGCCATGCGTGCAACTATTGGATACTTGAATCCATTCTGTTTCCACCATTATAGAATATCAAAGGTAGGATCAAGCTTCTCACGACGATCACTCAAGTAGTATTCAAGATCATCTTCTTCAATGTCATCACTAAGTTGTAGTTGCCCTTGAAGAAATGATTCTGTAGTGGAATTGATAACAGGCTGAGACGGTTGAGACTGAGATTGAGATGGTTGAGCTTGAGATGACTGAGATGGTTGTTGTTGTTTATAAAAAGCATACAGCTGTGCCAAAGTATTTGTCACCAACTTTATCATCTTTTCAGCCTCACTTGAAGTGCACACAAATTTGAAACCACGATTCACAACCTCTAATTTATACCTTGGATCAAGGATATTGGCAATAAATGTCAACATATTCAGCTTCTCAATCCTTCCCCAGTACTTGTCATACTTTTCTTTCATACTAACTACCATAGCCCCTAACAAAGTATCAGGATTAGAAACCCTAGTAGTTAAATCAGCTTGAACCTTCAAAATATCTGGAAGGAATAGATTGGATGTGACATATAATGACCCACTAAATTGATTAGTAAGATCATAGAATCTCCTCAAAAAGTTAACAAATACAACTGCTTTTTCCCAGTCTAGGTTAGTTGGTGGGCCATCCATTCTTTCTTCATCAAAGTACTTTGTGTAGTTCACATCTGCTTCCAAATTCTCAAAAGCCTTCTTGAATTTTATAGCAGATTCTAACATCAAGTAGGTGGAGTTCCACCTAGTAACCACATCCAAGCATAACAAGGCTTTTGATTCAATGTTTGCATCCTTGCAACTTTCTTTAAATCTTTTCAGTCTAGCTAGAGATGACTACACATATCTCACCACATTTCGAATGCTTGAAATTGTATCATTCAACTCTTTCAACCCATCAGTTATTATCAAATTCAAAATATGAGCTGAACACCTCATATGAAACATTTCGCCATTCATTGGAATGGTATTGTCTTTGTCCAACAAGTGCCCGTTCAATTTTCTAAGAGTAACGTAATTTGAGGAGGCATTGTCAACCGTCACTGCAAAAACTGAGGAGATACCCCACTCATTAAGACAATTTATCAATTCTTTCCCCACCAAGTCCCCTTTATGGCTAGGAACTTGGATAAAGTTGATAATTATCTTCTGAATTTTCCAATTATCATCAACCCAATGTGCAGTCAAATACAAATAACTAATATTCTGGATTGATGTCCAACAATCGATGGTCAACAACACTCTGTGCTTCACCAAAATTGACTTCAGCTCTTTCTTCTGATCTAGAAACGCATTGTAAATATCTCTCGCAACAATAAATCTTGATGGGAACTGAAATGTGGGAAAGAAATGTTTAATGAACCTTTGAAATCCTTTTCCGTCCACGTGCCTAAAGGATAACTCATTCATAATGATATATTCATCGATCACTTTCCTTACATCATTTTGATTAAACCTTAGTGGCAGCCCACTTGAAGTGACTTCTTCTTCATTGCAGGTTGTTGTCTTTTTAGTAAACCTATCCATAGTTGATTGTTGCTTCTTACTGTGCTCAACCCAGTCACTGGAAGGACACTTCTTATATTTTCTCTCCACATGTGCCCATAGTGTGCTAGTCCCATTCAACTTTGTATCAGCCGCATAATTAGTGCCACAATAATTGCAAGCAGCCCCTGGCTTCTTAGGATCACAGTCAGGCAACATAGTGTAATGATCCCACATGCTCGATGTTTTCTTTCCAACCCTTTGCTTCTTTTCTGGTCGTTCAACCTCTTTCCCCTTTTCTTTTTCACTATCCTCTTTCTCTGTCTATTTGTTTTTTTTCTTATCTTGATTTTGTCGATCATTCCTCTTCTTTCGTACATTCTCTTTTTTCCTTTCCTTCGCTTGTTCTTCTCCATCAGAACTTGACAAATTAGTTTCAGCATACTCCAACCACTCCCCCATCATCTCTTCTAAATTTTCCTCGTTATCCATATTAATGATCTATTTACATATTTATAAATACAATTTCAGAAAAAAATATAAGGCATAATATGAATTTAGTTCATATGCTAGAATAAAGAAAGTGAAATCACATACTGTATTCTAGCATATGAAAGATAAGCCAACTATGTTTGTATTTCACTCAGCACTCAACAGAACATGATAACAATAAGTTGTTAACATAATTAAAAATCAAAATTAAACTAAGAAAATGGGAAAATTTTAATTAAATTTATAAATAATAGAATATAATTTGTCAAACTTCATATGTGAGGGGGGAAATGACAATAACAAAAGATGTGATGGAACTACCGATTCTTTGCCCATACTTGTATATGTAAATTATTTATTGGGTAGTTTTTTTTCTTTCTTTTTTTTACAACGGTTAATAAAATTATTAGCTTATAATATATTCTTAATTATATATATATAACAAAAAAAATTATCCAATATAAGAAAAAAAAATACAAATATAATAACCTTTAAGCCATATAGGGATGTAGAAGAATTTTGTGACAAAACTATATATATTCTAAACTTAAATTACCCAATTTAAAAATATGATTGTATGCTCTATAACAGAACCTAAATCAACACTAAGTTATAAAATGAAGACATGACTCAATCACATATAATCAATCACAACATGTGTTACATATTCGAATATCCCACCTAGTGTATCCAAAAACTAGCAAAACAAATAAATTCACAACAAAATTCTAATCGTTCACAGTCACATAACAGGCCGCGACTCCAAGCACTTCCTTACGTATATATAGATATAAAAGAATATACGAAACCTATTTTGCACTATATCCATCTCAATTAATTCCCCTCTAAACGTTCGGAATTCAACAGACGCCGTTCTTCAAATTTTTATCGAAAAAATCTATTACCGTTACCCTTTGCAACATTAAAAACCGAGACAAATACTATATTGCAAAATAAATTTACCACATATTTCCAATTTCAATACCAAATTCAACACTATACTGAACTAACTTCGAAATCATCCCCTTTGTATTTCCCTCCTTCTAAATGAACAACACCCAAAATTTAACAACCTGGTGAAAACCAAAATATGAGTACAAATCTAAAAGAATCTCAATTGGATAAACATCACCTTTACCTAAAAATTCAGCTTTAAAATAAATTCCTTTACCTAAGAATTATGCTTTAAAATATATTGCATTACTAAGACAACACTAGCTGAGATAACATCAAGTTGTCCTTATATTTTATTTGAATTTCAAGCCACATTAACCATGTACTTATACCAATAAATAATGATTGAAAGACAAATCCATATTGATTGAACCAACAAATAAGAAAAATCATTGTTCAAAATTAAATTTAGACCAAATACCTTAAAAATATTCATCCCAATTAATGACAACATATGTTCTCATAGTTTAAATTAACAATTAAACATTATTTCTTAATTAACACATCTATGTCGAAAAACACAGTATAAAACTTGCATAAAATTGGGGTTACTATGTTTAAGAAATCAAAGTTTTTCATTTTAATTAGAAATCAAACCTTTAAGCCAACTATGTTTGTAATCAAGTAGTGTGGTGGAGGGAGCTCCATGTCCATGAAGTAGTCGCCGGAGTGGGTCAGCTGAGTCGTGTCCGTGAAGCAGTCACGTGCGTGGGTCGTGGTCATGCGGCTGTGCCGTGCTGCTGCCGCCGAGTCGCCGAGTGAGTCTGGTCGGTTAGTTCATTTGGGCTGGGATGGGAGGAGAGTGAAACAGAACAGAGAGGAGAGGAAGAAGGAGGAGATGAGAGGCAGCTAAGTGATGAGGAGAGGAAGAAGTATACGATAAAGAGAGAGAGAATAGAACAGTGGTCGGTGCCCTAAGTTTTTTTATTTATTTTTTAAATTTTCAGATTTTTTATTTTTATTTAATAATTAATGATTATATAATATTATATTATTATATTTTATACTGTTCAGTCGATTTCGGTTCCGCCGGTCAGTTCACACAAAATTTTCAAACAGGTCGAACAATGGCGATTTGCGCTGTTGACGGTTTTTTTGGTGTTCGGTTTAATTGGTTTTGGTTTTTTCGTTGTTCGGTAGGTCAGTGTACACGGTTTTTTCGATTTTTTGGATTTTATGCTCAGCCCTAGTTATGATTTATTTAATTTAGGAAAAATTGTTTATTTTGGAAATAAATGTCATAAATGAGTACATGCCATATAGAATAATATACTAGGCACATTCAATTATTAATATGTCATGCATCATTATTTATGTCATTTTTGCAATTGGGCTTTGATGATGGGTTTATTGTGATGACCCATTATTTTAGATAGTGGGAGACAAATAATTTTTTTTTATAGATTTTTTTTTTAGCTCATTGAAAGTGTAAAGTTTAAATTCCTTTCTTGTGGGTGATTCCACATGTGAATGCTCATTTGTTTTGCATGATTAAATGAGTCTAATCAATTTATAACAATTAATAAGTCAAATGTTTAAATTCCTGTCTTTTGAAAATTGCATGGAAGACATGAGGCCTTTGTAGTGGGAATGACATACTAGACCCAACCCTCCTCCATGTAAGCTCAATTGTTAAGGCTTATTTACCCGAGTTGGACTTAATTGTATTAGGTTAATTATTTTAGTTGGACCTAATAATTGATTTGAAACATATTAATTCTAATTTTTGAATTGGGTTTCAATGGGTAGTTTTAGAGTTAATGAAAAAAATTCTAAATTATGGTTTGTTGATTATTTTTTAATACTTTGGCAAACCTAGGTTAGTAATTTTCAAAGAATAAATGCTAAAATGTGAAAAGTTAAAATAATGAGCTTATAGTATAATATTTGATCTCCACAGTTAATTTAACAAGATTAGAGTTTAGAGGGGCCTCATGACACTTTGATTTCATCTCCTTATGGATGGTGTTCATTAGACTCATAACATGGCTAAATTTCTTAGCATAGATGGTCTCAGATCAAACTCTTATAGATTCATCCCTGCGGTGACTATAAAGAACTAAGTTTTTGATAATAAAATATGTGGGTCAAGCTCATAAAGTTAAGAAATAATTGGTTTTTGTTACTTTGAACGAATAAGAAGGTTGTTAATGAAAAGTTATAGACTTTTCATCAATTGACATGTTTTCTCTATTTAGGTAAGTGATTTTGTGACTCTCGCCTATCGGGACACATGTTTCATGGATAGTTAAAATACCTTAGAAATAGTTGATAAGTGTTTTAACATTTTTCTTTTCTATGTACATTTCTACATGTTACGTTGTTTTTGAATTTTTGTGTGATTGTATGTTTGTCAAGCAATGCATTAATTTCTACTTATTGGTAATTGTAGCTCTATGGATTTCAACCTCATTCTCTCTCCACTCTCTAAGGAAGCGCTCACTGGTGAGAGCTTCATGAAGTGGAAGTCCAACATCAACATTGTGTTGATCGACGATAGCACTAAGTTCGTCATGACCGAGAATGAACCTGACATTTCCGGTGAAAATGCAACCAAGTCTGTTAGGGAAAAGTATGAGTGTTGGCATACTGTCAACAACAAAGCCAAAGCGTACATGCTTGCTAGCATGTCAGATACACTAAGGACTAAGTTGGAGAATATGAACACTGCTTTTGACTTCATGGACCAACTTTAGGAAATGTGTGGGCATAAAGTTGATCAAGCCCATTTCAAAGCCACCAAGAAGTATGCAAGTGATAAGATGGTGCCAGGGATGCATGTTCATGATCACTTCATCAAGATGATGAACTACTTCCATGAAGTTGAGTTGTGTGGAGCCTCCATTAATGAGAAGACTCAAGTGTATCTCAACCTGAATAGCCTTGCACCTTTTTTCCTTGTGTTCACCACTATCTAAATCCTGGACAAGTTGGAGTATGACATGACACAACTGTTGAATGAACTTCAAATGTTTGAAGGTATTAATGGTGGACTTTGCAAGGGAACTCAAAAGAAGGCTAATACTACTGCTATAAATGGAGCTCAAGGAGAAGCTAACCTAGCTTCAACTTCCAAGAGCAAGAAGAGGAAGGAAAGGAAGCAGAAGGCCAAAGCCAATAAGGCCAAAGGCAAGGTTGGAACAACTGAAAAGCCTGCTACAGCAAAGCCAACTGCTAAGAAGGTAAAAGGAGCATGTTTCAATTGCATAAAGACTGGGCATTGGAAGCAAATTGCCCAGTTCTCAAGGCGAACGGTGTTGGTAATAGGTTTACCATACGCGCAATGGAAAGCACGGGGTGGTGAGCCCAGAGATTTAAAAAAAAATTATTTAAACAATCTTTAAATAGCCGAATCCATTAATATAAAAAACAATAATTAAAGAGAGACAAAGATGATGAGGATTTTCCAGTTGTAGAACAATCAAGAATCCTCTCAATCTTTTAGTACCACCAACGAACATCCAATCCAAAGCAGTATTTTGAATACTCAGACTAAGATCTTCCAAGATGTATCTCTACACCTCATGACGTGTGTGGGCACGTAAAGTAATGGTTGGAAAATTTATGATTCACAAGATGTACTCAACTCATGAGATCTTGGAATATTAGGTCTGAGATAGTTTTCAAGGATAGGAAAAATATTACGCTATATTTTTCTCTTTGTGAAAAGCTTAGAATTTTCTCTCTAGATTATTCTCTCTGTTAAGCATATTATGAAACAATTTTTATCTAACAGATTTATAAAAGAATTAATTAAAATAAAAGTTTGAAATTCAAATTGTAAACCAATTATTAAATAAATAAAATAAATGTTGTTGTACCCTAATTTTACCCCGAGTTCATTCACTCAGCTCGGGTACAGCTCGGAAATATATATACAGAGAAATAACCAAGGGAGTGATATCTATTTATTATCCATGTGGACAACTCCAGCTAGGGATTCGAAGGCTGTGAAGCGCAAGCTCAGAATATTAAAAAAACTGTCGAAGCACGAGTTTGGAGGAGATATCCAGCTCGTGGTAGTTCTAGTATATTGCATACCCGCGGTTCCCCAGAGACTCGAGATCCCTTTATACGTATATTTATGACCAAGCTGTCATATTTAATATCCCAGATATTAGGAGCACATTTACCTTGTGATCAGATCATATCCCAATATAAATGAGAATTATTTGTATTAAATGTAATAATTATGTAAATGCGTGATTGACTCACGTGGTTACCCAAACCTATCAATGGAATTGCCTTATAAATACTGGGCATATTGGACAGGAAGGGGGACCATTATTCTGTAACATCAAAACTCTGCCAAAATAGAGAGAGAGAAACATCAATAATATAGACTTGTGGACTAGGTGAATTTTAACCACTGAACCACGTAAAAATTCTTTGTTCTTGAGTGAATTCATTTATTTTTCATTACGGTTTATTAAGTACTAATCTACCATATTGTTTCTTAATACACTATTGGAAAAAAACTGCGTCAATAGTTTGGTGCTTTCATTGAGAGGGAAATTAGTGCTTAATCAAGATCCCAGTCGATTCTCGTCATGGTGCTCACTCTCTCAATGCACAATAATGAGATAGAACAGCCTGGTGGGAAGGAGGCCCATCATACCTCTGTTTTGAACGAACATGGCCCTGAGATCCAGCAGCGTCTGGGAAAACAACCGGCAGGTCATGGCGACACTGGGAGTTTGACGTCATTGCCACCAAATCCAACTCCAGACTACCTAACTACCATCGAATTGGAAAACATGCAATTGAAAAGCCATCTTGCTAAGGAAAACAGGCAGATTGAGAAAGTTTTGGCTCGGTTACCCCTTTTTGCAACCGACGTTAATGTCAGAAAGAGGCAAAATGGGTCTCACAAGTTTCACATGAATAATCGATCCAAACCAAGTCGATCAGTCAGGACTGCCACCCCAAGTTCTGTACCTACAGGGCGTGATCGCCATAATCCTAAACTCAGTGACCCTCATAGGGGTCATCAGCATCTCAGTTGATTGGTTAGAACTGCAACTCTAAGTTCGGTGCCTCTTTCACAAGTTCCTAGGAATAACCATGGCAATCCACGGGGAGGGGTTGGGACAGGCTCACGGAGACAGAATGTTCCAGCAAATTCTCCCGCATCGCGATCGAAACGTCAGGCGCAGAGAGCTAGAGACAATGGGGTAGAATAGAGGCGGGCTAATCTAGTTCGCCGTGATAGGACCCAGATTGCCTCACCAATAAGGCATCCCCCGTCACCTATGTAGAGTCCCAGAACTTTACTTTGCTAGTTAGATAGTAGTAGTATTAGTAGCTAGTAATAGTTATAGTATGATAGTTACTGTGGTTTTTGGTTCAAGCCGGGACTTAGTTGAACACTCTTAGAAACACTTATAGATTTTATAAGTTTAACCTATAGTTTAAGAATATTTATTATAACATAAGGTTTGATTAATATAGTTGATTATAAAGATGTCATTTATTATACTATAAGGTTTAGATAGAATTAATAAGATCATGACACTTGTCGTGTGCATGTTTATTTAAGGATTTTATTATAGTTTAAATAAAAGAAAGTTCTAGAAACTCTAGAATCTCCCAAAACCATTAAGAGCATGACACTCGTCACAATCTTTTTTATTTGAGGAATTAAGCATTTTAAGTGGATAATTCAAAAATAGAAGTTTCTAGAGGCTCTAGAACCTTCCAGAACTTCCTGGAATCACATATTACTCAGTCAAACCTGATTAATCAATTCAAATTATGCTGAAAAAGTGCACTTACGTGTTTAATATATTCACGTATGCTGATATATCGCAGCATAAGGGATGATATATCGCCTACGGAAGATACGAAAAACAGGTCGACTTTGCAAGAACGATCGAACAAGCCTCAGGAATACTGGGATAGGCTATATATCGCCTGTAGGGGGAGATATATCAGCCCCACTTATGTATTTTTGAAAGTTCAGTTTTTTAATTTTAAAAATAGCCTTAACATCTTGACTTGCCTCTGAACGTTTTTGACCGAGTCTTAAGCACCTGTTCAACGAATATTAAAATATTTTTCAATTAATATTCATTATTTTATTCAAGCTAAAAGGAGGTAGTTTCACTCCTTGAACTCTATAAATAGGACCTAGTACCCAACCATTTTTCTCATTCTTCAAGCTGTGTTCAGAGCCTTCAAGCTGCTAGGGTTACTACAGAGTGATAAACACTTAGGTTGGGATAAAAGGTTTATCATCCTAAGCTTTATAAACACTTGGGGATGAGATATATAGTGTGTTTTCAATATCGAGGTGTAGATCGGTTCTAGTACATCCAAAGGTATTATTATTCTTAAGTTCATTTCTGTATGTTTCTTTAGTTTCTTTTAGTTTTCATTCAGATCCTAACTCGTTGTTTTCAATTCTTGGTTAGGTATTTAAGTTCTTTGAACTTAAGGTTGCTTTTCGGTAAGCTTCGTCTTGGTGGTTTAGTTCTCTTCTTTATCATCTCTTATCTTTAGAAAGACTTACCATTCTTATTGTTGGTTGTACGAGTGTTCCAAATCCCGTACTTGCTCTCAAATATCCCGGTGTTGGTAAGGAAAATAGGATAGTTTCTACATGCTTATATCTTATGATATATATAAATATGTGTTTATGTTGCTAGGGGCTCATAGTTGCTTAGCTAGCATACCTCAATGTATTTTGAGGCTCATAGTTGCTTAGCTAGTAAACCCCAATGTTTTTATGTTATCTAGGGCTTATAGTTGCTTAGCTAGCAAACCTCAATGTATTTTGAGGCTCATAGTTACTTAGCTAGCAAACCCTAATGTTTACCATGTACATGGGTCAGAGTTGTGATATATGTTTTATAGTATATGTTTTGTAGTCTTATGTTTATTTTTAATGTTGTATGTGCTAGTAGATTTTCCTTGCTGAGCATTAGGATCATTCTTTATTTTTATGTATACAGGAAAATAGTTATGGCGGCGGAAGGATTTCTGGTAGCTTGGTTTGTGTATTAAGGATGAAGGGATTCTTATTCTTAAGTTCATTTCTGTATGTTTCTTTAGTTTCTTTTAGTTTTCATTCAGATCCTAACTCGTTGTTTTCAATTCTTAGTTAGGTATTTAAGTTCTTTGAACTTAAGGTTTCTTTTCGGTAAGCTCATCTTGGTGGTTTAGTTATCTTCTTTATCATCTCTTATCTTTAGAAATACTTACCATTCTTATTGTTGGTTGTAGGAGTGTTCCAAATCCCGTACTTGTTCTCAAATATCCCGGTGTTGGTAAGGAAAATAGGATAGTTTCTACATGCTTATATCTTATGATATATATATATATGTTTTTATGTTGCTAGGGGCTCATAGTTGCTTAGCTAGCAAACCTCAATGTATTTTGAGGCTAATAGTTGCTTAGCTCGTAAACCCCAATGTTTTTATGTTATCTAGGGCTTATAGTTGCTTAGCTAACAAACCTCAATGTATTTTGAGGCTCATAGTTGCTTAGCTAGAAAACCCTAATGTTTACCATGTACATGGGTCAGAGTTGTGATATATGTTTTATAGTATATGTTGTTTTATAGTATATGATTTGTAGTCTTATGTTTATGTTTAATGTTGTATGTGATAGTAGATTTTCCTTGCTGGGCATTAGGTTCATTCCTTTATTTTTATGTATACAGGAAAATAGTTATGGTGGCGGAAGGATTCCTGGTAGCTTGGTTTGTGTATTAAGGTTGAAGGGATTCGATGGACTGCGTGACGATTCGAGGACGACGTTATTTTTAGCCTTTTTAAATTATGTTTCTTTATGTATTTTTCGCATTTAGCTTTGTAAACAATTTCCTTTAGTTTAAAGTTATGTTTTATTTTAAAACAATGGGATCCCATATCACTCATTTATGTATTTCAATATTTACTTTGGAGTTTTTAATAAAGTTATGAATTTTCCTTATGTATGTTTTCTCAAAAATAGTGGCCATGTCTAGTAGTTTTAATGGTCCAAGGTCTTAGAATTAGTTGGGTCATTACAGTTGGTATCAGAGCAACGGTTCATTCGCATGAAGTTCTCCTTGATACACACGCTCAATCTCTGAATCTAACCGTCAATGTAAGTATTTATGTTATAGTTATTATGTTTATATGTATAGCTAACGTTTTGGCCTTATTTTTTCAGTTAAGAATGAATGGAGCATTAACTTATGAGGATATTCGAGCCATTAAGGCCTTGAAAAGAATGAAAGAGCCAAGAAATACCAAAGTGCTAGAAAGAATTACTCGGAGACTACTCTTATTCCAGAGGGAGATAGGTCACCTCCAAGTAACTAAGCAAATCATGATGAGAGCTACGGAGCAATATGTTTTAGCGATTAGACTTTTAAAAGATTATCCTACTGTAATTACAGCCTTAGAAGATATATGAGAGACTATAGACGATGAAGATGAATTATCGGTAGCTATGGGATATTATTTTCTCATACTTAGGTTCACCTCTAAGATGGAATTTCAATTCACAAGCGAGAAAAAACATAGAATCTTTACGAATCTCCCTCGAGGGCATTTTGAGGTTCAAGATAATGATGACTATGAGGAGATAGATGATGATATGTTAGATGAAGGATTAGATGTAGAAGATCCCGATTTTTAGAATAGATTAGTTTCTTTATTTATTTTATTTATTATTTTTGCTTTTATGATTGTACTTAGTGAAAACTGTTTTTCCAAATAAATATCATTGTTATTTTGATGACATGTATGAGTTTGATTTTTCTTTTACAATTATAATAAATAATGACCAAGTTCAGCGAGGGTGGATACAAATCAATGAACCGGGTTCTATATTGAGAGTTAGGGGGCCATAGTAGTGGGAACGATTTTACTGATCCTAGCCCTCCCTCAATATGGTTAACTTCAGAACAACGATGAGTTTCGAGCCTGGGAATTAAGTCATATAGGATGATTAGAAACAGACTTAGAAAATAATAAAGATGGTTTATGTTATCCAAAAAATTGGCATTGATGACGTGGCAAGTGATCCCAGGACACGTGGCTAACATCTGGAGGAACTCTGCTAGTGTATCAACCAGAAAGTATATTATAAGCAGGAGGCGGCCCAGTCTCACCTACGACCAGTCTGGTCGATAGTTCCGCATGAAACGTAATATTACTATAAAGATCTTTGTAAATCCTTAATTTAACTCACACAATCTCCTGAGTATTCGATTATTCAGGAGAGAATATCTGTAACAATCTTGTGTAATCCCCCTTGAGCCTATAAATAGAGAAAGATAGCTCAAGGAAGGGACTTTTGGCTTTTGAATTATTTGAGACTAGAATAATTCTCCTTGGAATATTGTATTGTTCTTCAGAGGTTAGTGAAACTCATTGAACCCTTGTCCTTTGATCACTCCTTTGATTCTCATATCAATAATAATCTAAGTGGATGTAGGTCATTACCAGATCCTGGGGCCGAACCACTATAAAATATCGCGTTCTTATTACTTTTTGCCATTCGATTCTTGTCAACACATAAATTCACATCAAGCATATTCTGACTCTGTGTCAGTTGACCAAAATCTGGGTTAACATTCTGGTGCTTTCATTGAGAGCTTGATTTATCATTGTTGAGAAAATCAATGGAGAAAACTGCAAGGAAAACTGGACAGGCGGCCGCCGCGGCACCGTCGAACCCGCCACCTCCTCCTCCTTCTGCAAGCGTGGTTGAGGATGAGCCACATTTAGATTTTGAGGAGGAAGAAATGGATGATGCGACGCTGAAGAGTACTCTGGGAGCGCTGCAAGAAGAGCTGGCTAATCTGAAAGCCATTCAAGAGACAGCTGCCAAGGTTATGGCACGGCTGCAGCAGGAGATTGAACGGCAACGCGTGGAGTTAAGCGAAAGGCAGGCGGAGATGGACCGCCGCCAGAGCGAAGCCATGGCAGCCCTTGAGGCAGCCTTGCAACTGGCTAGGAATCAGGCCGCGCCTGTCTCACAGCTGACCAACCTGTCAATGGGCCACCCCATAGGGGTCCCAATCCTAGCACACCAATCCAGCCCTCAAGTCCGCAAAGGCCCAAGCAGCCTCAGGTGCCCCATGACGATGTTCCACTGGACCCTGGGGCACAGTCACCATCCCCAGCTGCTCGAGGTAATCCCCCGCAACAGAGGTAGAATAGGGCCGAGCGTCAGCCTCGCAGTCCTAGATGCTGTAGGGGTGATGAGCCAAACCTACCGAACATGGGTCAGTACCCTCTTGGTAACAGGAGGGACTCAGAGTTAGGCTCTGCGGTTCGGGGTCCCCCACGACATGATAATGCACGGGGACACAACGACCAGTGCAGGCCGCCCTCTAACGCTCAGGACGCTTCAGCCAGGGATGGAAATCGAGGATACAGTCAATCCCACCATAGCCAATCGAGGTTCAGAGATGGCCATGGATATAATGAGGCCGACTCAGGCAAGGGAAACGCTGGCCAAAGGAATGAAGAAAGAGGTAAAGGTGGGAGCCAGGTACCTCAAGATGACCAACCCAATAGACGGGATGCTGGGGGGCAGCCCAGGCAAAATAATGTCTTCAACTGGCTCGGGGGTAGCGACCAGTGGAGAAGAGACGAGGATTTGCAAGACGTGCTCAACGATCGCCGCGAGTGACATGGTGAGAATGTCCCCCCAGCAACAGAGGCTACAGCGATTCCTGCCGCTGTACAGGCCCAGATAGACGCCCTCAACCAGGAAGTGCAACAGCTGGTCAGGGGAAGGACATCTTATATTGACCACGATAGGAGGAAAGGCACTCCTTTCGTACAGAGGATAGCTAATGCAGAAACTCCAAGCAAGTTCAAAATGCCTACGCTTCCAAACTTTGACGGGTACGGAGACCCAGTATCCCATGTCAATAAGTTTGAAATACAAATGGACATTCAGAAAGTGTCCAAGACGCTCGGTGCAGGATCTTCCCTGCAACACTTTCTGAAGCCGCGCATGAATGGTTTTTTAAGTTCCCTCCCGCAAGCATAGTTTCCTGGGAAATGTTCGTAAGGGAGTTTTACGGACAGTTCTATGCAGGTCGTGTGCATCCGACCAAAGCAAACCAGCTAGTTGAAATTTGCCAGCAGGATGGAGAATCAGTGAAGGACTACATCCAGCGCTTTATGCGAGCAGTAGCTGGAGCAAAAACCGTGGGGGACGAAGGCAAAATGATGGCCATAACCGCAGGGGTTAGGCATCGCTCCCCTCACTGGAAAAGCCTTCGAAAGGATGGAGTAAGAACTACCCAGGAATTCCTAGACCGGGCTGATCGTTACATCAAGCTCGAAGATGCCATTGCCGACGATGGAAAGCCTTCTGGCAAGGATAAGAAAGCATCCGAGCCCGCCAAAGCCGCCAATGGGTCCAAACCTAACGGCAACAGCAAAGGCAACGGGAACGGCAACGACAATGGCAAGAATGGTGGAAAACGGCCGTATAACAAGCCTTCCACCTCCGACAATAAACGAGCGAAGGATAACCGTTATGAGCCTCGGTTCACTAACTACACTGCCCTCGTTGAGTCTCGGGGAGAGGTGTATCAGGCCACAAGCTCTAGCGTGCCTTATAAAAAACCTAGCCCCATTCGAAAGGATATTTCGAAGAGGGGCACTACTAAGTTCTGTCGTTACCATAACGACTACGGACATGACACCAATGAATGCAACCAGCTGAAAGATGAAATCGAGTTCCTTATTAGACAAGGACACTTGAGGAGATACGTACGGGCCTCGGGAAATTCCCAACGAGAAGCTCCGGGTAGCAACGAGCAGGCTCCCACGCGCCAACGCTCGCCACCCTTACAACTTGGCCCCGTGACTGGCACACTCTTAACCATCTGTGGAGGCCCGCACCTCGCAGGAAATAGCGGAAAGGCCAGGGAACGATATGCTTGGACCTTGCGCCACGACCAGGACATCGAGATGATGACTGTTGAGGACCGTGCACCAAAAAAGGCTCGGTCAGACGAAGGAAAAATAACCTTCTCTGATGGCGATGCCCAACACGTCCGGTTCCCACATTCCGATCCGCTGGTCGCGGACATCCAAATGGCCAACATGATGGTGAAAAGAGTGCTGGTCGATACAGGAAGTTCGATGAATATCCTGTATAAGTCTTCACTAGAACGCATGAAGTTGTCCGTTAAGGACCTGGAGCCCTGCAACCAAACGATATACGGCTTCTCTGGAGAAGGACTCGCCCCCGCCGGATTGATCAGAATTCCAGTGACGACAGGTACAGCGCCTGCTACAAGGACATTACTCGCCACTTTCGTAGTGGTTGATTGTCCTTTGGCGTACAATGTCGTCATTGGAAGGCCTATACTAGTTGATCTAGGGGCCGTCATCTCTATGTGCCACTTAGCCATGAAATTCCCAACGGACGCAGGAGTAGGACGCATGTTGGGAAACCAGAGGGAAGCCAGAGAGTGCTATAACGCCTCAGTAACAAAGCAAAAAAAGGAATGCCAAAGAGCCCTACCTCTGATAGGTTGCAGATGGCAGTAGATACACAAGCCCAATCCGGTGATGAAGTCACCAAATAGGGTATTGCCCAAAGTGAGGATAGAGACTTAGATCCTCGCTTTGGGGATTTTGAAGAAAACGTTGGACCCGTCGAGGACCTGGAAGAGGTCCAACTCGACAAAAAAGACCCGACCAGAGTTGTAAAGGTCGGGAAAAACCTGGAGCCCACCACGAAGCACGCACTGGTGGAATTTTTGCGGAAGAACCAGGAGGTTTTTTTTTCTGGTCGCACAAAGACATGGCTGGGATAGATCCTACAGTTATCAGCCATGTCCTGAATGTAGACAAGACTTTTCCACCCATGCAACAAAAGAGAAGGCTGCTCGATAAGGATAGATCGCGAGCCTTAAAAGAATAAGTTGAAAGATTAAAGGAGAATGGGTTCATCAGGGTGGCATTTTATCCATCGTGGGTCTCCAATCCATTGCTGGTTCCCAAGCCTAACGGAAAATGGCGAACCTGCGTGGATTTTATAGACCTCAATAAAGCCTGCCCAAAGGACTGCTTCCCACTCCCAAGAATCGACCAGCTGGTCGATGCAACTGCAGGGCATGAGATCCTCTCGTTCATGGATGCATATTCGGGCTACAAACCAGATTAGCATGCATCCCCCCGACGAGGATCACACCAGCTTTCGGACCGATATGGGCTTATACTGCTACAAAGTAATGCCGTTCGGACTGAAAAACACAGGTGCGACTTACCAACGGCTAGTCAACCACATGTTTAAGGAGCTGATCGGAGTGAACATGGAGGTATACGTGGACGACATGCTGGTAAAGTCTAAAAAGGCAGAAGGACATGTAAGGGATTTACAAGAGTGCTTTGATGTATTGAACAAATACCAAATGAAGTTAAATCCCCTGAAATGTTCCTTCGGAGTTGGATCAGGGAAGTTTTTGGGGTTCATTGTAAATTCAAGAGGAATCGAGGCCAACCCCGACAAGATAAAGGCCCTGATCGACATGAAATCTCCAGAAAGGGTCAAAGATGTACAAAGTTTAACCGGGAGAATCGCAACCCTAAGTAGATTTATTTCGAAGTCAACAGACAAGTGCGTCCCTTTCTTCAATCTACTTAGGGGAAATAAGAAGTTTGAATGGACAGGAGATTGCGAACAGGCATTCCAGGCCTTGAAAACTCATATGGCACAGCCTCCCATCTTATCAAAGCCAATCGAAGGAGAAACTTTGTTTATTTACCTGGCAATTACTGAAGTTGTTGCTAGCGCGGTGCTGGTGCGAAAAGACGAAGGCGTGCAAAAAGCAGTCTACTATGTTAGCAAGAGACTGATCAGGGTAGAATTAAGATATCCACCAATTGAAAGGTTAGCATATTGCTTAATCCTAGCCTCTAGAAAGTTACGCCCCTACTTTCAAGCCCATCCTATCACAGTTTTAACTGACCAGCCCCTTCGGCAAGTCCTCCAAAAACCAGAAGCGGCTGGATGATTATTAAAATTGGCAGTCGAACTAGGGCAGTTCGATATAACCTATTCACCGTGAGCAGTAGTCAAGGGACAAGTCTTGGCCGATCTTATTGCAGAGTTCACCGAACTCCCAGACAGCGAGCAGTGCAAACAGCCTAGTGTGCCTCAGCCTTAAGAGAAAGCTCCTTTGTGGAAGTAATTCACGGATGGGTCGTCCAACGAATCCCACGCTGGAGCGGGAGTGATATTGATAATGCCGGAAGGGCATCGATTTCACTGCGCCATCAGGTTCGACTTCACCGCGTCAAATAATGAAGTCGAATATGAAGCACTCCTCGATGGATTGAGAATGGCAAAAGATATGAGCATAAAGGCGCTCGATATTTACAGTGACTCATAGCTGGTCGTGAACCAGGTTCTAGGAGAATATCAAGCGCGAGGCTTAAAAATGGTGGCCTACTTGAATAAAACAAAAGACCTACTAGCCCAGTTCACAGAATACACCCTTTAGCAAATTCCGCGGGATCAAAATTCAAACGCAGACGCCTTAGCAAAACTTGTGAGCGCAAAAGATGCTGACACCTTGAACATTGTGCCAGTAGAAAGACTGAGTGAGCCAAGCATACAAGCAGTTGAGATCAATATGGAGATTCGAATGGAGGATACGAGGATGGCACCTTACCTAGAGTATCTGACGAATGGTGTGCTACCAGCCGATAGAAACAAAGCCAGAACTCTACAAAGGCGAGCTGCTAGGTACATATTGGTCGATGGTGTTATGTACCGAAGAGGATATTCCATACCACTACTCAGATGCGTTACACCAGAAAAAGCTAAGGAACTCATGAAAGAGGTGCATGAAGGCTTCTGCGGGGATCACGCTGGGGGGCAGAGTTTGGCAAAGAAGATTCTAAGGCAAGGCTACTTCTGGCCAACTATGAACGAGGATTCGATGGAGTTTGTACGAAGATGCGATAAGTGTCAAAGGTTCTCCAAGATTCCACGAGAAGCTCCAAATGAATTGAAACAGATGCAAAGCCTGTGGCCTTTTGCAGTATGGGGGATAGATTTGATTGGATCCCTTCCTACAGGGAAAGGCGGAGTAAAGTACGTAGTCGTGGCAGTTGATTACTTCACTAAATGGGCCGAAGCTGAACCCCTCGCCACCATAATGACCAAGAAAGTTCTTGACTTTGTCATCAAGAACATTGTTTGCCGCTATGGCTTGCCCGGGAAGATCGTTTTAGACAATGGAACCCAATTTGACAGCGACTTATTCACTGACTTCTGCGAAAGGCATGGAGTTATTAAAAGCTTTTCTTCAGTTGCGCATCCCCAAGCAAACGGGCAGGTCGAAACCGTGAATAAGACTCTTAAAGATACCCTGAAGAAGAGACTTGAAGAAGCTAAAGGAGCATGGCCAGAGTAGCTGCCTGAAGTCCTCTGGTCGTATAGAACGTCTCACCAAACAACGACAGGACATACCCCATTTTCCTTAGCCTACGGATATGAGGCGATGTTGCCTGTCGAATTAGATCCCCCCTCACATCGACGTATAATGTACGACCAGAACCAGAACAACCAACTGATGATGGAGTCCCTAGACTCGATTGACGAGATACGGGAGAAGGCCCAACTCTGAGTTGCTGCTTACCAGCAAAAAGTCGCCCGGTGCTTTAACTCCAAAGTTAAAGAAAGAAAATTCAACGTCGGTGACTTGGTGCTACGACGAGTTTTCTTAAATACCCGCGACCCCACTGCTGGAGTACTCGGACCTAATTAGGAAGGACTTTACCAGATCGAAGAAGTCCTTCATCTGGGCACCTACAAACTTGCACGCCTAAACGGAGATCTCGTTCCACGTTATTGGAATGGAGAACACCTGCGCAAGTATTATCAGTGAACAGTCCTTTTTAAAGGACTGGCTTGTATAAAATTTTACTTTTTACAAGTTTTGCAAAGAGGGTTAGCCACGTTGTATGGCTAATCGCTCATATATGTAAGATTCTATTTTAGAATCACTCGTAAAGACATGTTTAGTCCATTTTTAATACGAGATTATAAGGGACTGTGCGTAGCCAGTCATTCTTGCCAACCTTTGTAAATTTATATTTACAAGTATTTGTTCATTACGTGTGTTGTTTTGCTGTATTACAAGTACTACTTTTTCACCCGAGCAGAAATGTTCGAACAGGTCATGGTCAAGGCAAGTGACCAAGGACCTAAAGCTCCTCGATCACTTGGGGGGAATATAAGGCACATCGATAGCAAGGCGTACCATGAGGTATGTAAACACATGAACAAAATGAGTGAAAGCATGCTAAGGTACTTAGAGTATTTTTCAAAATTTATATTTTGTTAAATCAAGCCAAAGTACTCTGCTAAGTTCGGTCATACGGACAAATGTTATAATAAATGAAAATATTATAGCATCATGATGCAATATTTTACACCGCAAGCATCACTGCTTGGATGTAACTGTTCAAATAAAAGGAAAAGTTTGCTGCCCATGCAGCGAATTCAAAAAAGGTATTGTCTTAAAGAAAAAATAATAAAAAAGCTCAAGAGGCATTGGGAGCAGAAGGGTCTTTATCAGCATTCTGATTGGTTGCGTCCTCAACGACTCCTTCTTCTTCTGCACCAGCGAGGCTTGGGGAAGCAGGGATCCTTGCTCTGGCCTCCTCTTCAGCCAGTTGAGCAGTGCAGCGAGCCAGCTCAGCAGTCCTAACATCTTCTGAAAGATAGCTGAAGTCGGCGCCCTGATTGTGTTTCCAGAAGTTGTAAAAACACCGGAGCGTCGTCTTCTTATACCTTTCTAGATTCTTGGAGTTGTCAAGCTTCAGCTACTCCACTTGGCTCTCAAGGGTGGCGATGGCCTCGTCCTTGGACTTGAGCTCCTCGCCCTGTCTCTTGACTTCGCGATACTAGACTCGGATGGACTCCTGGTACTCCTCCCTCTGCTTCCTAATAGCTGCCTTCGAAGCTTCAGCCTCCGATAGCTTCGTCACCGCGGCATCCCTCTGCTGAACCATCATCTCCAACTCCTTTGCATGCCTGGCCTCTGCAGCCGAAAGTTCCTCGGCCGTTTTCACCTAGTGCCTCTCGATAGCCTTTGCCCGAGCCTGTTCGATGGTGGCTTGGGTGCGGGTACGAGCAGCAGTTGCAGACAGCAAAGCCTGAGGACAGAAGATAAAGTTAGAACCTGTTGCAAAGAATAAAAAAGTCTAAGGCCAAAGAGATAAAGAAGCACTTACGCTGGCTATTTCGTTCAGGGTCCTGTTCAGAATTTGGTCGACCCCCATACTCTCTGCCTCAACCATAGCAGTTTTGACGTGGTCGTTCTTCACGATGTGCGCAAGGCGGTCTTTTGCTGCTCGTAAGGCATGGCTCGAGAGTTTGGCCCCAAGAGTTTCTTCCCGCTTGTTTTGTTCCCTATTGGGCGCAACCGGAGGGTTTGTCGGAGCAGGAGGAGTCGGGGCAGGAGGAGTCTCCTTCTCAGCAGAAGCTGGAGGATGAGCAGAAGTTTGCCCAGTTGGCACGTCCTTGGAAGCTTCTGTTCGACTCTTTTTGGCAGGTCCCTGACTTGTTTCGCCGTTGTGTCTCCTTGATGACTTTCGCCGGAGCTGAGGAACCTCCTCTTCCTCCTCAGCCTGGTATAAGTCGAAGACGTTGGGAGTGGCCATATCTGCACACAAGTAAAAACATGCAAAGGGTAAAGATAAAGGCAGATGAAGACTCTTTATCAAACAGAAAAGAAGGTCACAAAGTTAATACCCGAGCTACAACTACTGGTCGTTATACTATTGACTCTATTAGTCACACACTCATTATTTGGCATGAAGAAGTCTGGCCCTAGATTTGGAGTATATGTAAAGTTGCCCTCTCCGTCAAACGAGTGGCAGGGAATTGGCAAGCTATTTAAAAGCAAAATAACTTTACCGTTCTCATCAGAGGATTCCCCCAAGTCCACAACCGGCTCTTTGGCCTTTTGTTTCCCCTTGCCTTAGGGAGAAGAAGGCCTTTCTGCGGAAGGATTGCCTGTGGGCTCCCTGATTGTAACCCCCGTTGGCCTCCTTCATGGAGGAGACGCAGGAGGTTGCTGCTCGGGAACCCCCTCGGCAGTGGCATCGGCTACCACAGGTCCTCTTGTTTCATGGCGAGGAGCCAGGAGGCCAAACAGCCTCAAGTTTTTATCAGTAACTAGGGACTTGACGCTTTTTTCTGCGTCTGTCATCCTGGCCAATGCATTGGACCTCAACACCACGTCTGGTGTTGGGGTCGGACATAACCATGGGCCTGAAAAACAAAGTATACTTTAAGAAAGATGAAGGAAATTTCGATGATTGAAAAGTATCGACCAGTAAAACAGCACTTACCTCCTCAAGCGAAGGCCAGGTTGTTGCTGGTCAGGTCCGGCGTAAGGAAGTACTCCTTGCTGTACTGCCCCATGTTGGATATGTGCGTGGTGGCACTCAGGAACATTCGGTTTGTCTCCTGGTGACAAAGATGGAAGAAGCCCGTCCCATACTGTTGCGGGTTGGACTTAAGGTCAAAGAGATAATTGACCTCATGGGTGGTAGGCTCTGGCCGATTTTTAAGTTTGTACAGGATATAGAGTGCGGATAGCATTCTATATCCATTTGGAGTAATCTGGAAGGGGGCGACATCAAAATAATCGGCCACCCCCTGATAAAAAGGGAGGTTAGCCCTTTGGTCTGCAGAAGGAATTTTGAGGTTGACCCCTGTGAGGGGATACTTCCTGAGATAGTTGGCAAGCATCCTGGGAGTCACAAGGCTGGTCGGGGAGATATACCACTCGACATCAGGCAGATTTTGATGGCGAGGGCGGGCTCTAGTTTGGATGTTAGGGTCAGGAGCAGGATTGTTTCGGCCACTGGTCGAAGGAACCCTAGCCCGTGACTCAGGCTGGGCAGGATGGTTTGGACTATCGTCGGATTCAGGTCTTTTCTTGCCTACGGATTTGGAACGAGCCATTTAAGGAGGAGAAGGACGAGGTCTGGACGAGGATCGAGAAAAAGGAATCTCGTGGATTTGGTCAGTCGGTTGTTCTTCACCTTTGAGCAGCTGGACGAGAAGGTCGTCGTCGATGGGTCGTTCACCTCCCCACAAATCTGGCATCAAGGTCTGCAAATAGAAGAATGGGGAGGTGAGGATAGAGAATTTTTAAAGGCTTTTTAGAGTAGCCCTGGTCGAGTATAAAAGTCAAGCTTTTATACAACAACATTCTAAAAAAAAGCTAAATCTTTCTACACGAACAGTTTGAGAAACGGATCAAAGGGTGAAAGTAAAAAGTTTTTCAAAAAAGCTTTTTCAACTTCCCTTAGGGCGGGAAAAACCTATTTTCCAACTAGCCTAAAGATCGAATTTTTACTTTGATTTTACGTCCTAAAAGCATGATCCCGACTATTAAACTAACTCGTAACCTTTTTCGCCTACAAGACATTCTACTCACAAGCCTCTCAAACCAGAAGCAGATGAACTCAAACAGGCAACATACAGAAGCATGCATTATGAAAATTTGAAGCATAAGGATTCAAAAATTTACCTAAAAGATGGTCGTCAAGATTGAAAGAGAGCCTTTGGAAATCAAGGAACTCTCGGACTGAGTCTTGAAATTGCAGAAGAACGGTCTCCGGAGAAGATTAAAGCTCTGGTTTTTAGGGTTTCTTAAGAAGACAATGGCGTGCGTAAAAAGAAAAAGGGAAGTTTGGAGAGGTTATATAAGTTTGTATGTGGCATAAAAAATGTGTAATCATCAGTTTCCCTTTTTCGAAGTATGGGGAAGCGGAATAGCCATCGAATTATTACTGGGGAACCGAAAAGTCATGATTAGACAGGAGTAGGTTGCTTTTTCCAAGAACACACGAAGGGTTCTGACACGTATGGTGGGGTTACCGAAGAGTCGTTCGCTCAAAAGTTTATTTATTGCTCGTAATAAATAAACTTGGGGGGCAAATGTTATCCAAAAAATTGGCATTGATGACGTGGCAAGTGATCCCAGGACACGTGGCTGACATCTGGAAGAACTCTGCTAGTGTGTCGACCAGAAGGTATATTATAAGCAGGAGGCGGCCCAGTCTCACCTACGACCAGTCTGGTCGATAGTTCCGCATGAAACGTAATATTACTATAAAGATCTTTGTAAATTCTGAATTTAACTCACACAATCTCCTGAGTATCTGATTATTCAGGAGAGAATATCTGTAACAATCTTGTGTAATCCCCCTTGAGCCTATAAATAGAGAAAGATAGCTCAAGGAAGGGACTTTTGGCTTTTGAATTATTTGAGACTAGAATAATTCTCCTTGGAATATTGTATTGTTCTTCAGAGGTTAGTGAAACTCATTGAACCCTTGTCCTTTGATCACTCCTTTGATTCTCATATCAATAATAATCAAAGTGGACGTAGGTCATTACCAGATCTTGGGGCTGAACCACTATAAAATATCGTGTTCTTATTACTTTTTGCCATTCGATTCTTGTCAACACATTCATTCACATCAAGCATATTCTGACTCCGTGTCAGTTGACCAAAATCTGGGTCAACAGTTTATTTTTCTAAGTATAGAAACACACCCTAATTAAAAGAAGGCTTATATAATTCTTTTCATAAGAAATCGTAAATAATAGGTCTGAGTTATGTTTGCTTAGATCAAGTTTTGCCTTAGAGCCTATTAGGGTAAGATCTAACTTGTTCTTGACTGTCAGAACTTCTACTGAAGATGTCGTTCAGAAGGTTTGCTCGCCCCATTTCCAATGCCTCCAACACCATTGTAACGACCCAACTATTCTAGACCTTGGACCATTAATAATACTATACTAATCATAAGAAAACATACATATGAAAACATCATAACTTTATAATATAAAGAAAAGGTTTGAATACATAAATATTTTACTTAGGATATGGGATCCCATTGTTTTGAAAATAAAGCAAAACATAACTTAAATAAATGGGTTACAAAACCATGTGCGAAATATAATACATAGAAATCATAATTTAAAGACTTAAAGAATTCATCCTCTAATCGAACGCTCAGTCCATCAATTCCATCATGCCTCAATACACATCCCCAAGCTGCCAAGAACCTTTCTTGCCGCCATAGCTAATTTCCTGCACATATAAACATAAAGGAATGATCCTAATGCCCAGCATAGAAAAACTAACAACATACATCATATACATAAAATTATATCATAACATATGCTATATCATAAACATATACTATATCATAAGCATATACTGTATCATAAACATATGTCATATACTACTACAATGGACATTATACTACTTGGGGCTTGTTAACTAATCAAGTCATTTGCCCATTAGATTTGTGGGGCTTGCTAGCTAAGCAAGTCATATGCCCATAAATTTATTGGGGCTTGTTAGCTATACAAGTCATATGCCCAAGTCTACCAACATACATAATATAACATTTCATAACATATCAATCATAAGATAATATATAACATACAAAATCCTATCCTATTTTCCTTACTAATATACCGGGATATGAGAACAATATCGGGACTTTGGAACACTCCTAAAAACCATAATAGAAAGGTGAGTATACTAAAGAAAAAGGATGAAAAGAATGAACTACACCATCGAAAGGATACTTACCAACAACAATCTTATGTTCAAGATCTTAGATTCCTAACCAAGAATAAAGAATATGAGTTGGGATTTTGAGTAGAAAAACTATAAGAATAACACAGAAAGGAACTAGAAGAAGGAGTACCTTGAATGCTTCTATAACCAAACTACACCTCGAACCGAAATATACTACGAACCTTACTTCCCGAGTGTTTATTAAGCTTATAAGGATAAATCTTATAACCCCAACCCAAGTGTTTATCACTCTAAAATAACCTAGCAGCTTGCAGATTCTAAACTTAGCTTGATGAATGAATAAATGGCTGGGTACTAGGTCCTATTTATAGAGTTCAAGAATGAAAAGATCTTTATTTATCTTGAATAAAATAATGGATTTTTAATTGAAAAATCTTTGAATAATCGTTCAGCAGAGGCTGGAGACTCGGTCAAAAAGATTCTGGACTTATCAAGAGGTTAAAGAATAAATTAAGCTCGATTTAAAAAACGTTCAAAAATCTTGCACTACAGCCGATATATCGCCCCTAGTAGGCGATATATCGCCTGGGCTAATATGCCCGAGGCTCGTTGAGGTGGTCGTGCGAAGTTACATGTTTTTCGTATCCCCGTATGGCGATATATCGCCCCTAGTGCTGCGATATATCGGCATACACTGAAATATTATACACGTAATTACACTTTTTCAGCCTAATTTGAATTGAGTAAACAGCCTTGACTAAGTCCTCCAACGATTTCAAAGCTGCTGGCAGACCCTAGGATATTTAAATATTACTTTTAATAAATTTATTCCTCAAAATACTTAATTATTCATTAGACATTCACATGACAAGTGTCATTTCCTTATTGGGTTTATCTAAACCTTATATTATAATAAATATCACCATCATAATCAGTCATATTAATTAAACCTTAGGTTATAATTAATATTCTTAAACTATATGTTAAACTTATAAAATCTACAAGTGTTACTACGAGTGTCCAACTAAATCTCGGTCTGAACCAAAAACCACAGTCATAAAAATACTACAACTATTACTATTGATACTACTATCTAACTAGCTAAGTAAAGTTCTTGGACTCTACAGCCGCTCCTGAGAGCAATGAAGCCCCTTGAGTTCACAGAAGGGGAGTGCATGCTACTGCCAACCGAAATGCACCGCAGCCGCCAGTTGACAATGCTACAGAAATCGCCAGACTTCGACAGTAAGTTGAGAAATTACTGCAGCAACAACGATAACAGGCTCAACCTCAGACTCAGCCTCCACCTCCGCCGCAACCACAACCTCAGCAAATGGCTCCAGCACCCCAACAAGTTGGTCCATATGGGGGATGGCCAATGGCGAACTATGCGCCATACCCAACTCAGCACATGGAGCCAATTAATGAGCAGTTTCATATGCAACATGCTCTGAACTTTGAAGGGACAACAGACCCCTTCAAGGCGGAAGAATGGCTCAGAAATGTGGAACCGATCCTAGCGCACATGAATCTCGGCAAGGGAGCTGACTCTCTCTCTCTCTCTCAGCATCTGTTGGAGCTATGGCGAGGAGGAAGACGAAGCAAGGGAAAGTTGCGACACCAATGGTTATGGGTACCAGGAAAAGAGGACCGACTTCTTCTGATAGGGGGATTAAGACTAAAACCATGGACGCGGTTATGGGTGTGGATGCGATAGAGTTTTCAGAAGATGAGAAGGTTGATGAGGATGGTACGATTGAAGATGGAATTGATCTACTTATGGAAAATACACAACAGGAGCAAGGCTTACGAACGAAGTATGATAATTATTTGGAAGCCTTGAAGAGGTGTGAATCGCAAGTCAGGTCAGGTAATTTTGTTTCTCCCCCAATTCTTCGATCTGGGCATGTGATACAAAATTTAAGTAATAAATTTGAAGAATCATGGGCTGGGGGTTAGAAGGTTTCTGAAGGGGTCAAATCGAATTGGATGATATTGAAGATGAAATTGCATACTGGAAATTGGCTCTGATTTGTTATTTGCCAGGGGCAAATCCACCTCTTAGTGTTTTTGAAGGTTTTTCCAGAAGAGTTTGGAAAGACAAGGGAGTGGACAAAATTGGAGTATTGGAACATGGAGTGTTTATTATTCTCTTTGAGAATCAGAGCACTAGGGACAATATCTTGAATGGAGGATACATGTTCTTTGATAAGAAACCAGTAGTGATGAAGCCATGGGATGCCTATACTGATTTTAAGAAAAAAGATGTGAGTTCAGTTCCTATATGGATTCAGATTCATGGATTGGATTTAAAGTACTGGGGGGGAAAGAGCTCTGTTTAAAATTGTGGGCACGTGGGGATTCCATTGATGGTAGATTCGTTTGCTAGGAATAAAGAAAGGCTAATTTATCCTAGGGTGATGGTGGAAGTGCACTTAAATCAAGTTTTTCCTGAAGTGATTTCATTTACTAATGAACTTCACGAAGAAATTCATTTAACAGTGAAATATGAATGGCTTCCTATCACTTGTGGGAAATGCCAAGGCATGGGACATACTTCTGATGCTTGTAGGAAGGAAGCAGAAGTTAAACAGAAGTGGGTGGTTAAAAAGAAAGTAGTAGGGGCGGTTCATATAGAGGAGTCTCAAAGAAAAGACGAGGAAGGTTTTTTATCAATCACAAAAGGCAGGAAAATGATACTAGAGGTGGCCAATGCTACCACTTTGTCTAATCACTTTCAGATCTTAGGGGAAACAGGAGTTTTCTCGGTTGGATAAGTCGATGTTACTCAGCAGGGAGGGGGAGATCCTCTGCTGGGAAATGGATAGGATCCTAAGCTGGAATGTCAGGGGGATCAATAAACGCCACAAACAGGAAGAGGTTAAGAGATTACTATTTACAATGTAGGTGGGTTTAGTTGGTCTCCTTGAAACTAAAATACAGGCTCATAATATGGGGTCTGTATATGTTAATATGTTTGCGGGATGGTGTTTCTCAAGAAATAATGCATTGCACAAAGGAGGTTGAATTATGGTGTGTTGGAATCTGGGGATGTTTACAGTCAATATTTTGAAATGCACTAGTCAGTTAATGCATTTAGATGTTACTTCATTGGTTGGTAAGGATCATTTTTTGGTTACATATGTATATTCAATGAATGAAGAAAATGGTAGAGTTTTTCTTTGGACAGATTTAAAAGCCATTGCAGACAAGGTGATTGGTCCATGGCTCATTTTAGGGGACTTTAATGATATTCTTAGTGTTGAAGAGAGAATCGGTGGATCTAAGAGGCGAAAATGCTCAGGGGCATTTAAAGATTATGTGGAATATTGTAAGGTGGCAGATGTCAAATTCACAGGCTTTTTTTTTCACTTGGAATAATAAACAAGATTTGGATACTAGGATCTATTCTAAATTAGATAAGGTCTTAGCAAATCAGCAGTGGCTAGATAAATTTCCAAATGCTGAGACTGTGTTTATGTTTGAAGGTGCTTTTGATCATTGCCCTGTTGTTCTCTCTGTTTACTAGTTTGTTGTGGAAGGAAAGAAACCTTTTAGGTACTTTAGAATGTGGCAAAAAGTCCCAGATTTTAAGAAGAGGTTGGAAAGGAATTGGCTGGTCACAGGTGGTGGTGCACCAAAGTTTCAGCTTGTTTAGAAGCTAAAAAGAGTAAAGTAGTTATTAAAAAAGATTAATAGGAGTGAGATTGGGGATATTCAAACAGCACATGCTCGGAGTTATCAAGCTCTCATTGTTTTCCAAGAAGATTTATCTCAGAAACCCCTTGATCTTGGCCTTATCTCTAAGGAAAAGGAGGCCAGAGCACAATACAAAGACATCAATACAACTTATCATTCATTTCTTCAATAGAAAGCTAAGTTACATTGGATAAAGGATGGAGATGATAACACTTCATTTTTTCACACTAGTATTCGACATAGAAGGGCTGTGAATAGGAAATATTCAATCAAGGATATGAATGGAGTTTGGGTTGATAAACTAGATAAAGTGATTGTAGCATTTCTGAATTTTTATTACACCCTCTTGGCAAGTAAAATGGAAGGAAGGAAATAAGTGATGCCTCAAGTTATTAATCAAGATCAAAAAATCACATAAGCTCACACTTGTTTATTAACATAAGAGTATTCTAATGAAAAAGTGAAAGCAACTGTTTTTGGGATTCCTGGAAATAAGTCTCCAGGTTCCGATGGTTTCAGCAGCTATTTCTTTCAAGACAACTGGGAGGTGGTTGGCAAGATAGTATGCGAAGCTGTTATCTCATTTCTGCATACATGGAAATTACTAAAAGAGATTAATTCAACAACTCTCACACCGATTCCAAAAGGTAAATGCCCAGAAACTATTATGGATTTTAGGCCCATAGCTTGTTGTAATGTTGTTTACAAAGTTGCAACAAATTAGTTTGCTCTAGATTGAGGAAGGTACTTTCGAACCTTATAGCTCAGAATCAAAGTGGATTTGTTCAAAGGAGGTATATAGCATATAACATTATGATATGCCAGGATTTAATCAGACATTATGGAAGGAGAAACTCCAAACCGAAATGCATGATTAAGTTAGATTTGAGGAAGGAATATGATACCATTGAGTGGGACTTTCTTGAGGAAATTCTATCTACATTCAATTTTCCTGATACGTTTATTCAGTTGGTCATGACATGTGTGAGGACACCAAGATATAGTATCATGTTTAATGGGTCATTACATGGTTTCTTTGTAGCTAAAAGAGGTCTAAGGCAGGGGGATCCATTATCTCCTTTACTGTTTGTACTAGGGATGGAATATTTATCCCGAATTATGCTGAAAATTGGTAAGATAGAGGGTTTCAAGTTTCATGACACATGTGGACCTCTCAAGCTAAATCATCTCTGTTTTGCAGATGATGATTTGTTGTTCTGTCATGGAGACTCTAAATCGATTTATTTGATGCTCAGCGGACCGAAACTGTTTTCCCAAACATTTGGACTGCAACCAAATGCAACAAAATCAACACTATACTGTAGCAATATGGATGACTTGGAGGTGCAAAGAGTAATTTATTACTCTAGCTTCACAAGACAACATTTTCCATTTAGATATCTAGGGATCCCTATTTGTGCAAAGCGAATCTCAACGACTGAATGTGAAATTCTAGTGGAGAAAATGGTCCAGCGGATTAAAGTATGGAGCACTAGGAATCTTTCCTATGTGGGCAGAGCAACGTTGGTGAATTCAGTGCTGATGGAAATTCATACTTACTGGGCACAGATTAAGATACTCCCTACAAAGGTTCTAAAACAAGTTACTACAATTTGCAGGAATTTTTTATGGAAAGGCTTGGCTGAGTCTAGTAGTTCAGGGCAGGTATCTTGGGATGAGTTATGTAAAACCAGGGCTGAAGGAGGTTTGGGCTTCTGAAGGATCAAGGAGTGGAATGAAGCAGCTATTGGTAAGTATGTATGGGCAGTGGCTTCGAAAAAAGACTCTCTATGGGTAAGATGGATCCATACCGTGTATATTGGAGATGTAGAATGGTTGGACTATAAAGCTCCGAGTGTTAGCAGCTGGTATTGGAAGCAGATTGTCAAAATTAAGGAGAAATACAAGGACCTTAATCTGACTCATCTATACTCTAATGGGGTTTATAAGATTGATGAGGGATACAAAGCTCTTGTTACATCGCACCAAAAGGTTTCCTGGTATAGGGAAGTCTGGAATAGAGCCACAATACATAAGCATAGATTCATTCTATGGCTTGCGGTTTTGGACAGATTACAATTGAAGGAGAGATTGTTCAGATTCAACATCTCTATTGATGATCAATGTCTTCTGTATGGTAGTAGTAAGGAATCAAAAGACCATGTGCTCCTTGATTGTTACTTGAGTTCTACTTGTTTGAGGCATATAAAGAGCTGGCTGGATTGGAAATCGGGAGCTAACACATTACATAAACTATACTTCGATGGATAGCTAAATCAAGACTCAGTCGATTTAGGAAACAAGTATTCACGGTGGCACTGGCACCATTGATATACCAGATTTGGTGGTGTTGAAATGAGGCTCTGTGGAGCCATAGAGTCTATACAGTAACAATACTTATTCAAAAAATTCAATCTAATGTGAAGAATAGAATTAGAAGTATTATGCCTAACAAGATTCGATTGATAGATAGAGATTCGTTTGAGAAATTGTAATAGAGTTTTGACAGGCCTCTAAAAATGGTGCTGATTAGTTTGTAAATTTGTAGTTTAAGCAATACACAGATCTGATTTACCAAATGAATCTCGGCAACGTGGATCGCATATCCTGCGTTTTGTCTCTGCTTAAGAAAGATGCTAGAATATGGTGGGACTTAGTTCAGCAGACTCACGATGTCGCCACCATGACTTGGACCAGATTTGTGGAGCTGTTCCACAAAAAGTACTACAATTCGGCAGTCATCGCTTCAAGGGTCGAGGAGTTCGCTGGTCTGAAGCAAGGGAACTTATTGTTAGGAAAAAATAGATTGCCTCAATGGAAATGGGTAAGAATATTACAATTCTATGCAATAATATTAAAAATAAATATAGATTGATTAAATAAGGTTACAACTCTATAACTGAAAATTACAAATAAACAAAGAAAAGGAAGAAGATAATGAAGAAGAAGAGAATAGTGAGAATACAACTCTAAGCAAAAGATTACAAGTAAAATAAAGTGTTTGGACCAAAAGAAAAGATAACAACTCTTAAACAAAATATACAAGTAAATAGAACAAGAGAATAAGAAGAAAAACAATAGAATAAAATGAAGAACAGAAACACAAGTAAACTCTCACTTACACAACCTAAGTGAAGAGGGTTGGGGATCACCAACTTGAACAAGGTTTAAAACATTTGTCCAAAATATTATTTCCCCCTAACTCAAGCATTAAGGGATCTCTCTCAGATATTAGAAATGCTTTCTGGAATTATCAAGCCTCAAGGTGTTTCTAGCCAAGTGCTCTAATGGATAGAAATGTTGTGTCTTTCAAGTGAGCCATAGGCTCCTATTTATAGAGTTTAGAGACACCCTTTGAATTTCAAATTCCACCAACCCCCATGGCTATTACCAATGTTTAATTAGATTAATATGGAATTAAAAATGAGATTTGGGAGTTATTTGGGTTTTTTGAGCCGTTCAACAAAAATTGAAAAATCTAAAAAAATGGTCAGTTTTGGCTTGTGGCCGCGGCCAGAGACATTAGTGGCCGCGGCCACTACTCTCTGTCCCACTGGCCGCGGCCACCAACATTTAGTGACCGCGACCACTGACCATTTTCAGCACAAAATTTTGTGCTGTTTTTCAAATGCTTCCAAACCCTCCCAAATGATTTTGTAACCCCGAAAACATATTATTGGGGTTAAAATCATATCTCTAACAACCATTTCTCAAATGTCTTTATGAAATTCATCTCAATATTGTGTAACACCAAATTTACACAATAAAGGGTAATATTTGGAAGTTACAAATTTGCAACACCAAATATGTTACATTATTTGGATATATCTCATATATCTAAATATTGTAATTCTCTATTATATGTTACAATATGTGACACTCTTTGTTGCATTTATTTAATCTAAAACATTATATTATAATATAATATAATATTACATTATATTATAATATAATATAATATAATATTCCCCCACTAGATTAAATAGTTATCTATTGTAACACTTATTTAATCAATCATTATATTTTAAAATATAACATATCCCCCACTTGATTAAATAAGAACTCTCTCTTATAGGAGTCAATGCATTAGTGCATAAAGCAAAGTGTTTTTCAACTTGAACTATACTATAGTGTAATTATCACAAAATTTGTCGAAAATTTGGTTGCACTAGGCACTGAAATATCTTTTCATGAAAACAAATCGGTGATAACACACACACCTTTGAGATGTTCAATTGAGACCTCTATGTCTCGATTTGCACCGTTCATGGCCATGTGCACTTTCCATTCATGGACGTTCTTGAGAATACTCCCAATTCTCATGAGAGGCAGCACCACCCCTAGGTCCATATAAGTAGAATTCTTACAGTATTTTGTTACCAAAAATACTTGTCTTCACAAGACTGAATTCTATTAAAAAACCTTTCGGTTTTAACCCTCAACTTGGTAACACACAAGTACTCAATATCTTAGATGGGACTTGTTTTGAGTACAACTAATATTCACTTGACTGGTTACCATCAATCGTGAATCTCTTTAGGGAGTTTAAGTCCCATCCCTCGAGATGATGCAGCCACTAAATCCCTCATTAGTGGCTTAGTGAAAGGATCCGCTAGATTTTCACTTGTTCTCACATAGGATATTGAGATGACTCCTCTTTGAATCAATTCTCTTACATATCCATGTCTTAGACTAATATGTCTAGACTTCCCATTATACACTCCGCTGAATGCTCTAGCCAATGTCACTTGGCTATCACAATGTATCGATATAGTAGATACATTCTCTTTGATTAGGGGAATCTCTATCAATAGATCCCTTAACCATTCAGCCCCTTTGCCAGTAGCAGCTAGAGCTATGAACTCTGCTTCCATAGTGGAATGAGATATATAGGTTTGTTTCTTGGAGCCCCAAGAAATTGCACCTCCACTAAGTGTAAATACCCAACTAGTTGTGGACAAGTTGTCCCCAAGATTGAATATCCAACTTTCATCTGTATATCCTTCTAAAATTGAATGAAATTTGGAGTAGTGAAGGCTTAGTCCTTTGGTTTTCTTGAGATAACCTAGTACTTTTCCAATTGCCTTCCAATGATCCACACTTGGATTACTTGTAAACCTACTAAGTTTACTTACTGCAAATGTTATATCAGGTCTAGTACATTGGGCAGCATACATTAGACTCCCTATTGCACTAGCTTACTCCAATTGAGCCACCACTCTTCCTTCATTCTTCTCAAGTTTTACACTATGATCGAATGGAGTATTGGCATCTTTAACCTTGAGATGGTTAAATTTGTTGAATACTTTCTCAACATAGTGGGCTTGCCCTAACGCAAAATCCCCACTATGTTTCTTTACTTTGATACCAAGTATGGTGTCAACTTCTCCAAGATCTTTCATCTTGAAGGTTGATGATAGAAACCTCTTTGTTTCTTCTATCCCTTTCATGCTATTACTTAGAATAAGCATGTCATCCACATATAAGCAAACAATGATCACATATCCCTTACAAGTTTTGGAATACAAACACTTGTCTCCATTGTTATGTCTAAACCCATTAGACATGATGGCTTGATCAAATTTCTCATGCCATTGCTTAGGAACTTGTTTCAATCCATATAAGGATTTTACAAGTCTACAAACTTTATGTTCATATTTTGGTAGGACAAACCCTTCGGGTTGTTCCATATAGACCTCCTCATTGAGGTCACCATTAAGGAATGCCGTTTTGACATCCATTTGATGAACATACAAGTTGTGTATAGAAGCTAAAGAGAAAAAAATTCTTATAGAAGTTGTTCTTGCAACAGGTGCATAAGTATCGAAATAATCGATACCCTCTTTTTGCCTAAACCCTTTAGCTACTAATCTAGCTTTAAAGGTTTGGATAGTGCCGTTAGTGTGGTATTTTCTCCTAAATACTCACTTACACCCAATTGGCTTAAACCTCGGTGGGAGGTCTACCGATTCCCAAGTGTTATTGGAAAGAATGGAATCCATCTCATCATTGATGGCTTCTTTCTAAAATGCACTTTCTCTCGATTGCATAGCTTCTCTATAAGTCTTAGGATCATCCTCAACGAGAAGTACAATAGGAATTTTCCTAATAACTTCCTCTCTATTTCCTTCTACCATGTAGAATGAAATTCGTTGAGAATCTATCTCATCCACTACTAGACTTTTATGATTTTTAAGCCTTTCACTTCTTCTAGGTTCAAAGGGTTGCTTTACATCCTTTTGAGAATTCTCCTCTTGAGAATCAACTTTGGATGTAGAAGCTTGAGAATTGTTCTCAAATAACAAATTCTCCTTTAGAGATGTTGAAGCTTGAGAATTGTTGTCACATAACATATTCTCAAAAAATTCAACTTCTCTAGATTCAATCACAATATTAGACTCTAAGTCTAATAGCCTATAAGCTTTACTATTGTTGACATAACCAACAAAAGCACACTCTATGGCTCTTGAACGTAACTTTGTTCTATTAGGTTCGTTTTTCTTGCAATATGCAGACACCCCCACACTTTGAAGTACCCTATGTTGGGTTTTCTTCCTTTCCATAACTCATATGGAGATATCTCATTTTTCTTCATCGATCTTCAATTAAGAATGTGACAAGCGGTTAAAAGCGCTTCACCCCATAAGTTGAAGTTCAACTTAGAAAACACCAACATAGAATTTATCATCTCTAGATAAGTCCTATTTTTCCTTTCGGCAACACCATTGTGTTGTGGTGTATAAGGTGCAGTGCACTCATGAATTATACCATTTTCTTCACAAAATGTATTGAATTCATTAGAGAAGTACTCTCCTCCTCTATCACTTCTTAGCACCTTAATCTTTTTATTTAGTTGATTTTCAACTTCTAATTTATACAATTTAAAAGCATCAAAAGTTTCATCTTTATGCTTTAAAAGAAACACATAGGTATATTTACTAAAATCATCTATAAAAGCAAGAAAATACCTTTTATTACCTCTAGTTAAAACACCATCTAATTCACAAAGATCACTATGAATTAAATCTAGTAAATTAGATGATCTTTCTACACTAGGAAATGGTTTCTTAATCTTTTTTGCCTTAACACATGTTTCACATTTACCATAGTTTTTAATATTGCATGCAATCATACCACATTTTACTACTCTTTTCATGGTTGAAAAACCTATATGCGATAGTCTAAGATGCCACAAAAATAAAGAATCATACCCAACAATATAGGCGGAATTAGCATTTTTATTGATAACATTGAAAGTTACATCATTGGTGCACAATTTAACCATACCCTCACAAGAGTACCCTTTTCCCAAAAATACATTTGATTTGTTAAGTATAAGTTTACCGGACTCAAAAATGGCTTTAATGCTCGGCTTGCCAAGCAAATCACCACTTACCAAGTTTCTACTCATTTCAGGAACATAAAGTACATTCACTAATGTAACTTTCTTGCCGGAGGTGAAAAAGACTTCAATGGTACCTTGGATTTGCCCTCATTGCCCATTTGAATCTCATGGTTGCCCTTTTAATCTTCAAAGGTCTTGAACAATGATTTGTCATAGGTGACATGGACGATGGCACATGTATCATACCACCACCCTTTCACCTTGCCTTGGACCGCATTCACCTCACTAAGGGCAGCAACTATGTTTTCATCTTGAGTTGCGTTCACCTTAGGTCCTTGTTGGTCTTTTCTATGCCTACACTCTCTAGCATAGTGACCCTTTTTCCCACACTCAAATATACAAGGACCTTTCTCTCCCTTAAACTTCTTTGGGTTGTTTTTTGGACCCAAAGGTTTCTCGTTACCCTTTTTCCCTTTGTTTTTGGGATGTTTTGGTTGTGACACCGCATTTTCTTTGGAAGTCTCTCCATTAGACCCCTACACAAGTTTATCTATACATATCGATTCCTCTTCAATTCAAATATGCTTTTGGATTTCCTCCAAAGAATAATCCTCATTTTTATGAAGGATTCTTTTCCTATAGCTCTTCCAAGTTGGTGGTAATTTAGCCACTATAGCACCAACTTGACAGGCTTCGGGGAGCTCAATCTTTAAAACTTTCAGTTTGTTAACAATTATTTGCAATTCATGAATTTGAGGAAGAATAGGTTTATCATCAAAAAATTTGAAATCGAAGTATTGAGATATCAAAAAAATTTTGGTACCTTCCTCTGTCGCCTTGAACTTTTTCTCAAGTGCATCCCATATCTCCTTGGCTGATTTGGTCTCAGTGTAGAGGTCATAGAGCGTATCAGATAGGGCGTTGAGGATATGACCCCTACAAAGAAGATTGTCCTCCTCCCTCTTCCTTGTTTTCTCCACCTCCTCGGGAGTGTCCTTGTCAGTTGGTGTTGGAAGAGGTTCTAGAGTGGATTCTAGGATGTAGGCGATTTTGAGAGTGGTCAAAAGGAATCTCACCTTGTCTTGCCACCTAGTGAAATTGGACCCATCAAACCTATCCAACCTCACTAGGTCTTGATTCATGATTTTGATGGTCTCACCTTCCATTGAAACAAACAAAGGAATTAGCTTTTGAATGTTAGGAAAAAATAGATTGCCTCAATGGAAATGGGTAAGAATATTACAACTCTATGCAATAATATTACAAATAAATATAGATTGATTAAATAAGGTTACAACTCTATAACTAAAAATTACAAATAAACAAAGAAAAGGAAGAAGAAGAGAATAGTGAGAATACAACTCTAAGCAAGAGATTACAAGTAAAATAAAGTGTTTGGACCAAAAGAAAAGATAACAACTCTTAAACAAAATATACAAGTAAATTAAACAAGAGAATAAGAAGAAAAATAATAGAATAAATTGAAGAACAGAAACACAAGTAAACTCTCACTTACACAACCTAAGTGAAGAGGGTTGGGGATCACCAAATTGAACAAGGTTTAAAACATTTGTCCAAAAGCTTATTTCCCCCTAACTCAAGCACTAAGGGATCTGTCTCAGATATTGGAAATGCTTTATGGAATTATCAAGCCTCAAGGTGTTTCTAGCCAAGTGCTCTAATGGATAGAAATGTTGTGTCTTTCAAGTGAGCTATAGGCTCCTATTTATAGAGTTTAGAGACACCCTTTTAATTTCAAATTCCACCAACCCCCATGGCTGTTACCAATGTTTAATTGGATTAATATGGAATTAAAAATGAGATTTGGGAGTTATTTGGGTTTTTTGAGCCATTCAACAAAGATTGAAAAAATTGAAAAAATGGTCAGTTTTGGCCTGTGGCCACGGCCAGAGACATTAGTGGCCGCAGCCACTAACCATTTTCAGCACAAAATTTTGTGCTGTTTTTCAAACTGTTCCAAACCCTCCTAAATGATTTTGTTACCCCCAAAACATATAATTGGGGTTAAAATCATATCTCTAACAGCCATTTCTCAAATGGCTTTATGAAATTCATCTCAGTATTGTGTAACACCAAATTTACACAATAAAGGGTAATAGTTGGAAGTTACAAATTTGTAACACCAAATATGTTACATTATTTGGATATATCTCATATATCCAAATATTGTAACTCTCTATTATATGTTACAATATGTGACACTCTTTGTCACATTTATTTAATATAAAACATTATATTATAATATAATATATATTACATTATATTATAAAATAATATAACACTTATCAGTAGCAGAATATGCTCGACAGTTCGACCGATTAGCCAAGTTTGCACCAGAAATGGTTCCAATTGACTTTCTGAGGTGACCAAGTTCGTTAGAGGACTTCGACCAAAGATTGAGCTAGGGGTTAAGCTAGCAAACCTGGGAAATACTACCTATGCCGATGTTCTAGAAATGACAATAAAAGTAGAAAGGCGTCAAGCGAATGTTAGTAAAGAGAGGCCAGTAAGCCTGAGCCTAAACAACAAAGTCAACCTCAGAATGGTCGGAACAACGACAACAACAATCAGTCCAGCCACAATAGTAATGGTTAGAAGAGACGACATCCTGACAACAAGTAGTCCGATAACGATAAAATAGCATGGACAAACAACGGAGGCAATAAGTCAGGTTATGTGGAATACCCACTATGCTCTAAGTGCCTAAAGAAACATTTTGGTGAGTATCGTGCAAACACCAAGGACTGTTACAATTGTGGTTAGGAAGGTCACTGAAAGAAATAATGTCCCCAGCTCAAGCCAAAGGGAAAAGGGATGATAAGATGGTTCCTGCCAGGGTTTTTCCTTTAACCCAAGGAGAAGCTGACGCTAGCAATAAAGTAGTTATAGGTCAGATTTCTATCCTTAATAATGTATGTTTTGTATTATTTGATTCGGGAGCCACTAACTCGTATATCTCATTAGAAATGATAGAGAAATTAGACAAACCTCGTGAAAGATTTAGAACTAGGTTTGTAACAGAGTTGCCTTCGGGCGAAGTAGTCCTATCATCACGGATAGTACGAGGCATATTGATCAAGATTGAGGACATAGAACTAGAAGGAGACCTGATAGAATTGGAGATCAAAGACTTCGACGTGATACTAGGCATGGACTGGCTAACAAGGCATGCACAACCATCAACTGCAAATGCAAGAAAGTGACGTTCGAGACTCTTGACGGTGAGAGACCGTGCTTTATAGAACAAGTTTCAGGACTACGCACACTGCTCATATCATCTCTCAAAGCTAAAAGGATGATAGAAAAAGGATGTCAAGCATTCGTAGCCAGCGTCACGAATGTGGTAAAGGAAACACCACTAAAAGTTGGAGACGTCCACATTGTAAAGGAATTTCCAGAAGTATTTCTTGACGACTTACCAGGGCTGCCGCTGACTCGAAAAATTGACTTCACAATCAAATTAGTACCGGGCACCAAGCCTATCTCCAAGGCACCATACCGGATGGCACCTACCGAACTTAAGGAGTTAAAGATGTAGCTACAAGAACTCTTAGACTTGGGTTTCATTAGACCAAGCCATTTTCCATGGGGAGCACCGGTTCTATTTGTGAAGAAAAAGGATGGAAGTATGCGGATGTGCATAGATTACCACGAGCTTAATAAGGTGACGATTAAGAATAAGTACCCGCTACCCCGAATTGACAACTTATTTGATCAACTTTGAGGCGCGACTGTGTTTTCAAAGATTGATTTACGGTCTAGGTATCATCAGCTCAAGGTACGAGAAGAGGATATTCCTAAGACAACTTTTAGAACTCGATATGGGTATTAAAATTTTCTAGTTATGTCTTTTGGTCTTACCAAAGCTTCAACCGCGTTTATGGATTTAATGAATAAGGTCTTCAAGGATTATTTGGATAAATTCTTCATAGTGTTCATTGACGATATCTTGGTATACTCAAAGGTCAAAGTCGAGCACGAGGAACATTTATAGTTGATCTTGTTACGACTAAAGAAGCGTCAACTTTACGCCAAGTTCAAGAAGTGCAAATTTTGGCTTTTGCAAGTAACATTTCTTGGGCACATTGCATCCAAGGACGGAGTTGCAGTAGACCCATCTAAGGTAGAGCCTGTGAAGGATTGGCCAAGACCAAAGAACGCATCAGAGGTAAGAAGCTTTCTGGGACTAGCAGGCTATTATCGGAGGTTTGTAGAGGGTTTTTCTAAGATAGCCACTCCACTTACCAACCTGACCCAAAAATAGCAGAGGTTCAACTAGACTGATAAATGTGAAGAGAACTTCCAGTTGCTTAAGGATAAGCTATGCTCAGCACCAATACTTTGTGTACTGACACCCAAAAACAAGTTTGTAGTCTACTGCAATGCATCAAAGAAAGGGTTGGGTTATGTGCTGATGGAAAATGACAAGGTAATAGCCTATGCCTCAAGGCAGCTAAAGGAGTACGAGCAGCGCTATCCAACACATGATATGGAGTTGGCAGCGGTGGTCTTTGCGTTGAAAATCTGGAGCCATTATCTTTACGGAGAACGGTGTGAGATTTATACGGACCACAAAAGCTTAAAGTATTTCTTCACTTGGAAACAACTCAACATGAGGCAGCGCAGGTGGTTAGAATTAGTAATGGATTATGACTACGAAGTTGCTGATGTCATAAGTAAGAAGAGTTACGGAAGTCTAGCAGCACTAGCCGGAATAGAAAAGCTGCTACAACAGAAGCTGATTAGTGCCAGAATAGAAGTAGTCATCGGTAAGCTGGCTAACTTGTCTATCTAGTCAAGTCTGGTAGAAGAATAAGGGATTAGGCAAGGGCATGATGACACATTAGTAGCACATATGGATGCATTTAAAGAAGGTAAGGCCACATATTTCTCAATATCAGGACAAGGGTTATTAAGATATAAGGATCAGGTACGCATGCCAAATGATCAAAGGATTAAGATGAATATTTTAGAAGAAGCGCACAATGCCCTATACTCAGTTCACCCAGGGTCGACCAAGATGACTCACGACATTAAGGAAATATATTGGTGGCAAGGAATGAAGAAAGATATAGCAGAATTTGTGTCTAAATTTTTAGTATGCCAGCAAGTGAAAGTAGAACATCAGCGGCCTGCAGGCTTATTGCAACCACTTAGCATTCCAGAATGGAAATGAGGATGATATAGCCATAGATTTCATGATGGGTTTGCCATGAACAAGTAAACAACATGATTCGACTTGGGTAGTAATAGAAATACTAACCAAGTCAGCTCATTTTCTGCCTGTTAAGACTTCATACATAGCAGATTAATACGCAGACATATATGTTCAAGAAATAGTACGACTACATGGAATCCATAAGATAATAGTATCCGATAGAGGATCGGTGTTTACATCAAGATTTCATCCTCAGACAAATGGTCAGTCCTAGCGTACCATACAGATTTTAGAAGATATGTTGCGCGCTTGTGTACTTGATTTTGGAGGATTATGGAGTAAATATTTGCCGCTGATAGAATTCTCCTACAACAATAGCTACCAATCAACGATCGGGATGGCACCCTATGAGCTACTTTATGGAAGAAGGTGTTGATCACCATTACATTGGGACGAGGTAGCAGAAAGGCAACTTCTTGGTCCCGAAGCTATTAGAAAAGCTCAGGAAGCAATAGTGCTGATTAGAAAATGTATGCTCGTTGCTCAAAGCCGTCAGAAAAGTTATGCCGATCCTAAGCGGCATGATGTGGAATTCAAGGTCGGAGATGAAGTCTTCCTAAGGAGATCTCCTATGAAAGGTGTGAAGCGGTTTAGGAAGAAAAGCAAACTCAGTCCTCGGTTTATAGGTCCTTTTGAGATATTGGACAATGTGGGAGCAGTTGCATATAGATTAGTCCTACCGCCAGCTCTAGAAGATAGCCACAATGTGTACCACATCTCGATGCTACGAAAGTATGTGTTAGACCCATCTCACGTCCTCAAGTACGATACGATATCACTCTAGAAAGACTTGACTTACAAGGAACGACCGGTTAGCATCCTAGATAGAGGGATGAAGGATTTATGGTCTAAGAGTATTCCGATAGTCAAAGTCCTATGGAGTATTAGTTCTGAACGGGAGGCGACGTGGGAGTTGGAGGAAGACATGTTAGCACAGTATCTGGAATTGTTTGCTAAGTAAATTTCGAGGACAAAATTATTTTTAGTAGGGGAGAATTGTAGAGTAGTAGTAACTAGTATTAGTTATAGTATGATAGTTACTGTGTTTTTTTGGTTCAAGCCGGGACTCAGTTGAACACTCATAGGAACACTTATACATTTTATAAGTTTAACCTATAGTTTAAGAATATTAATTATACCATAAGGTTTGATTAATATAGTTGATTATAAAGATGTCATTTATTATACTATAAGGTTTAGATAGAATTAATAAGATCATGACACTTGTCATGTGCATGTTTATTTAAGGATTTAATTATAGTTTAAATAAAAGAAAGTTCTAGAAACTCTAGAATCTCCAAAAACCAGTAAGAGCATGACACTCGTCACAATCTTGTTTATTTGAGGAATTAAGCATTTTAAGTGGATAATTCAAAAATAAAAGTTTCTAGAAGCTCTAGACCCTTCTAGATTTTGCTGGAATCACGTATTACTCAGTCAAACCTGATTAATCAATTCAAATTATGCTGAAAAAGTGCAATTATGTGTTTAATATATTCACATATGCCGATATATCGCAGCATAAGGGACGATATATAGCCTACGGAAGATACGAAAAACACGTCGACTTTGCACGAACGATCGAACTAGCCTCGGGAATACTGGGAGAGGCGATATATCGCCTATAGGGGGCGATATATCGGCCCAACTTATGTATTTTTGAAAGTTCAGTTTTTCAATTTTAAAAATAGCCTTAACCTCTTGACTTGCCTCTGAACGTTTTTAACTGAGTCTTAAGCACCTGTTCACGAATATTCAAATATTTTTCAATTAATATTCATTATTTTATTCAAGCTAAAAGGAGGTAGTTTCATTCCTTGAACTCTATAAATAGGACCTAGTACCCAGCCATTTTTCTCATTCTTCAAGCTGTGTTCAGAGCCTTCAAGTTGCTAGGGTTACTATAGAGTGATAAACACTTGGGTTGGGATAAAAACTTTATCATCCTAAGCTTTATAAACACTTCGGGATGAGATATATAGTGTGTTTTCAATATCAGGTGTAGATCGGTTCAAGTACATCCAAAGGTATTCTTATTCTTAAGTTCATTTCTGTATGTTTCTTTAGTTTCTTTTAGTTTTCATTCAGATCCTAACTCGTTGTTTTCAATTCTTAGTTAGGTATTTAAGTTCTTTGAACTTAAGGTTTCTTTTCGGTAAGCTTCGTCTTGGTGGTTTAGTTATCTTCTTTATCATCTCTTATATTTAGAAATACTCACCATTCTTATTGTTGGTTGTAGGAGTGTTCCAAATCCCGTACTTGTTCTCAAATATCCTGGTGTTGGTAAGGAAAATAGGATAGTTTCTATATGCTTATATCTTATGATATATATATATATATATATGTTTTTATGTTGCCAGGGGCTCATAGTTGCTTAGCTAGCAAACCTCAATGTATTTTGAGGCTCATAGTTGCTTAGCTAGTAAACCCCAATGTTTTTATGTTATCTAGGGCTTATAGTTGCTTAGCTAGCAAACCTCAATGTATTTTGAGGCTCATAGTTGCTTAGCTAGCAAACCCTAATGTTTACCATGTACATGGGTCAGAGTTGTGATATATGTTTTATAGTATATGTTGTTTTATAGTATATGTTTTGTAGTCTTATGTTTATTTTTAATGTTGTATGTGCTAGTAGATTTTCCTTGCTGAGCATTAGGATCATTCCTTTATTTTCATGTATACAGGAAAATAGTTATGGTGGCGGAAGGATTCTTGGTAGCTTGGTTTGTGTATTAAGGATGAAGGGATTCGATGGACTGCGAGACGATTCGATGAAGACGTTATTTTTAGTCTCTTTAAATTATGTTTGTTTATGTATTTTTTGCATTTAGCTTTGTAAACAATTTCCTTTAGTTTAAAGTTATGTTTCATTTTAATACAATGGGATCCCATATCACTCATTTATGTATTTCAATATTTACTTTGGAGTTTTTAATAAAGTTATGAATATTCCTTATGTATGTTTTCTCAAAGATAGTGGCTATGTCTAGTAGTTTTAATGGTCCAATGTCTTAGAAGTAGTTGGGTCATTACAACCTATAAGACATCTGATGCCACCTCTTCCTACACGGGACATTCCAGCTTAGGGAGATAGTAGGAGAAATCCTCCCCCATCTGCCAATACTTACATCCCACGGACACGTGTTGAAAATCCAGATCCTCTGTCCCAACCACGAGCTGTAAGCTTTGCAAATGGGAGTTACTGGACCAAAAGTCGTTGTAGTAGTAGATCCGAGGGAGACCTAAGAAATCAGTTGAGTTCAGCACAAAGCCCTCGGTATGAGTCGCAATCCGATTTGCATGATCGCCTGAAGTTGCAAAGAAGGAATCCATCTCGGAATGAAGATGTTAGTTATACTCGACAAGAGGGAGGTCCGTCCATAGTACGTGATAATGGGAATGCCCCACCAAACCAAGCTCGATCTTGGAGGGACAATAACCCATCAAACGCATACGATAGGATGGGAGCTGTCGAACAGCCCCCAAGTAACCTTGGGACCAGAGACCAAACCCTCGAGAGGCTAGCTCTAATGGAAGAGAAAATGAAGAGACTTTTATCTGGAAAGGACAAAGATGATCGCGACTCAGAGGATGAGCTGGAGCCTTTTGCTCCATATATTGTGGCGAACACATATCTGGTAGGCTTCAAAATGCCACACCTGTCAAAATTTGATGGAGATAGAGATCCGTCAGACCACCTCAGAATGTTTAACACCATGATGATGGCCCATAATGTCGGACTCGATCTAAGGTGTATTTTATTCCCTGTAACTCTGCTAGGGCCAGCTAGGCAGTGGTTTAAATAGTACAAGAGACATTCCATAAGCTCTGGGAAGAAGTTTTCCTCTGAGTTCAAAAAAGCATTCTGAGCTTCACAAGCAGCTCAAGTTGAGGCTGATTCATTGGCCAATGTAAAGCAACAACCTGGCGAAACGTTGAAGACATATAAATCAGTTTGCCAATGTTGCTGCACGAGTTAGGGATGCTGATGACAGCTCCAAGCTCATCGCACTGAGGATAGGAATCCTCATCGGGGGCAACCTGTGGCAAGAACTCCAAAGGAAAGGATTTTAGAGTGTGGATGAATTCTTGGCCCGAGTTACAGAATGGATTAACCTAGAGGAGGCGTGAGCTTCCATCACAGGAACCAGCCAGCTCCCTGTCCAGCCCGTTGGAGCGATAACGGATGTTGCAGCTACAGCTTAAACCGTTACCCAGAATAACCAAGGGGGGAATAACAAAAGTAAGGGAAATGGTGTGGGCGACCAGAGTGGAACGAAGAAAAGTAATTCTGGAGGGAAATTCAAACCTGTTTACGCTACTTATACTGACCTAACGGACACTAAAGAGCACATCCTACTGGCAAATTCTGCTTGCCTTCTGTGGAAGAAGCCAGAACCATTGAAGAACTAGAGGGAGAAGAGAGATTCTTCGAAGTTCTGCCGATTCCATAATGATATCGGTCATAACACTGATGACTATTGACAGTTGAAGGATGATATCAAAACTCTCATTACAGCCGACCTTTGGCCCAGTACGCCCGAAATTGGGTGGTCCCTAATCAGCTCGCTAGACCAAACCCTCTGTCAGTCCCTGAAGCTCCAGTAGGTCAAACTGGAGCTTAAGCGAATCAGAAGACCCTCCTCCGATAATAGGGGGAGATATAGCCACCATTTCGGGAGGACCTCATCTAAAAGGCACGAGCAGCGGGGCCCAGAAAAGGTACATTAATGAACTGAAATCCCAAAACGAAGTGGAGTTTGTCCCAGAACAATAATTATTGAAACAACAATGATTGGAAAAACAACCAATCATTTTTACAGAAGAGGATGCTAGCCACGTCCAATTCCCTCATAACGATCCCTTGGTCATAACCGTTCAGCTCGCCAACCGGAGGGTCCGGAGGACACTAGTAGATAACGAGAGTTTTGTGAATCTACTTTTCAGGTCCACCATGGAAAAATGGGGTTGTCTGTAATTGACTTGAAGGAGACCTCAATGACTCTATACGGGTTTTCTAGTGAAGGGCCAGCAACCATCAGGACGATCGAATTAGTGGTAACATTGGGAGAAGATTCTCGAAATTTTTCCAAGTTACTTGAGTTCGTGGTAATCGACTGTCCAGCTGCATACAATGCGATTTTGGGCCGACCTGCGCTGATGGCGTTTGAAGCCATAACCTCTATCCGCCACTTAGCAATAAAATTCCCCTCAACTGTGGGAATATGCACCGTCAGAGGTGATCAGCTCGCTACCAGAGAATTCTATAGCATTTCTATGAAGGGAAAATTTCAACCCGGACAGCAAGCTATGGTCATAAATGACGGAGGTGAGGAGTCCCGAGAAGTAGAAGTTACTTGCGGGACAGAAGAACCACAACAAAAAGAGGACAGTAACGATGCCCAACGCGATGACATTGACCAACGTATAGGTGAAGACATGTCAGAACTCCAACCTATAGAGGAGCTCGAGGAGGTAAACATTAACCCCAATGAATCTTCAAGAGTCGTAAAGATTGGGAAGAATCTTAATGATAAAAAGAAGAACGAGCTGGTTAATCTCTTACAAGAGAATTTGGATGTTTTCGCCTGGTCACATGAAGATATGGTGGGAATAAGCCCGAGTATAATCATGCGCACTTTAAATTTGGACAGGAACGTGGCTGCAAAATCTCAAAAATAAAGACGCTTGAGAACAGTCCGAGCTGAGGCTCTTAAGGAAGAAGTAGCTCGACTACTAAAGTGCAGGTTTATCCGTTAAGTAAAATACCTGATCTGGGTCGCCAATCCTATACTGGTCCCAAAGCCAAACGCGAAATGGATGACATGCATCGAATTCTCCGACAAAAACAAAGCTTGTCCCAAGGATTGCTTTCCACTACCAAGGATTGATCAGTTGGTAGATGCCACGGCAGGTCACGAGCTCATGTCCTTCATGGATGCGTATTCTGGATATAACCAGATTGCGATGAATCTTGCAGACTAGGAACATACTAGCTTCATGACCCCAAATAACGTATATTGTTATAAAGTCATGCCCTTCGGGCTGAAGAATGCCAGAGCTACATATCAATGCTTAGTCAAAAAAATGTTCGCTAATCAGATCAGGAGAAGTATGGAAGTGTATGTCGATGATATGCTTGTCAAATCAAAAGCTACTGATAGTCATGTATCCAATCTAGGAGAATGTTTTGGTATCTTAAGGAGGTATGACATGAAGCTGAATACTCAGAAGTGCACGTTCGGAGTGGCATCTGGAAAATTTATGGGTTTCATAGTTAACATGAGGGGAATAGAGTAAAATCCCGAGAAAATCAGATCGTTGTTAGAAATTCCCTCGCCCAGGTCGCGTAAAGAAGTTCAAAGCCTGACTGGAAAAGTGGCAGCCTTGAATCGCTTCATTTCAAAATCTACTGACAAGTGCTTGCCATTCTACAACTTGCTCAGGGGAAACAAAAAAATTGAATGGACCGAGTAATGCGAACAGGCATTCCTTGACCTAAAAATGCACCTAGCGAGCCCCTAATATTGTCTAAGCCTATGTCTAGAGAACCTTTATACCTTTATTTGGCCATGATAGAATATGCAGTCAGTGCCGTGTTAGTTTGAGAGAAGAATGAGCTCAAAAACCAGTATATTATATAAGCAAGAGACTTCTTGGAGCTGAGTCACGACACCCACTGATAGAGAAGCTAGCATTCTATCAGATATTGGCTTCCAGGAAACTCTGACCATATTTCCAGTCTTATTTAATCAACGTCATGACCGACCAGCCTTTAAGGCAGGTATTGCAAAAACCTAAAACGTCAGGATGACTTTTAAAATGGGCTATTGAGCTTAGCCAGTTTGAGATATTGTACGTGCCACGGACTTCAATCAAAAGTCAGGCCCTTGCTGATTTTATGGCTGAATGCACCGGATTTCAAGAGGAGCTCTCGAAGGAGATGGTGCAGGAGTTATGGAAAATCTTCGTAGATGGATCATCAAACAAGAATGGATCGGGAGCTGGAATCATCTTAATATCCCCAGAAGGGCATCGATTTCATACATCTCTGAGATTTGGATTCGAGGCATCCAACAACGAAGCCGAATATGAGGCTTTACTAGCTGGGCTGAGAGTGGCAAGGGAGCTCAAGGAAAAATTCGTCCAATGCTATAGTGATTCTCAGCTCGTGATCAATCAAGTATTGAAGAATATCAAGCTCGAGGTACCAAGATGGCGGCCTACCTAGGTAAGGCAAAGGGAAAACTATTTGAATTTGCGTACAATTCTATTGAAGAGATACCTCGCGAGCAAAGTTCAAATGCTGACGCCTTGGCACAACTTGCCACCCCGAAAGAAGCTGAGACATTGAATGTAGTGCCAATGGAGTTTTTGGAGAATCCGAGTGTAACAGAAATGATAGAAGTCAAAATGATCGACACAAGACCAACCTGGATGACTCCCATAATGGAATACCTCACAACAGGAAGGCTGCCTGACGATAGAAAAGACACAAGAAAAATACTTTATCAAGCTCTGCAGTATGTGATAGTGGATGGGACCTTGTACCGACATGGTCATTCATTGCATCTCCTATGATGTGTTCTACCCGAGGAAGCTAAAACCATTTTACAAAAAGTGCACGAAGGCTTTTGTGGAGAACATGTTGGGGGTCAAAACCTAGCACTGAAAATACTGAGGCAGGGCTATTTTTGGCCCACTTTAACAAAAGTCTCAATCTTGTATGTTCAGAAGTGCGACGAATGCCAGCTTTTCACCATAGTTGCCTGAACTGCTCCAATTGAGCTAACGATGATCTTATTCCCATTTCCATTCACGATATAGGGAATCGACCTAATAGGGTCCCTACCTATGGGAAAGGGAGGAGTCTGTTACGCGGTGGTGGCGATCGATTATTTCGCGAAGTGGGTAGAAGCCGAACCTCTGGCAACCATCACTTCAAAAAGAGTCCTAGACTTCATGGTGAAGAGTATTATATGTCAATTTCTGCTTCCTAAAAACACCGTGTCAGACAATGGGACACAATTCGACAATGATCTCTTTACTAATTTCTATGAAAAATATGGCATTATGAAGAGTTTCTCCTCAGTAGCATATCCGCAGGCCAGCGGGCAGGTCGAGGCTGTGAACAAAACCTTAAAGGCAAGCTTGAAGAGGAGGTTAGACGAAGCCAAAGGACTATGGCTCGAACAGCTCCCGCAAGTACTGTGGGCCTACCGAACTTCTCACAGAACCTCCACGTGGCACTCCTTTTCCTTAACTTTTGGAAGCAAGGCCGTGCTTCCAGTCGAAGCCATGGTAGCCACTCACAAGCAAAGGACATTCAACCAACAGTAGAATGATGGATTACTTAATGCATCTCTCGATCTGATTGAAGAAAAACGAGAAGAGTTGCAGTTACAACTAGCCCATTATCAACAAAAAATCACTCGCTATTTTATTTCTAAAGTTAAGACACGTAGATTTGGATTGGGCGATCTGGTACTCCGAAGGGTATTTCTAGCAAATAAGGATCCCAAGGACGGTGTTTTAGGCCCGAATTGGGAGGGACCTTATCAGGTCCTTGAGGTTTTGCATGAAGGAACTTTCAAGATAGCTCGACTGAATGGGGAAGTGATCCCATGGACCTGGAACTCCCTACATTTGAAAAAATATTACCAGTAGCACCACCATCAATGTAAGGCTTATTTATAAAAGCCATTTGATTAAATAATAGATGGATTATTAAATAATCTTTCCTTTTTAGATTCTAGATCGGGTTCCCGGGCTAATGTTTGTAAAAGCAACCAAGAAAGTTTCTACATTCTGGTTACTTGGAGGGCACATAACTCTAGGTTGGCAAAATTAAGCCTGCTTGATAAGATTAGGAAACTTAGAAGCTTGGAAAAATTAAATATTCAACGACTTTTTAGAGCTCGAGTGTTCAATAAACATAGCGCGAGCTAAGTTTAAAATCATTTAAAATCCTGGACGTAACCAGGTCCGAAAGTTAGAAGCTTGGAAATATTGATTATTCAATGGTTTTTTAAAGTTTGAATTTTCAATAAACCTAGCACGAACTAAATTTAAAATCACTTAAAACCCTGGAGATAACTAGGTCAAAAACTTGGAAAGTTGGGAAAATTGTTATATCAAGGGCTTGTTAAAGCTCGAGTTATCAATAAACCTAGCACGAACTAAGTTTAAATTATTAAAAACCCTGGATATAACTAGGTTCAAGGCCTGATTCTTAAATATAAAAATCAATTCCTAAAATCTCGAATGTACAAGTCTAAGGATTCATAAACATGAGAGGTAGTAAAGGAAAGATAATGGATCGAAAAGATGTATATTGAAATAAAGCAAGCAAATTATCCCGGGGAGAAAAAAACCTCGAAGGAAATTGTATAATACAATTATTTTTTAAAATGAAAAACAAATATAGAGGAGATATCATTGAGCTCCATCAGCTCGCCCTGAAGATGTGACCTCCTCGCCATCTCCCACTGACATTCCAGATGCATCTCTAGTCACTTACGGTTCTTGCAAGAGTCGAGCCTTGAATTTTTCAAGGTACGAGTCCCACAGCTCGGGTTCCATGAAAGAGAAGTTTCGGCTCAGCAGTGGTACAACATCTCTTCCATGGCCGATGATGAGGCCGCCTTCTCTTCTTTGGCTATGGCCTCAGCCTCGAGTAGTTTTGCTTTGACCTCATCAACCTTGGCCTGAAGTTGTGCAATTTGAGCCTGGGAGGCAGATAATGCAGTCTTTGCAGCCTGCTTGCTTTCTTGGGATGAGACCAGAGTAGCCTTAGCATCATGTTAATTCTTCTAAGCAGCCGCCAAGGCATATTTGGCAGCCTGTTCGTCTTCTTGAGTTGTAGTTAAGGCGGTTTGGGCAGCGTTCACTTCAGCCCGGAGCTCATCATTTCTAGCCCTGGCACAGGCTATGCTACGATACTAGGCCAGGGCAGACTGCAAAAAAAAAAAAAATATATATATATAACTTATAGTGAGGTTCATCCCCATAGCTTATTCCATGAAATTCTTCGGGCTACGCTCCTCGATGGTCCTTAGATCCCTCGAGCTGGCCTTATAGGCGTGCCCCACCATATGGCTCGCAGTCTCGTAAATGATACCCCGAAAGGCTTCAAGGATCTTCTCCAGGTCCTGAGTTTCTACTGGTATTGGATGGTGGGAGATGGGATATTGGGAGCTGGGGGCTCGGTTTGTATCACTTGAGCCTGAGGAGGCACGAATCAAGGAGGAGGAGGAGGAGGGGGAACCTTAGCGGCAATAGAAGTCACTGGAACTAATTCCCGAGCTGAGCTCGTGTCTTTCCCCTTGGTAGGGGATTTTGAGGTGTTTCCTACTGCAGGGGGTTTTCTTCGTGATCTTGAGCCTCTTTACGACGGGGCCTGAGCTGGCTTTCTTAGTTCAGAAAACAGTTCGGAGATCAGGGACTCCTTCCATCTCCTCGCCTGAAAAGAACAAAAAGAGTTAGTTCACAAAAACAATGTTTCAAAAAGAATTTATAAAGAAAGAAGGAAAACAAAGATCATACCCTCCGGGCTGGGGGAGGAGTCTATTATCATCAGCTTAGTTGTTTTGGCTGGGACAGGCAGGACCTCCAGCCTTGGAACTAATGGAGGAGAAGGGGAATCTACAGTTAATATTTCTGGGATCCTAAGGGTTTCAGGATCAGGTCCTTCCTCGAGGCTGGATTCATCTACATACTGTCTAAATCCAGGGGCAAATGCACCCTAGAGCAGAGAAGGCCATTTCCTACGGTTGGTCCCATACTCCTCAAAAATGGCAAATCTAAAGTTTAAAGTGTTATCAACTACGACTGTGCCCTTAGGGTAACTGCTATCATGGCGTACCACTAGGTGGTCTACGCACTAGAGTAGGGTTATATTTCGATCCAAGTTATAGGGCTGAAGATGGACGAGCTAGTTTGGATTAAAACGAACTAACCTAAAATCAGCAACAACCCGATCTAATTCCCTAAATGGGTATGGGTTACCTTGGCCGGAGGGACCGGCTACTGCCCCTGACGTAACTCGTTCTAGATTGGGTTCCTAAACAGCCTCAGGAGCCCGCCTTTTTCACACTAGAGGTACCTCGTCCTCTTCATCGTCCTCATCCTTAATGGCTAGTAAGGCCTCTTGAGAGGATGGGAGCTCAGGGATCACCCGAAGGGAGCTCAGGGATCACCTGGGGGTAGTCCTTCTCACTGGGGGGAAGCCCAGAAAATTTCTCATACTGACCCTCGAGAGTCACGAAATTTCCTGTCTTCGCAAATATGGCTGCACGAGAAACAAATTCAGTTAAGACATAAAATATATATATATCTTAAATGAAAATTCACGAGCTGAAGTCACAAGGATGGAAGACTTACGAGGTCGGTTGAAGTAGCGATGTTCACAATTTCAAAATCCATTCGACATAAAGAACAAGTCTTTATAGTCGTTTGCATGATTGGGAAGCTCAATGATGGAGGTCGAGTTAGGGAATCGCGTGAGGTAGAAGAATCCGTCACCGCGTCCCCTCTGGTCACGGCTTGCCTTGAGGCAGAAGAAATATAGAATGTCTGCTGGAGTGGGGACCTCCCACTCGTGTTTCAAGAACAAATACTTCAGCCCCGCCAAAAGTCTGTACGAATTTGGGTGGAGCTAAAATGGAGCCAGCTTCACGTAATTTAAAAAATCTGCGAAGTACTGGTCCAGAGGGAGGAAGGCCATAGCCTTCAGATGCTCATTGCTCCAAGCCACAAAGTCGTCTTGGAGAGGGGAGCATCTCCATTCCCTTTTGAACGCAGGTCGAACGTAGGTACACCACGTGTCCAGTACTCAAGTAGTGGGCAGGCGTTGTTTTATGTAACAAAAGTCTAAAAGCCCCTACTGTGTAGGTCAGAAAGCGATGACGTCATACACGAGCAGGAGCTCGGGGGGCAAATGTTGTACCCTAATTTTAGCCCGAGTTCATTCACTCAGCTCGGGTACAGCTGGCAAATAAATATATGGAGAAATAACCAAGGGAATGATATCTGTTTATTATCCACGTGGACAAATCAAGCTAGGGATACGAAGGCTATGAAGCGTGAGCTTAGAATATTAAAACAGCTATCGAAGCACGAGTTTGGAGGAGATATCCAGCTCGTGGTAGTTCGAGTATATTGCATACTCGCGGATCCCCAGAGACTCAGGATCCCTTTATACGTTTATTTATGACCAAGCTGTCATATTTAATATACCAAATATTAGGAGTACATTTACCGTGTGATCAAATCATATCCCAATATAAATGAGAATTATTTGTATTAAATGTAATGATTATGTAAATGTGTGATTGACTCATGCGGTTACCCAATCCTGTCCATGGAATTCCCTTATAAATACTGAGAATATAGGATAGGAAGGGGGACCATTATTCTGTAACATCGAAACTCTGCCAAAATAGAGAGAGAGAAACAACAATAATATAGACTCGTGGACTAGGTGGATTTTAACCACTAAACAACATAAAAATTCTGTGTTCTTTAGTGAATTCATTTATTTTTCATTACGGTTTATTAAGCACTAATCTACCTTATTATTTCTTAATACACTATTGGCGAAAAACTGTGTCAATAAATATCAATATCCATTCTTGGACCTTGTTACACGCCAACTACAGTGTAGTGCATGCACTGTAGGTTGCATGTAAAACATTCCTGATTTCAGGGATGTGTTCCAACCACTTTATTTTAATTATTATTTATCCATAAAATATTTAAACTTGACAACTTATCTTATCAGATTAATTAAAGAATAAATATCATTTGAAATTCAAATCCAATTTGAATTATCAGAAATATATTTTCACATTATTTAAATAAATAAAATTAATTAATTCAAAATTAATTATCTTAATTATTTAAATGTCATTTTCAAAATTGTTAATTAATTTAATAATATAATTTCGAAAATTCCTTTTTAAATAAAATACCAATTTCGAAAATTGCTATATTAATTAAATAATTTATCTCAATTACATATTTGACCTTGAAAAATAAATTTCTTCCAAATATGTCATTTCCCTAATTTTTCCCAATTTCAACTCTTACCTTGAATAGTGCTGATAGAGCCATATCTGGGACCTATGGACCTATAATTTCAAGCTCCAATAAATTTAGATTATTAATTAGATCTCTTTAATATAAAACCTTAATTATTCATTTCAGTATTATTTCACTAATAATATGAGACTGCACTCTTGTAGTTATAAACATTTATTTATTTAATACTTTTTAAGTATAAAAGTATACATCGATTTAATCACTACATACAATTCAGTCATCTATTAATAGTTCATAATTAAAGTAGGAATTAATTACCCTTTAACCTCTTCAATTATATATTGTTACCTTAAGTTCCATTAACTTTACTATTGAAGGTTAATTCATAAACTGATTTATGAATTTGAGGTTAATAATTTCAATTCCAAAACCCAACCCTTAAGAGAACCATTATTCAATTCCTCTCAGAAAGGTATATATTCTATATCTATATATTATGTCCCCATCAATTTACATCAATGAGTTCCCAAAACAAAAGTTTTTAGCCTCATAATTTTGACAAACAATAACGAGTGAATCAAAGAACTCATATGCCATAAACAGGAGTTCATAATAACTTTAGAATTAAGATCAATTTGTATATGATCATCTTATTGATATGTTTAATTAATACTTATAAAGTAAACAATATTATTAAGTATTAATAACATATCGAGTTTCGTTCATGTATAACCACTTTATACAAAGTACATCAACTAAGATGTCTTACTAAACCAGTAATCCAGATCTAGATTACATCTGTTCATAATACTAGAGAATCATACTTACAGTATTTAATCCAAAGATTCCATATAACTTTGTTTTTACTGCGAACTATTTAAATTTGTTACCTGCAATCTTATTTCTCTCGTACGAATACAAGATTGTAGTCACAATAACGAATTTGAGAATTTTCTGATATTCATATAATATTATTTTATCAATAATAATAAACAATCAATATATGCTAAAATTCATTTCAATTATTCATTTCATATAATATTGTTCAATACATATGCTTTAAAGGATACTAATCCCAACAATCTCCCACTTGCCCTAAAGAAAATGAGGCATCTCACTCAAATCCATATTGATAACATGATCTTTAACAGACTTGGTAGACAAAGTCTTAATAAAAGGATCGACAAGGTTATGTTCTAAAGCTATCTTCATAATTGTTACATTTCCTTTGTGAACAATATCCCTGATTAAGTGGTATTTCATCTCGATATGCTTTCCTCTCTTGTGACTCCTTGGTTCTTTCGAGTTAGCTACCGCCCCACTGTTATCACAATACAAGAACAATGGCTTATCCATATTTGGAACCACTTCTAGATCCGAATAGCACTTTTTGAGCCATATTGCCTCTTTAGCTGCTTCACAAGCTGCTACAAGCATATATTATCTTGTTTTCTTAAGATACTTGAGAATATTCTTTACTGCAACCCAATATCAATTTAGGATTGGATTGATAACGACTGACTATCCCTGTTGCATAAAAAATTTCAGGTCTTGTACACAACATAGCGTACATTAGACTGCCTACTACAGAGGCGTAGGGATACTGTCTCATATCATCTTCTTCTTGAGGTGTCTTAGGACATTGCTCTTTTGAAAGGACAATTCCATGACGGGTTGGCATATCACCCTTCTTGGAATTTTACATACCAAATCGCTCTAGTACCTTATCTATATAAATAGCTTGAGACAGAGCCAAAACTTTTTTATGATGATCCCGAAGGATCTGGATGCCCAGAACATAGTTTGCAACTCCCAAATCTTTCATTTGGAATTGCTCGGCTATTCATCTCTTTACTTTTGTTAATGTTCCTACGTCATTTACAATTAGTAGAATATCATCAATGTAAGGAATAAGGAATACCACAATGCCATCTTTGATTTGTTTATAGACACAAGGCTTGTCAACATTTTGTTCAAAACCATACGTTTTGATTGTGTCATCAAAGCTTAGATTCCAAGATCTAGAAGCTTGTTTGAGTGTAGAGTCCAAGAACCTTACTTAGCTAAGATAGATAGTAGTATTATAATATTCATAGCATTATCTTTGTAACTGTGGATTTTTGGTTCAGACTGGGAATTATTTGGACACTCATAGTAGTACTTATAGATTTTCTAAGTTTAACCTATAGTTTAAGAATATTAATTTTAACCTAAGGTTTGATTAATATGACTGATATTAAGGATAATATTTATTACACTATAAGGTTTAGATAACAACCAATAGGATTTTAAGCACATGTTATGAATGGGTGATTAAGGATTAAGTATTTTGAGGATTAAATTTAATAAGGGTAAAGTTTGAATGCTTTAAGGTCAGTCAGCAGCTTTGAATACGTTGAGGGCTTAGTCAAGGCTGTTTACTCCATTCAAATGTAGCTAAAAATGTGTAATTTCGTGTTTAAATAATCAGCGTGTGCCGATATATCGCAGCACGTAGATACGGAAAACACGAGACGATGCACGACTGCCTCGGGCATACTGGCCCAGGCGATATATCGCCTCCTTCAGCTTATTTTGAAACATTTTGAAATCGTTTTCCATTCAGCCCTTCAACCTCTTGATAAGTCCAACACCTTTTTGAACAAGTCTTCAGCCTCTGCTGAACGATAATTCAAACTATTTTCACCTAAAAAGCTATTATTTTTATTCAAGTAAAATTAAGATCCTTTCATTCCTAAACTCTATAAATAGGACCTAGTACCCAGCCATTATTCATCTTTTGCTCTAAGTTCAGAGGCTACAAGTGCTAGGTGAGTGTGAGAGTGTAAACACCTAGGTTGGGGAATCATAAGCTTGATCACCATAAGCTTATCCAACACTTGGGGAAGTAAGGTTTTATAGTATTTCGGTTTGAGGTGTAGATTGGTCTTACAAGTCTTCAAGGTAACCCAAAACTCTAGTTCATTTTTGTACTTGTTCATTTAAGTTCTCATAGTCTTCTACTCAGCCTCTAACCTTAATCTTTATTTTGGTTAGGAAATCTAAGTTCTTGAGAAAAAAGGTTTTGGTAAGTATTTTTCTCAAGGTTTAGACCTTCCATTCCTTTCATTTCTTTTTCTTCAAATCTACTCACCCTGTTATATATGGTTTTTGGAGTGTTCCAAAAGTCCCAACTCTATCCTCATATCCCGGTAACTTTGGTAAGGAAAATATGATAGAATCTATATGTTATATGCTTATGTTATCTTATGTTTTATGCTATGAAATATGTTATAAAATATGTTATGAAATATGTATGATAGGCTTGGGCATATGACCCATTTGACTAACAAGCCCCAAATAGATTATGGGCATATGACCTACTTAGCTAGTAGGACCCCACTAATCTAATGGGCATATGACTTGATTAGTCTATGGGACCCCAAGTAATAATGGCCATTATAGTATGTGCATGATATAAGTGTTATGTTTCTTATGAAATTTATGTATATGAACTATGTGTAGATTTTTCCTTGCTGGGCATTAGGCTCATTCCTTTTTGTTTTTATCTGCAGGAAAATAGCTATAGTGGCGGTAAGATTCGTGGATGCTTGGGAGAATGTGTATCGGTGATGAATGGATTCAAGGAGTCGAGAGTTCGATTTCGAGGATGTAGTCTTTTATTTATGGTTTATGTGTAATTTTTCCGCACTTGTTATGTAATCCTTTTATTTTAAATTATGTTATGTTTTGTTTTTAAAACAATGGGATCCCATATCCTGCCTTGAGTTGTGTAAGTTTTAACATTGGTTTTTACAAGTTTTTAATAAAGTTGTGGTATTTTCGCAAATGTAAGTTTTACTAAGGATTCGTAGGTATAGTTTCGTTAATGGTCCAAAAGTCTAGAGTAGTTGGGTCATTACATTGAGTCCATCAATGGACCTAAGAAGCTTGCTAACTTTTTTCTTTTGACCTTTTATTTCGAACCCTTTTGGTTGAGACATATAAATGGTCTCGTCAAGACAACCATTCAGAAAGGCTGTATTAACATCTATTGGCCATATCTCATAATCCATCCATGCAGCCATGGACAAGAGTATGCGAATGTATTTAAGAATGGTCACAGGAGAAAAGGTTTCTTCATAATCATCCCCTTCTTTCTGAGTATAACCCTTGGCTACAAACCTAGCTTTGAGAGTTTCCACTTTCCCATCCACTCCTCTTTCCTTCTTGATTATCCATTTGCAACCAATATGTTTAACATTTTCAGGAAGATCTTTTAGATGAAATTGAATATATCGATTCCATTTCCAGGTTAATGGCATCTTGCCATTTTTCTTTGTCAGAATCTTTCATTGCATCTCTATATGTCAATGGATCATCTTTGTTTGTGTCAGACACAAGTATTTGAACTTCGTGTTCTTAGCGACTTGGCTGCCTGACAACCTCCCACTACAACGAATCTCTCTATTGTTCTAACTAGAATTTGGGGCTTCTTCTGGTAGTTTTTCATAGTGGATAGTTGGTGATCTATTTACTCGATCTGAGACCATCTCATCCAGTGCAACCTTACTGCAAGGCTTGTGGTTGTTAATATAGTCATATTCAAGAAAAGTAGCATTTGTTGATACAAATGTTTTATTTTCTTTTGGACTATAGAATATACCACCTATGGTCTCTATGGAATATCCCACAAGCTTGCATAGTTCACTGCGAGATTCCAACTCTCCAGTCTTTCCTTTCAGCACTTGTGCTGGACACCACTAAATACAAAAATGGTGTAAACTAGGTTTAGTACCTTTCCATAATTCTAACAGTGTCTTCATGATAGACTTGGATGGAACAACATTCAATATGTATATTGCACATTGAATGGCATAGCTCCAGAATGACAGTGACAATGATGAATAACACATCATTGATCATGTCTAATAACGTCATGTTCCTTCTTTCTCAAATACAATTTTGTTGTGGCGTTCTAGGTGTAGTGAGTTGGGATTGAATTCCATGCTCATGCAAGTGGATTCATAATGCAAGGACTCTCCTCCTCGATCAGATCGAAGAACTTTCAGTGATTTACCTAATTGCTTTTCAGTTTTAGCTTGGAATTCTTTAAACTTTCCAAAAGTTTCAGATATCCTTTTGTATCAAATATGGGTAACCATATCTTGAATAATCATCAAAGAAGGTGATGAAATATTCAAACCCTCCTCTTACTTGCACATTAAGTGGTCCGAACACATCAGTGTGTACGAGTTAGTATTAGGGTTTTATGCCCTAATGAAAACCCAATTTCGTTGTAATCTCATTTTATTTTCAATAAAAGAATAGAAATCATTTTTTGACTTGGTCAATCACTTTGCTCACATGTTTTATTTTCATGATTATTTTTTTAATATAAACTTCGATTAAATCCCGAGCATATAGCTAATCTTATTTATAGTGATGCAATCACAGTGGAATATAAATATGATTATATGTTCAAAATAAGTTAGTCCTAAGATTATTCAGTGCACAAGATTTGCACTGACTTGCCAATCTCCGATATGATCTACTTACACATTGCAGTGTTATGTTCTTTCCAGAACATTAGCAAAGTAGATAAGATCAGATGTATTAGTTACATCGAAAGGACCGATACTGAAAGTTGATAGGATAAGTAAACATATCGTCATTATCTATTCTAGTCATATCATATAGTTGACCATAGGTCAATTCAATCTCAATTCTGAGTGGTTAGTATTCTAACTTATTGTATTATTTGAGATCTTTGACTTGTTCGTTACTAGCTTACCCTACAGACTAGCCCATACTTACATCTTGGGAACTCGGTAGTATAATTGAGTGGGAGTGTTAATCAGAGATATGAACATCTATGGATTCTGATGAAGAAGTGAAACGATGGTTTCCTTTTAGTTTGGTTCAAGGTGTTAAATGATAGAGATCTCATTTCAGTAATTAAATTAGTTTACTGAAATATCATTTACAAGAAACTAAGTGTTTTAAGGATAAAATACAATGAGGGGTAAAACAGTATTTTAGTCCCATCTCATTGTAGACTGTCTATAGAGGATTGAGTGACAATTATAGTTTTGTAACAATGGATAATTAATAGTATATCTATATTTTTTATAGAGCTTTCTATGAATTCAAGGGTGCAATTCCGAGTATTTAGTAGAGTCACGAGGAATTAATAAGTTAGTAAATTTATTTGTTAGATTTATGATAACTTATTGAAGTTTAATTTCATAGGCCCATGGTCCCCACTGTATCTTGGATAAAATCATCTAGATAGTCTCAATTAACTGATTTAATTATGAATTAGAATTATCAAAGTTGACCAGGTCAATTTTGGATAGTTTCACAAAGTTATGTAATTTTGAGAAGAAAAGATAAACTAGAGCAGATTTATTAATTAAGATAAATTGGTATCTAAATTAATAAATAAGTTTAAATCAAGGTTCAAATTATAAATAATTCATTTGATAAAGGATTTGAATAATCATTTAATTAATTATATCAATAGAAAATAATACAGGCCTTAATTTTAAGTCCAATGAGCTTATAATTAAATGGGAAATTTCAAGGGCCTAAAGCCCATAATAATTTCAAATTAGGGCTGTTAATTGGCTATTATTTAATTGATTTTTTAATTAAATAAATGATCTAATTGAGTCTATAAAAAGAATTTTAAGAGAGAGTTGAAAACATAAGTTCAGATTTCTGAAACATAAGTTTCTGATAGGTTTTCGATTCCCTCTAAACATAAGTCATTTTCTAAGCCTTATTGTTCTTTTCTCTTATTCTCTCTATATCTATCTCATGTGTTGAGAATTGCCCACTCTAGTCTAGGTGATTCTAAGGATACTTTGGAAAGTTGTGAAGAAAATTGAAGATCAGTTCAATTTCTTGGTAATACTCTGCGATAGAAAGGATACAAGGGTTAGAGAAACTGAAGGAAGAACTCGATTATCCCATTGTGTATAATTTAAGTATTCTTATCATTATTTCTCTTTAAATTTAATTTAGAAACATGTTCTAGGTTGTCTCATATTAACTTGTTTAATATTACATCTACATGAAAATAAATAAAGATCCTGTATAAGTTTCCTAACAGTTGGAACTTTAAACATTTCAGATTTGTATACAAACCACTCTTTTGCCTTACGTTTATACAAGCATCATCGGATTTCGCATGACATATTTCAATACTAGATCTTGAGATAACAATCGAATTATTATTGAAAGAAATATCAAAACCTTGTTCATGCAACATAGAAACAAAAATTAAGTTTCTAGTAAATCCATGAATAAAATAAACATCATCCAAAACAAGAAATTTATTTTTATCTAAAAGAGTTATTCCAACTTCTTTGGCAGAGACGACTTGACCACTGCCAACCCTCAGTCACCTCTGTTGGGAATAATGCCCTTAAGGAAATTGTAGTTGACATATGTTTTAAATGAAATAAACAATTGAATTGAATAATTATATACATATAGACTATGTCCAATATTATATGGTAATATTAAGTGAATATTAGAAAATTCCAAAGTTTATCTATGTGCTCTTAATCTCATATTGGTATGAGAGGATCGAGATTAAGATAATAAAGTTAAAACAATTCACAGTAGAATAAAGTTAAGGAATCTTTAGATTAATTACTATTAGTACGGTCCACTAGTATTATGAATACATGTGACCTAGATCCAGGTTACTAGTGTAGTAGGACACTTTAGTGGAGGTACTTTGCATGCTGAGAGTATGTAGGACCGGACTAGATGTGATTTTTTAATACTCGTTTAAACACTATTTCATAGTATTAATCAAACAAATCAAACATTGATCATATACACGATGATCTTAATCCTGAGGTTTCTATGAACTCCTATATATGTCTTCTGATCCTTTGATTCATGCGTTAAGGTTTGTCAGAATGATCAGGCTAAGAACAATTGTATATGGCTGGGGACGTAGTTTAACATATATAGAATCTATACCTTCTTATAGATTGAATAATGGTTCCCTATTGGGTTGGCTTTTGGAACTGAAAATGTTATGAGCGCTCACATCGCAAACTTGTTGTGACACAACCTTCACTAGTAAAGTCAATGGTACACTAGGAACAAGATATAGCTAAAAGGATAAAACAATAATTTTATTCCTTTTTCATTATAAACCATTAATAAAGGATTAACGCTGTATGTAATGATCATATCAATGGACACTTTATTCTTTAATAAAGTACCTAGTAAATATATTTTGTAATTATTAAGACTTCAATCTCATATTTATAGTGGAGTAATCATATGATTAATAAATATGATTATTTAATCAAAGAGCTTTGATTAATAATCTAATATTTATTGGATCTTGATATAATAGGTCATCCATAGGACTCAAAGGTGGCTCTATCAACATCATATCAATGTAAGAGTTGATACAAGGGTATAACTCTAATTTAGGAATTTGAGAATAATTTTATTCTTCAGGTCAAGTATACAATTATATGATAACTAAGGTTGAATAATTAATTTTGAATTAATTATTAATTTTTTAAAATATATTTATTAATTTAAATATATAAAATTTTGAATTTCATATATATATATATATAAATTAATTAATTAATTTTTTAAATTAATTATTTTATTTGAGTGGGAGAAAATAAAATTGGTAAGTCAAAAATAGTTTTTGATTTATTGAATTTTATAAGATGATGATAATGATGATCATCAATTTAAATTTTGAATTTTAAATTAAGAATTTAATTTTAATTAAATAATTCAATAAAAGAAAAATGTGAAATCCCTGAAAAGGGAACAGTGGGTCACGCATGGCACAGTCTAGAGACTGTGCCATGTGTGTACCACATATACTGATATTGTATGAGTGTAGTTTTTATTTTATTTATTTAATTATTTAATAATTTGAAAATAATTTTTCAAATATGGTAAGATAGATATGTACCTAAAATTAAATCATATCATCATTATTATAATATATTTATATTACTATTAGGAATAATAAGGTAATATAAATGTATATATATATATATGATATATAAGAAGAAGAGAAAATAAAAGAGAGACACAAAAATACACAACAATACATATACAATTCAGAATAGTTCTCCGAGTTTTTGTCAGACAAAACTCTTTCTTCTTCTTCTTCTTCTTAATTTTAGTCATTCTCATACCATAATCCAAGTTCTCATGTGTTGAGAAATACTTGTGATTTCTAAAATTGTAAACCCATATTCTCTATGTGCCCACACACATCTTGAGGTGTAGAGAATACTCCGAAAGATCGTGGTTTGAGTACTCAAAGCTTTGGATAGGAAGATCGATAAAAATATGAAAAGACTCAAGGACACTTGATAGGCTTCAAGAGGTAATGGTTTATGTTCTTGAATTTTTTGTGTTTATATGTTACATATAAATATATTGTATATTTAGATATTTGTTGCATGATTAGTAATATAGTATGATAATGTTTCTAGATTGTTTTCTTGATCATATTAACTGTTTATATGACTAATGAATTTTTTTATTGTTGTTGTCCTATAAACAATGAGCCCACCACGCTAATTTCGCTGCGTGCTCTGAATGTTTTTTCCAACAACCTCCTCATCGACAAGCTCTCTTAAAGAAATATGAATCTTTAAAGAAAAGCAAACATTGTTAGTGGCACAAAAATAACAATCCAGGATGATGTATCATCTTCCACTAAGCAGGCTTCTAAAATATGTAAATCATATTTACCTTTCTTCGTCTCTTTTAGGTCTGAGAGATACTTAGGACAGTTACTCTTCCAATGACCTTCAACTCCACAATGAAAGCATGACCCTTTGGGTTGCTATTCCTCGGAAGTTTTGTTATCCTTATTCTCTTTTTTCTCCTTGAATTTAGATTACTTTTTAGGCTTCTTTTCGTGTTCGTCATTGTCCTTTTTATTGGATTTCTTTCTCTTCTTATTTTTCCCTTTTGAAGAGGAAGGTTTGGAATCAACAACATTTGCTTGTTCTACTTTTGAATTATTCGTATTGAGTGTTTTGAAAGTCTGCAATTCATTTAATGTAGCGTCCCAAAATTTTACTTAGCTAGATAGTAGTAGTAGTAGTAGCAGCTTAGTATTTGAGTTTTCGTGGTTATTGGTTCAAACCGGGATTTAGTTGGAAACTCATAGAGATAGTTATGAATTTTATAAGTTTAGCCTATAGTTTAAAAATATTAATTTTATCATAAGGTTCGATGAATGAATACAGTCCTAAGAATATTATTTATTATAACCTAAGGTTTAGATAGACTAAATAAGAACATTACACTTGTCACATGTATGTATATTAAAAATTTAAGGTTTTTGATGAATAAAAATAATCATGGATAAGTCTAGGAAGTCTAGAACCTTCCCTCAGCTGTTAGGATCATGTTTTACTCAGTCAAAGTGGTTTAAACAAATTCAAGTGTGCTGAAAGTGTGCAAAAATGTGTTTGAAATATCAACGTATGCCGATATATCGCAGTTACAAGGGCCGATATATCACCTATGATTGATACGGAAAACTAGTCGACTTCGCATGAACGAAACCATGGACCCTCGGGATTATGGTGCAGGCGATATATCGCCTATAGGAGGCGATATATCAGCTCCAGTGACCATTTTTTAATTTTCGTGGAATCCGAAACTAGAAACAACCCTCAACAACTTTGACTCGTTCCTGAACGTTTTTGACCGAGTTCTGGGCATCTGTTGAACGAAAAACGTTATTTTTAATCATTTATTTATTCATTGAAATGAGAGTTAGTTTCACTTCTTGAACTCTATAAATAGGACCCTTCACTCAGCCATTTTATTCATCATTCAAGCACAGTTCAGAGCTTCCAAACTACTAAGATTATTCTAGAGAGAAAACACTAAGGTTTTGGGATTAAAAGCTTTTCATTCTAAAGCTTTTATAAACACCTGGGAAGTAAACTTTTGTGTGATTTCGGTGTTTGAGGTATAGATCGAAGCTCTAAGCTATATAAGGTACCGTTAATCTTTAGGTTTACTCCATTTCCATTCTTCTTATTCTTTCCTTTTATTTCGAAACCTAACTTGTTGGAATGACTTTTGGTTAGGTGTTCAAACTTAAGGTTTTTGGTAAGTCTTTATTCCAATGGTTTAGATCTTCTTTTCATCTTCTTTTCTCTAGAGGACTTATGGTTTTTTATGTTTGGTTTTAGAAGTTTCCAATCCCCCTCTTGTCTCCAATATCCCAATTTTTGGTAAGGAAAATTAGGTAGTTTAGTTTATGATCTAGTTTATGTTTTGTATAACCTAACATTTCAGGTACAATAAAGGAGTCAGTGTGTCTGGACCTAAGGTGTCCAATGATGTATGATGGACTTATGTCCGGTAGGCTCGGTTGCCAAAATTTTATGATGGACCTAAGTTGATGTCCGGTGTATGACAGACTTTTGTCCTGGGCTTAATTGCCACCCCTATATAATCACTTATCTTTTTATTATATCTGACTTGTTATTATGATCTATGACCTATAGTTACGATTATGACTTACGACCTATGTTTTATGACTATGATTATGACTTAGGCTATGATATGACCTATGGTTTTGTGATGTGATATGATTAGTATAAATAAGGTATTGTTATGACTCTTGTGTAATTTAGGATATGTTGATTAAATGATTATATGAATAACTCTTGTTTGTATTTTCCTTACTAGGCTTAGAAGCTCACCCCTTACTAGGCCGGTGGCGAGTGGGACCTAGGAGTTTAGTGATGTACTCGTGGGGACCTTATAGTCGAGGAAGATCAAGCAGGCCTATTTTTTTTATTCTTATTAAAGAATGTGTTCTTTTGAAGTTTTATTTAAATGTTGCTCATTTTCATATGTTAAAGACAATTATTTTATTTTTTGTAAAATCATGGATCCATATATTTATATTCAAGTTTTTATTCAATAAAAAAACAATATTTATGATTATGATTCAACGTTGTGTTCTCGATAATTTATGAGAATTTAGGGTGTTACATTTAACAACTGAGTCATATTATACTTCAACTTGTTCATGACATAGTTGGTAGTAAATGTGAAAAAAGCTGGTGTGAGTGATTCAAGTATCACGCTAACTTGAGTCCTCTCATCAATGGTTGCTCCATGAACTTCCTCATCATGCATTGTATTGATCATATTTAGAACATGTTCTCTGATAGAAACTCCTTTCTTCATTTTCATGTTCATATAGGCTCTAGTAGCCTGATATCTACATTGATTGGACTGTTGTCCAAACATGGCTTGAAGAGACTCCCATATTTCATATGCAGTCTCCATGTCTTCATGCTTCAATCTAAGTATATCACTCATTCTAGCAATGATGTAACATTTAGCCTTGTTGTTGGACAAAATCCAAGCATCATACTTCTCCGTAGTCATTTTATGAGCAGTGGCAGCAGAGACCTCAGGACATTCCGTAGTAAAGACAAACTTGTGGTTCTCACAAATCAACACAATGTTCATGTTTGATTTCCATTTCATAAAATTATAACCAGTGAGTTTTTCATTTGCAAATAAAGTAGTAACAAGGTTTGAGTTATTCATCCTTGCTAAAATAAATAAATAAAACAGAATGAATTTAGCACATATCATGAATATTAGTAAGTTTTTGGAATAGTAAATATGATGCATGAATGCAAAAAATTTAAATAACACATAAAAAATCATTACTAATTATGAGATAAATTAATGGACCAACCTCTGGGTAGGTAAGACTAATCTCAAATTAGTTTTGAGACAATTCTCAAATCCATAAGTGAAAAGTTAAAATCAACTATTTTCTCTTTTGACTTACGAACAACCGCTAGTTTGGTCAAGAATTACTAGTCTATTCGAAAGCCTAGTTAACCTTTGTGAGTGTAACCCATTATTTTATATTAATGACTTAACTTAAGAGTGTGCCTTAGGGTCAGTCAAACTTGCAATACATCATTCAATCATATTCTTTAAAGAAGTTAACCTTGAATAATAACACAGTCAGAAACATTCCTTAGGGAGATGCAAACAAAGGCACCTCGAGGCCCATTCCATGAAGCACCAATGTTAACTAATAATGGAGACCATAGGAGTTATTGTTATGACTCCTGCTCCCACTCACTATTTCAGAATATCTATTTCTCAAAACATCCTATTCTTTTTAATTAATTAAATTAATCAAATTAATTTACCGAATGAATATCTAATAATTACAAATCTCATTAAGCATTTAATCATTAAACAAGAATTAATCAAACTACTAAATAGACCCTTAAACTATCTTGTCAATAAATGCTTTAATTATTAAGAATATCATTTGTTTATCTAATAAAATTAATTATCAAATAGGTCTTGATATTAACACTTAAAATCAATTTATCGATTTGTTCTAGATTAATTATATGATTCATTAAATGCATATAATCAAATAGGACGTTCCTAATCAAAACATGTTTCTACTCGATATGAGATGCATGCTTTAATTAGATACTGTGTGGGTAATATGTATGACATATTATAAGGCATGACAATGCTATTAAACACATTTAATACAGTCAAACATTTAAATAAATAAATAAATACAATAAATAAAAAATAAATGTGAGCAAGGTGTTTTGGGTATTTCTAGAAAAATTACAACACTTACAATAAATTACAAAATAAAATAAAAATAAAATCAAGGCTTCATGTAGAATCTCCATCTTTTGGGCCTTCTATTATTTTTATGCAATCAAGCCCAATCTTGAATTATAAATGACCTCAATAATTTTTAAGCAATCTTTTAAAAATATTGAACTTGGATAATTAAAGCCCAATATGTCATTTAGGTCCATTTTGAACTTGGGCCACTTAATTCAAAATTTAATTAGAATTTTAAAATTCTAATTAACAACATGGGCCAAGCCCACAAATTCAAGGAAACCATCAACCACCCTAGGGATCAGATAAGGAGCCAAGTGATTAAGGTTTGCAATTTGGAGCTAGGCTTGGTGGGGCAGCTCAAACAGCCACCAGCTCGCCAAGCTGCAAAGGCAAAGTGTGACTGGTGTCACGGGCCGCCAACTTCGATACTCGAATGGGCGGAACGTGCAGCACTTGTTAGCACTTTTAACTAGCAAGTCAGCCTAGAATTCACACCTGCGGCAAGCAAACTCAATGGTTAGCCACGTTACAAGTCTCACACAAGTAAGGGAAAATATGAAGCGGGAGCAAACACGAGGCAAGCTATCCAGAGGCAACATCCCACACAATAATCAGAGCGAACAACACATTCAAGTGGCACGCAATGGCCCAACGAAGGTAACAAACAAGCAACACATAGACTATGAAGAATGCATACACAAAGGGACATGACAAAGCATCATTTTATTCATATAAGACCTTGATAGGGCAAAGGAGTACGCAACTTAAGCCCCTATCTGCTGGTGGCCATGGTGCTTCCTTAAGTCACCAGGTCACCCCCCCCTAAGGAGCATTCTAAGCAAATGAAGTCTTCCCAGGAACATATATGATTTTTGTCTGGGAGACATATGCATAATTACAAAAGTGTCATTCCCTACCCCTGAGGTTACTTGGTGCAAGACTTGACTAATGATCAAGCACCAAGGCATGCTCATACATACAAAATGGTGTCCCTTGGAGATGTGCCATGACGCAGAATGTCACACTCTCCCCCACTTAAATCTTCGGCGTCCTCGACGAACTTGCCCCATGCTGATCTCCAATCTTCTGCGTATGCTTGTGCAAGTCCTCCGCCCTTTCCCAGCAAATTTCTTCATCTCCGAGCCCTTTACACTTCACCAGAAACTCTTTCTTCTTCTTTCTGTCCACGATCACGGTCCTCTCTGCTAGGATTTCTTCAGGTTGTCTGCTGCTTCGTGGCTTGACGCTAACTCCTTCTCTGGTAGACTGGTTGCGCACTGGCTCTTCTAGATCTTCGTGATACGGTTTGAGGTTGCTGACGTGCAAGACCGGGTGTATCTTCATCCATTCTGGTAAGCTGACTTTGTAGGAGGTCAGGCCCACTTTCGAGATGACTGGAACAGGACCCTCATATTTGCGGACGAGTCTGATGTCCTTATTCCCTCAGAATCTCAACTGTTCGGGCCTCAGCTTGATCATCACTAAGTCGCCTGCTTTGAATTCCAGCGGTCGTCTCTTCTGATCTGCCCATTTTTTCATTCTCTTTGATGCCTTCTCCAGGTAGGCTCGGGCAATCTCGGTGGTTTTCTTCCAGTCTTTCGTGAAATTGAAGGCTCTCGGATTCCTTCCGCGATACTCATCCACTGTGTGGGGTAACAGCGGTTGCTGACCGTTAACAACTTCAAAAGCGCTCTTGTTTGATGACGAACTCTTCTGAGAGTTGAAACAAAATTGAGCTACATCTAGTAGTTGCGGCCAATTCTTTTGGTTAGCACTGACGAAGTGCCGCAAATACTCTTCTAGCATCCCATTGAATCTTTCAGTTTGTCCATCAGTTTGAGGATGGTAGCTCGAGGAAATATTTAGTTGTGACCCCAAAAGGTTGAATAACTCCGACCAAAAGGTCCCTGTGAATCTTCCGTCACGGTCACTAACTATATTTTGGGGTACTCCCCAATACTTAACTACATACTTGAAGAAAAGTCTCGCTGTCTCTTCTGCCGAGCAATATTTTGACACCGGTATGAAGGTTGCATACTTTGAAAATCTGTCCACGATCACCAAGATCGCACTCAAGTCTCCTGTCTTCGGCAAACTAGTAATGAAGTCAAGCGACACACTCTCCCATGGTCGGCTTGGGACTAACAAAGGTTCTAAAAACCCTGGCGTCTTGTGTCTCTCCACTTTGTCTTGCTGGCAGGTGAGACAGGTTTTGGTATACTCCACGATATCGTCGCGCATTTGTGGCCAGTAGTACCCCTGCTTCAACAAGGCATGGGTTCTCTGCCACCCTGGATGACCCGCCCACAAGGTGTCGTGACACTCACTCATTAGTGTCCTCCACAAATCTCCCGTCTTTGGAACATATAAGCGGCCACCCTTGGCCCACAAAAGATCGTCCTCTACCCAAAATTGGCGAGTCTTCCCCTCTTTTGCGAGATTCATGATGGTCTTCGCCACCGGGTCTTTCACCAGGTTCTCCAGAATGCGCTCTCGAAGTGGAGTGGTCACCATGCTAGCTGACATATTTGCTAGCAATTTTAGAGCCGCTAACTCAGCTTTGCGACTCAGGGCATCAGCTGCCTGGTTTAAACGGCCCGCCTTGTGTTCGAAGTGAAAGTCGAATTCTGCTATGAACTCCGGCCATCGTGCTTGTTTAGGGGAAAGCTTTGGCTGGGTGAGGAAATGACTCACCGCTGCATTATCTGTTTTCACCACAAACTTCGACCTCAACAGGTAGTGCCTCCACACTCGTAGACAATGAATTACTGCGAGAAGCTCCTTCTCTTGTGCAGTATACCGCCTCTTTGCCTCTGTGAGTTTGCGGCTTTCATAAGCTACGGGGTGGCCCTCTTGTACAAGCACCCCTCCCAAAGCATAATCAGACGCAACGGTCTGCACTTCAAAGGGCCTACCAACATCTGGTAAGGCGAGGACAGGATCTCGCATCATGGCTTCCTTCAGACTCTTAAATGCTTCGACACACTTATCGGTCCACGTCCAAATTACACCCTTCTTCAACAACTCAGTTAAGGGTGCCGCCCTTCTTGAATAGCCCTCCACAAATCTTCGATAATAGTTGGCTAAACTAAGGAAGGAGCATAATTCTTTCAAATTTGTGGGGTTCTTCCATTCTTGAATGGCCCGCACCTTCTCTAGATCCATGCGGATCCGACCACGTTCTACTATGTGGCCTAGGAACTTGATTCTCTCTTGTGCGAAGGAGCATTTCTCTCGCTTCACATAGAGTTGGTTCTCTCTCAATTTCTGAAACACTTGAGACAAGTGTCGTTGATGTTCTTCTATTGTAGAGCTATAGACCACAATGTCATCCAAGTAGACTACCACGAACTTGTCTAAGTATTCTTGGAAAACTTGGTTCATCAACGTACAGAATGTGGCTGGTGCATTTGTCAGCCCAAACGGCATGACTCGGAACTCATATGCCCCATATCGAGTCACACACGTTGTCTTCGGCTCATCCCCTTCTGCTATCCGCACTTGATAGTAGCCTGATCTTAAGTCCAGTTTCGTAAAGAATTTTGCTCCATTCAACTGGTCGAATAAGTCGGTGATCAAGGGAATGGCGTATGTATTATGCACTGTCACCTTATTGAGAGCCCGGTAATCAATACATAGTCTCAAGCTCCCGTCCTTCTTTTTCTGAAATAGCACGGGTGCACCATATGGTGCCTTCAATGGCCTGATGAAGCCTGCCTCTAGTAAATCCTTCAACTGCTTCCTCAGTTATGCTAGTTCGGGGGGCGCCATTCTATAGGCCGCCTTTGCAGGTGGTTTGGCTCCCAACACCAGCTCAATCTGGTGATCAATCCCCCTTTTAGGTGGTAAGGCTTTGGGGAGTTGGTCCGGCATCACATCCCCATACTTCTTCAAGACCATTCGAACTTCTGGTGGGATGACTTCATCCACCGTATCCTCGTATATTGTGGGTAGGATAATATACGTGGGCTCTTGTCTTCTCACGCCCTTCTTCAACTGCAGGGCTGACAGCACCTTGGTTTCTGGGGGCTGCTCTACTTTAGCAGGCACCACTGCAGGTGTCTCCCCCATTATGAGTAAGCTTCCCATAGCTGGGATGGGAATTGCTCCCTTTTCCGTAAGGAAGTCCATACCCAAGATCACCTCAAAGTCGTCCATTCGCACGACCACCAAGTCAGTCTGCCCCTCCCACGAGCCAATCTTCATGTTCACCTTTTTAGCCACGCCGGTTGTGGCTAAGGCTTCTGAGTTAACCGCTTTCATGCAGCCATGGTCGTTCTCCCATTTTAGTCCCAAACGTTTAGCTTCGATATCCAAAATGAAGTTGTGAGTGGCGCCCGTGTCGATCATCACACTTCCGACCATCTTACCGTTTAGGGCGGCGTCCACATACATTAGTCCATTTCCGGGGGTCTTCTTCACTTTCGCACCGTGTTTCTTGAGAGCATTTAGCATCCGGAGGGCACCCATGTGCGTATACTCCTCCTCCTCCTCCTCTGCGTTGTTTTGTTCTGCTTGGGCAAATGTCGCCTGAAGGGCACTCATTTGGCCTTTGTGAGGGCAATCTATTGACTTATGAAGCCCGGTACAGATCCAACATGTAAGAGGCTTCTTGAACTGGGGGTTGCCACCTTTGCTAGGAGCGTTAGACTCCACAATCCTTTTCTCTCCTCCCCCGCTCTTGCTCTGCCAAGACTTCCCAAACTTTTTACTCCCAGCATTACTTCCACTAGTCGACGAATTGGTCTTCTTAGATTGAATGTTCCCTGATGAGTAATCAGTTAATCGTTCGGCAGCAGCCTGAGCAGTGGCTAGGTCAGCCACTCTCTGTCTCTCGAGCTCTTGCTTTGCCCAAGGCTTCAGACCCTCTAAAAACGCGAAGAGTTTGTCCACTTCGGACATGTCTTTTATATCTAACATCAATCTAGAGAATTTCTTAACATATTCTCGGATTGTGCCAGTGTGCTTCAGCTCTCTCAATTGGCGTCGAGCTATGTAGGCAACATTTTCGGGGAGAAACTGTGTCTTCAACTCTCTCTTGAGATCTTCCCAGGTTGTTATGGTGCATCTGCCGTTCTGAATATCGTCATACTTTGTCCTCCACCACACTTTGGCATCCGCAGACAAGTACATCGTCGCCATGGCCACCTTGCCATCTTCCAATTCAGCTCTCATGGCTCGGAAGTAATGCTCCATATCAAAAAGGAAGTTCTCCAAGTCCTTCGCGTCTCTAGCCCCACCATAGGGCCTCGGCTCTGGGACTTTTACTCTGCCATATTCCATGCCAATGGGTCCGGTTGCAGGCTGGCTCCCAACTGCCCTCATGGTGAGGTTCAGCTTGGTGTTCATCTCCAACATTTCCTCTCTAATTGCCTCAACCGACACCTTGCAATTCTCTAGAAGGTCATTTAATGATTCTTGTAGGTCCTTCACCGCTCGTTCCATTGCCTCCATACGTTCCTCCCTCGGAGGACTATGGGATGTGCTTGAAAGGTTTTCTCTCCTCTCGATTGTTGTTATGCGGGCCAGCAGATTGGTCGTATCCCGCTCCCACACAGCCACGCGGTTTAGTGCGTTAGTCGTCTCTGGTTCTAGCCTGGCAGATCTCAGATCCCTGACTCTTTCGTCCAGGCCATCAAGCTCTCCAATACGCCTCTCCAGCGCTTCAATCCGTTGAGTGTTGCCCACCATCCTGCAGGGTCCCCAAGCTTTCTCAAACTAAGCTCTGATACTAACTGTCACGGGCCGCCAACTTCGATACTCGAATGGGCGGAACGTGCGGCACTTGTTAGCACTTTTAACTAGCAAGTCAGCCTAGAATTCACACCTGCGGCAAGCAAACTCAATGGTTAGCCACGTTACAAGTCTCACACAAGTAAGGGCAAATATGAAGCGGGAGCAAACACGAGGCAAGCTATCCAGAGGCAACATCCCACACAACAATCAGAGCGAACAACACATTCAAGTGGCACGCAATGGCCCAACGAAGGTAACAAACAAGCAACACATAGACTATGAAGAATGCATACACAAAGGGACATGACAAAGCATCATTTTATTCATATAAGGCCTTGATAGGGCAAGGGAGTACACAGCTTAAGCCCCTATCTGCTGGTGGCCATGGTGCTTCCTTAAGTCACCAGGTCACCCCCCCCCCCCTAAGGAGCATTCTAAGCAAATGAAGTCTTCCCAGGAACATATTTGATTTTTGTCTGGGAGACATATGCATAATTACAAAAGTGCCATTCCCTACCCCTGAGGTTACTTGGTGCAAGACTTGACTAATGATCAAGCACCAAGGCATGCTCATACATACAAAATGGCCCCCTGGAGATGTGCCATGACGCAGCACGTCACAACTGGCAGGTGCACGAGGCACGACAGGGGCATGAGGGGCATGAGAAAGGCGTGCTGGCAGGTGCGCAAGGACGTTGGAGCTAGGGTGCAGGGGCACGAGGATCACGCGCGTATGGGGCACGAGGCTCTGGAGTTGGGTGTAGCTGGCGTGTTGGGCAGTTGCAAGGCATATGTTCCTGGTGCGCAGGCAATAAGTGCCGATGAGGCACCTAGGGCCTCGGTGCTGGATTTACACTTTTGCAAATAATTTTTTAAATGTAGAAAATGAAATTACAAAAAATCTTATGCCCCCTATGGCTTACAATTATGTAGATCTAGAAAAAATAAGAACAATTCCTAAACCCAAAACACCATATAATTAACGACTCTTAAGAACAAACATTCATCAAAAGAAACATCCATCCATTCATTCATCACATATTACAATAATATAAGAATGCATATTATACCCACACAATAATTAATGTATGCAGAGATTAATGATCCGCTCTGGTACCAATTGTTGGTAACTGGTTTACCATATGCCCAGCGGAAAGCACAGGGTGGTGGGCCCAGAGATTTCAAATTTTTTTATTTAAACAATCTTTAAATAACTAGATCCATTAATATGCAAAACATTAATCAAAGAAAATGAAAAAGATGATGAGGATTTACCAGTTGTAGAACAATCAAGAATCCTTTCTATCTTTTAGTACCTCCAACGAACATCCAATCAAAAACAGTCTTTTGAATACTCAGACCAAGATCTTCCAAGACGTATCTCTACACCTCAAGATGTGTGTGGGCACGTAGAGTAATGGCTAGAAAATTTATGATTCACAAGATGTGCTCAACTCATGAGATCTTGGAATATTAGGTTTGAGACATTTTTTAGGGATAAAAACAATATTACGTTATATTTTTCTCTTTGTGAAAAGCTTAGAATTTTCTCTCTAGAATATTCTCTCTATTAAGCATATTATGAAACAATTTCTATCTGATAGATTTATAAAAGAATTAATAAAATTAAAAATTCAAATCATAAACCAATTATTAAATATAGAAAAAAAATATCAAGATCCATTCTAGGTGCTTGTTACACATAGTTGGCGTGTAACCCATCCCTAATTTCAGGGACGTATTCCAATCACTTTCTTTTAATTATTATTTATTCAAAAAATATCTAAACCCGATAACTTATCTTGTCAGAATAATTAAAGAATAAATATCATTTTAAATTCAAATAAAATTTCAATTATCATAAATATCATTTCACATTATTTAAATAAATAAAACTAATTTATTCAAAATTAATTATCTTAATTATTTAAATTCTATTTTTGAAATTTCCAATTAATTTAATAATATAATTTCAAAAATTCCTTTTAATTAAAATACTAATTTTGAAAATTGCTATATTAATTAAATAATTTATCTCAATTACTTATTTGATCCTGAAGAACAAATTTCATCCAAATATGTCATTTCCCTGATTTTTCCAATTTCAACTCTTACCATGAATAGTGTTGACAGAGCAATCTCGGGGACCTATGAACCTATAATTCAAGCTCCAATAAATTTAGATTATTAATTAAAATTCTTTAACATAATAACCTTAATTTATTAATCTCAATATTATTCCACTAAAAATATGAGACTACACTCGTATAATTATAGACATTTATTTATTGAGTACTTTTAGAATAGATAGGATTTTTTCCCCTGAACTATTCCACTTTCTTATTGTGCCCTCGAATGTTTCGCGTTATTTTAAATTTCCCTCAATTTATTATCGTAACCTTATTATGCCCCTTCTGTTAGTTTTCATCCTACATGGCTAACAAAGTGTCAATTTGGCACTTTAAGCAGTGATATGACATTTCCACGTCGATGCCACATATATAATTAGAATTAAAATTATTTTCGTTCAATTTTAAAATTTTAATTATACATATGGCAATGAAGTGGTAATGCCACATCACTGCCTAAAGTACCAAATCAGAACTCTGTTATCCATGTAGGATGAAAACTAACAGAAGGAGTGCAATGAGGTAATGGTAATAATTTGGGGGGAATTTAAAACAATGCGAAATATTCGGGGGCACAATAAGGTAATGGTAATAGTTCGGGTGGCAAAAATCACATTTATTCGTACTTTTAAGTATAAAAAGTGACCATCGATTTAATCGCTACATAAAAGTCAATCCTCTATTTATGGTTCATAATTAAAGTAGTAATTAATTACCATTTAACCTCTTTAATTATATTGTGTTTCCTTAAGTACCATTAACTTTACTAGTGACGGTTGATTCATAAACTGATTTATGAATTTGAGCTCAATAACCTTTCAGTTCCAAAAGCCACCACTTAAGAGAACAATTATTCAATTCCTCTCAAAAAGGTATAGATTCTATATCTGTATATTATGTCCCCAACCACTTACATCAATGAGTTCCCAAAACAAAAATTTCCAGCCTAATCATTTTGGCCAACCATAATGAGTGAATCAAGGAACTCATATGACATAAACATGAGTTCATAATAACTTCGAGATTAAGATCAATTTGTATATGATCATCTTATTGATATGCTTAATTAATACTTATAAAGTAAATGATATTATTAAGTATTAATTACATGTCGGGTCTAGTTCATGTATAACCACTTTATACAAAGTACCTCCACTAAGATGTCCTACTACACCAGTAATCCAGATTTAGATTACATGTATTCATAATACTAGTGAACCGTACTTACAATATTTAATCCAAAGATTCCATATAACTTTATTTTACTACGAACTATTTAAAATTGTTCCCTACAATCTTAATCCTCTCGTACCAATACAAGAATGTAGTCACTGTAACGAATTTGAGAATTTTCTGATATTCATATTATTCTATCAATAATAATAAATAATCAATATATGTTAAAATTCAGTTCAATTATTTATTTCATAAAATATTTTTCAATACATATGCTTTAAATGACACTAATCCCAACAATGGAACCTAAGGTAATAGTTTATTTGTCTTGGATGCATGTGTTTTATAAGATGAACCTAGTGTGTAGATTATTGATTATGGATCCACTAACCATGCGTATACTTCTTTACAGCTGCTTAGTAACTAGAAGACCGTAGAAGATGGCGAGCTGAGATTAAGAGTCAGAAATGGAGCGTTCGTGGATGTCAAGGAAAAAGGACAAGCTTGGCTATATTTGTGGAATATATTTTTACTTTTAGATGATGTTTATTTTATTCCAAACTTTTGTAGGAATTTAATTTCTGTTTCTTTATTACAGAAACAACATTTTGTTGTAAATTTCACATGTTTTAATATATCAATTTCATTGAATTGATGTGAATTGTGTGTTGGATGTATGGAGAATGGATTTTATATTTTGCGACCAAACGATCCCCACACACTTAACAATGAGTTGTTTAAGAAAGCTAATCCTAGGACCGCTAAATGACAAAAGGTCGATAACGATAAGATGATGTACGTTTGGCCTCTTCACTTTGGTCGTATCAGCTATGATAGGATTCAAAGACTAACAAATGTTGGGCCTTTGAAGGAACTCACTATGGGTGACCTACTTGTTTGTGAATCCTATATCGAAGGCAAAATGACAAAGCCTCCATTCTCTACAAAAGGAGAAAGGGCCAAAGAAACACTAGGGTTAGTTCATTCTGATGTCTGTGGACTGCTGAATGTTAAAGAGATTGGTGGTTATGAGTACTTCGTCTCTTTCATTAATGATTACTCCAGATAATCGTGTCTTTACCTAATGAAAAGGAAATCAGAAACTTTTGAAAAGTTTATGAAGTTCCTTGTAGTGGCTCAAAAACCAATTAGGTAAGACGTTAAAGATCTTGAGATCTGATAGGGGTGGAGAATATTTGAATAATCAGTTCCAAGATCATTTAATTAAACTTGGAGTATTGTCTCAGCTTACTGCCCCTGGAAAAAATGGTGTTGTCGAGCGTCAAAATTGCATGTTGATGGAAATGGTTTGATCTATGATAAGCTATTCAACTTTACCGACTTTTTTCTGGGGACATGCAATTCAAACTGTGTGTGACATTTTAAATGTTGTGCCTTCTAAAGTTGCCTCCAAGTCATCATTAGAATTATGGAATGGACGTGAACCAAGTTTGCATCATTACAAAATCTAGGGGTGTCCAGCTCACGTCCTCAGGAAATAGGAAGGAAAGCTAGAACCCCGAACATAAGTTTGCATGTTTATTGGCTATCCTAAAGGTACTTGGGGCAGTCTATTTTATAGTACAGAGGACAAGAATGTGTTTGCTTCGACAAATGCTACTTTTCTAGAGAACGACTATATGATGAATTTCAAACCTCATAGAAAAATAGTATTGGAGGAAATGCGGTCAGATTTGACTATTCCTACTGTTCCTTCCTGATTGACACAAGTTGATGAAAATAGGGCAGATTTAGAAACCACTTATCCAATTCAGATAGTCATAGAGCCTCATCATAATGGGAGGGTTTCTCGTAACCTGATACACTATGGAATGGATAGTGAAACTAACAAGCTGGTTCGGGACACAAAATGACGATGATCCATTGTTCCTTAAACATGCAATGGATAGTTCTAAAAAGGATATTTGGCTCGAAGCCATGAACCAGAAAATGGAGACTACGTACTTTAACTCAGTCTGGGATCTTGTAGAAGCACCATTAGACTTTATGCCCATTGCGTGCAAGTGGATCTAAAAGAAGAAGAGAGGAGCTGATGGAAGGATTGAGACATTCAAGGTTCGATTTGTGGCAAAGGGTTATACTTAAAGAGAAGGAGATGACTATGAGGAAAAATTTTCTCTGGTTTCCATGTTAAAATCCACCCGTATACTCTTATCCATAGCCGGAACTCTTGATTATGAGATATGGAGAATGGACGCCAAGACAACATTTCTAAATGGCTATCTTGATGAAACCATTTATATGGATCAACCGGAAGGATTTAAAGTAATTGGACAAGAGAATAAAGTTGGCAAGCTTAATAGGTCAATCTATGGACTTAAGCAAGCTTTGTGCTCCTGAAACATAAGGTTTAATGAGATCACTAAAACCTATGGCTTTGAACAAAATGTCAATGAGCCTTGCATTTACCAACTAAAGGAAAATGACATAGTGGTGTTCTTAATCCTTTATATAGATGATAGATTGCTCATTAGAAAGAATGCCAAGAAATTGTCAAACATAAAGAATTGTCTGGGAAACAAATTCCATATGAAAGACTTTGGTGAAGCAAGTTATGTTCTAGGTATCCAGATCATTAGGTATATAGAGAACATACTTTTGGCTATCTCAAGCAACCTACACAGATAAGGTACTTGAGCGTTTCTCAATGAAAAATTCCAAGAAATGGTGTTTGTCGTCCCAACATGGAATTCATCTGTCAAAGAAGCAATCTCCGTAGACTTTTGAAGAGGAAGAAGAGATGAAACAAATTCCCTATGCATCTGCAATTGGAAGTTTGATGTATGCAATGTTGTGTACTACACTAGAGATTTGCTATACAGTGGGAGTTGTGAGTAGTTACTAGTATAACCCTAGAAAGAAACATTGGGTAGCAGTCAATCATATTATAGTATCTTTGACGGACTAGAGACTATATGCTAGTCTATTCGGGTGGATCTTTGAACTCGTTAGGCTACACCGATAAGTTTCACTTATAATGACTAGGTCACAATGGATTATAATGTAATTATATGTTTAAAAGAATTATTCCTAAGATTAAAAAAGTGCATTGGATATTCACTGTTTTGTTAATCTACGATATGATTTACTTATACACTAGGCGTGATGTCTTGTCCATGACATTAGCTAAGTATATAAGAACGAATGTATTTTGTTACATTCGAATAGGACCGACACTTATTACTAATAGATAAATAAGTATCGTTATTATCAAATCAAATCAGAGTCACAACGTTGACCATAGGTCGAGTCGATCTAAATTATGAGTGATATATTTATACTAATTATATTAAGTGAATCTTTTGATTTGTTCGTTAAAAGGTTACCCTTTGGCATAGCCTATACTTACATCTTGAAGGTTCATTAGTATAATTGAATGAGAGTATGTATCATAGATATGAAATCTATAGCTTCTATATGAGAAATGAAAGGATGACTTCCTTAATAGCTTAGTCCAAATGGTTAAAGGATTGAGCGTTCATATCTGTGATTAAGTTCACATATTTATCATTTATAAGGGACTTTGTGGGAGTTAATGATAAAATACTAATGAGGGGTAAAACGATAACTTACACCCAGCTCATTAGTAAGTCATCAATAGAGGATTGACTAACGGTAATGATTATAACAATGGATAGCGACTTTATTCGAGTAATGTCATTCTATGAATTCAAGAGTTCAATTTTGAATCTACCATGGAGTCACGAAGAATTAATAAATAAACTCACGAGAATTTATTGAAGCTTGTATTCATGGATACATGGTCCCCATGTCAACTCTTATCAAATCAAGTTTAATATTCTCAAACAATTGATTTAATTATCAATTATAAATATCAAATTGACTGGGTCAATTTAATGATATTTACATGTATTAAGAACTTGGGAAAAAAGAGAGTTTTTGGAAAAATTTATTAATATTGACAAATTGATGTCAATATAAATAAATTATATTAAATCAAGTTTCAAATTATAATTAGTTAATTTGAATATGGATTTAATTATTTGATTAATTAATTAATTAACAGATAAATAAATAAAAAACTTCGAATTTAGGCCCAATTGGGATTGAATTCAATACAAAGAGATTTGGCCCAAGTACTTATGTGGGGCGCCCAAGGCTCTGGGATTTTTGTTTATTATTTTAATTAATTTAATTAAAATAATGCCCATTAAGTTTCATTAAAAAAACTCATTAAGTTGCCTATACAAGGAATGCAATGTCTAGGGTTTTAAAAGACTGAAATTGTGTTGTTTCATTTTGGGTAAGTGAAAACCTAGAGAGTCATATTCTCCTTCTTGGCTGCCACTCTCTCTCTCTCTCTTGCCTTTGTAATTCAACTCATTTGTTGAGAGCTAGCTGTAATGCCCCGGATTCCCTATTATGGTTAATGGCTGGATTAGTAGGCCGGGAGGGCCATAACTGTTTAACTATGCCATTAAATGTGTTTATGCATGTTTATGTGAATTATATTATGATATGATGTTAAATGCATGCATGTGAGTCCACATTTGTTTACAGGGGTGTTTTGGTAATTTGGCCAGTTGAGGGTATAATTGTATATTTGTATGTGCGTTAATGATATATTGTGAGACCACATTATAATGTGGATTGGTTCGAGTATTTCAACATGAGACGATCGTTGAACGGGATTTATCGGTTTGGTCATAACAGGTTTGAGCTCGGGGCTCGGGGTGATTCTCGGGGTGTTGCTAATGACTATAGTGTTACCGGGGATTTTAGGGTAACGGGATATGAATTATTGGTGTTTGAGGATTTTGAGATTAGTGGGAATTGGGAAGCGTTAATTATAATTAACGGGTTAAGCGAAAAGTACCAATTTTACCCCTAGAGTAGCTTGAAAGGATTTAGATGACACAAGGGTAATTTGGTCATTTTAGGGGTGGATATATGAGACTTATGTGGCTGTAGAAGGTGGTAGAATAAACAGAACAAAAACATGGGTTTGCTTCTTCCTTTCCCGTACATCATCTTCTTCACTTCTCCTTTGAGGGTTTTGAGTTCTTGGTGGAGATTCAACCAAGGGAAATTGAAAGGCTGGGTTGGAGCACTTGTTTTAGCTTGTGTGGGAGGTTTAAAGCTAGTCTCAAGGTGAGTTTTGGCCATTTATCACAGCTGGTGCTCTGTTTTACTTTTAGTTTTCAGCTTATGTTTTTGATGTGGGAAGTGAGAATCAAAGGGGGTTTTAGTGTTAGTTTGATTGGGATTTGATGAGGGTGAGTTAAGGGTGTTGTTTAGGAATTTAATTGTATGTTAGGAAGGGGTTTTATGAAGGTTTGAAGGACTTGTTTGAGAGGAAATCGCACAGGGGAAAAACTGGCTCGTGCATGGGCATGTTGCTGTTCTGGGCTGGGCGCTGCGGCGCAGCAGGGGTGTCCCGCGGCCCTTGGCGTTTGGCAGGCAGGGAGCCCTCTCTGTTTGAGGGTGCGCCGCGGCGCAGCAGGGGAGGGCCGCGGCCCTTAAGGCCAATTTTGCCAAAATGTGGTTTTTAGCTTGGAGATTCAAACCATAGGCCTCGGGGTTGGACCTAGTACCCAGTTGGGTAGTATTTGATGTCTCGGGGGCTGGGATTTGGTTTGGGAACCCTCAGTTATCACTTTTATTGATAAATTCTATAATTTGGTTATGATCAGGTTGATCGTTCTCAGGGGTCGTTCATATAATAATTCTCACTCGAACCAGAGGTAAGAAAACAGTGTATGAATACAGTTGCACCCTGTATAGGTATATGACATGCATGGTTTGATATAGGAGCATGTTGGTTGGTATATGTGGATGTGGATTGCATATTAAATGCTGATGTACGCTGATTACCTGTTTAAGACACTGACTAGTCAGGGACCGACTCTAAAGTCGAGAATCTCGCATTGAATGGCTCTATGGCATTAATGCTAGACCGATCCTAGGGTCGAAGAACTTATAAGCGCTTGCCTGGTCTATGACCAGATGTCTATAGCCAAGGTATATGACCCCGGTGACCGTTGTCACATGGCTAAGGGACGTTGTCCATAGTTTCGACTCTAGAGTCGTGAGGAAGGTTATGTTGGTGGCTAATCACCATACACCTGTCCTGACCAAGCTTGTGAAAGAATTACTTATCAGTTAAGCCCTGGTGAACCTATCGTCACATGGCTAGAGGGAGCGATGCTCATTATTGTGACTTTTGGCTATTGTCACCTATTTGTTGGACTGATAGTCCTGAATGGCTACTATGATCGTTGTTGATATTATATCATGCTATATTGTGTTTTCTTACTGGGCCTTGGCTCATGGGTGCTTTGTGGTGCAGGTAAAGGGAAGGAAAAGCTTAACCAACCCTGAGTGGAGAGCTTGGGCGATGTGATGTACATACAGGGCTGCTTGACCACCACGGTCAAGGAGTTCTCAGAGGGACTAGGGGTTTACCCTACTTTTGCCGCTTAGGCCGACGGGGATTGTAGATTTGAAATTGTAGCGACTCTTTTGTATTATGAACATCTTGTAAACATTTTAAAAGGCTCATGAGCAGTTTATTTACTTAATGAAATGTACCCTTTCATTTTTACTGGTTTTCACCTTAACCTGATAATAACACTTAGATCACGTTTTTAACCAAAGGACTCGGGTAGCGAGTCAAATTTTCGGTTCACTGTTCACCGTAACTGTTCTGGGGTAACCAGGGCATTACACTAGTCCATCCTTTGTTAGACTTAATTTAGAGATAGGCTTGGAAGAATTTGGTATAGTCTAAGTAGTTTAGATTCTTGAAAATTCCTTGCATTCAGAAATGATCAATTGATAGAGAATCTAAAGGAAGGAGACATTGTTCCGCTTCACACTTTGTAAGTATTCTATGTCTTTTTGAGTATTTACATGATAATTCGTATGTTATCATATTTTGGTATTTTCTATTTTATATTATGTATATAAAAATAGGAAGCATGCATCTAGACAAAAGCTGAGAAAAAGAATTGTACTTGAAAACTTGGACTGCTCACGACAAAGGACCCTCGCCATCGTCTCCCTCAAGTGGAGGATTGCCAAAATGCGGTGGCAATGGAAACATGGGTATTTGATTGGTGTCAACACCAAAATGAGAGGCGAATGCGTTCTACTTCCCATGTTGATACTATGCCATATTGACACTCCATAAATGATGCTCCTGGAATTTCAGCTGTAGTCTACTCATCCGCTCCCCCAAAGAAGATGGACGAGCCTAGGATGAGCCTAAGATGAAGTGCCACCTACAGAAGCAACACTAGCGGGACCAATGGTTTTTATAACGACCCAAAATTGCTAATAAGGATTAAGGGCCTTGATTAGCATGCCAGGAGGGCATAATTGGTATATGTGTGATTAAATGGTTAAATGCATGATTTTGTGGCATGTATGATTAATATGATTATATGAATATGTTATATGCATGTAAGCCTTTTATAGCTTATATGGGCATATATGTAATTTTGGCCTGTTAAGGGCATACATATGATTATATGTGACAAATTTTTGAGACCACATTATTATGTGGATGTATTTGAAGCATATGGCTCGAGACCGTCCTAGTGAGCAGATTAGCGAAATAGTCACAACAGGGTTGATACCCGGCTCGAGGGGAGCCTAAGGGTATTTTGGGAATTTAGAGAATATTTTGGGATTTATTAGATAATGATTAAGTATTTGGTAATTAATTGGACACGACGGGCTAATTATTTAATAGTAGGAATACTTGAGGAATTAGCGGGAATCGGGAGCGAAATGACCATTTTACCCCTTGGAACACTTTGAGGCCTAATAAGTTATGAGAGGCAAAATAGTATTTTTAGGGGTTAAATGATATATCTTCTTTGATTCTAGACTTAGTCAGAAAATCACTTAGAGCCTACAGCTCACTGTCATCTTTCTCTCATTCTCACGATTTCTCTCTCTCTCTATACTTTGAAGATAAGGGAAGAAAAAGGCTGAAGAACTTAGGCTTGAAGTTGGAATTCTGAAAGGGATTTGGATGAATTGAAGCTTTGGAAACTAGGGGGTGTAGCCAGGACTTAAGCTCAAGGCTTGGAGGTTGTAGCTTGAGGAGATTCAATCATAATTGAGGTAAGTTTCTTATCACTAGTCATGTTAAGAAATTATGGTATTTGTGTGGAATTAGACTGGGTTTTGGGTAATAAATAGCTGATGATTTGGGATAGAAATTTCAATATGTATTGTTGTGATTTTGTGTTTGAATTGGGTGATTGGAAGCCTTGAATTCGTAGTTGAGTTTAGTCCTGGTTGGGATGTTAGCTTGGTTTGGAATTTGGGGAAAATTGGCTTGGAGAAGTGTGAAGAAAACCCATAATTTACAGGTTTGAAGGGGAGACTTGCGACCCAGCTTTGGGGTGCTGCAGTCCATGTGCCCAGAAGGCCCTGGGTATGCTCTCTGACTTGGGGGCACGCCGTGACCTTAGGAGGCAAGTCGCGGCCCGCCTCCTTTGTGGCTTGGGGTTTTTGGTCTCTAACCTGGGGGCAAGTCGCAACCCTTGGGGCCAGGTCGCGGCCCGCCTAGGGATTTTTACGTTAGGATGGTTTCTAGAATTGGTAAGGCTTGGGGGTTCAAAACTAAGTGATCGGGACAATTTCTACTGCCCGGTTGAGTAGAAATTGAGGTCCCGGAGGCTGGATTTTATCTCCTAAGTATTTATTTGGATTGGAAGTTGATGATTACCCTTTGGCCACTGTGACTAGGTTTATCGCCGAGGCTCAAGATTGAGGATCATGCTCAGGACTATTCTATTATCTCCACTCAGAATTCAAGATAAGAAAACTGCACCCTTGTGTGGCTGTGTTGGGACTGAGATTCCCTATATCTAGATATGTATGTGTTGTATAACTGTGATATTGTTATGTGAACATAAAATGAATAGCCTAAGAGAGCCGGGGCTGATGATTTGCGCATAGGATGCGGCTTAGCCATTGTGAGCCAGGGTCAGCTAGATAAACATTGGACTCGACCTAAGCGAGCTAGAGTTAGTGGAGTAAACAGAGGGTGCGACCTAAGGGCGCCGACCCTGAGTATTGCATATTGATTGAGATAAATTGCTGAACGTACATGTTTACTGTTATTAGTTTGATGTTTATGACTTGTTGAATATCTGAATGATTGTCTTATGATTGATTGATGTTCATCACTAATTATGTATTATTGTTATGGTTTTCTTGCTGGGCCTTGCCTCATAGGTGCTGCGTGGTGCAGGTAAAGGCAATGGTTAGTTGGATCAACCTTGAGTTGGAGAGCTCTGGAGGCGAGGTGTACATTGTCAACTGCTTGTTTGCCACGACCGAGGGAAAGTACAGGGACAAGCCTAAAATTTGTATTTTTCCATTGGAATGGCCATTGGATTGTATATAACTTTTGAGAATTTTGTGACTTTGTCTCTTAAACCCTGTTTTTGGGATACCATGTACCAAACATCTATTTTAATGAAAATTGACCGTTTACGATCAAAATCTTTTAAACCTAACCTGATTATTAACTTTAGGGTCACAGTTTTTCCAAATGACTTGATTAGCAAGTCGTGCACTATTTCAAACACATAGTGTAACGGTCTTAGTTATCTAGGGTGTTACAACTTGGTATCAGAGCGGTCTAGGTTTAAGGGTTCCTGAAGACTGGTTGGACATGTACACTCATCGCTAAAGACAAGCTCGACTCAAGGTTTTGCAATTGTATATATGTGATTATATGCTTAAATGTCTGAATGAAATATAAGTGCTTTACTGCATGATTAATAGGGAGCATGAGATACTGATAGGGCCTGGCCCTTGACTGCTGTGTGATTATTATGAGGCGTGCTTATTAGCATTGCTGTTGTATGTGAATGAATATTTGAATGATTGTTTGCATCTTGATTGCTTGTGGTTGGTTGAGTTCCAATGGTAGATTATGGAAAGATTGTTAAATTGTCATCGTTGCCTTACCGCCGAGTCGTTGATTGCAGATAAACTTGGATAGCTATGCATCCAAGGCGATCGATACAACTAGCCGACACAAGGTCTAAGGCTAGAGATGATGACCAGGGCTAGAACCCTCTGCCAGTCCCTAAGAATTGGCAACAGATACTTGCAGACCAGCATGCCCGGTTACAGAGTCAGGAAGAGCAGATCTGTCTTTTGAGACAGTAGGCTCCGTCAAGGAATGCTGCACCTATTTTGTCACATGTTGTGGCATCAGTTGTACAGACACCTAAGGTTGGGAATAGGTGGGAGCCACTGTATGAGCAGTTTAGGAGACAACATCGTCCAACCTTTGAAGGGGACCAGATCCACTGAAGGCCGAATAGTGGATGAGTATTATTACTTATATACTAGATTTTATGAGGGTGGAAGGTAATGAAAGGGTGGCCTGTGCCACCTACATGCTTAGAACGGATGCCCGTATTTGGTGGGAGGTGGCATCACATACCAGGGATGTTTCTACTCTGAGTTGGGATGGGTTCAGAGACTTGTTCAGCCAGAAGTACTACAACGTTGCCGTCAGGGTAGCTAAGGTGAATGAGTTCGTGGGGTTGGTGCAGGGCAACATGAAAGTTACAGAGTATGCCCTGAAGTTCGATAAGCTTGCAAAGTTTGCACCAGATCTAGTGCCTATTGATGCAGCCAGGCATGACAGATTTATTTGGGGGCTTAATGCTATGATAGCCCGAGATGTGAGAATTACAACAGTACCTGAGGGAACAACTTATGCCCAGGCTGTTGAGAAGGCTCTTACAACTGAAGAAGCAGAAAACAAGATCTGGAGGGAGATCGCTGCAAGACAGGATGTTCGCAAGGCAATGCCTCCATCCCCAAGGTTCGGTAGGGGGGGAGGTCCCAGTGATCTAAAGAGGAAGATCCTTGACACTTCAACCACTGCTGGTCCTGATAGGAGGGGTCCGGGTGCTCAGAGTAGTCTCCAGGGAGGCAGTGAGACATGGAGGAGTTACCCTGCATGCTTGAGGTGCAAGAAGCGCCATCTGGGCGAATGTTGGGAAAAGGCTTGCTATCTATGTGGAGTGATGGGACTCCTTAAGAAAGAATACCCAACAACAAAGAAGGAGGAACCAAGAAAGGTGGACAGCTTGACTCCAGCTCGAGTGTTCACCTTGATGCAAGCAGAGGCCGAGGCTAGTCCCTTGGTAGTGACAGGTCAGTTTTCTAGCATTGGCTCCTCTTATATTGTATTGATTGACTCTAGTACAACACATTCGTTTGTTTCTAGTAAGGTAATTGATAGATTGTGTATACCTAGTGAGTATTATAATGCAAGGTTTGAGACTATACTGCCTACAGGGGAACTGGTAGTTTCTAGGATATGGATTAGAGCATTGCCACTGATGGTACATAGTAGGGAACTATCACTAGATTTGATCGAGTAGAGTATGGATGATTTTGACATAATCATGGGGATGGATTGGTTGGTCAGATATGGGGCTACTAGACTGCAGCAAGATGATGGTGACTTTTGAGCCTAAGGGAGAGGATCCTGTTGCGAATTTTCCTAAGTGTGTGCAAGTGTACACAATCTTCAAAGAAGTAATAAAGTGAAAGTAATTTTTATCGTTTCCTCAAGGATTGCCCAAAAAATATTGTAAAAATCAACACCAAATAGTTTGGGGTACAATTAAATTTTTTTTATGATTTAATTAATTGAAGTAAAAAAAAACTAAACAAGAGAATTAAAATAGGTCTTGAATACTAAAGCTAGAAAATGACAAATTGTGAGTAATATTATGATAAAAGTTAGGAATATCAAATCCCCCTAATTTGTAATTTTGCCCTTGATGTTGCAACAAAGTTCATAGCAAAGTTCTCTTGTAACTAGGATTTCCAATTTAATGCACATGCCATTTTTCCAAATGCTCATGTTAAAGTTCCATCAATTAAATTCACATACTCCTATGCTAAATTTAATTTCAAGAACATAATTTCAAGCATCAATCATTCACGTTTGCAAGGTGAATAAAATATCCCTAAGTTATCCACTAATCAATAACAAAGTTATCAACATGCATCAATCAAGCATTTCCACCAATTCTAACCCTTCTGGAATTAAAACTAGCTTGTTTCTCACCTAAGTTGATCATTCTCAAGTAAGAGTTTTCATAATAAATATAGCTTAAATGAACAAGAGAAAATTTGCATAAAACACTTACCAACTTGGGGTTGATTACAAATTAGGGTTCAGCAATATCCCTAACACAAACAAATTAGCTCATAGTCAAAATACCCATATCACCACAACATATATTCAACATTTTCTCAAGAGTTCAAGATAAGAAAAATAAAATTATAGGAAAAGAGAGTTTAGAAAGACAAGCCAAGATGATAGGAATCTTCTCTTCTTTGTCTTATAACTCTTCTTCTTCTTCTAGCTTCCTCCTCCTCGAAATTTCCCCTTCTTTTCTTGATGTTCCAGCTCCAAAGGTGCAGAAAACCCTTTCAATGGTGTCTTGGGCGGCTGGGTTTTTTTTCTTGATAAAGATCATCTCTTTTGTTGGCTCAAAAAGGGTATAAACCCTCTTTTTCTCCCTCTACATGTGGGAACCACTCCCCTTTTCAAACTTTTTCAGCTGCTTTCCACCTCATATTCCCACTATTCAAGTCTCTCTCCACCTCATTTAATCACATGCCAAGTGTAAAAACTTTTTGCTGCTGGCTGCCCACACTTTGCTGCAGCAAAGTTGGCTGATGTTACAACAAAGTGCCAGAATTTCAGGTCCAAAATGATTTCCTTGCACATGCTTCACTAAGCTTTCCAAGCACCCTCTCTTTATGCCTTCAAAATAGATACCACATTTTTAGAACATAATCCCATTATTTTCCACAATAGTTATCATTAATTAAAACAAAATACACAAACAAAGTTAAGAGACAAAATGACTAAAACCACACAATAATAACACAAACACTCTATTTCACTTAAATTTTTAAGTCTAAAAGCTCAATTAATAACTCTAAAATATAGAGTTATCACACCCCAAAACTTAATCCATTGCTCGCCCTGAGTGATGACTCTAAAAGAAAAGAAAAGAAACAAGGAAATCCAATTCAACACAAGAAACACACTCAAAATAACAATTTAAGAAGACATAACACACCACACAACTATAACAGACATAACCAACAACACAAAGACTCAAAATAAAAACAACACTAGGAATCAATTTGGAAATGGTCATATCAAAGTGGGAATATAACTCTCAAATTAGTGATTCAAAAGATAACTCAAGTGTATGTACATGCGAAGTTCCTCAAGTATTAAGATGCTATCAAACCAAGAATCAAGTGTTTACCCCTAAAGTGTATACATAGCTCTTTCCAAACATTCTCAATTGTCCCTAAAGTAAATTAGACCTTGATCCTAAAGCCTAATTATTGTCTCCATAAGTTTACTTAATGATTCCCTCTCCACTAATGTAGACAAACACTAACCAAGGATCAAAAGGTCTTTAACAAGCTTGTAGTGTAGGGCTTAGGTGTAGGTGGTTAAAATAAGTCATTTTAGGCTCAATTCACTTTAAAAGAACCTTAATTTTCCTAAGACCAAGTAAGAGCTTACAATCACTTCCCCAAAAGATTAACCCCCAAAAAATCAAAGTCACTCTTACCATTATTCTTTATTGCTAACATAGACAGAAACAAAGAAAGAAAGTAAATGAGACATAATGCTATTATTTTATTTTGTTTTTTTATAGATGCTACACCCCCAAACTTGCTTTTAACTATATGAATATAATTTTCAACTCTTTGATATATGTTTTATTTATTTATTTATTTTCATTTTTTTTTCAATTCTAGGGGGTGCACTCTTTTCTTTACAAATACATTTTTTTTTATATATGTATATATATAAATGTAAATAAAACAATGTCAAGGACACAACATAAGATTCACTCCCCCCAAAATTAAAATCAGATCCACACTAAAATACCACTCACAAAGGCATACTCCTCTCACCCTCCCCCATGATGCAACACTCGACATATATTAAAGAAAAATCAAGGTGCTTAAAAGGCATGGTGAATGGATATGTATATAGCTAGGCTAGCATGTGGTAAAGAAAGAAAGGGAATCTAGTAAGCTCAATGGGGTGACTAAGGATAAAAGAGTATATAATGGTTGGCTAGAAAGGCTCAAATGGTCCAAAGATGGCCTAAATCATGTCCTTTGTTTAGTTGTGTCTAGGATTTCACCTCAAGGGAATCGCTAAGCAATTCTAGAAACTTAAGCTCTCCCAAAAATCTAGCTAAATTTATGGGTTCAATAAATTATTGGTCAAGCTATGCACACAAAATTGGGGAACATTCTCATTATGGTAGAATTAGAATAAAAAAATTTAAGTACTAAAGGCTCGCTCATACACAAGAGTTAACAAATGATGCAATTTTGTTTTCTGACATTTTATCATCGAGCCATTCCACACTTAAACACAACCATTACAAGAATTGATGCCATTATAATTAGACTCAAGACTCAAGACTTCACACAAAATATGCCTAACAATACCTAAAACATATGAAACATAAAGAAAATTAAAACAACATAACAGTTATGAACAACACCCCCCCAAACTTAAGGGAGAGCACTGTCCTCAGTGCACAAAAACAACAGAACAAGAAGAACAGATAAAACAGATAACATAAACTGAACAAAATAGGAAATAAACATGATGTTGGAAAATAAATAAACTCCCTCTACTCACCATCCTCCTCCTCGTCCGAAGAGGCAGGTGTAGCGGATGGTTTAGGTGCATGCGATCGCTCCATGATGGCCTCAGGAAATGGTGGGAAAAGCTCGGGAGGCCGGAAAGAGTGACACAATACATCATCACGCTGGCGCACATAGCCCCAATAGGTGTGCTGCTGAGCCTCTATATGATGCATCATACTAATCATACTCTGCTGAGTGGCATAAAGCTTAGCGACAGTGGGGTTCGAGGGCATAGCAGAACCATGGTGAGATGATGGCAGTGGGGCAGAGGTCGAGGCCTGCTCTCTCTGCATGGAAACAACTTTGGTAACCTTTCGAATTGTATGTGCATCCATGTAATCAGGAGAGTAACATTGTTCATCATCTGAAGCTAGGGGCACACCCGCATTGTGGCACAAGGTAGTGATCAATGTGGGAAAAAATAATGGTCCCTTGTTCTTGATAACACCCAAGGCAACGATATCTTTGAAAATGAGCTCCCCACAATAATTGATAGGCTAGTCTAAATGTTGAAAAGTAGGATGACACGATCTTTGCTGATTGAGGTGTCATGAGTGGTGGGCAACATGTTGGTTTTTATAAAATGATTCCATACAAGAGCATGAGTCATCAAGGAAGGGTGGGGAATAGTATGAGCTCCAAATTTTGATAAAACATTCCATTGCGTCCCCGCCACAGTAACTTCTGTCAACATATTGGCAAGTTCCGCATCACTTTGGCTTGGGGCAACTTCTCCATACTCAGCCGCATCGATATTAGGCAACCCAAAATCAACATTGATGTCCTGAGGTGCATAACTAACTTGCTTTCCCCAGACTGTGACTTGTCTCAATTTCTATGACACAAAGTTGGCATAGAATTCTTTGACCTAAGGAACGATAGCCTTACACGAGGCTATACAAAAATTGAGCCATCCGCGTTGTTAATCACAATGGTCACATAATCCAGATTTCCAACAGTGGGGAATGCTCTCTCAAACCAAATATCACGACCGACGAGTTTCCAGAATTTTTCGGCAGCCCTCGGGGATATAAACTTGTCAACAACAGGCTGCTCATGTGCCACTGACTTTTTCTTTCTATTTGCGACTTGCTTGCTTCTAGGCATAATGCTTAATAACAAAAAGTCCAACAGCCACAGTGAATTATAATGCCCAAAGTGCGTAAACAATATTGATATGGTACCTTGGAGGAGCAGGATACCCTTTTGAATGCACTATAGTGGTGGAAAAATTTCTTGAGACCCTGATGAAGACAATCTAATGAGCTGCCCAAATCTTGATTGTGAATGGGCACGTGAGAGCCAAGATAGAGTGAGAGTTGGAATGGGTCTCGAGTGTGGAGTGGAATGAGTTGGAGTTGGGTGTCGGGTTAGGGGGGTTTAGGTGGGGTCGTGGGTTTGTGGGATTGGGGCTATGGGTTCTTGGGTCAGAGCTGGGGGGCGGGCGTGGGTTTGTGTGTTTTTCGGATCGGGGCTATAGGAGGCAGCTGGAGGTGGGTCTGCTGGGAGGTGGCTTTGTGTGAGATCGGAGCTAGGTGGATGGTTGGGAGGTGGGTCGCAAGGTTCGTGGTGGCGGGGGGAAGTCTTGGCTGGTGAGATGGGGTGTGGGTTCTTGGGTCTCGGTGGTGAGGGGCTGTGGGTTGGTGGGTTGTGGGAGTCGCGGTTGGGAGATGGCGTTCGTGGTCGGAGGCAACTGTAGTTGGGTTGCTAGGTTCGTGGGTCATGGGGGACGTTGGGCTGGTGGATTGGAGATGGGGGGGCGGCTGTGGTGTTGTGGGTTCAGGTGGTGACGGGTATGGTTGGGAGGTCATGGGTGGCGCGGCTGGGATATGGGGTTCGTGGTGGTGTGGCTGTGAGATGGGTGGCGGCTAGGTGGTTACAGAGAAAAGGGGAAGGGGAAGATGATGAACTTAGGGTTTCAAAAATAGACTAGGATTTTGGACATGAGATTTTGGCCCAAATTTTACTCTTCTTGTGTTTTGACAACTTTGTTGTAACATCATAGAACTTTGCTGCAGCAAAGTCAAGTCAGAGAGCAATACCAATTTTTTTGTTTTAATGTTGTAACATCATGGAACTTTGCTGCAGCAACAACAAGTCAGAGAGCAAGCTAAATTTGATGTTGCAATATCATGGAACTTTGTTGCAGCAACAGCAAGTTAGAGAGCAAGACCAATTTGATGCTACATCACCCAAACTTTGCAACCCCTTTTTAATTCCATTTTTACTGCAACCATAAACACATTAAACCATCAAAATTCAAAGTCCCAAAGAAATGTATTATATACATATATATATATTTTTTTTCTTTTTCGTATATTTCTTTTCTTCTCTTTTTTTTTTCTTTTCTTTTTTTTGTCAATCAATTTTTTTTCATATATATATAACATACATCTATATAAAACATGGGTTGCTCTACAATTAAATCTCAAAGTTCCACAGCAACCTAAGTTTTTACATATTCTTCAAGGATCATCCAAAGAGATTGAGCACTTATTTCGCTCAACCTCACTTCCCCAATAATGCTTGATCCATTAGCCATTAACCTTGAATTCCCTTTCAGAGCCTTCCTCATGCAATTCCACCGCTCCATAAGGATACACATTAACCACCAAGAATGGGCCCGACCATCTTGACTTGAGCTTGCTTGGGAATAGTTTCAAATGTAAGTTAAAGACCGAAGCTTGCTGGCCTTCTTCGAACACCCTTTCCTGAATATGCTTGTCATGCCACCTTTTTGTTTTCTCCTTGTAAAGTTTGGCATTTTCATAAGAGAATAAGTGCATCTCTTCTAATTCATTTAACTGCAACATTCTCTTTTCTCCTACAAGTTGCAAGTCCATGTTGAGTGTTTAAATATCCCAATCAGCGCGACGCTCAAGTTCCACTGGCAAGTGACATGCTTTTCAAAACACCAAATGATATGGTGACATCCCTAATGGTGTCTTGAAAGCTGTTCTATAGGCCCACAATGAATCATCTAACCTCTTAGACCAATCCTTGTGGTTGGGACTCCCCACTTTCTCAAGGACACCTTTTATCTCTCTATTGGACAACTCAGCTTGCCCATTAGTTTGGGGATGGTAAGCAGTAGCTACTTTGTGCCTCACATCACATTTAGCCAATAAGCTAGCCAACACTTTGTTCAAAAAATGGGTTCCCTCATCACAAAATGATTGCCCTTGGAGTGCCAAAATGAGTGAAAACATTCTTCTGTAAGAAACTCATGACAAATTTAGCATCATTAGTGGGAGAGGAAATTGCTTCCACCCATTTTGAAACGTAATCCACAACTACCAAGATGTACAAGTTCCCATAAGATGGAGGGAAAGGGCCCATAAAATCTATACCCCACACATCAAACAATTACACTTCAAGAACATTAGTTAAGGGCATCTCATTCCTTCTAGAAATATTACCAACCCTTTGGCAATGATCACATCTCAACACAAAAGCATGATCATCTTAGATGCAGTGCGCGATCCCCCAAAATGACCTCCCAAAGGTGAAGAGTGACAATGATGTTGGATATCCTCCATCTCTTGCTCAAAAACACATCTCCTAATCATTTGGTCGGCGCATTGTTTGAACAATCATTTGGTTGGCACATTGTTTGAACAAGAATGGCTCCTCCCAAATGTAGTGCTTCACATCATGGAAGAACTTTTTCTCTTGTTGGCTTGTCAGATCCGGAGGCAACAATGCACTAACCAAGTAATTAGCAAAATCAGCAAACAAAGGAACAACTTAAGAGTGATTTACTTCGAATAATTGCTCATCTAGGAATGTCTCCTTGATGGGAACTAACGAACTTGATTCTTTTTCACCTTTCATTCTGGATAAATGATTAGCTACTTGGTTCTCCACTCCTTTTCTATCATGGATTTCCACATCAAACTCTTGAAGCAACAATACCCATCTAATTAATCGAGGCTTAGCATCCTTCTTTTCAATCAAGTACTTTATGACTGAGTGATCAGTGTAGACAATCACTTTAGTTCCCACAAGATAAGAGCAAAACTTGTCAAAAGCAAAGACAATAGCTAGTAGCTCATTCTCTGTTACAATGTAATTCAATTGAGCTCCTATCAATGTGCGGTTGACATAATAAATAGAGTGAAACACCTTGTTCCTTCACTGCCCCATCACAGCCCCAACGACATAATCGCTAGCATCACACATCAATTCAAAGGGCAAACTCCAATCCGGTGCAATAATGATAGGGGCTGAAATTAATCTCTTTCGACTCTTGAAAAGCCTTCAAACATGCTCCATTGAAATGGAAAGGTGTATCCTTCTCTAAAAGATTGCAAAGTGGTTTGGAAATCTTAGAGAAGTCTTTGATGAACCTTCTATAGAAACTGGCATGCCCAAGAAAACTCCTAATGTTCTTCACTGAATTAGGAGGTGGTAACTTCTCAATGACTTCAATTTTCGCCTTATTAACTTCAATCCCTTGCTTAGATACCTTATGCCCCAAAACAATACCTTTCTTAACCATAAAGTGACATTTTTCCTAGTTAAGGACTAGGTTTATCTCTTCACATCTCTTCAACACATTAGACAAGTTATTCAGACAATCATCATAAGAATCCCCGAAGACTAAAAAATCATCCATGAACACCTCTAGAAACTTCTCAACCATATCAATAAAGATAGCCATCATATATCGCTGAAACGTAACAGGAGCATTGCACAATCCGAAGGGCATTCTTCTAAATGCAAAGGTACCATAGGGGCAAGTGAATGTAGTCTTGTGCTGATCTAGGACCATTGCTATCTGAATGTAACCAGAGTACACATCAAGGAAGCAATGGAACTCTCTCCCAGAAAGTTTGTCTAGCATCTGATCAATGAAAGGAAGAGGGAAATGATCCTTCCTAGTGGCCTTGTTTAGCTTCCAGTAGTGCATGCAGATCCTCCATCCGGTCACAATTCTAGTAGGAATCAACTCATTGTCTTCATTCTTCACCACTGTGACCCCACCCTTCTTAGGTACACACTATACAAGACTCACCCATGAACTATCAGAGATAGGATAGATAATGCCAGCATCCAACCACTTGATGACTTCTTTCTTCACTACTACTTTCATGATAGGATTTAGTCTCCTTTGCCCCTCAATAGAACCTTTTTTTCTGTATTCAAGCAAGATCTTATGCATACACAAAGAAGGACTAATACCTCAAATATCTGCAATTATCCACCCAATGGACTTTTTGAACTTTCTCAACACCTCGAGCAACTTTTCTTCTTGATCATGATTCAACTCCGCTGAAATAATGACAGGTAAAGTGGTTGATGGACCCAAGTAGGCATATCGCAAATGTGATGGCAAGACTTTCAACTCTAACTCAGGTGGCTCTTCAATGGATGGTTTAGGAGCCTTGAACTCCCTAGACGACAACTCAAAGGAATCAAATCGGCCTCTTGTTCTTAACCTTGAGAATTAGCCTCCAACCAAGCTAAGTACTCCTCCTCATCTTCATCATTGTGTGTTTCAAACAAAATAACCTCTCTAATGGATCACCAACTTTACTAGTCCCAAACTCCATTGATGCCAAAGAATCTACCACTGAAACTACTGAGCATTCCTCAACCTCATCAGGAAATCTCATAGCCTTAAAAACATTAAAAGTCACCTTTTCATCTTGGACCCTCATAGTCAACTCCCCCTTCTGCACATCTATTAAAGTTCTTTCTGTTGCAAGAAATGGCCTCCCCAAGATAATGGGCACCTCTCCATCTACCTCATAGTCTAGCACAATAAAATCAGCAGGAAATATGAATTTGTCTACCCTCACCAATACATCTTCAATCTTCCCATCCGGATGAGTAAGAGATCTATCTACAAGTTGAAGAGTAACTGTAGTCGGCCTAACTTCTCCAATCCCCAATTGCTTGAAAACATACATTGGCATCAAGTTAATGATGGCACCCATATCGCATAAAGCCATCCCACAATAAGTATCCCTAATAGTACAAGGAATAGTGAAACTCCTAGGATCCTTCAACTTTGGTGACAACTTGTCTTGCAGAAATGAACTACACTCTTTGGTTAGAGCCACAATTTCAAACTCTCCTAACCTTCTCTTCCTTGTAAGAACATCTTTCATGAATTTCACATAGTTAGGCATTTGCTCAAGTTCCTCTACAAGTGGGATGTTGATATGCAACTGCTTCAACATATCTAGAAATTTATTGAATTGAGAATCCAACTTTTGCTTCTGAAAACATTGAGGAAATGGAGGTGGTTTCTCTGAAATTGAACTTTTTGGGTGCAATGCTGCGGCATCCCTGCAACATTCTGGGCAGAGGCAGATTTTTGTGCACTAGGAAGTTCAGCATCATTTTGGAATTCCTCATTTATTTGGACTGAAGAGGGCTCACCCTCATGTCCAAAATTGGTCTTGTCATTCTCAAACTCTTTCCCACTCCTCAAAGTGACGACTTTACAATGTTCCTTGCCCACATTCCTTGGATTCTCTGTATCACCTCGAAGTGTACCGTGGGGTCTATTTATAAGCTCATTAGCTAGTTTCCCAACTTGGTTTTCTAAGTTCCTCAATGAAGCTGCTTGACTTTGAATCATGGATTCATTCTTCACTATATATTCCTTCAACATGTTCTCAAGGGAGCTAGATTGCATTGCTTACTATTGGGGCCTTTGGTGTGGTGCTTGTGGGGGGTAACCTGGTGGAAAATTTGGTCTCAGAGGCATAGAAGGATTACTAGGGCTAGCTCCTTGATTACTCCATAAAAAATTGGGATGTTGCCTCCATGATGGGTTGTAGGAAATAGAATAAGGACCATTCCTATTTTGGTTCCCCATGTAACATACAGCTGCTGGATTAGAAGGACACTTGTCAAAAGTATGAACCTCACCACAATACACACAAGAAATGCTCTCCATATGCCCCATTTGTGTCCCATAGGCTGCCCCATTGATTGATTCATCCCCATATTCATTGTCTTGAGCATATTAGAAATAGAGGACACTTGGGCTACCAAAGAAGTGATGACATCTACATCATGAATACCAGCCACCTTTCTACCTGTAGACAATCTAGAAGTGGGCCACTAATAGTTGTTGTTGGATATTCTCTCAAGGATTTGATATGCCTCATTATAGGACTTAACAAGAAGAGCCCCGTTCACTGAAGCATCAACCACCATTCTAGTATGAGCGTTGAGACCGTTATAAAAGGTCTCCATCTGGATGCAATGAGGAATGCCATGGTTAGGGCATTTGCGCAACAACTTCTTAAACCACTCCCATGCCTCATATAAAGATTCTTCATCAAGTTGTTGAAATGAAGTAATCTCATTGCGGAGCTTGGAATTTTTAGTGGGAGGAAAATACTTCATAAAAAACTACTCAGTCAACTCCTGCCAAGTACTCATAGACTCAGATGGTAAAAAGTTCAACCAAGCTCTAGCACTCTCTCTCAAGGAGTATGGAAACAACTTTAGTCTCAGTGCATCCTCTGTCACTCTAGGCATCTTGAAAGAGTCACTCACTTCAATGAACAAGCGAAGGTGAAGGTGAGGATCCTTTGTTGGCATCCCACTAAACTGGCCCACAGTTTGAAGCATCTGGAACATGACTGGCTTTAATTCAAACTGGGTTGCCTGAATTTCTGGTCTAATGATGCCCAGATTGAGCTCATTGAAGAGGGGGAGAGCATATTGACTGATAGCACAATCTCTGTCATCAACCACAATAACTGCATTTTGACCATTATTGGCAGATACTCCCTCTTGAGCTCCTCAATCTTGAGCAGCTCCTGCAAAATTTACTGGTGGAACATGAGTGGCTCCAGCTAGATTTACCGCCCCTTGAGCAGCTCCTGATAGATTTGCTGCCCTCTGAGTGGCTCCCTATTGAGCCCCTTGCTCAGCATCCATCACTACTACTTCCCTTTTTTATTTTTGTATCTTTCGCTTTCTTCTAAATGTACGCTCAATTTCTGGATCAATGGGAAGTAGTTCAGGGCCTTGATTCTCGCTCATACACTATGTAAACCTTAATTTTTTCACAAGAATCACCCAAGTTAGCACAAAATAAAAATTAAACAAAATTGCAAGATAATTAACTTTACAATAATTGACTTTAAGCAATCCCCGGCAACGGCACCAAAAACTTGTTGCGAATTTCCTAAGTGTGGGCAAGTGTACACAATCGTCAAACAAGTAATAAAGTGAAAGTAATTTTTATTATCTCCTCAAGGATAGAGAAATAGATATTGTAAAAATCAACACCAAACAGTTTGGGGTACAATTAATTTTTTTTTTGATGATTTAATTAATTGAAGTAAAAAAAAAACTTAACAAGACAATTAAAATAGGTTTTGAATACTAAAGCTAGAAAATGACAAATTGTGAGTAATATTATGATAAAAGTTAGACATATCAAATCCACCTAATTTGTAATTTTTCCCCTAATGTTGCAACAAAGTTCATAGCAAAGTTCTCTTGTAACTAGGATTTCCAATTTAATGCACATGTTTTTTCCAAATGCTCATGTTAAAGTTCCATCAATTAAATTCACATACTCCTATGCTAAATTTAATTTCAAGAACATAATTTCAAGCATCAATCCTTCACGTTTGCAAGGTGAATAAAATATCCCTAAGTTATCCACTAATCAATAACAAAGTTATCAACATGCATCAATCAAGCATTTCCACCAATTCTAACCCTTTTGGAATTAAAACTAGCTTGTTTCTCACCTAAGTTGATCATTCTCAAGCAAGAGTTTTCATAATAAATATAGCTTAAATGAACAAGAGAAAATTTGCATAAAACACTTACCAACTTGGGGTTGATTACAAATTAGGGTTCATCAATATACCTAACACAAACAAATTAGCTCATAGTCAAAATACCCATATCACCACAACATATATTCAACATTTTCTCAAGAGTTCAAGATAAGAAAAATAAAATTATTGGAAAAGAGAGTTTAGAAAGACAAGCCAAGATGATAGAAATCTTCTCTTCTTTGTCTTACTCTTCTTCTTCTTCTTCTAGCTTCCTCCTCCTAGAAATTTCCCCTTCTTTTCTTGATGGTCCAGCTCCAAAGGTGCAGAAAACCCTCTCAATGGTGTCATGGGTGGCTGGTTTTTTTCTTCTTGATAAAGGTCATCTCTTTTGTTGGCTCAAAGAGGGTATAAACCCTCTTTTTCTCCCTCTACATGTGGGCACCACTCCCCTTTTCAGACTTTTTCACCTGCTTTCCACCTCATTTAATCACAAGTGTGCAAACTTTATGATGCTGGCTGCCCACACTTTGCTATAGAAAAGTTGACTGATGTTACTACATAGTGCCAGAATTTTAGGTCCAAAATGATTTCCTTGCACATGCTTCACTAAGCTTTCCAAGCACCCTCTCTTTATGCCTTCAAAATAGATACCACATTTTTAGAACATAATCCTATTATTTTCCACAATAGTTATCATTAATTAAAACAAAATACACAAACAAAGTTAAGAGACAAAATGACTAAAACCACACATTAATAACACAAACACTCTATTTCACTTAAATTTTTAAGTCCAAAAGCTCAATTAATAACTCTAAAATATAGAGTTATCAGATCCCTTTGTTTTCATGGGTGTGGTGCATGTACCCCACATACCCATGATATCAGCATTGAGAGCTCGAGACCTATTATAAGGAGGTTGTATAGGTTTCCTAGATAGTGTGGTGGATACTACCAGAGTTATGCCAGCATGGCCGGGAGAGACCAGATTAGTACACGAGTTCTTGGATGTGTTTCCTGAGGATTTAATAGGACTGCCACCACAAAGGGAGATTCAATTTGCTATTGAGTTAGTGCCAGGTACAGAGCCAGTGTTGAGGGAACCTTATAGGATAGCTCCGTTGGAACAGAAAGAATTGAAGATATAGTTACAAGAGCTTCTTGATTTGGGGTTTATTAGGCCTAGCTACTCGCCATAGGGTGCTCCAGTTTTGTTTGTGAAGAAGAAGGACGGGACTTTGAGGATTTGAATAGACTACAGGGAGTTGAAAAAGTTGACCATCAAGAATAAATACCCCTTACCAAGGATCGATGACTTGTTCGACCAGCTGTAGAGAAAGACAGTGTTCTCAAAGATTGATCTTGTTATCACCAGCTGAGGATCAAAGATGAGGATATACTGAAGACGGCCTTCCGAACGAGGTATGGGCATTATGAGTTTCTGTTCATATCGTTTGGTTTGACCAATGCCCCAGTAGCATTCATGGACTTGATGAACATGTTATTGAAGGACTTCCTAGACCAGTTTGTGATTGTCTTCATCGAAAAAATCTTGGTTTACTCCAGTTCAGAGGCAGAACATGAGCAACATCTCTGACAAGTATTGCAGAGATTGAGAGAGCACCGGCTGTATGCCAAGTTTAAGAAGTGTGAGTTTTGGCTACCAGAAGTGACATTCCTTGGACATATTGTTGGTAAAGATGGAATTAAGGTGGATCTAGCTAAGGTGAAGGCAGTGACAGATTGGCCGATGTGGATGCCAAAAATCCACCAAGGAAAAAAGGTCTGGCCCCTTATTAAAGTAAACAGCTAAGGGGATACCGGAGGCGTCAAGTATGTGATAGAGGCAGAAGAGGCCACACATTTCCAAGGTCCCAGGCCTCACGAGGTCATTCCATGCCCATGGGAGGCAAATACGAGATGCCCCCGTATCACGCACATGCCTATGTGGATACAAAAATTTCACTTAAACGAGACCCCCGCCTCGTGGCCCTTGGAGTATATGTTTTGGGTGGAAATAGCCCCCACACGACGCTGCAAGTTCTCCGGACACCACCTTGCCAATGCAGCAGTGTCTCGAACGCAGGGTCTTACGGATACCACCTCGCCCATGCAGCAGCGTCTTGCGCGTAGGGTCTCGTGAACACCACCTTGCCCACGCAACAGTGTCTCGCTCGCTGGGTCTCGCAGACACTACCTCGCCAACGCAGGAGTGTCTCACGCGTAGGTTCTCACGGACACCACCTCGCCCACGCAGCAGCGTCTTGCGCACAGGGTCTTGCGGACACTACCTCGCCCACGTAGCAACGTCTCATGCGAAGGATCTCGCAGATATCACCTCGCCCACGCAGCAGCCTCTCGCACTTAGGGTCTCGCGGACATCGTCTCGCCCTCACAGTAGCTTCTTGTGCACTTTGCTACGCGACGGCGCCTCGCACCCCATAGGTGCCTCGCGAGGCCATCATGCCTTGGCCACTTGGGAGGTGCCTCGCATGCCTACCTTATCCATCTCGCCTGACCACCATGATATCACCCACTCATAGGTCCAAACACCGTTTGTCGAAGCGTCCCTAGCCAAAGGCATGCCTTGCCATAGGCCGAAAAGCCTCGCTATGCGAGACGTCGTGCCTTGCGCTCAAGGGTCACTGCGAGACCTCGCAGCTTGCTAGGATGAAGACCTGGGAAAGGTGCCTTGCCTCATCATACATGATCCATGTCTTGCCTAAGAAGCCCCACTTATCCCCCTATAGTAGGTGCCACTAGCGAGGCACTTCTTTACTACGACTTCTCATAAAGTATAAAGTCTAGAGCTCCCCGAGTATACATATGAGGAGAACTAGTAAGGGCACAACCATCATTTGGTATCAGGCTAGAATTGGGGAAGGTAACTAAGTAATCTACTCATTATGGCATGCAAGATTTGCCACACTTAGCAAAATACAAGGGAGCCTGGAGAAAATATGTTTCTTGGGAATGTAAGATGGACCATCAGGTATGAGGAACGGGTACGGGTACAAGATGTACGACACTGAGGAAGATAAAGGCATGACTCTGACATCCATATTCGATAGGTAGTGGAAGTATGAGGAGTGGTGGCATGACCTGCATGTCTCTGACCACAAACAAGCACTGACACCACGATCCTCTACTCCACCATGACCTATGCCACTACCATATAGTGTACCTAAGTACCTTGTCCCCTGGGACCACCTTGTATCAAAGGCCATTAGAGCCAAGCTATAAATAGACCTCCACCCCTCAAACAAAGGGGTTGGAAAATTCATTGTATGCTCAGGCTATTAAGCAATATACAAATGTTTACTCCATTGTTGGTTTGCACTTATTTTTCCTTCAGTCCATTATAAGTTATTATTTAGTTATCTTTTTACTAATCTTTGAGTTTTCTGACCTAACATCGTTGATGAGTTCTCACTGTCAATAGCCGAGACCAAGGAACGCCTCAGAGGTTATAAGTTTCCTTAGGTTAGCAGGTTACTACAGACGGTTTGTGGAAGGGTTCTTGAAGATTGCTACATCGATGACGAAATTGACACTAAAGAATCTGAAGTTCGTCTAGTCAGACAAGTGTGAGAATAGCTTCCAGGAATTAAAGTGACGACTGATAATTGCTCCGGTATTGAGTCTTCCTTTGGAGGGAGGGAAGTTTGTAGTATACCGTGATGCATTGAGGTTGGGCTTGGGATGCGTGTTGATGCAGAATAATAAGGTTATTGCTTATGAATCATGGCAGCTGAAGGAGTATGAGCAACGGTATCCTACCCATGATCTGGAATTGGCAGCGGTGGTATCCACACGGAAGGTGTGGCGAGGCGACATTATCTATATGGGGAGAAGTGCAAGATATACACCGATCACAAGAGTTTGAAGTACTTCTTCACCCAGAAGGATTTGAATGTGAGGCAGAGACGTTGGCTGGAGTTGGTGAAGGATTACGATTGTGACATACTTTACCACCCAGGGAAATCCAATGTAGTTGCGGATGCGTTAAGCTGGAGGGGCCCGGGACAGTTGTTTAGCTCTGCACAGATATTGAGAAATTTGGTAGAGGAGATGTCCAGAGAAAGGATAGGGCTGGTTGTGGGCCAGTTGGCCAATATTACTTTACAATCGACCCTGTTAGAGCTGATAAAAGAGGGTCAGTTGGTAGACACACAATTGTAGGTAGTTAGAGGGAAAGTCTTAGATGGAGTGACTAAGGACTATTCCATTTCAGAGACTGGTTTGCTACGATATAAGGATCAGATCTGTGTTCCAATGAATATGATTATTAGGTGAGAGATACTTGATGAATCCCATACCACACCGTACTCACTTCATCCAGGCACCACAAAGATGTATCAAGATCTACAGACATTATATTGATGGCCTGGGATGAAGAAGGACATGGTGGAGTACGTGGCCAAGTGTTTGACCTGTCAGCAGGTGAAGGCTGAGCATCAGCGACCAGCGGGGTTGCTTCAGCCTTTGGGTGTTCCTGAGTGGAAATGGGAGAACATTACGATGGATTTTGTTTGATGGTTACCCATGACGGTAGAGCTACATGACTCGGTGTGGGTGATAGTAGACAGATACACCAAGTCAGCTTATTTTCAGCTAGTAAAGACGACCTATACTGTGGATAAGTATGCGGAGCTGTACGTGAGGGAGATTGTACGTCTCCATGGGGTTCCTAAGTCTATTGTGTTAGACTGGGATCCTATCTTTACCTCCAAGTTTTGGGGTGGTTTATAGAAGGCTATGGGGACTCAGCTGAAGTTCAGTATGACCTTTCATCCTTAGACCAATGGACAGCCCGAGAGGATGATTCAAGTTTTGGAAGACATGCTCAAGGCATGTGTGATAGACTTTGAGGGGTCTTGGAGTAAGTATCTCTCGTTGATTCAGTTTTCATACAACAATAGTTACCCATCAATGATTGGAGTAGCTCCATACGAGATGTTATATGGGAGGAGGTGTAGATCGCCCATTCATTGGGATGAGATGGGTGAGAGGAAGTATTTGGGGCCAGAGATGGTTTAGAAGACTAATGAAGCTATTGAGAAGATCTGAGCTCGAATGCTCGCTTCACAGAGCAGACAAAAAAGCTACGCTGATCCTAAGCGTATGGAAGTGGAGTTCCAGGTAGGGGACCACGTGTTTCTGCGAGTCTCACCACTGCGACGAGTGAGGAGGTTTGGGAAAAAGGGCAAGCTGAGCCCTAGATTTATTGGACCTTTTGAGATCCTGGAGAGAGTTGGGTAGGTGGCCTATAGATTGGCACTACCACCATCATTATCGAGAGTTCGTGATGTATTCCATATTTCTATGCTTCGGAACTATGTCTCAGATACGACTCATGTGTTGAAGTATGAAGACATGGAGTTACAGACAGATTTGTCCTATGAGGAGCGACTGATTCAGGTCTTAGACAGGAAAGAGAAGGTTCTACAGAACAAGACGATTCCTCTAGTCAAAGTATTGAGGAGGAATAGTAGGGTTGAGGAAGCGAGGTGGGAGCTTGAGTTAGCGATGTGAGACTAGTATCCCGAGTTATTTAGGTAAATTCTAAGGACGAAATTCTCAGTAGGAGGGGATAGTTGTAACAACCCAAAAATGCTAATAAGGCTTAAGTGCCTTGATTAGCATGTCGGGAGGGCATAATTGGTATATGTGTGATTAAATGGTTAAATGCATGGATTTGTGGCATGCATGATTAATATGATTATATGAATATGTTATATGCATGTGAGTCCTTTATAGATTATAAGGGCATATATGTAATTTTGGCCCATTCAGGGCATAAATGTGATTATATGTGATAAATTGTTGAGATCACAATATTATGTGGATATATTTGCAGCATATGGCTCGAGACGGTCCTAGTGAGCGGATTAGCAAAATAGTCACAGTGGGTTTGATACCCAGCTCGAGGGGAGCCTAGGGGCATTTAGAGAATATTTTGGGATTTATTTGATATTGAATAAGTATTTGGTAATTAAGGATCGTGCTCGCGACAGTTCTATTATCTCAACTCAGAATTCAAGTTAAGAAAACTGCACCCTTGTGTGGCTGTGTTGGGACTGAGATTCCATGTGTTGGGACTGAGATTCCATGTATTTGGATATGTATGTGTTGTACAACTGTTATATTGTTATGCGAACATGAAATGAACAACCTAAGAGAGTCATGGATGATAATTTGTGCATAGGACGCTGCTTGGTCATTGTGAGCCGGGGACAGCTAGATAAACACTGAACTCAGCCTAAGCGAGTCAGAGTTAGTGGAGTAAATAGAGGGTGCGACCTAAGGGCGCCCACCTTGAGTATTGCACATTGATTGAGATAAATTGCTGAATGTACATGTTTACTATTATTAGTTTGATGTTTATAACTTGTTGAATATCTGGATGACTATCTTATGATTAATTGATTATCATCACTGATTATGTATTATTGTTATGGTTTTCTTGCTGGGCCTTGGCTCACGGGTGGTGCGTGGTGCAGGTAAAGGCAGAGGTAAGTTGGATCAACCCTGAGTTGGAGGGCTCTGCGGGCAAGGTGTACATTGTCAGTTGCTCGTCCGCCACGGCCGAGGGAAAGTACAGGGACAGAGCCTAAAATTTGTATTTTCCATCAGAATGGGCACTGTATTGTTTACAAGTTTTGAGAATTTTGTAACTTTGTCTCTTATAATCCCTGTTTTTGGGATCCCATGTAACAACATCTATTTTAATGAAAATTGACCGTTTACGATCAAAATCTTTTAACCCTAAATTGATTATTGACTTTAGGGTCACATTTTTGTCCAAATGACTTGATTAGCAAGTCCTGCACAATTTCAAACACACAGTGTAACGGTCTTGGTTATCCAGGGCATTACAGTTTTGGTCTTGTTAATCTGAATTATATCATATATCAAAGGAGTGAAAAGTTCCTCAGTCTCATCAAATTGGACCTCGACTATCAAACTAGGAAAATACAACCCCACATTCTGAGTGAGCAATGTAAATTGGATTTGGGAGGCTATAATCCTACCGAAATCTACATTCATACTTGAAAAAATAGCATAAAGTAATACTTCCTTATCAGGATTAACAATACTCACATGACTACTTGTAAAACGCCATAGACTAATACTTTGTAAAACATTTCCGTGCTCATGAACTTATAGAAGAAAACCTCTTATTATATGAAAGTTTCAGTGGGGCCTTGCTAAAACATGCAAGTTGGGCGCAATAGTTTAAACTAAAATAAAAGATCTCATGCAACGTTTTTAAAATAAAACATAACATCATTCTTTAAAATTGGCGTTTAAGCTGATCGTTTACTCGCCCATAGGATACCCCCATGCCACACACTCTGACGTCGGAACTCCCCACATCACCACGCATGCCAAAGAGAAACCCTATTTATTACCTAAAAGAGGAAAGTATGGGGGTGAGCTAAAAACCCATTAAGGAAGTACAAACAACAAACAAAGAAAAACACAACAAAACATAATCATTTCGTAAGACTCCTACAACATCATATACATACGTCGTACTTAACGTCATCATCATACATCGTACATAAATGTTATCATCATACATCATACATTATTATCATGCATCATATATCATTAACATATTCAAACATCATCATCATATCTTTGTGAGCATGCTCCTCTCTCTTGTCCATTTCACATCTTGAGGTAAATAGGAGGCTTTGGTCCTTGAATAACCTCTGCGCGCCCGCCCTATGAGTTATATCTATATATCCTTACTAACTCGGGTTACATCTTTATATCCTTAGTAACCACTTTGTCATGTAGTGTTCAACACGCTAACAACCATTTGCTTTTCATACAACATACAAATTACATGCATTCTAGTCATATCAACACAAAGGAAGTACATGATTCATTCAATTCATCATATCATCTCAATATAACATTTCATACTTCATATCACATGGTACATCATCATACAAAACATTTAACCTCAAACAAACCCATCTTACCATTTATAGCATAAATAAATAGAATTATATCTAACTTCCTTACCTCAGGTCCGAGCAAAGCAAAAATTGAACAAACTTCACAACGAGCCTATAACCATAATCAAATAGCGTTACTTAGCATCACATAAGAATTTCTTGTGCCCAACTCACATATCCCATGTGTGGATGGGCCATGCACACATGGTGCAATTTACATATAATTTCCAAACATTGCATGCACATTTTCCACATAGAATGACAAAAGAATAATGCAAATTCTACCTATTATCCATGCATGATTTTTAAGTAAAAATTATATGGTTGAATAATTGACATATTTTTAACGTAAAAGTGCATTTGCATGCAACATGCATACCTGGGAGCATTGTTAAAAAGTGACGTTAAAAACGATAATTTCTATACACTTATTTCTAACATTTTCAAAATAAAGATTTAGTAACAAAATTTCTTAAGTTGATTAAACCTCTTAAGATGTTATTCTTATCTCATAAAAATAATTCATTTAGCCATTTAAAAAAGTAATAATTCCATTTATTATTTTTTATTGCATAAAAAAACAACAAAAGCTTGAAATTATCTAAAAGTACTTATAAATATCATGTTTCCTTTAGAAAATAACACTTTATTTAAATTAATAAAATTACAAGATTTGATGTGAGAAAAATATAAAATATAATTTTAAGTGTGAGAAAAATATATCTTTGCTTGTATTATTTAAGGATTCATTTATGTAGTGTAAACTCATATGTGATAACCAAAATAATTATTTTTAAATTATTAAGCTAAACTTTCAGCCACCATTTATTTTGCTTAAAAATCACAAGTGAATCTAAATTCAACATATTTTCTTAATTAAAATAAAGAAAACCATACTTATTAACATGTGAACATTCAATGTTACATTTAAAATATCATTTTAATTTATATATAGTTTAGGGTATTAATTTATTTCAACATACACACAAATTTCCTTTCATTTAAAAGACATTTCATAATTTTTACTAAAATTTCCAGCAACAAATTAAACCCTCAAAAATCACCATCTTGGAATTAAAACTCATATTTTCTTTATAAATACAAAAGAAAAAAATGTAGGTATTTATTTGAGTAAAAATATCATTTTAATGTAAATAAAAATACCCTTTTAATTTCATAAAATCATCATAGCACTTGCAAAAATATTTATGCATGCAAATCATTATTTCACCAATTTTCTCATCATTTAAACACAAAAATCAGCAAGCATATTAAGCTATGAAATTCATCCTTTTACATCATGCTTCACAAAACTCATACAATAATCATACATGTTTATTCAACACAATTTAAACACAAACCCTAACATGTTTCTACACCTCTTTAAAGCATTTAATATTACCATTAGCATACAATACTTAATCAAATCACCTTAAAACATACTCACAAGGCCGAAACATCCATAATACTATTTTCAAAATATATCACCAAATTTTCGTGCCCTTTTTAAGAAAATAAATCATTAGGTCTACACAAGAACATACAACAAGATTCCTAATTTAAACCCATCATGCTTTCAAAAATATCATAATCATCTCTCAAATCCAAAGGTGATTTCAAAGCTCAATAGATAACAAGAACCCTAGAACATGAATCCAACATAGCAACATAAAAAAAATGATAGGAATTCCCTACATTATGCTTGGTTGAAACCCCCATGAACATGAACATAAAATACCAAAATCATCATACATCATATTCAAGTATCTCAAAGACCACTTAAATCAACACATAGCAAAATTCAAATAGGAACCAAAACATCGACAATCCATTAGATATAAACACAAAACAAAAACAAAGCTAGTGATCAACTACCTCCTTAGATAGAGTTCAAAAATTCAATTCGGTCACCACCCTTGATTACTTCCCTAGGGAATTTGAACATCACAAGAACAAGAAAGAAAAACAACAAATTATTTCTTAGATTTTCAAGAAGAAGAAGATTCATGACTAAGGATTTAAAAACACCAAAACATAAGCACATACCTAGGGGTTTTCGAAACCCTACCTTTCTTTCGCTTCTGTTCTTCTTCTTTCTCTTCCCTCTCTCCCTAGAATTCGTGCCTCTCCTATCTCTCTCTCCTTCTCTTGAATTCGGCAGCCCAAGAAAAAATGGATCCTCTATTTTCTTTATTCCCCCTTTGTCTAACCTAAGGCAATTACTAGTCTAAATAGAAAAAGGGTAAGTTTCCTATTTTTCGATATTTTCAATTATTTTTATTCTTTTTTTTTTTTCTCTTGATGGTAAGAAAATAAAGAGTGCATAAAAGATGATAAATCTTTTCTTATTTTAACTAATAGCCATCCAATCATATCCTGCTAAGACAAAACCAAATAGAAAAGGAAAATCCCCCATTCCCACTATAGTCCACACGCCACCTTCTATTTCCTTTTCCTTTATTTTTATTTATTTTTAATTAAATAAAATAAATCTAATAAAAGGAAATAATAAAATGTCTAGAAAATTCTATACAAGTGCACCGTGCAACCACACACTATATTACTAGGGTGCATCACTACCTTCCATGCATCTTGGTGCATTCAACCAAAACTCATATATTCACAAAATAAATTAATAAATAAATAGAACAATTAACAATTAAATAAACACAAAATTTCTACCAAAAAATTCTAACAAATAAAATAAAAATTCACAACAATTAACAATTAATAAAACAAAGCACAAAATTAATAATTTTTTTGGTATCTTTCTCTCATGTCCTCCTACAACTCCCATGTTGCTTCTCGTTCCGTACTATTCTTCCACAGGACCTTACCTAATGGATTCCTTTTGGATCTCAGTTCCTTGATTCCCTTTTCAATAATGCGCTCTGGTTGTTCATCATAACTCAGGTCCTGCTTCAGCTGTAATGGCTCATAACTCAAAACATGAGAGGGATCTGACACGTACTTATGCAACATTGATATGTGAAAGACATTATGTGTTTTGGCTAGTGCTGGGGGCAGTGCTAAACGGTACGCAACCTGCCCTACTTTGTCCAAAACGCAAATGGACCTATATATCTAGGGCTCAACTTCCCTTTCTTTCCAAAACACATAACACCCTTCATCGACGAGAATCTCAAGATACAAACTCGCCCACTGAAAATTCGATGTCTATTCTCTTGAGGTCCGCGTGACTCATTTGCCTACTCTGCGCGGTAAGCATCCTTTGGCAAATTTTCTCGATTGCCTCATTGGCTCCCCTAACTGCCTCGGGGCCTAAAATCTGTTTCTCCCCAACCTCATCCTAGTGCAAAGGAGATCTACACTTGAGCCCATAAAGCATCTTATAGGGGGCCATCCCAATAGTGGATTGATAACTGTTATTATAGGAGAACTCCATTAGGGGTAGGTATCAGTTCCAAGACTCTAAAAAGTCCAAAGCACAGCATTTGAACATGTCCTCAAGAATCTGTATAGTTCTCTTGGATTGTCCATCGGTTTGAGGATGGATCGCGGTACTAAACTTTAATCTTGATCCATAGCTCTCTTTAGTCCCTTCCAAAAGTTTGATGTGAACACTGACCCTCGATAAAAAATTATCGACTTTGGAACCCCATGAAGTCTCACAACTTCACTCACGTACAATTCTTCATACTGGTCCGCTGAGTAGGTAGTCTTAACTGGCAGAAAATGGGCGGACTTAGTGAGCCTATCCACTATTACCCAAACAAAATCATCCTACTTTGTGGTTCTGGGTAATCCTACCACAATAAATTTGACCTTTACCTACGCGTTTCTTACCTACATATATTTATTGGTAGCTAAAGCAGTATTTTACCTACGTTTATTTTTTCGTACCGACTATTGGTAGGTGATTCTTTTAGAAATTGCAAGAGGATATCAAAAATATCATTACCTACCGTTATTATTGGTAGGTATTCAATATGCCTACAATTATGTTTGGAGGGAAATTTTTTAATGAATCCTGCTTATTTTTCCCTCTAATTTTAACATAATATACATATTTATATTTAAATGCTGATGTGTTTGCTGACATGTTATGTATATGATGATATGTCAAGTGAGTTTTGTGACACATGGCACTAGTTTTAATATTTTTTTTTGGAAAAAATAAATTATATAATTTAAAATTTAATTAATATTAATTTTATTATCTAACCCTAAACTAACTCTCTTTCAGGGGCCTCCCTCATTCTCAGTCGCATCCCTCACCTTCTCTTCCAATTTCGGACCTATTTCCATTGTCGTCTTCACATTAATCTCCATGGTCGATCGATGCTTGATGCTCAGCTTTCGACCCGGCTCAGCCATCGACGCGTACTGCTCCATTTGTCCTTGTTCTTCAAATCTCTGAGCCGCTTCCTTGTTCTTCAAATCTCTAAGCCGCTGCCACTGTCATTCATATCTCTAAGTCGCTGCCTTGTTCTTCAAATCTCTAAGCTGCCACCATCCTTCTTCAAATCTCTGAGTCGCGCTTGCCATTGTTCTTCAAGTCTCTGAGTTTCCACCATTGTTGTTTAGTTCTATAAGTTCCTCACTCTCCCTTTGATATCTCTGACTGTTGGTATGGTTCTCTTTACCATTCTTGTGTGAGATTCAGATTTTGAGAGGTATCCATTGATTGAAGATAATTTTGGGTACTTTTTCTTTTTCAGATTTTTTGTAATTCGTCTGTGATTATTTTTTTGTCATGCTTCTGATAATATTGTTGGTAATGTCTCTATTTTTTTGCTTAAGGTTTGATATTTGTCTATTTAGAGGCTTTGATTATTTTGAATTGCTTGGATTATCCTGGCTTTGAGATTTTATGGTGGCTTTGAGACTTTTGGACCTTTGGTTTGGTGGCTTTGACGTATATTTTTATGATTAATTAATTTTGATTAAATCCCCACTAATCTGAAGGATTAATGACAATCCATTGTTCTGAGGCTGTTTGGTTGGTATTTTCTATGTATATTTATTATATGGTTTAGATTTATGGTTTGACAAATTTCTATTGTGATGATTAGTTGGTTCTTCTGGGTACACTTCCTAATGCTTTTAAATGTGTCATCTTACAAGTTAGATTTTCTCTTGTTTCTGATATTTGTATTTAGCTTTAGTGTTGCTCTTTGATTGTAGTGTCTGGTTCTGTTTTGAGCAAGCAATCTGTTTTAATATGTCTATATATGAAGGGATCTGTTTTGATTAAGGATTTGGTTTAATATATGTTGTTTGGTACTTTGTTTCTGATATTTGTGTTTAGCTTTAGTGTTGCTATTTGAGTGTAGGGTGTGGTTCTGCTTTGAGGAAGGAATCTGTTTAATGCCTATATATGAAGGGATCTATTTTGAGCTAGGATATGCTTTAGTATATTTTGTTTGATACTTTGTTTCTGATATTTGTATTAAGACTTAGTGTTGATCTTTGGCTTTAGGGTATGGTTCTTTGCCTATAATTTGATTTTTAGTTTGTGGATTTATGCCATTGTTACTTTGAATTTATTTTGCCTATGATGTTCAAGAATAAGTGTACTTATTTTATGTTGGTGATTTGGAGACTTGATGTGCTCATATATATTTGTTTTTAATATATGCTGGTATGTCAAGTGTCCTAAATGCCCATAATAATACGTCATATATAATCTGAAATCCTTATGATGATTAAATTGGGGATATTTTTTATGTTGAAGTTAATTATAGTCATTCCTACTATCGCCAACTCAAACTTCACCTCTCAAAGCCATCAATTGTAATGTCCCATATTTTTCAGACTCGATAATGCAGAAATATAAACATTTTCATGTACCAAAATGTCTCAATATTTAAAAGTCATATGACCATACTTAATATTTAATACAAACATAGTTTATGAAGAGTAAACTGAGCATGGTTTTTGAAAATAAAACAACATTTCCAAAAACAAAACAGCTTCGCAAAAAGGCCGGTCCTCATGTACATCTGCAAAGTAGACTTCAGCGCCCACTGCTCTGCTTTGTCCTTGTTCTTACCTACAACAGGAAATAACTAGGTAAGCTAAAATGCTTAGTAAGTTTAACTTTAAAACAAAAGTATGCAAAGAAGACAAGAGGTCACTGACCACTGGTAACAATATCTTAACAGAAATAGGGTTTTGGATCAATCTGGACCCTAAACAATCAATTTCAAGAACGCAAAAGCATCCTGGCAAACTTATGGTCATGCTTGATAACCAATGACAAACTATTACAGATAAACAGATAAATCCATGCACTCAGAAAATCCCAGAGCAAACAGATATAATATATCACAATATAATTCGAGACCAACGGTCGACAATTTCCAACAATTCGGGTGTATCACGCCCTCCAACGATTTTGCTAATCAATACGGGAGAATCGAGTCTCAACACTAAGATCTGGCAAATAAATATCCCCATCAACAGTAACTATCAAGTTACCTAGGGCATCACTACTTATCCAATAGTGTAATCGAAGTTACACGGCTTTACATGGACTTCTATGTTAATCAGTAGTGTTGGTGAGAAGTTTCCCCTAAGGTGTTCAGCCTCACTCAAACTTGGCAACCCCTAGTATCTCTAGGCACTCTCACTAAATGGCCAATATTCATGGCTACTATCCGCGAATAACTTATCAGAGCACTTTCCTGGGTTCTAACTGTTCAATGATTAAGTAACGATGAGGGCCCTTACGTCCCATTCATTTTGGCGCCCCTAGATTTAAACCAGAAATCTTCACCTCTTGGCCACTCATCGCAGTAGCAAACCAGACATAATAAAATCAAACAAGCACTGTGACGGGGATCAGCCATCTCGGATATGACAAATGTCTACCGTTCAAATTTTCTGAATCAACACCTATTGGACTAATGTCTCTATGCAGACTTCCTATGACAGTGCATATATGTGCATGTGTCTCTATACTAACATACAATTCAATAGTCGTTTCATGTTATAGCCACACAATAGAAGTTGACTTACTTGGAGTCCTTAGCTCTTAGTAGGATTTCACCCTCCAACGTATAGTCTAGTTACGCTTAGCCAATACTGTAGTTATCCATACAGTATACTCGGATTAATTATGACACTCATAATTCATTATTATTATTTTGGGCAGTTTGGTCATTTTTAAAATCATTTGTAAGGATTAAAGATCCTTATATGGTTTTAAACCCATTCAAGAAATTCATACAAAAATATTTGAGACTAAACCCTAAGTCTCGGGGAGACCTATCCTACTGTCTCAATACCTAGACTCGGGTATCGCAATAGCATTTTCCCACAATCCACTAAAAATAATTTTCTTTAAGAGTTTCGCTATTAACTCGTACTTTCAATAGTTGGTTAAATATATAAAAGATTTAGTCGGTATTATATCTAGAAAATATTAATTAAATTCCTTAATTATTTTTCAAGGAGATAATCTCTTAATTTTCCTTTTATTTTTCTTAAGGTTTTAATCTCTAAAAAACTGTTTTAAGAAAATAGCATAATTTGAACTTAATTAGGAAAATCGTTAATATCTTCTAACCTTAACTAGTTAATTCTCTGAAGTCAATTAATCATGTTTACTTACTAGAAAAATAATTTACTTATTATTTTCCTCAAAATATAGGGTTTTTAAGCCCTTTTTTAATTTATCAACTTATTAATAAATTAAATCTTCTATTTTTAGAAAAAATAAAATTCTTTAATAAAAATAATTCTCACTGTTGACCCACGATTTGGCCAACTGACACGGAGTCAAAATATGAATGATATGGACGAGTGTAAAGAGAATAATATAATGACGAAAGTAAAGAAAACACAGCAATTTATAGTGGTTCGGCCCCAGGATCTGGTAATGACCTACGTCCACTTAGAATTATATTGATATGAAATCAGAAGTGTGATCAGAGAACTTGGGTTCGATGAGTTTCAGCACTTCACTTAAAGCAATACAAGTTTTCTAGGAGAAATTCTATCTCTCTCTATGATTTTTCAGCCAAAAGTCCCCTTCCCTTGAGCTATATCTTGCTATTTATAGGCTCATGGGGGGTTACAGAATATTGTTGCAGATATTATCCCCTGAATAGTGGGATATTCAGAAGATTGCATGAGATAAATTCGGGATTCACAAAGATCTTCCCACAAATGTTGCTTTGCCAGTGGAACCACCGACCAGACTGGTCGTGGCAAAGATAGGCTTGTCATACATTCTGGTGTGTCTCATGGTCGATACTCTAGCAGATGCTTCCAGGTATCAGCCACGTATCAAGAAATTATTCGCCACGTCACCAATGCTAATTTACCTGATGACATTTGCCCCCCAAAGTTTATTTACTACGAACAGTGAATAAACTTTGAACGTATGACTCTTCGGTAACCCCTCCTGACGTGTCAGGACCCTTCGTGTGTTCTTGAAAAAAGCAAACCACTCCTGTCTAATCATGGCTTTTTCAGTTCCCCAGAAACACTTTTGACGACCATCACGTTTCCCCATACTTCGTAAAAGGAAAATTAATGATCGCGCCTTTTGAATATCAGAGACAAACATATATAAGATCACCAGAGCCATTTCTTTCCTTTTCACACACGCCACTACTCCGCCGAAAACCCTAAAAACCAGAGCTTTACCTTCTCCGGCGAACGTTCTCTTGCGCTTTCAAGGCTCAGACGGTGGGCTCCTTGACTCCGGAAGCTCTCACTTCCACCTTCACAACCACTTTCCCTGGTAAGTTTCTTGAAACCTCATGCTTCTAATTTCTCGTGGTGCATGCTTTTTGATGGCGTACTGTTTGAGTCTCTTGGCCTCTGGTTTTTTAAGCGCCCGTAGATAGAATATTTTTGTAGGCAGAGTAGGCTTATGAGTTGGTTTAAAACCCAAGATCAGCGCTTTTTAGGACATAAAATCGAAGTAGCATTTTGATTTTTAAGCCAGTTGAAAATAATTTTTCTCGCCCTAAGGGGAGTCGAATAAGCTTTTCAGGAAAACTTTTCACTTTCACCCTCTGATCCGCTTTTTAAACTGTTTGCTCAGAAAGACTTAGTTTCTTGTTAGAATGCTGTTGTATAAAGGCTTAGCTTTTATACTCGACCAGCGTTATTCTAAAAGCCTTCTAGACTCCTCTGACCTCACCTCCCCATTCTTCTGTTTGCAAATTTTAATGCCAGATTTGTGGGGAGGTGAGAGACCCGTCGACGACGACCTCCTCGCCCAGCTGCTCGAGGAAGAAGAACAACCAACCGATCGCATTCACCAGATACCTTTCTCACGAGCTGTAACGCCCTACTTCCTTAGAGCCGTTACTAAGTGAGTTTTGAGACAAAACAGTGCAATGAACTCGCTAACCGAGGTTTTGAAGCAAAAGTGTGACTAATAAAAGTTAAGGCTGTAATCTTTAAAAATGCGTTGATTCAATAAAAACTTCTAGTAATAGACAATTGGGATCCCAAAATAAGGTTTGAAAACCATTTACATCTTGAAATAAGTTTACAGTTGATCAGTTACAAAATCATAGATTATTACAGCCATTTTCAAATAAACCCCCAACCAAAGCAGTCGGGCAGGCCGAACATGTACACGTCGCTTCACGCTCTCCATACTCATGGTTGGTTGACTCAGTCATTGCCCTTACCTACAACACAGAGCACCCGTGAGCCGAAGCCCAGCAAGAAAACTCATGCAAAACATAACATATGCAATTTATACAATTTATCATAACAGATAATCCACACATAAACAAGTCAACCATTAGACTAAGCAAACACGGCCATGCCGTCCCCGAAGCCTTACCGAAGCCTGGGGTCTCGGTCTTCACCGCAGGATCTCACACATATCCTGTGGGTCCCGGGCCCTGCCCTGACCATAGCATCCCATGTGCTAGGTGTTACTTCCGGCCCCGCTGCCGTTCTCGGCCTTGCCGCCCTCGACCATAGCCGTTCAATTCACTATAATCATATATAGCATAAATCAAACAACATTCAAACAAATATCAATTCATTTAAATCTGCACCCTAACATGTAATGCAATAGAGGGCCATGCCCGACAATCATTTCATCATGCAACATGCAATATAGGGTCGTGCCCCGCAATCACACTATGGGCTCATGCCCTATCCTACGGGTGTTATAGTTTTCTTACCTGACAATTCGATAGTTAAGATCACCTGACTCCTTGAGCACGATCCCACCCGAGCCTTAGCGCACACCTAGGCACAAACATAGGTCAAAGTCAACACCGAACCCCAAGTCCGAATACCTAGCCTCGGGACCAATCCCGAGCCCCCGGGAAGTCCTAAATCCCCAAAACAAAGTGGCGGAATCGAGCCCCGAACCCTAGGTCAAAATCCCTCATCAAAACCCAAAAATTCACCTTTGTGAACAGTGCAGCGGTACAGCGCTCTAAAGAGGGCGCTGTAGCGCTACAAGCAGAACACCCGTCCAGAAACAGGGACTAGCGCTACAGCGCCCACTGACTAGCGCTGTAGCGCTAGTTGCAGCCCAGAAATCCCAAAATCGCATTTCTGCGATTTCTTCCCACCAATCTCAAACCAAACTTCCCCAAATCTTTACCAAACTCAAAAATCAATCTTATGATCACTCTTCATTCATCCCAAGCATCCCAAATCCTCAAATCCCAAGAACATTTATCCCAAATCTCAAAATCTACCATGAACAACCCTAAACCAGAAATTCATGCAAACCACAAAGATAGAGTCTTAGAAATCATACCATTACTACAAATTTCGACCTTGATTCAACCCTAGGCCTCCTTAGCTTGCTCTCCCTCAAAGCTTGCCCAGAAATCCCTAAAATTCCCATTAACTCAGATCAAAACACAGCTCAAACCATCAAAACCCTTAAAACCGAAAATCTCTAACACTTACCTCAAACATTGATGTGTTCTTGCCAAATCTTCAAGTCTAACCCAAGATCCTTGATGCTCAGCCTATCCTTGCTCTCCTCTAAGCTTTGCCCCAAGAAAAATGGAGCGGAAAGGTGCAAAAATGCACAAACCGACCCTTGTGAAAACCCCTCTGTTTTCCCTCTTTTCTTTCTTTCCTTTTTCTTTCTTTTCTTTCTTTCTCTCCACACCCAACACTCTCTATAAATCCCACTAAGTGTAAAGCCTCATAAAACCTATCTTTAAAAGACAAATGACCAAAATGCCCTTCCTATTAACTCTAAATCCTTTTGTCCAAATAGGGCTGTTTTAGTCATTTTACCCAATTCCCGCTAATCCTCAAGCGTCTCTAATATTTTCTCGTTGCTTCCCAATACCTGATAAATCACCAAATAATTATCCCCCATCATCAAAATAAATCTCAATCTATTTCTCTGAATTCCTGTTCATACCCCCAGGCTCGCCCCGAGCCGGGTATAAATTCCCGCTAAGACTTTCCGCTAGCCTGCTCACTGGGATCGCCTCGAGTCACAAATCACTGATACACCCACATACCACTGTGGCCTCAACAATCATCACATATCAATGCAGTTATGCCCAACATGGCCAAAATTACAATTATGCCCTTCTAACACGATCCGGGCCTACATGCATACTAACATACATAGTCATGCATCTCAGATAAACAAATAGTCATATAACATGCTTTAAATCATAACCATGCATTTAAATCATTAAAATCACACATAAATCCCATCATGCCCTCCTGGCAAGCTAATCAAGGCCCTCAAGCCTTATTAGCGGATTTGGGTCGTTACACGAGCCTCTTCCAGACCACATCCTTCTCCTCCAATGGCCCGTTCAAAGTCTTCTGGCAAGAAAAGGCCCGAATCTGAAAGTAACCCTACTTCTCGTGCCCAGCCTGGCTTGCAGGCGGGGGCTCCCTCGACCAGTGGTCGAGAGAATTTTGTTCCTGACCCTAATATACAAACTAGGGCTTGTCCTCATCATAGGAATCCTCCTGATGTCGAGTGGTACACTCCCCGGCCAGTTCGATGACCCCTCGGATGGTCGCCAACTGCTTCAGAAAATTCCCCCTTATGGGGGTAACCATTACACGTCCTACTGCGGACCAGAGGGCTAACCGTCCAGGAGGAGCGCACAGCGCCTGGTCCCGGTATCACATTGAAGCGGGGGCTTATCTCCCTCTTCATCCTTTCTTTGTAGGGGTGTCCAATTATTTCGGCGTCGCCCTCTTTCAAATGACCCCTAACGGATATAGGATGTTGGCTGCACTCTATGTCCTGTACAAACTTAACAAATGGCCAGAACCTTCACCTCATGAGGTTAACTACCTCTTCGACCTCAAGTCCAATCCTCAGCACAACGGGACGGGCTTTTTTCACTTCTGTCACCAGGAAACCAGCCGGACGTTCCTGAGTGGTACTACTCATGTCTCGAATGTGGGGTATTATAATAAGGAGTACTTCTTTACTCCGAACATAGCCAGTAACAACTTGGCCTTCGCGAGAGGAGGTAAGAGCTTGTATTTCGCCGGTCGATACTTTTCCCCAGAGTATATTCTTTCATTTTTTCTCAATTTTGACCTGTTTTTCAGGCCCCTGGTTACGTCCGACTCCAACACCAGACATGGTGTTGAGGTCCAATGCTCTGGCCAGGATGTCTGATGCAGCGAAAAGCGTCAAGGCCCTAATCCTTGAAAAGAACTTGAGGTCATCTGGCCTCCTGGCTCCTCGCCATGAAAATAGAGGGTCCGTGGTGGACGAAGCCACTGCCGAGGGAGTTCTCGAGCAGCAACCTCCTGTGCCTTCTCCCAGGAGGAGGCCTACAGGAGTTACGATCAGGGAACCCACGGGCAACCCTTCTGCAGAAAGGCCTTCTGCTCCCCAAGGCAAGGGGAAAGAAAAAGCTACAGAGCCTGTTGTTGACTTGGGAGAGTCTTCTGATGACAATGGTAACGTTATTTTGCTTTTAAATGGTTTGCCAATTCCCTGTCATATATTTGACGGGGATAGTAACTTTACATATGCTCCAAATCTAGGGCCAGACTTCTTCATGCCAGAAAATGAGTATATGACTAATAGAGTCAATAGTGTAGCGACCAGTAGTTGTAGCTCGGGTATTCACTTTATTATCTTCTTTCTGTTGTATTACTTACTTTCACCTTTTTCTTCCCTTACTAACCTCTTGTGTTTATTTTCATGCAGATATGTCGACTCCCAACATTTTTGACATGTACCAGGCCGAAGAGGAAGAGGAAGTCCCTCAACTTCAACGGAGGTCAAAGAAGCGAACTGGTGAAACCAGTCAAGGCCCTTCAGCCAAGAAGAGTCGACCAGAAGACCTTCCTCAGGGTACACCGACTGGGCAAAGTCCTGCGCCAACTGGGCGAACTCCTACCCCTCCTCCAGCTCCTTCTGAACAGCAAAACACTCCTGTTCGGTCCAATCCTCCAGCTGCGCCTGCTAGGGAGAAGCTTTCTCGCGAAGAGGCCCATGGGGCCAGGCTCGTGAGCCGTACCATCTGATCTGCTAAGGACCGACTTGAACGCATAGGAAAAGGTGAACGTGTTGGGACCGCCATGATTCAAGCCAAAGAGCTACCGGTCGACCAGATCCTGAACAGGGCTCTGAACGAGATCTCCAGCGTAAGTGTTTCTTTATTCTTTAAGTCCTTTAGTTTTCTTTAGACCTCGTGATAAGTCCTAACTTCTTTTTCTTTCATTCACAGGCCTTACTTTCTGCCACTACCGCTCGTACCCGAGCCCAGGCTTATTTCGAGCAGGTCGAGGCTAAAGTCCTCGAGAAACATCAGGTGAAGGCGGCCGAGGATCTTTCTGATGCTGAGGCTAAGCATGCTAAGGAGTTGGAGACGGTGGTCCGAGAGAGGGATGTAGCGGTGACCAAACTGTCCGCGGCCGAAGCTGCAAAAGATGCAGCGGTTAAGCTGAGGGAAGAGTACCGGTCGTACAAAAAAACTCATCTCCGCGAAATCAAGCATCTGGAGGGGGTAGTCAAGACTAAGGATGATACTATTGCCACTCTTGAGGGCAAGGTGCAGCAGTTGGAGCTTGACAACTCCAAGAATCTAGAAAAGTACAAAAGGACCACACTCCGATGTTTCTATAACTTCTGGAAACACAATCAGGGTGCTGACTTTAGCTACCTTTCAGAGGAAGTCAGAGCTGCGGAGTTGGCCCCGTGCGCTGCTCAACTGGCTGAAGAGGAGGCAAGAGCTGCGACTCCTGCAACCCCAAGCGTCGTTGGTTTGGAAGAAGAAACCATCGAGGAAGTGACTGACCAGGATGCTGCTCAGGACCCTCCTGCCCCCTAGGCCTCTTAACTTTTATTAACTATTTTTCTTTCTTTTTGAACATGCGACCCACGGGTCGTGATGTAAAGACACTAGTTTCTTTTTAAACTTGGCTGCACGGCCAGTAAATCTTTTTTATTTGAACAGTTACATCCAAGCAGCAATGCCTGCGGTGTAAAAGCTTAACTCTTGGTGCTATAATATTTTTACTTATTATAACATTTGTCCGTATGACCGAACTTAGCATAGTACTTTGCCATGATTTTTCAAACACAAATTTTGAAAAATACACTAAGTATTGTAGCATGCTTTCACTCATTTTGTTCATGTGTTTACATACCTTGAGAGTATGCTTTGCTATCGATGTGCCTTATATGCCCCCCAAGTGATCGAGGAGCTTTAGGTCCTTGGTCACTTGCCTTGACCATGGTCTGTTCGAACATTCCTGTTCGTGTGGAAAAAATGATACTTGTGATACAGCAAAACAACACACGTAATGAACAAATACTTGCAAATGTAAATTCACAAAAGGTTGGCGAGAATGACTGGCTGAGCGCAGTCCCTTATAATCTCGTATTAAAAATGGACTAACATGTCTTTACGAGTGATTCTGAAACAGAATCTTACATATACGAGCAGTTAGCCATACATCGTGGCTAACCCTCTTTGCAAAACTTGTAAAAATTAATAGAAAAATCTAAACAAGCCAGTCCTTTAAGAAGGGCTGTTTATTGATAATACTTGCGCAGGTGTTCTCCATTCCAATAGCGGAACGAGATCTCCGTTTAAGTGTGCAAGTTTGTAAGTGCCTGGGTAAAGGACTTCTTCAATCTGGTAAGGTCCTTCCCAGTTAGGTCCGAGCACGCCAGCAGTGGGGTCGCGGGTATTTAAGAAAACTCTTCGTAGCACCAAATCTCCGACGTTGAATTTTCTTTCTTTAACTTTGGAGTTAAAGTATCGGGCGAATTTTTGCTGGTAAGCAGCAACTCGGAGTTGAGATTTTTCTCTTATCTCATCGATCGAGTCTAAGGACTCCATCATCAACTGGCTGTTCGCGTCCTGGTCGTAAGTCAAACGCCGATGTGAGGGGGGATCTAGCTCGACAGGTAACATTGCCTCATATCCGTAGGCTAGATAAAATGGGGTATGCCCCGTCGCTGTTCGATGAGATGTTCTATACGACCAGAGGACTTCAGGTAACTGTTCTGGCCACGCTCCCTTAGCCTCTTCAAGCCTTTTCTTCAGGGTGTCCTTGAGGGTTTTGTTTACAGCTTCGACTTGCCCATTCGCTTGGGGGTGCGCGACTGAAGAAAAACTCTTAATAACTCCGTGCCTCTCGCAGAAATCGGTGAACAGGTCGCTGTCAAATTGGGTCCCGTTGTCCGATACTATCTTTCTGGGCAAACCATACCGGCATACAATGTTCTTGATAACAAAGTTGAGAACTTTCTTGGTCGTGATAGTTGCGAGTGGTTCAGCTTCGACCCATTTCGTGAAGTAATCGACTACTACAACTGCGTACTTTACTCCTCCTTTTCCTGTTGGAAGTGACTCAATCTAGTCTATTCCCCATATTGCGAAAGGCCACGGACTCTGCATCTGCTTTAGCTCGTTTGGAGCTGCTCGTCGGATTTTGGAGAACCTTTGACATTTATCACACCTTCGTACGTACTCCATTGAATCCTCGTTCATTGTTGGCCAGAAATAGCCCTGTCTAAGAACTTTCTTCGCCAAGCTCTACCCCCAGTGTGATCTCCGCAGAAGCCTTCATGCACCTCTTTCATGAGTTTCTTAGCTTTTTCTGATGTAATGCACCTGAGCAGTGGCATTGAATATCCTCTTCGGTACATAACACCGTCGAGCATTATGTATCTAGCAGCCCGCCTTTGCAGAGTTCTGGCCTTGTTTCTATCTGCTGGTAATGTCCCATTTGTCAGATACTCCAGATAAGGAGCCATCCATGTATCTTCTGTATGAATTTCCATGTTGGCTTCGACCACATCAATGCTTGGTTTACTTAATCTTTCTACTGGGACTATGTTCAAGGTGTCAGCATCTTTAGCACTTGCAAGTTTGGCCAAGGCATCTGCATTCGAATTTTGGTCTCGCGAGATCTGCTGGAGGGTGTACTTTGTAAACTGGGCTAGCAAATCTTTTGTTTTGTTAAGGTAGGCCATCATCTTTAATCCTCACGCTTGATATTCTCCCAGGACCTGATTCATGACCAGCTGAGAGTCGCTGTAAATATCGAGCGCTTTTATACTCATATCCCTGGCCATTCTCAGTCCAGCGAGGAGCGCTTCGTATTCTGCTTCATTGTTTGACGCTGCGAAGTCAAACCTGATTGCGCAGTGAAATCGATGCCCTTCGGGTGTTATCAATATCACTCCCGCTCCAGCGTGGGATTCATTGGATGATCCATCCGTGAATAGCTTCCACGAAGGAGTCTCGTCTTGAGGCATGGGCGCATCAGGTTGTTTGTGCAGCTCACTGTTGGGGAGTTCGGTGAACTCCGCAATAAAATCGGCCAAGGCTTGCCCTTTTATTGCTGCTCACGGTGAATAAGTTACATCAAACTGTCCTAATTCGACCGCCCATTTTAACAATCGTCGAGCCGCCTCAGGTTTTTGGAGGACTTGCCGAAGGGGCTGGTCGGTCAGAACTGTGATAGGATGGGCTTGGAAGTATGGACGCAACTTTCTGGAGGCTAGAATTAGGCAGTATGCTAATCTTTTGATCGGTGGATATTTCAATTCTGCACCGATAAGCCTTTTGCTGACGTAATAAACAGCTTTTTGTACGCTTTCTTCCTCCCGTATTAGTACCGCACTAGCAGCAACTTCGGTAATCGCCAGATAAATATACAAAGTCTCTCCTTCGATTGGTTTTGATAGGATGGGAGGTTGCGACATATGAGCCTTTAAGGTCTGGAATGCTTGCTCGCAGTCTTCCGTCCAGTCAAACTTTTAATTTCCCCTGAGTAGATTGAAGAATGGAACGCACTTGTCAGTTGATTTTGAGATGAATCTACTCAGGGCAGCAATCCTTTCGGTCAGGCTTTGTACATCCTTGATTTTCTTCGGCGACTTCATGTCGATCAGGGCTTTTATCTTGTCGGGGTTGGCTTCGATTCCTCTTGAATTTACTATAAACACCAAAAACTTCCCTGATCCGACTCCAAAGGAACATTTGAGGGGGTTTAATTTCATCTGATACTTGTTCAACACGTCAAAGCATTTCTGCAAATCCCTCACATGTCCTTCTGCCCTTTTGGACTTTACGAGCATGTCATCCACATATACCTCCATGCTTATCCCAATTAGCTCTTTGAACATGTGGTTGACCAGTCGTTGGTAAGTCGCACCTGCGTTTTTCAGTCCGAAGGGCATTACTTTGTAACAATACAATCCCGTATCGGTCCGAAAGCTGATGTGATCCTCGTCAGGGGGATGCATGCTGATTTGGTTGTAACCCGAATACGCGTCCATGAACGAGAGGATCTCATGTCCTGTAGTTGCATCGACTAGCTGGTCGATCCTCGGGAGTGGGGAGCAATCTTTTGGGCAGGCTTTGTTGAGGTCTGTAAAATCCACACAGGTCCGCCACTTCCCGTTAGGCTTGGGGACCAGCACTGGATTTGAGACCCACGACGGATAAAACGCTACCCTGATGGACCCGTTTTCTTTAAGTCTTTTGACTTCTTCTTTTAAGGCCTTTGATCTATCTTTATCGAGCAGCCTTCTTTTCTGTTGCACCGGTGGAAATGCTTTGTTTATGTTCAGGACATGGCTGATTACTGCAGGGTCTATCCCAACCATGTCTTTATGCGACCAGGCGAAAACTTCCTGGTTCTCTTGCAAGAATCTCACCAGTGCCTGTTTTGTGGTAGGTTCTAAATTCTTCCCAACCCTTATGACTCTTGTTGGGTCTTTTTCATCGAGTTGGACCTCTTCCAGGTCCTCGATGGGTCCTATATTTTCTTCAAAATCCCCAAAGCGAGGATCCAAATCTATATCCTCACTTTGGGCAACACCCTATTTGGTGACTTTACCACCTGATTGGGTTTGTCTGTCTTCTGTCATCTGCAATCGTTCTGGGGTAGCGCTCCTCGACGCTCCACTTTTTGCCTTTGTGATCGAGGCGTTATAGCACTCCCTGGCTTCCCTTTGGTTTCCCAAAACGCATCCTACCCCTGCGTCCGTTGGGAACTTCATGGCTAGGTGCCACATGGAGATGATGGCCTTCCAATAACAGCGTTATACGCTGAAGGACAATCGACCACTACAAAAGTGGCGAGTAGTGTCCTTGAGGCAGGCGTTGTACCCGTTGTTATTGGGAGTTTGATCATTCCGGCTGGTGCGAGTCCTTCTCCAGAGAAGCCGTATATGGTTTGATTGCAGGGCTCCAAGTCCTTTACGGACAACTTCATGCGCTCCAGTGTTGATTTATACAGGATGTTTACTGAACTTCCTGTATCGACCAGTACTCTTTTTACCATCATGTTGCCCATCTGGATATCCACGACCAACGGATCAGAATGTGGGAACCGGACGTGCTGGGCATCGCCCTCAGAGAAGGTTATCCCGTACTCCTCTGAGCGAGCCTTTTTTGGCGCGCGGTCCTCCACAGTCATCATCTCGATGTCCTGGTCGTGGCGTAGAGTTCGAGCATATCGTTCTCTGGCCTTTCCGCTATTTCCCGCGAGGTGCGGGCCTCCACAGATGGTTAAGAGCGTTCTGGCTACGGGGGCAGGCTGTAATGGTGGCGAGCGCTGGCATGTGGACGTCTGCTCGTTGCCACCTGGAGCTTCTCGTTGGGAAGTCCCCGAGGCCCGTACGTATCTTCTCAAGTGTCCTTGTCTTATAAGGAACTCGATTTCGTCTTTTAACTGGTTGCATTCATTAGTGTCATGTCCGTAGTCGTTATGGTAACGACAGAACTTGGTGGTGTCTCTTTTCGAAATGTCTTTTCGAATGGGCCCAGGTTTCTTGAAAGGCACACTAGAGCTTGTGGCCTGGTAAACCTCTCCCCGAGACTCGATGAGGGCAGTGTAGTTAGTGAACCTAGGTTCATAACGATTACCCTTTGCTCGTTTATTGTCGGAGGTGGAAGGCTCGTTATATGGCCGCTTCCCACCATTTTTGCCATTATCGTTGCCGTTTTTATGGCCTTTGCCATTGCCATCAAGTTTGGACCCATTGGCGGCTTTGGAAGGTTCGGCGGCCTTTTTACCCTTGTTCGAGGGTTTCCCATCGTCAGCAATGGCTTCCTCGAGCTTTATGTAATGATCGGCTCAATCCAAGAACTCTTGGGTCATTTTAACTCCTTCCTTTTGGAGACTCTTCCAGAGGGGAGAGCAACGCTTTACCCCTGCGGTAATGGCCATCATCTTGCCTTCGTCTCCTACTGTTTTTGCTCCAGCCGCGGCCCTCATAAATCGTTGGACGTAGTCCTTCACTGACTCTCCGTCCTGCTGGCGGATCTCGACTAGTTTGTTTGCTTCGGTCGGGTGGACACGACCCGCGTAGAACTGTCCATAGAACTCCCTTACGAACATTTCCCAGGAAACTATGCTTGCAGGTGGGAACTTAAAAAACCACTCCTGCGCGGCTTCAGAAAGTGTTGCAGGAAAGATCCTGCACCGAGCGTCTTCGGACACTTTCTGAATGTCCATTTGGATTTCAAACTTATTCACATGCGAGACGGGATCCCCGTATCCATCAAAGTTCGGGAGCGTAGGCATCTTGAACTTGCTGGGAGTCTCTGCGTTGGCTATCCTTTGGACAAAAGGAGTGCCTTTTCTTCTATCGTGGTCGATGTAAGAGGTTCTTCCCCCGACCAGCTGTTGCACAGCCTGATTCAGTGCGTCTATCTGGGCTTGCAATGCAGTAGGAATAGCTCCGGTCTCTGCTGCTGGAGGGATGTTCTCACCATGCTTCTCTCGACGATCATTGAGTATGTCCCTTAGGTCTTCCTCCCTTCTCCGTTGCTTGCTACCTCCGAGCGGGTTGAAGACATTATTTTGCTTGGGTTGCCCCCCAGCATCTTGTCTATTTGGTTGGTCACCTTGAGGTATTTGGCTCCTGCTTTTACCTCTATTTCCGTTCCTCCCATCAGCATTGCCCTTGCCTGAGTCAGCCTCGTTGTATCCGTGGCCATCTTTGAACCTTGATTGGCTGTGGTAAGATTGGCTGTTCCCTCTATTCCCGTCTCTGGCAGAAACGCCCCGAGCGTTAGAGGGTGGCCTGCGCTGGTCGCGATGTCCCTGTGCATTATCATGCCGTGGGGGTCCACGGACCGCAGAGCCTAACTCCGAGTCCCTCCTGTTACCAGGAGGGTAGTGATCTCTGTTCGCTTGGTGTGGCCCATCATTCTCACGGCGTCTAGGACTACGAGGCTGTCGTTCGGCCCTATTCTGCCTTGGCTGCGGGGGATTACCTCGAGCAGCTTGGGATGGTGGATTTGCCTCGGGGTCCAGTGGGACGTCATCATGGGGCATCTGAGGCTGCTCGGGCCTTTGCGGACTTGCAGGATGGATTGGTGGGCTGGGATTGGGACCCTCCCGAGGTGGCCCATTCTCAGGTTGGTTAGGCTACGAGGCAGGTGCGGCCTGATTTCTTGCCAACAGCAAGGCTGCTTCGAGGGCTGCCATGGCCTCAGTCTGGCGGCGATCCACCTCTGCTTGTCTCTCGCTCAACTCCGCCCGGTGACGATCAAGTTCCTGTTGCTGCCTTGCCATGGCTTCTGCGGCAGTCTCTTGATTGGCCCTCAGACTAGCCAATTCTTCTTGCAACGCGCCCAGGGTGCTCTTCAGCGTCGCATCGTCCATTTCCTCCTCTTCAAAATCTAGTTGCGGCTCATCTTCCGCCATTCTTGCGGGTGGAGGAGGAGGTGGTGGATTTGACGGTGCAGCGGCGGCAGTCTGGCCAGCTTTCCTTCCTGCTTTCGCCATCAGTTTTCTTAACAGCAATGAATTGTCCTCTCAATGAAAGCACCAGAATGTTGACCCACGATTTGGCCAACTGACACGGAGTCAAAATATGAATGATATGGACGAGTGTAAAGAGAATAATATAATGACGAAAGTAAAGAAAACACAGCAATTTATAGTGGTTCGGCCCCAGGATCTGGTAATGACCTACGTCCACTTAGAATTATATTGATATATAATCAGAAGTGTGATCAGAGAACTTGGGTTCGATGAGTTTCAGCACTTCACTTAAAGCAATACAAGTTTTCTAGGAGAAATTCTATCTCTCTCTATGATTTTTCAGCCAAAAGTCCCCTTCCCTTGAGCTATATCTTGCTATTTATAGGCTCATGGAGGGTTACAGAATATTGTTGCAGATATTATCCCCTGAATAGTGGGATATTCAGAAGATTGCATGAGATAAATTCGGGATTCACAAAGATCTTCCCACAAATGTTGCTTTCTAGTGGAACCACCGACCAGACTGGTCGTGGCAAAGATAGGCTTGTCATACATTCTGGTGTGTCTCCCGGTCGATACTCTAGCAGATGCTTCCAGGTATCAGCCACGTATCAAGAAATTATTCGCGACGTCACCAATGCTAATTTACCTGATAATACTCACTAAACTCAAAGTGGTATTTTAGGTCAAAAATGTTTTCAAGACTTACCAAGTTTTTATCTTGCAATATGCACAAATGTACTTTTATCTTAAGTTCCCAAAATCCCATTTTTACACTAAGTGTGAAAACCTCATTTTTCACATTTTTAACTACATACTTTGTTAAGTCATAACTTGAAATTTACTTACCCAATTGCTACCAAAATTTCTTAATTCCATATTTGTTATGCCATTAGGTATTTGTAAAATATTAGGTCAAAAGGAGTATTTTTGATCGGTGAAAATATTTTCCAAACATTGAGGTAAAAATGACCTTATTTTCAAATCCTTATTTTTTTTTCAAAACTTTGGCACTTAATTACTCTTAAAATGTTCAGTATTTTGTTACCAAATTTTACAGTGGAATACTAGGTTATGCCAAGAACATGTCCACCAAATTTTAGAAAAAACTGGGTTCATTTGCCCTATACAGTGGCTGTCCAAACTTAGTCCCAAATTAAGAATACGAAAAAAAAACAGTTCTTTACCTAAAATTTTAAATAGCATAACTCACTCATTTCTAAACGTTTTTGAGTGTTTCAAAAGCTAAAATTTATGTACACCATCTCAAAAAAATCACAGTATAATTTATTTTTATAAAATCAGTATACAGTGGATGCTTGACCCCTTGTAATTCACGGCTCAAAACTTGTATTTTTTTGTTTTGTTTTAGGGTTTTCAACAAAACCCTTATTGATTTTGGGTCCCTATTTTCAAAAATCAACATACAAGCATCATAAAAAAAATTCAAGCAACTACTATCGCCTTATTACACCATCAATATGAAATTCTAAGAATTAAATACAAAAGAAAATAATACTTAAAATAAAAACCATACAAAAACAACCATAAAAAGTAAACATTTTACCTCTTGTGGTTCTTGCTTTAGGTTTTGATGTTTCTACTAGCTTTAGATCATTCAAGACTCTTTCAAAACCTTAAACCAACTCCCCCAACAACATATATAGTTAGTTATTGAAGGATATATAGTTAAAAACTCTATAAAAGTTAAGTTTTTGAAACTTTTACCTTAGGGAAAAACTCTTCCAAGACCAAAGCTTAAGCTTCCAAACTTTCTTTGTGTTCTTGGTAGTTTAAAATGATGAGAATACTTGATAGGGAATTTTTGAACAAGATAAGAGTGATATGTGACGGTTATGGGGGTTAGAAGAGCTTAGACAACTCTAAAAATATCTAAAACACTTAAGTGTTTTTACCTTTATCACTTTGTGTCATTAACCCTAATTTAAATGTGATTTAAAGCTTAATTAATTTGGTCCACACAATTTAAAACTCTAACATGGTCGGCCAACTCTTTTTTTATGCATTTATATATATATTTTATATATAAAGGTTAATAAACATTTCCTAATCATTTGTCTTTTTTTTTTCCAAAAATCCAAAAATAACTTTCTATAACCTTTTTAACTGTTATAAAGTATTTTTAAAAAAATAAAAATTAACACATAATAATTAAATTAAATGTCTCTAACATTGTAAATCAAACAATTCCCCAATTCAGTAAAATTAAGCATTTAACACAAAATGCCCTAAAATTTCCATATACTCTTAGGTTTATTATTTTCGACCAAACTTTAATTTTTATGAATGTATTTTATGCCCAAATTACATTTGCCATAATTTTTCATTTTATTTTCTGAGATTTTTAATCTATTAGGATTTTATTGTCGGTCTAAGACCGAAAGTCTTATCTTGAATTTTAATAAAAAACTTCATAATTTGGCTAGCAATAACTCATGGAAATAAATTCCAAACACAATATAATATTATTTTAAATAATATTCTCAACTCGGGAAAAATAATCCCAACCCGAGTCGTTTAAAGGTACCCGAAATGCAAGGCGTAACATCATCGACATTCTCAAAGTTCAGTTAGAGAAAGGAGGTTCTCCTGCAATAATTTCAAAGTGAAGAATATCAAGAAAAATGTAGTTAGAGAAAAGAGAATTGTAAAGAATTGTTTATATTTTATTTTATGAATTGTAATTAGTGTAACATTCATCATTTAATAAGCAATGAATATTTGATAATATATGTTTGTTTATTTTGTTATTCATGTTAAATAATTTATTTGAGGAATAATGGTAAATATTTTTAAAATTAATTACTTTCATTTATTGTTTATATTAAATTAAATTTAAAGATATAATTAAAATTACCTACATATAAACATTATCTTTACTCACAAATAAATGAGTGTAGGTAAACATAGGTATACCAGCTCATGCCATGTGGACCAGTCATTTAGTGCCACGTAACCAATAAAAACGGACAAGTAACCCAATCATTTAGTGCCACATGTTTCACTAAAAATTTACCACAAGGCTTGCCACGTCAGTTGAAACATTAGATGCCACGTCAAAGAACTCCAAGCCATTTCTGTGGGGTCCACATGAGTTTTACCTACCAATATGCCAATCGTAGGAAATTGTACCTTTCTTGACTAATTATAGCCTACCAATACAAAATTTGTCAAAATATGTAGGTAAAATGATTTACCTACCAATATGCTATCTTTACCCACGATTAATATTAGTAGGTAAATGTCGAATTTCTTGTAGTTATAAACACAGAACCAAAATAAAGCTAGTGATCAACTACCTCCTTCGATAGAGTTCAAAAACTCAATTCGGCTACCACCCTTGATCACTTCCCTAGGGATTTCGGACATCACAAGAACAAGAAAGAAAAACCACAAATTATTTCTTAGATTTTCAAGAAGAAGAAGATTCATGACTAAGGATTTAAAACACCAAAACATAAGCACATACCTAGGGGTTTTTGAAAGCCTACCCTTCTTCCTCTTCTCTTCTCCTTCTTTTTCTTCTATCTCTCTCTCTAGAATTCGTGCCTCTCCTCTCTCTCTCTCTTTTTCTCTTGAATTCGACAGCCCAAGAAAAAATGGCTCCTCTATTTTCTTTATTCTCCCTTTATCTAACATAAGACAATTACTAGTCCAAATAGAAAAAGGGTAAGTTTTCTATTTGTCCATATTTTTATTTATTTTTATTCTTATTTGATTTTTCTCTTGATGGTAGGAAAATAAAGAGTGCATAAAAGATGACAACTCTTTTCCTATATTGACTAATAGTCATCCAATCATATCGTGCTAAGACCAAACCAAATAGGAAAGAAAAATCCCCCATTCCCACTGTAGTCCACACGCCACCTTCTATTTCCTTTTCCATTATTTTTATTTTTTTTCTAATTAAATAAAATAAATCTAATAAAAGGAAACAATAAAATCTCTAGAAAATTCTATACAAGTGTGTTGACCGAGGTTTTGGCCAACGACGTGTAGACGTCAAAATGACAATAAACCTTCAAGAGAAAAATACGACACAGACAATTTTTATAGTGGTTCAGCCCCAATGTGTTGGTAATAGCTTAGTCCACTTAGAGTTATGATTATGAATCTACACTCAAGATCAGATGAACCTGAGTAAACTGAGTTTCTTTAGTGCAGATGAAAAGAATAAAATATTTCTCTCAAGATACAAATGCTCTCTTATGAAAATTAGAATCTGAATCCCCTCTATGATGCCATGAGCTTTGTATTTATAAGCCCAGGATCGTACAAACACAGTCCCTCATAATCAAGATCTTTCAGTTATTCTTTTTATATTTAGTTAATTACAACATCTAAAATAAAACAATATGCGATTCTTTGGGATAATATGAGAGATTCCCGCGCAGGTATGACCGATTCTAGCTGAAGCCGATACTGGGATCCCTTGCGTAGCAATGATCTGTTTAGTTGGTCCACATCACACCCAGAAGGAAAACTGAAGGGCCAAAACACTTCACCGGTCGACCAAACCCTCACTGCTCGACCAAGACAAGTGACTGGTCGGCCAAACACTTGACTAGTCGGACAAGCTCCTGACCGGTCAGACAAGCACCTAACCGGTCGGAAAAGCACCTAACTGGTCGGACAAGCACCTGAATGGTCGGTCATGACACTTGACTGGTCAGTAAAAAATCTTCACCTGTCTAACAAAAACTCTACCGGATCACTCCTAATGCCAGATTACTCAGCCATTCTTTGCCATTTGTCACTTCTATTGCCACGTCATTGTTTTCAAATTTTAGGGATAACATTTTCCCCCCAAGTTTATTATATGATATTCTCACATAATAAACTTTTTTCTTCACCGCTGACGGTACAATAATAAAAAATCTAACTGTACATTTTCCCGCCTATGCAACAAACCACGATGCCATAGCAGACCATGATCACTGTAATTAACTGCTCCAATCGTGGGGGAGATAATATACCCAAGGGAATTCCAAGAGTCTAAGAATAAGTGACAATTTCCACTTTTTCCCTTTAAATAGACCCACAAGTGCTCACAATCTCACAAGCAAAAAAGAAAATCAAAAGGCTAACAAACCTCCTCATTCTCTTTCGGCCGTGACCTCTCAAAGCTCTCCATCACTTGGCCAAAAACCTCCAAAACTCCAAGGAAGGCTCCAATTTTCTCCAAGCAAATCCAAGGGTTCTTCAAGAAATTAACACATTTGGGTAAGTTCTTCTTCCTCATCTCCATTTATGGTTTTTACTTTCTCAAAGCTTAAGAAAAAACTTGTAGGCCGAAACCCCCATAAGAAATACTCCCTTGAATTTGAGTATGAATCTTTGATATATAATGTGTATTGTGGCTGTTTTGATGAAGTTTAAGCTATGGGTAAATCAACTTTGTCTTTAATTTCATGGAAATTTGAAGAAAAATTAATTTTTCATCCCAAATTGCTTATATGGGTTTATGGATATTTGATGATAGATAGGATCTGCAGAACTTCACATGAACCTTTCAAATCCCATATTTTGATCTTGTTGTTGTGTATTTTGAGTGAGGAAAAGTGTTTGTGTCAATGCTCTTTGGGATTTAAGCTTTCTCGAAATGGGTTTAGGGAATGTGTTCATGGCCGATCGGTCATGGTCCTTTTTCCTTTGAATATTTGGGCATGCCCTTAAACCAATTGGGCATGCCTTTTCCTTCTAGGACCTAAAGAGATTTGGCTTGAATTAATGTCCCACCGATCGGACACCACAGACCAACACCCCAGCCGATCAGTCACCGTGCGCTGGCTCCTCGGATGCACATCTCAAATCGGATGCGTGCACACAGCCGATCGTATTGCAACACCTCGACTGCTCGGACACCGTGCGCTAGCTCCTCGGACGCGCGCCTGCTAGATGTGCGCGCTGGCCGATCAAACACAGATGCCTCCGCTCAGACACCACGCACGTTGTTCGGACATGAAGCCAGCTGCTCGGAACCCAAGCGTTTCCCCTCGGATGCATGCATTCACCACCACTCGATAGGTCATCACATCCAGCTTGGACACTAGGCACGCTTGCTCGGACACCATGCCTATGCATCTCTTTGAGTGCGCGCACGTCTGCCCAGATGGCACACAGCAGATCGGATGGTACGCCCAGCTGTTCAGGCATCACACGCCATCCGATCGGACAACAAGCCTAACTCCTCGGCACCTTAAGCACTTTTATACATCAAAATTTCATTTTCCCTCATGCACGCTATATTTTTACTACTTAGACAAATATTTATCTAAGTAGTAAAAATAAATATTTTTCTGTTGAACTGATTCATTTATGTTTGCTTGGTTACTCACCTCCCCATTTTTATTTTTTGTAGATGAATCGCTTTGACTATAGGGGAGGTGACAACCATACAAATTCTGACACTTCCATTCTGCAATCAAGTGATACCCCTCAAAGCAGCGACTCTTCATCGAAGTCTCCTAGCAGTCGCACCCCCGAAGATCACCTTCACCGTCTTAAAAAGATCCTTCCCTGATCAGCCTTATATTTCCTCCACGAAGAACAGTTTCTCAATCAACAGGCTGAACATTCAGAAATGAGGGTGAGAAATCAAACAGACTTCCTCAGGACCAAGACACTCAGGTGGCTCGCAGGGCCACACAGAAGGTAGTGGAACGTAGTGAAGTTCGAACTGCTGCTTCTTCAAGACTACCTCACCTGATACAAAAACCCAGCAAGCCTCGGAGAAAATTCATTCAGAAATTTACTACCAAGATCAAACAATTAGCCGTTCAAAAACCAAGAAAAGAAGGAGAATAAACACCCTCTTGGTTTACAGCCAAACCCTCTAAACTTAACCCATGCATGTTCGACAAACACATTCAAGCCTTGGGCCTGAAAAGGGTTAACGTGAAATGTTCGCACCCTCATCAGAGAGCCAACATGTGACGCCCCACATCACTATGGCTGCTTTCTGGAATAACGACTAGCCCTACAAACCAACACGAGTCTTTTCAGCATGCTTTGTCCTCACTCACATGCTTCCTTGGAAAACTTCCCAGGAGGTCATCCATCCCTAGATTACCCCAGGTCAAGCATGCTTAACTTTGGAGTTCTCAAGTGATGGGCTACCGAAAAGAAGATGCATCTTGTTAATATAGGTAGTACCCATCAATCCATTTAAGCCCTCTTCAACTGTGTAGTCCCATACCTACACAATCTTAGAATCATCACACTTGACCTTCCCCAGGCGGTGTGGGATTGCACAGCTTACCCGGTCTTTCCCCTTACGGATCACGGGATTCTGACTGTCACACAACAAGCCTGGTGGACCTTACTGTGCCTGGTCTAGGTACCACGTATTCGCAGGAGCTACCTTTCCGCTGCATCCATTCTTTCGGTCAGTAGCGGACTACTTAAACGTCTCTCCTTTCCAGATTGCTCCCAATGGGATTCAGGCGTTGTCCGCTTTATACATTCTTTACTTCCTGCAAAGTTGGGATCCACCCACTCCTCATGAAGTGCTTTATCTCTTCAACTTCAGGACTAAACCAAGCCACAAGAATACATGTTTTTCCACTTATTCCACAGGCATAAAGGGATCAAATACCTCCATGGTATCGCTCATAAGTCAAATCCCGGAAAATACTATATAGAGTATTTTCTGACTTCAGATATCAAAGCTAAAAGCTTAGCCTTTACACATGCAGGTCCATTTCACTAGCCCTTGCCTACTAAGGAAATGTGTTCCCGAGCAGAAGAATTGGCTAACATGTCCACTGAGGAGAAGAATGTGAAAGAGTTGGTTAACGTGGACAATCTTCAGATGGCGGGGCTGTTACCAAGTAACCAGAACATCCTAGTAGAAAGTACCACTGAGGAAGCGAATGCAACTGACCAGTCCAACGCTGACACTGAGGTAGTGACCGATCAGTTCTCTCCCGGACCGTGTCCCTACTCTCGTAGACCAGGTGACCTTATCATTAGGGAACCCCTACCAGAGGATCAACGTAGACGTGTCATTCCCACACAGCCTGGGAAAGGAAAGACCATTCAGCTTCATAGGGATTTCAGCTCATCATCTGATGAAGAGGATGCCTTTCTTGATCAAATCCTAAACTCAAGTCCAGTAGTCATAGTGTGATGTTTGGTTATAAATAACTTGGTTATACGGGATTTATAGAGTTATCTGGAAGTAGTAAAATACTTACCTACATATTTCTCCACTTTTTACTAACAAATCTTGTGTTTACTCTTTTGCAGATTCAGAGATGTTCAAGCAATTCAGCACTACCCTTGCCCAAAAGAGGAAGCCTGGGGAGAGAAGTGGCTCAAATCCTCCAAACAAAGTCCCAAGGACAACCCCGACTAGCTAGGGAAGACAACCCGAGCAGACCATCACTATCCCACAGCTGACCCCCTCATCGATTTCTCCCTCTGAGAGTTTAACCCCCACTCACTCGACTAGCTTAAGCGAGCCTCTTTGCATTGCTGGCAAAATTGGGAAGGATTTGCTTGAGTAAACTCTTCATGACGCTGCAATAATTAAAAGCTTTGAATCTCTGCCTCGGCTCAGTGTTGAAGTTGTTCTGCACAGGGGGCTAGCCCAACTGATGAATGTAAGTATTTTATCATAAGACATCCAAGTTTGTTATTATTTGCTTTTTACTTGTAGTAACTTTCAGTTTTCCACTGCAGTCACTTATTACGATCAACCATGCTCAGCATCGAGCAGTGGACTACAAGGAATTAATCAAGGTCTTGAATGATCAGCTTGTGGACGCCCAAACCAAAGTAGAAACCTTAACTTCTTCTGAAAAGGATCTCTGATCCAAGGTTGAGCATATGGAGAAAACCATTGCCAAGCGGGATGGATCTCTTCGGGAGTTGGCTGATGAAAACTAGAAGCAACTTCAAATTAGCAAGACGTTGACTGATCAAGTAGAGAAACTGACTCGTGAGAACGAGAAGCTGAAGCAAGAAAAGGAAGCCGATCTCGCTCGCTACGGGGAGATTTGTTTCAATTGCTTCTACCAGGTGTAGAAGTTGAACAAACCCCTCAACCTCGACTTTCTCACAGAGGAGGCCAAAATAGAGGAGCTTGCCAAATGCGAGGAAAAGACTGCTAAGGAGGTAGTTAATCCTGATGGTGTCGCACCTTTTTCTCATGCGTTATCTTCCGACTGGAAGAAGCTACTGATGTTTAGGAAGGTGTTGATCAACCTGAGTGACAACCTGACCAGGGAGCCTCATAGCCGACCAATGAGCCTCCATCTGACCAGATGACTCCTAACTAGACTAGTAGACATTTATTTTCTATTTTGCTATTGTAATTTTTCTTGTATGGCTGAGCTATTGGCATGAACACTTGACTTTTTTAGACTTGAGTCATTTAAAAGTTTTATTACATAGATGCCTTATATTTTCATATGAGTACTTAGTTTTCTAACTTAGAAATTCTAAACATTTCATAAGTTACTACTAAGCATGCTTTCTCACATTCTTATTGCCCTAACATTTTATGACAATAGCGTTTTGTTTACACACGAATAGTTGATCTTAACTTAAAATTTTGAAAAAATTCCAAGTTACTTAAGCTTTGTAAAACAAGTTAGCTTAACGGCACTTTTGACTTCAAAGATTTACAGGTCAGCCTGAAAACAAATATCTTTGCTCGTGTTCTTATTGCTTGTGTTGAATTGTATACCAGTATACCCTATGTGCCCCCCCCCAAGTGATTGAGGGTTAAAAAATCCTTGATCACTTGCTACTTGATCGAATTTGTCCGAGCAGTTATTACTCGTGAAACACATTGAATATAAAGAGGATATTTCAGCAGTTAAACACTGGAAAAACATGCAACTATTTAAACGTTGGTCATTCATCTGATGGATATTAACCAATTGAACACTGCCCGGTCTTTCCACCTGAAAACCTTTTTTGTTTTAAGATGTACTGACAGTTGAACACTGCCAAAGTAAGAATAATCAACACATATGCAAAATTTGTAGCAAGATTCAATCGCGCTGCGCGTGATCTCTTTTATTACTCGTAAAATAAGGACAAAGCGTGTCTAATTACAAATCTCAAACAAAATAAAATTGTTCAAAAATAAAATGACTGGTTAACAAATAGCCAGTTCACAAACAAACTTAAATAACAAGTTAAACACTTGAAACTAAGCTACTACTCTGTAAGAAGTATTTATTGATAATATTTCCTCAAGTGGTTGCCATTCCAATAGTTCCTGATCAACTCTCCATTTAATTGAGAAAGTTTGTAAGTGTCGGGTGGTAAGACTTGCTCAATTTGATACGGTCCCTCCCAATTTGGTCCTAGCACTCCAGCTGCCGAGTCTCTGATGAGCACCTTTCTGAGGACCAAATCTCCAACCTGGAACATTCGATCTCTGACTTTGGAATTAAAATAGCGGGCCACTTTTTGCTGATGGGCAGTAACTCTCAAGTTTGCTTTTTCTCGTCTTTCTTCAAGAAAATCTAAAGATTCAGCTAGCAACTGGTGATTCTCCTCCTGGTCATACATGGTTCTTCGATAAGATGGCGGGTCTACTTTGACAGGCAACATGGCCTCATACCCATATGCCAAGGAAAAAGGGGTATGACCAGTTGCTATCCGGGCAGTAGTCCTGTATGACCAAAGGACTTCTGTCAATTCTTCCACCCAAGCACCCTTAGCTCGCTCTAGACGCTTTTTTAGAGTATCTTTCAAAGTCTTATTTACAGCTTCAACTTGTCCATTGGCTTACGGATGAGCTACCGAGGAGAAACTTTTCGTAATGCCATGCCTAGAGCAGAAATTGGTAAATAAGTCACTATCGAACTGAGTGCCATTGTCAGAGACTATCTTCTTAGGCAGACCATATCGACATATTATATTCTTAACCACAAAATCTAACACTTTCTTCGAGGTGATCGTTGCTAGTGGTACGGCTTCAGTCCACTTAGTGAAATAATCCACAGCAACTACTGCAAACTGTACTCCTACTTTCCCTTTGGGTAGTTTCCCGATCAGATCAATGCCCTATACTGCAAAAGGCCATGGGCTCTGCATTTGCTTCAAGACATTCGGAGGTGCCCTGGGTACATTAGAAAATCTTTGGCATTTATCACACTTCTTCACATACTCCATGAATCTTCATTCATTGTAGGCCAGAAAAATCCTTGCCGCAAAATCTTTTTAGATAGACTGTCCCCCCTAGCATGATCTCCACAGAACCCCTCATGCACTTCAGCCAATAAGTTTTTTGATTGGTCGGGTGCTATGCACCTTAGTAGTGGCAAAGAGTACCCTCTTCTATACAACACCCCATCCATCATAATATACCTAGCAGCTTGCCTCATAACTTTCTTAGCTTCATTACAATTATCTGGGAGGATTCCTTGCTCAAGGTAAGTAATGATGGGTGTCATCCAAGTGTCAACTATTGTGACGGGCATGGCTTCTTGTTCATTAATGCTCGGCTCTACCAAGTATTCCACTGGTACTATATTCAAAGTTTCAGTATCTTTTGCACTAGCTAATTTTGGTAGAGCGCCTGCATTAGAGTTATGCTCCTGTGGTACTAGCTTAATAGTATACTCTTCGAACTGTGCTAGCAGATCCTTGGTCTTATTCAAGTACGCCATCATGCGTAGGCCCCTTGCTTGATATTCCCCTAAGACTTGGTAGACCACCAATTGGGAATCACTGTTTACTTCAACTGACCTGGCACGAACATCTCTAGCCAAGCACAAGCCTGCTAGGAAGGCTTAATACTCTGCCTCATTATTAGAAGCGTTAAATCTGAACCTCAATGCGCAATGAATTCAATGCTTCTCCGGTGTGACTAATATAATTCCTGCTCCCGAATGATGTTCATTTGACGACCCATCAACAAAAAGTTGCCAAGTATGAAGATCCTCTCTCTGCCCGATCACACGCTCTTGCTGGTCGGGAATATCAGCAATCCCAGTACATTTAGCAATAAAATCCACCAAAGACTGTCCCTTAATAGCAGTGCTTGGTTAGTATTTGATTTCGAATTGGCCCAATTCAACCGTCCATTTAAGTAGACGACCAGATGACTCTGGCATTTGTAGACTTGACGTAGGGGCTGGTCGGTAAGCACTTTAATGGGATGTGCCTGGAAATATGGTCACAATTTGCGGGATGCAAGTACCAGGCAATAGGCCAACTTCTCGATCACGGGATACCTGGACTCTGCTCCTATCAGTCGCTTGCTAACGTAGTACACAGGACACTGCACTTTATCTTCTTCTCGCACTAGAGCAGCACTAACAACATGCTCAGTGACTGCTAGGTAATACAAAGAGGTCTTCCCCATCAACTGGCTTCAAAAGAACAGGAGGTTGAGCCAAGTGTTCATATATGGCTTGAAAAGCTTGCTCACATTCTTCCGTCCATTCAAACTTCTTGCTTCCTCTAAGAAAGTTAAAAAATGGGACACATTTTTCCGTTGATTTAGAAATGAACCTACTTAGAGAAGTAATCCACCCAGTCAAGCTTTGCACATCCTTAATTCTGGCTAGAGACTTTATTTCTGCGAGCACCTTTATCTTCTCTGGATTTGCTTCAATTCCTTGTGAGTTAACAATAAACCCAAGAAATTTTCCAGAACCTACTCCAAACGAACATTTGAGGGGGTTCAACTTCATGCTATATTTTCTCAATACTGCGAAGCATTCCTCCAAATCTCGTACATGCCCTTCAGCTTCCTTTGACTTCACCAGCATATCGTCTACGTACACCTCCATGTTCTTACCAATTAAGTCACAGAACATGCCATTCACTAAACGCTGGCATGTGGCTCCCGCATTCTTCAAGCCGAATTGCATGACCTTATAACAGTACGGCCCTATGTTTGTTCGGAAACTGGTATGCTCCTCATCGGGAGGATGCATACTAATCTGGTTATACCCTAAGTAAGCGTCCATAAAGGACAAAGTTTCATGACCAGAGGTCGCGTCCACCAACTGGTCTATTCTTGGCAAAGGAAAACAGTCCTTTGGACATGCTTTATTCAGGTCGGTAAAGTCCACATAAGTCCTCCACTTTTCATTGGACTTGGGCACTAATACTGGGTTTGAAACCCAGGCAGGGTAATATGCCTCTCTTATAAACCCGTTTTCCTTTAGCCGTTCCACCTCCTCCTTGAGAGCCTTTGCTCGATCCTTGTTAAGCAACCTTCTCTTCTGCTGCACTGCTGGATAGCTTTCATCCACGTTGAGCACGTGGCTGATCATAGTTGGTGAGATCCCCACCATATCCTCATGAGACCAGGCGAATACATCTTGATTCCTCCGCAAAAATTCTACCAATTGTGCTTTTACTTCTAACTTCATCTTTTTTCCAACCTTGACTCCTCTGGTCGGGTGATTCTCATCTATTGGAACCTCCTCTAACTCTTCCGTAGGTCCCACCTCACTATCATAATCCCCAAAGCGAGGATCAAAGTCCATTCCCTCGCTTTGGGGAACACCCTATTTGGTGACTTCATCATCGGATGCGGCTTGTTGTTCACTTAAACCAAGAGTGCTTTCTTGGCCAAACTCTTCAAACATTCCTTCCTGATCGGATACGACTGTAAAGCTTTGGTCGACATCCATCTCCTCTACCTCCTCTCTATCTGCACATACAATCATGTTGTTTTCTTTAGCCCCCTTTCGTGCTTTAGCCACCGAATCATTATAACATTCTCTGGCTTCTCTCTGGTCTCCTCGGACGCAGCCTATGCCTGCACTGGTCGGGAACTTCATAGAAAGGTGCCATATAGAGATTTCCGCATGCAAGGTTGTGAGTAGTGGTCGACCAATGACCACATTATATGCTGACGCACAGTCAACTATCAAAAACTATGTCATAACTATCTCATGTTTAGGAGCATCTCTTGTTGTGACCGAAAATTTGATCGTTCCAGCCAGTGACAACCCTTCTCCAGTAAATCCATAAATGACTTGAGAGCATGGCTTCAGGTCATTGATAGATAGTTTCATCTTTTCAAAGGATGATTTGTAAATGATTTTCACACAGCTCCTTGTGTCGACCAGGCATCTCTTCACCTTCATGTTCGCTATTTGGACTGTCACGATGAGAGGGTCATTATTAGGATATCTTACGTGTCATGCATCGTCTTCGGTGAAAGTAAGGGAATCACTTTCGTACAGTGGGTTCTTCGGAGGCGGCTCCTCTACAGTCATGATTTCGGATGTTGATGCTGCGTCCAACTCATGCCGAAGTGTTCGAGCATATCTCTCTCTTGCTTTGTTGCTATCCTCAGCCAGATGTGGACCTCCAAATATGGTGTCAAGAGTGAAGTCCACAGGCTCGGGTTGTAAGGGTGGAGATCGCTGTCTCTTAAACCCAGGATTATTATTACTTCCCTCTCCTTGGGTCTTTTTTGCTCGATATTTTTTCAATTTCCCCGACCGGAGGAGAAATTCTGTCTCGTCTTTGAGATGATTACATTCATTCATGCCATGACCATAGTCTCCATGGAAACGACAGAACTTATTCAAATCTCTCTTACTCATCTCCTTCTTGATGGGTGGGGGTTTCCGGTAGGAAACCTCGTAATGACTTGCGAGATATATCTCTGCTCGGCTGGCCGAAAGAGTGGTGTAATTGGTGAACCGAGGTTCATACTTAGTTGGCTTATCGTTTGGTCCCGACTTAGCCTTCTTTTCATTGTGGTGGTCAGACAAGTTATTTCCACGTTTCTTACCACCACTTTTTTCATTTCCACCATTCTTGGGAGGATCAGTTGATCTGCTTGGATTGTTCAGGCCCTTCTCCCCCTTCTCAATCGCGTCATCAATTTCATATATTTGTCCGCCCGGTCAAGAAATTGTTGTAACGTTGAAATTGGAATGCGATGAATACTGTCCCATAAAGGACTCCGATAGATTATGCCAGAAGAAATGGCCACCATCTTCCCCTCATCTCCAATCGTAGTTGCTCAGTTGGCTTCTCTCATGAACCTTTGTATGTAGTTCTTGAGAGATTCATCTTTCCCTTGTTTAATATCCGCCAAGTGATTGGCATAAACTGGAGGGGTTCGAGCAGCACTAAACTGCCTGCAAAACTCTTTCCTGAAACTTTCCCAAGAAGTGATGGAGTTTGGTTTAAATTTCCAACACCACTCTTGGGCAGTGTCGGATAATGTAGTGGGGAAAACTCTGCACCAATAGTCATCACTCACTCCGAGCAGCTCCATTTGGTCTTCGAATTTCCCCACATGCTTATCGGATCTGCCTTTTCTGTATAAACTGGCAGTACCAGTGCTTAATACTTCGCTGGTGGCTGGGCTGCTCTAATTCGAGCACAGAAGGGGCTACCACTCCTGTGGTCTACTGGATCGATTGCAGAAGGTCGTTTCGATAGACCTTGAACTGCTGCTGTCAGTGCATCAAGCTGGGCTTGGATGCCTTGGGCCACTTCCGGGGACTGAAGTTCTGGACCACCTGGTCGGGCGCTCCTATCCGACGCACCATCATCAAGTATTTCAACTTGACTGGTAGGCTAGTTCAGATCTCGCCCTTTGATTGGGACGGTCCTTCCTCTGTCGGCAATGACATCTCTTAGATCTTTCTGAGAGGTATGCCTCCCTAACCGATCGAACACCATGCTCCGAGTTTTTTCGGAAGGCTTGCCGTGTGGGACATGCTCCTTGCCACTGCGCTGCTGGTTGGGATGCAGTGGTGGCCTTCCTGTCTGTGTTGGGCGGTCTTTTCCTTCGACTGGTAAGTGTGATGACTATCAGCTTCATCACGACCATGCCCGTCTTTGAAGTGCAAAGTTTCTTTACCTCGAGGAGCTCTATTTTGCTCCTGTTTAGGGGGAGTTTTCTTACTGCCTGACTTATGACTACCAGATTTGGAAGTCTCTAATCGGTGGCTCCTTGAGGGGGTTCTGGAGTTCCCCCTTTAGGTTAAGGCAGTGCCCGATCGAATCCAATCTTCTTCCCGACCAAATGGGTTACTACCGCTTCTATTTGGTCCTCGAGAATTGGGTCTGTTAGTGTTTTTTCGACCAGCTTTTGTGGTCCTTGCTCCTTGGGTGGCTGCTCCTCATGTTGCAGCTTAGGCATTGGCCTGGGCCAGCTGTGTAGCTGCCTCCAGAGCGAGTGCAGCCTTGCGATGTCGTCTATCGGACTCCTCCTGCCGTCACCTAATCTCTTCGCTCCTGGCGTCCATCTCCCGTCTTTGCTGCTCAAATGCAGCCTTGTGTCTAGCCATTTCTTTAGCGAATGACTCCTGTCGGGCGTTGAATTGTGCTATTTCCTCATAGAAAGCCCCCATGGCTTCCTGGAGTTGTTCAACCTCTGGAGTCACGTCCTCGAGCAAGGCACTAGGCTCAGTCTCATGGTTTTGAGGACCAGGACCTTCTGATTTAGCAGGCTCTTTAGAGGAACCTGGCTTCTTGGAGGCCGCATTGGTGTTCTTAGGCGCCATAATGCTACGGTAATTGTCTATTTTTCTCTTCAGGTGCTCAATGAAAGCACCAAAATGTTGAAAGCGGTTTTGACCAACAACGTGTAGACGTCAAAACGACAATAAACCTTCAAGAGAAAAATACGACACAGACAATTTTTATAGTTGTTCAGCCCCAATGTGTTGGTAATAGCTTAGTCCACTTAGAGTTATGATTATGAATCTACACTCAAGATCAGATGAACCTGAGTCAACTGAGTTTCTTCAGTGCAGATGAAAAGAATACAATATTTCTCTCAAGATACAAATGCTCTCTCAGGAAAATTAGAATCTGAATCCCCTCTATGATGCCATGAGCTTTGTATTTATAAGCCCAGGATCGTACAAACGCAGTCCCTCATAATCAGGACCTTTTAGTTATTCTTTTTATATTTAATTAATAACAACATCTAAAATACAACAATATGAAATTCTTTGGGATAATATGAGAGATTCCCGCTCAGGTATGACCGATTCTAGCTGAAGCCATTACTGGGATCCCTTGCGTAGCAATGATCTGTTTAGTCATTCCACATCACACCCAGAAGGAAAACTGAAGGGCCAAAACACTTCACCGGTCCACCAAACCCTCACTGGTTGGCCAAGACAAGTGACTGGTCGGCCAAACGCATGTCTGGTCGGCCAAAAACTTGACTGGTCAGACAAGGGCCTGACTGGTTGGACAAGCACCTGACTGGTCGGACAAGCATCTGATTAGTCAGTCATGACACTTGACTGGTCAGTCAAAAATCTTCACAGGTCTGACAAAAACTCTACCGGATCACTCCTAATGCCAGATTACCCAGCCATTCCTTGCCATTTGTCACTTCTTTTGCCACGTCATTGTTTTCAAAATTTGGGGATAACAAAGTGCACCATGCAACCATGCACGTGGACACACTTAATTACTAGGGTGCATCACTACCTACCATGCACCTTGGTGCATTCAACCAAAATCATATATTCACAAAATAAATTAATAAATAAATAAAACAATTAACAATTAAATAAACACAAAATTTCGACCAAACAATTCTAACAAATAAAATAAAAATTGACAACACTGAACAATTAAATAGAATAAAGCACAAAATTAATAAATTGTTTTTGGTGCACTACAATATACCCTCCTTAGAAGGAAATTCGTCCCAAAATTTTTTCTTACCAAATAACTCAGGGTATCTTTCTCTCATGTCCTCCTCCAACTCCCATGTTGCTTTTCATTCCGTAATATTCTTCCACAGGACCTTAACTAATGGAATCCTTTTGGATCTCAGTTCCTTGACTTCCTTTTCAATGACGCATTCTGGCTGTTCATTATAACTCAGGTCCTACTTCACCTGTAATGACTCGTAACTCAAAACATGAGAGGGATCTGACACGTACTTACAAAACATCGAGATGTGAAAGACATTATGCATTTCGACTAGTACTGGGTGCAATGCTAAACGGTACACAACCTGCCCTGCTCTGTCCAAAATCTCAAATGGACCAATATATATCTAGGGCTCAACTTCCCTTTCTTTCCAAAACGCATATCACCCTTCATCGGCGAGACTCTCAAGAATAAAAACTTGCCCACTAAAATTCGATTTCCCTTCTCTTAAGGTCCACGTAACTCTTTTGCCTACTCTACACGAGAAGCATACTTTGGTGAATTTTCTCGATCACCTCATTGGCTTCCCTAACTGCCTTGGGGCCTAAAATCTTTTTCTTCCCAACCTCGTCCCAGTATAAAGAAGATCTACATTTGCGCCCATAAAGCATCTCATAAGGAGCCATCCTAATAGTGGATTGGAAACTGTTATTATAAGAGAACTCCATTAGGGGGTAGGTATCGACTCCAAGACTCTGAAAAGTCCAAAGCACAGCATCTCAACATGTCCTCAAGAATCTGTATAGTTCTCTCAGACTGTCCAACGGTCTGAGGATAGAACACGGTACTAAACTTTAATCTCTTTCCCATAACTCTCTGTAATCCCTTCCAAAAGTTTGATGTGAAGACTGACCCTCGATCAGAAATTATCGACTTTGGAACCCCATGAAGTCTCACTATTTGACTCATGTACAATTCTGCATACTGGTCCACCGAGTAAGTAGTCTTAACTGGCAGAAAATGGGCGGACTTAGTGAGCCTATCCACTATTACCCAAATCGAATCATGTTGCTTTGTGGTTCTAGGTAATCCTACTACAAAATCCATTGCTATCTCCTTCCATTTCCATTTCGGAACGTAAAGCAGTTGAAGTAACCTTGTTGGCCTTTGGTGTTCATCCTTGACTTGTTGGCATGTCAAGCATCTGGCAACAAACTCAACAATATCCCCTTTCATTCCAGGACACCAGTATAATGCCTTAAGGTCTTGGTACATCTTCGTCGACCCTGGGTGTGAGGAATAAGGTGTTGTATGCGCCTCTTTCATAATTCTTTCTTTAATCTCATCATTATCAGGAACACAAATCCTATCCTTGTATAATAGCAATCCACCATTGGACGTCGTGAAGTCACTGCTACCATTCTCCTGTACCAAAGCCTCTTGCTTCATTAGGGCTTCATCCACTTTCTGTCATTCTCTAATTTGTTCCAGTAGGGAGGATTGTAACGGAAGGTTCGCTAGGCCTCCTATCACGAATTCAATGCGGGCATTTATAATTTCCTTCTGAAGAGGCTTCTCTATTATATTCAGTGTTGAGATACTCCCATGTCCCTGCCAACTCAATGCATCTGCAACCACATTGGCCTTCCCAGGGTGGTAGAGTATTTAACAATCATAGTCTTTCACTAGTTCCAACCATCTTCGCTGTCACATATTCAGGTCCTTCTGAGTGAAGATGTATTTTAGACTTTTGATGTCAGAATAGATATCACACTTATCCCCATATAGGTGATGTCTCCATATCTTTAGTCCAAACACCACTGCTTCCAAGTCAAGATCATGAGTGGGATATCGTTCCTCATAGTCCTTGAGTTGTCTGGAAGCATAAGCTACTACCTTCCTTTCTTACATCAACACACACCCCAAGTTGTTCTTTGATGCGTCACAATACTCCACTGTTCTCCCTGTTTTCCCCCCATACATGTGGCATGACACAATGGGTCCGTGGGCTATCCCAAAGAGATCAAAGGCCCATCCTAAGCCAAATGAAGGGGGAAGAGGAAAGTCCTAGCGGCCCAATTGTCAATAAGTCCATCATTGTTCGATGGGCGCCGCCATAGTGAGGGAACCAGGACCAAGATGCAGGCCCAGCTCATCTTCCTGGTCCCAACCCATCTGTATCCTCCAGGATGCGGGTATAGGTGGTAGGGTCGACAGTCTGGGAGCATAACCTTATCAAGAATGAACCTGAGCCCTAGTGAACGAACTAGGGTCTCGATGAAAGGACCGGGACATTAGTAAAGGAACTCGAACTAGACATCCGGATAGGGAAAAATTAACCTTCCCTGACGCTGGACATTCCCAAGAACCACATAATTTGGTCTCCTCAACTAACCTGTAGAAGAGGTTACATACAGAATGTACTCCGTTATTGGGAAATAGTACTGCCACTACGCTAACAGATTCTGTCCCCAGGATCTCGTTAGAAGCCCATGCGGACCAGTCTGAGGCTACGTACTATTGTCAGCTGTAAAGCTTGGTTATGCCCAAGCCAGCCCAATGGGCCGTGATTAATGTATATTATTTAGCAAAATCCTTAGTATTAAGCCTCCATTAGCGAGCAAACTGTGATTACATCCCTATTGGGCCCAGATTAGTCCGGCCCAAGCCCATTGCACCCAACTTCCTATAAATAGGACTAGTTGTGCACTGTAGAGAGGATCCCAAATTATTGCAAGCAATTACTCTACTTAAACTTGTAGAAAACTCCATTGCTAAAAGCTCTCTAAGCTCAATATACAACTGGCTCGTGGACTAAGGCTTATTAATGCCCCAACCACGTAAAAATCTTGCTTGCATATTTTAAATCCTTTCTGTTTAGCCCTATTATCTCTCATAATTTTAGTTTCCAAAAAGCTCAGTAAACATTTTGGTGCTATCATTAAGAGCTGAAGAAAGCTTGAATCAATCTTGATTGTCTGCAACAATGGTGAACACCAGGCACACCATATTTGATCCTGCTCACCAACAATAGCAGGGCAATGAAGAACCATTGCCAAATCAGCCATTCTCTCAGGACTAACCTAAGGAAACACCCTATCAAGAGCCTCTGCCGGACGACTCCCAAAATTTTGAGGATGGGGCCAACTACAATGAGGGTTACTATGAAAAAGGCGAAGAGAATGAAGGGGAATATCCGGATCACGATGTCGAAGATGTTGGTCCTGAAGACATGAATCCCGAACAGGAGGACCCAGAAGTGGTCCGTCTGAGACACCAAGTCCTGGATCAAGAAGCCAGAATAGCTGAATTGAAATAGGCCACCTGCCAGATGCAAGAGTTCCTCTTGGCTCTTCAAGCCTTCATTGCTGCCTAAGGATTGGCAGCCAATCCTCCAACCGTTCTGCCTCCAGGAACACAGCCGCTGGTCCCACCAATTAGGTTCGGTATACCTAATAACACGAGCCTGATACCTCCTTCGGGACCACATCCAAGAGATTGCCTGTCGAATCCCGCTCAAGAAAAAGGAAAAGCCAAGATGGTTGACCCCGTGGGAAAAAAAAATCCCTAAAAGAAAGCACATCCCGTTCCAAAAGCTGGGGTTGACCGAGGGCAATTCCTTAGGAAAGAATGGATGCATCCTATCCCAGGACGGGATCATCCGTTCGATCTGCATGGGAAGCGCCCGTGGGATGTCAGGCCCCGGAATGTCCCTAAACAAACCGAATGGGAACGACGTTTCCATCCCAGTAACTTTGTGCATAAATATCACAGAGGACATGAAGCACAAGGAAGATCAGGAAGCCATCAGTTCAGGAGATGATACTTCCCGGGTAGACTTGCGGAACGACCTTAATGCCCGAAAGGAACGGGCCTGCAAGGAAAAGATTTGCCCCGAGGGGGCTACTTGAGGAATAACCTCAACGACAAGAGGAATGAGAGAGTTCCCCTGGATGATGGAATGGACAAACAGGTCATGGAACAATTGGCCGCGTTAAAGAAGGTCACAGACTGCTTTGTTCGGAAGCAAGAAGTAGGAGGCTCTGATTCCGAAGAGGAGGAAAATGAGCCATGCACTAAACACATCCTTTATATGGTATTGCCAAAAGGGTTCAAAATGTTGAACCTACATTTCTACACTGAGAACGCAACCATAGGGAACATTTATCCCGCTACAAACACCTGATGACTGTAGCTCATGTCTGTGACAACGATAAGTGATTGTGTTTCTCAATTACTTTGATCAGACCAGCGGAAGAGTGGTGGAAGAGACTTAAACTGGGATCAATCCAATCCAGGCCCGGATTGCAATCGACATTCCATAAATAATTTCTTGCTGCCATGAAGATGGACCTGCAGATCAGTGCAATGGAAAATGTCAAGCAGCATCCCATAGAGACCCTAAGGACCTATATCTAGCACTTCACGAAGGGAGCCTCGAAGACCAAAGTGGATGATGGACAATTCTTGGTGGCTCTCCAATCCTAGATCAGGGTCAGATCCCCATTCTAGGACGATATGCAGCGCAGCAAGGCGACCACCCTCGAAGAATTCATTAGGAGGGCACAAGGTTTTATCAACTGGGAGGAGGCTCAAATTCAAGCTTTTGGGTGGTATTCGGCAACCCAGTCAAGTGCCCAAACCTTTCCCGGATATGGGGTGCAGTACCCCACAAACCATTATCCGTCATCCCCAGTGACACGGGATCTGCTGGTACCCATGGGAAGACATTCGTAACCTCGACGGTTTATGGTCCCATTTTTAATGGGTACGCACTAGCACAATCTGCCCCATTCCCCGGGTACAGCATGGCGCCAGTCGGGTACAGTGCCACTCCTGGCAGAGCCCAACCGTCTCAAGTCGGGGGAACGCAAGCGAGCATGAACCCCTCTGGGAGAAGAGATCGGGCAAGGGACAGAATCGGTCCGAACCCTCTAAAAAGGGAAAAAGGGGTTATGAATCCCAATACACAGAATATACGAACTTGGTGGACACCAGGGAGAACATATACCTGGCAGTGGGCAGTACGGTCCATCACTGGAAGCCAACCCCCATGTTGAAAGGGGGAAAGAACTCAAGGGACACCAACAAAAGGTGTGCCTATCACAAGGATGTGGGTCGTACGACCGAAGAGTGTCATCAATTGAAGGACGAGTTTGAAAATCTGATCAAGTTGGGGCATCTCCACCAATGGGTCAAAATGCCAGTAAGAGTTCCGGGACTACCAGCAACTCCCGGATAACCTACGGCTCTGGGTGCACCTGGATCATACCGATCTCCCCAGGGAGGGTACGCTATGGGTCTGGGAGTGTAGGCCCCTCAGGGGGCCCCAATTATGCAAGCAACCGGACCCGAAATGCCATATCCTCCCGGAACCGCGCCTCCGCGGATAGATGGCCATGTGGCCACCATATCAGGAGGGCCGCATTTGGGAGGATTATCCTGGAATGATAAGAAACACTACCTCAGTGAACTCGACCATGACAATGATGTATGCACTTCGGTACAGACTCCGACCCAACGCCCGAAGTTGATGAACTTATCACATTCATGGAAGACGACACCTAGAATGTCCACTTCCCACATCATGATCCCTTGGTCATCGATGCCCAAATCACAAACAAAATGGTGTCTAGAGTGTTGGTGGATGATAGGAGCTCTGCCAATGTGCTGTTCAAGCCACCCTTCATCGCAATTGGCTTGACCGAGGCAGATCTGGCCTCATGCCCAATGCAGATCTATGGCTTTAATGGGGATTCATAGTTTTCCACATTCGTAGTAGTGGATTTCCCCACCGCTTACAATGTTATCTTTGGTCGTCCCGCACTGGTTGATTTCGGCACCATCACCTCCATCTGCCACCTCTACATAAAATTCCCATGCAATAATGGGGGAGTGGGAATTGTCCGGGGTGATCAAAAGCATGCCCAGAAGTGCTATTACATCTCTGCTCGACCAATTTACGTGGTTCGTGAAGAGCCTCTTGAAGAGGAGAACGCTGATCCAATCCCACCCCCGCCACCAGCACTGAGGGTGATCCAGGAGGAAGACAAATTGGATTCGTAAATATGAGCGGACAGGGCACTAGAACCCATGGAGGAGGTAGAGGAGGTGTGCATTAGTAATAGGAACCCAACCAAAGTTATGCAGGTTGGAAGGAACCTATATTCAGAGGTCAGGGCTGCCATTATTGCTCGGGTCAGGGAGAAATAGGATGTCTTGGCCTGCTCTCACTCGGATATGACCGAGATCGACTGCAACGTCATATGTCACGCCCTAAACATTGATGTGAGTGCAACTCTAGTCTGGCAGAAGCAGAGACCTCTAGGGGCAGAGAGGGCAAAGGTCCTTAGATTAGAAGTTGAGAAGTTATCCTCAATCAACATCATTCGACAGGCCTTGTATCTCATTTGACTAACCAATCTAGTGTTTGTGCCAAAGCAAAACGGGACATGGAGAACTTGCATTGACTTCACCGACCATAACAAGGCCTGCCTGAAAGACTATTTCCCGCTGCCCCAGATCAACTAGATGGTAAATGAAATGTTTGGATACAAAATACTGAGCTTCATGGATGCCTACTCCGGTTATAACCAGATCTCAATGCATGTAGAGGATCAGGAACACACCACCTTTGGGATCAAGAACGCCAGAGCCACTTATCAAAGGTTAGTCAATAGGATGTTCCAGACCCAATTGGGAAGGAACATGGAGTTCTACATAGACGACATGCTGGTCAAGTCCAGGGCCTCGAAGGGACACGCGAATGATCTGGCAGAGGCATTTGCCATCATTCAGAAGTATGGGATGAAGCTGAACCTCAAAAAATGCACCTTTGGCGTGGCATCCAGAAAATTCTTGGGCTTCATAGTAAGCTCGAGTGGAATAGAAGCCAACCTGGACAAGATCAAAGAGATGATTGAAATGCCTTTGCTACGGAAGCACAAAGATGTTCAAAGGCTAACGGGAAGAATAGCGACCTTAAGCCGATTTGTCTCAAAGTCCACTGACAAGTCCATCCCATTCTTTAATATTCATCGCGAAAGCTAGAGGTTCGAATGGATGATCAAGTGTGATGAGGCCTTCTAGAAGTTGAAGGAACATCTAGCCCAAGCGCCAATCTTGTCGAAACCAGTGGATGGGGAACCATTATACCTATATCTGGCCGTGTTGGAACACACCGTCAGCGCCACGTTAGTACGAGAAGAGGGAAAGATCCAGCTCCCGGTCTATTACGTGAGCAAAATGTTACTGGGCACAGAGTCTCGATGCCCGTTAATCAAAAAACTAACATTTTGCTTACCGATCCCGTCCAGGAAGCTGAGACCCTACTTTCAGGCCCACGCCATTAAGGTATTGACGAACCATCTTCTACTGTAAGTATTACAGAAACCCGAGTCATCGAGAAGACTCTTGCAGTGGCCAGGGAGCTTAGTCAGTTCGACATAGCATATGTCCCTAGGATTTCCATCAAGGGGCAAACACTGGCCGACTTCATCGTGGAATGCATCGGGATCACTGAAGATGAAGGGCCCGTCGATCTAGTCTCGCCTCTGGGAAGGTCTTCGTGGGTGGGGCCTCAATTGAAAATGGGTTCGGGGCCGGGATCATCTTAATATCCCCCCAAGGACATCAGTTACAGAGTGCCCTGCACTTCCAGTTCGAAGCATCAAACAACGAAGCCGAGCACGAAACCATCTTAGCCAGATTATGTTTGGCTTGGGAGGTGGTCAGGCAGCTTTTGAGGGAATACCAAACAAAGGGGGAAAGGATGGCCGCTTACGTAACGCGAGCCAGAGAGTTACTCCAATCCTTCAAGAAGTACTTCATCCGCCAAATCCCCAGGGAATAGAATGTGTTTGCAGACACATTAGCAAAGTTGGCCATAGATGTCGAAGCAGAACTCTTTGGCCTTGTCCCGATCGACCATCGTTCCACACCCACTATCTAGGCCCCCAAAATAAAGGCCATAGATTATTCCACATCTTGGATGGGCCCTCTCATCCACTACCTAACCACAGGGGGGCTGCCAGCGAACAGGGCGACCGCCAGGAAACTTCAGTACCAAGCTCCCAGAAACATCATGATGGATGGCAAACTCTATCGCAGAGGGTTCTCCATGCCATATCTCTGATGTATGTCTGGGACAGAAATGCATGAAATCATGCACGAAGTGCACGGAGGTTTCTGCGGAGATCACACGGCCACACTCAACTTGTCCAAGAAAATCCTAAAACATGGATATTTTTGGCCAACGATGAAGAAGGATTGTGTTGATTATGTCCGTAAATGTGAACACTACCAAAGGTACGCGAAGATCCCGCGAGCCCCTCCAATGGAAATAACCTTGATGACCAGTCCCTGGCCTTTTTGTAGTGTGGGGAATCGATTTGGTAGGATCGCTCTCGATCGGGAAAGATCGTGTAAAATACGCCATCGTGGCCGTCGACTATTACACCAAGTGGGTCAAGGCAGAACCAATGAGCACTATCACCTCCAAAAAGGCCCTGAACTTCGTAATGAATAACATTGTGTGCCGATATGACCTCCCTCACAAAATCATGTCCGACAACGGGAAACAATTTGACAACGTCCACTTCACTGACTTTAGTGAACGACATGGAATCATCAAAAGCTTATCCACAGTCACAAGGCCTCAAGAAAACGAGCAAGCTGAGCTCGTGAACAAGATTTTAAAGGGGACATTAAAGAAAAAGCTTCAAGCCTGCAAGAGCAAGTGGCGGGAAGAACTTCCCCGTGTCCTATGGGCATACTAGACCAAAGAAAGAACGTGTACAGGACATACTCCCTACTCAATGGTGTACGTATGTGAGGCGGTCATCCCAGTAGAAACGACAGCCCCACCTCACAGACGAGACACACACGATCCCGTCCAAAACCACACCTTACTCCAAGAATCCTTAGATCTCATTGAAGAGATCTGGGAAGAGTCTTAGGTTTAGCTGAAGATGTATCAGGGAAAGAATTCCAGACACTTTAACTCTAAATTTAATAGTCAAAAATTTGAAACCAGTGATCTGGTCCTCAGAAGAGTCTTCCCTGCAACGCAAGATCCAGGAGTGGGGGTTCTAGGACCAAACTAGGAAGGACCCTATGAAATCCAAAATGAAGTATGTCCAGGAACGTATCGCTTAAGGAGACTAGACGGAACAGAGGTCCTAAGGGCCTGGAACACAGAACACCTCCGCCAGTACTATCAGTAGAAGAGAGGGTCTGATTCTGTTCTTTCTTAATTTTTCTTTATAACAATGTACGCCCCAGGGAGATTTCTTAATAAAAATGGTGTGTACAAAACATCATAAAGAAATATTGTAAAGAAATAAAAGTTTGCACCCATCTTCATTCTTTTTCACACTAGCAAGTGACCCAAGACTACAGTGTTCGATCACTTGGGGGGTATGACCATCTGTACGAGCAAGTCCAGGAATAAAAACAAAACTGGATACAAAATGCAGAGTTTAGTCCTGATCTGGACTGTATAGACTGGGGGTAGCAAAATCAAACTCCCGACAGAATAGGATGCAAGGCTTAGTCCCAATCCTAACCCAAACATACATGATTGGGGGGGGGGGGGGGGGGGGTTCAAAATGCAATAGGATGTAAGGCTCAAGCCTAGTCCTAACTCAGACATACATGGTCCGGGGGTACAAAATACCTAAAAATTGGTTGACCCAGCGTGGTCTCAAATAATCGAATCCCTGTTCATGTCTCCTCTATAATGTCCTAGAACCATTGGAACGTGAGTCTTAGGTTTGAGTTGCTTAAAATTAGACTTGTAAATGGCCCAGGCCGTTGGAACCTTACCCATAGGCTCGAAATAAGCTAATCAACTAATCTCTGATGGCCCAGACCGTTGGAACCTAAACATCAGAGTCAGGACAAATAAATCAGATGATAGTCATTAACTCCCTAGCGGTCCAGGGCGCTGGAACCTAAACGTCATGATTAAAGTGAGTTAACTAATTAAGTCGTATCCAAAAGAAATCTCTAACAGTCCAGGTCGTTGGAACCCGAACTATAAAATCGGGGTAAAAAAAAAAAGCTCACTTATGTTGATAAGTCCGAAATGGTCTAGGCTGTTGTTGATGGCGGAAACTCGTCAACGAAATATAGATGGAAAACTCAAAGAATTAATCAAAACTTAATGAACCCAAAAGATCTTGTAGAATTGTGAAGGAAAATATCAAGTGAACAATAGAAGAAAAACTCGTATATTGCTCTTAGAATAGTCTGATCTTACAAAATTTTCTCAACCCCCTTCAATGATGAAGTGGGTCCCTATTTATAGGTGAGCTCTAATGTCTCTAGGTACATTGTGGTCCCAAGAGGACAAAATGATTCACATGCAGGCCGCAGGTGATCGTGGAGCAGGTGGTAGTGGTGCTGAAGGAGTAGTGGTCGGTCCATAGTACTTGTCAATGGTCTTGGAAAAACATTCTGTCATGGTACTATGACATACCCCAACCACTACCTTTGTAGGAATGTCAGGTACATGTTGGAGGAGGCCCTGCCATGTACCTTCCTTGTACTGCCACTACTTGTTTGGCATGATAGTGTGTTCGTACTTTGACCCTTCAAATATGCCTTGTTCCTACATGTTATAAGTATCAAAGTCTTTATTGGTTATTATGGCAGATTGCTTAGTTCTTTTTTTTTTTTACTTTGGGATCTCTTCTAGTTCTCTTCGCACTAATGCTTAGGAGGACCTCCACTTCACCCCAATGTTAGACTGGCTAGTGATGATGCGCCCCGTTGGTGGCACTTGTCCTAGTGAGGAAGATAAGGCCTCTTCAATGGGGCCCTACATAACCAACAAAATCTGAGGCATGAAGGAGGTGCCTGGTGGCTCAGGCGTGCAAGACGGTTGGTGAACGAGGCGCCTGTTGGCGCAGGCGCACGAGGCACTTGGTGGCGCAGGCGCGCGAGGCGGTTGGTGCGCGGGCGCATGAGGCGCCTGGTAGTGCAGGCGCGCGAGGCACCTGGTGGCACAGGCGCACGAGACGGTTGGTGCACAGGCACGCAAGGCACCTGGGTCGTAGGTGCACGAGGCACCTCGTGGTGCAGGCGCGCGAGGCACCTCGTGGCGCAGGCACGCGAGGTGTTATGGGCTGACATTTTGACAACGGAAATGCCCATGCGGCACCTTGACTCCTCTGGGAAAAGGTCAACTTTCCAACCATTCGAATAACAATGGGCACATTTTTATCGCGAACGTGTGCCTCTGCACACTTCCGTCTCTCGAACCACTCTCGTTGAGTCATGCTCTCAAGCATCTATGAGTGCAACCATGCGTCAAGGTTATCTAGCCAAGGCACTCACACTATCCATAGGTTCTCACTATGGCAAGGAAAATCTTGACACCAATGCTCGCCCAAACATTCTCAAGCCAAGGTAGCATGTGTGGCCAAGAGCCAACACCAAGCTGACGTTCCAACACCTCTCATCATGCCCTATTCAATACTATCCGATTAACTCACCTTACAGACCAAGGACTCCCATACATCCATGGTCCAATCCTCAAGGCACCATGCCTTCACGCATGTTGGCAGGCCCTTGAGACTAGCTGCCAGACTAGTAATACACACTGGACCTCTGTCCTACTCAAGCATAGTGCACCCTCCAATGCTTGCATGCTAACAAGTCCCATGAATGACTTCCCATGCCATCTCATGTCGAGACTCATGATTATGGCGCACCACGACGTCTCTCGAAGGTTTGGGCCATGTTCCATGCAAGTGGCATCCCGGCAAGCCAAGGGAACTGTACCCCTAAACCTCTAGCAGCACACTTCGACGCACTACCGGAGCGGCTCGGTAATGTCCATGAGTATCCTACTCATGGAGACATATGAGTCCCCTCGTGGTCCTCATATGCTTTCCCTACTAGTCCTCCCAACTAGTAGTTGCTCAAGTAGTAGTAGCTCACCAGGGGGTGGTGGAGAGCTGACACCAGGTGCTCCCCCTACAAAGAGCCTTCTAAGCTTTTAGCCTTCTATGAGGAACATATATGATTTTTGCTTGGGAGACATATTTGGCTCTCAGCTTGCCAATTCCCCAAATCTCCCAAATACGATCGTACCATTGTGTTCATTGACCCTTCAATATAGAACCTACCAAGTCTCGTCCATTTACGGGCAATATTGAAGATATTTACGAAAATGCCACTGTCGTACAAATTAGGCATCAGCATGCTCACCAGCCTGCACCCTCACGCGTGCATCTGACTGAGCACCATCATAGCTTGTAACATGCCCTCAAGTCTGACATGTTACACTCTCCCCCACTTCAATTGTCGATGCCCTCATCGATAGACCGCTCTCCAATCTTCCTGCCTCGACTCTTAAGCTCACCCAATGCTCCTTCTGAATCTTAAGTCTGCACTAGTCCCTCTACCACTGTAGAACCACCCACTTGGTGATGATCTCCCACGTCCAACCTTGCACTCAATCAAAGACCCTATGCCACCATCGCTATTTAGAATTCTCCTATGAAGTAGTAAATCTGCACTCGAATACTCCTTGCACACATGAACTCCTCCGAGTCCATCACGATGTCCCTCCAGTCAACCAAGTAGCCCTTGCAACACTGACCCTGAAGCAAACACATCATTTGATTGTTTCTTTCCTGCCAATTTTCAAATGCCTACTCCTATTGACAATGACGAAATTAAGGTGCAACCCTTAGGGTGAGGTTCGTAAACCAACCGTTCCCAACGGCACCTACAAAACACCCTTCCATTGAAGGCATGCCTCTCTTCGATGCATCATTCATGCCAACTGTAGCCCTTATGCAATATCTAGTGCAATCTTGCACATAGACTTCGCGAAGTAGTCTCTCAGACTTTTGGCCCTCCCGCCTTACTGCATACCCATGGCTTGATGTGAAATTGCCACTCCTGACCATAAGCATAACTACTACTCTAAGCTTCTACAATGTGGTCAATGATCTGACATCATTCAAAACCACTGCACTGCCTTCTGGCTTGTGCTCATGCTGACTCTCAGCATCGTGCCTCAAGTTCTAACCCCAAATCAACCTTGCCTAACTCTAGATGACCTTTTGAATCTTGACCAACTTGACTGAACATTAACTCACCCTTGAGGTCTGAAGTTGTCCCAATCCGCTATCTCCCTTCGGCATATGAATTAGTGGGCTCCCCCACTTCAAATTGGGAATAACTTCTCTTCTCGTGGTGTACCTCTCAAGGTATAGCTCGCAAGCTAACCTCTTTCTCTCGTGTGGTCCCTCGTTCCATTTATCACTTTTGAAGATGATGTTGAATTAATGCCTCAGTCATTCTGACTCTTCGCCCCTTGACATCTCTACGTTGCCTTAGTACCCGAGTCTTGCTGACTTTCACCTTAGGCAAACGCTGCACTGATATTACCTTGGTACCTGAGTCCTGAAGACTATCACCATAGGTAACTGGCTTTGTCTTTGTCTCTGAGTCTCCTGAACATCTAACGATCACATGATAACTCATCTCGATGCTTTTGTAATTGAACATTGGTTTGCTATTTGGATGTTTGAGCCGTGAAGGTCTCTCCCCCACTTCAACTGTTGGCGTCCTTGACAACTTGCCCACATGCAATAACGTTTGACCATCCCAACTCTTCATGCACACAACAAATCTAGAAGTTCACTCTGCAGGATGTGAATCTCAAGTCAACTACTTTGTGTATCACCACTGTCATTTCCCTTATGCGTGCACTGTCCACATAGCTATCCATATGCTCTATACTAGTATCTCGCCCCTCCGGGCAGCTTCTCTAGGATTCTATGGTCACTAAGTCCCAATAGCAAGGCCCTCTGGCCCACATTTAAACTCAAGCACCATCTTGGCCTCCTTAAGCATTCTTACAGTACTAAGTTTCCTTGATTGAGCCCTACAACACTCAAGAAACTCTAGTACTATTCAGACCACTGCGCGCAGTCTACTCGAACCTACTGGCCTTTGATGCATATATTACAAAACTTAGCATATCTTAAAATGCCTTAGTGTTTCTCATACAAGCTAACATCCCTGTGAGTCAACACGTCCCACTCCATTGTCTCGGCACCTCCCCTCCGGATCAGAGCAAGTAAACATGCAAACACTTCCAAGTACGACTATCCTCTGACAATCGCGGCCACTGCCACCTTGGTCTCCATGTGATGCCCTTTGGGACACAAGTAGCAACTGAAGCATTCCATGCTCATCTTAATCTGATTCCTCGAAGTTGTCCACTTTCGATCACTGTCGTGACTAACAAGCGTCTGACGGCCACTATTATGCTTCCACACTCTTGGGTACAAGTTCCCTTTTCAACAACAGTGCTCTGTGCGACTTACACTGTCACTCAAGCAAACCTGAACTAGTGAACCAAGAATACAACCTTGACCACTCGATCAAACCTTGTCTCATGTCAATGAGTTCCAACTCTTCTGTAGCGCCCCTCCACAATTGCACACAGTTGTTGTCTTTCTAGCATCACTGAACATCTTTTATCTTTGTTGGCGATTTCTTCAAAAATTCCACCAGCTTTTGCTTTATTGTTGTCTCTAAGTTTTTATGGACTTTAATAACCCTAGTCGAATCTGCCTCATCGAGTTGGACATCTTCGAGGTCCTCGATTGGTCCTTCTTCTTCATCAAAATCCCCAAAGCGAGGATCTAAATCCCTATCCTCACTTTGGGAAACACCCTATTTGGTGACGTGCTCACCTGATCAAGCTTGTGTTTCATCAGCCAGCTGCAACTCTTTTCTGGCAAATTCCCTCAATTTGCCTCTCTTTGCCTTAGCAATTGAGGAATTATAGCATTCCCTCGCTTCTCGTTGGTGTCCCATTACGCATCCTACCCCTGCGTCAGTTGGGAATTTCATGGCAAGGTGCCAAACCAAGGTTACAGCTCGCAAGTCGACCAGAATAGGTCTTCCAATTACAGCATTGTACGTGGAAGGACAATCAACTACTATAAAAGTAGTGAGTAATGTCCTGTTTGCAGGCGCAGTTCCTGCTATAACTGGAAGCTTAACTGTAACAGGCGCAGTTCCTACTATAAATGGTTTGGTTGCATGGCTCTAGGTCCTTCATTGACAACTTCATTCTTTCTAATGAAGACTTGTACAAGATATTTACTAAGCTCCCTGTGTCAACTAACACCTTTTTGACCATCATGTTGGCTATCTGGACGTCCACGACCAGAGGGTCCGAATGAGGAAATCGGACATGCTGAGCGTCAAACTCAGAGAAAGTTATTAACTCTTACTCTATTCGAGCCTTTTTGGGAGTTCGTTCCTCCACATTTAGCATCTCGATGTCCTGGTCATGGCGTAAGGTCCAAGCGTATCACTCCCTTGCCTTCCCACTATCTCCTACAAGGTGTGGGCCGCCACAAATGGTTAACAATGTACCTGCCATGGGAGCTGGTTGTAAAGGTGGTGAGCGTTGGCGACAAGCACCTACTTGTTGCCTCCTTGAGCCTCTCGCTAAGAACCTCCTGTGGCTCGTACATATCTCCTTAGGTGTCCCTGTTTGATAAGGAACTCAATCTCATCTTTCAGCTGGTTACACTCATTAGTGTCATGACCATAGTTGTTGTGGAAATGACAAAACTTTGTTGTATCTCTCTTGGAGATATCCTTTCTTATAGGCGCTGGTCTCTTGTAAGGGACATTGGAGCTGCTAGCCTAGTACACCTCTGCTCTGATTTCGACAAGGGTGGTATAGTTGGTGAATCTTGGCCCATACCTGTTGCGCTTCGGGCGTTTATTCTCAGATGTCGAAGGCTCATTATTTTCCATCTTTCCACCATTTTTATCATTCTCGTTGCCTTTGCCTTTTCCATTGGGTTTATCCGACCCGTTGGCGGCTTTAGCGGGATCTTCCTTTGGTCCCTTGTCTTTTGCGAGCGATTTCCCTTCGTTGGCAATCGCATCTTTGAGCTTTATGTTTCGATCTGCTTGATCAAGGAAATCTTGGGTACTTTTTACCCCATTCTTCCTTAAACTGTTCGAGAGGGGAGAATGGCACCTTACTCCAGCAGTAAGGGTCATCATTTTCCCTTTATCACCAATTGTTTTAGCCCCAGCTGTCGCTCGCGTGAAACACTGAATGTACTCCTTCAAGGATTCTCCCTCCTTCTGGCATATCTCGACCAACTGGTTGGCTTCATTTGGGTGCACATGACCAGCATAGAATTGCCCGTAAAATTCCTTCACGAAGATTTCCCATGATACTATGCTAGCAGGAGGGAATTTAAAAAACCACTCCTGAGCGGTGTCAGATAGGGTGACCAGAAAGATCCTACAACGAGCATCATCCGACACCTTCTGGATGTCCATTTGTATCTCGAACTTGTTCATGTGAGATACTGGGTCCCCATATCCATCGAAATTGGGCAGTACTAGCATCTTGAATTTGCTGGGGGTTTTCGCCATTACTATTCTCCGTATGAAAGGAGGGCCCCTCCTCCGATCATCCTCGATGTGAGATGTCTGGCTTCCTACCAGTTGTTTGATAGCCTCGTTTAATGCATCGATCTGGGCCTACACGACGTCTGGGATCGCTAGGGCGACTGGTGCTGAGGGAGCGTACTCATCATGCCTTTCGCACCTGTCGTTGAGCACGTCCCTTAGGTCATCATCTCTGCGTCTTTTCTCGCTAGCGCCCAACCGATCAAAGATGTTAGGCTGCCTAGGCTACCCCCAACGTTCTGGCTCATAGGCCTATTTTCTCTTGGTGGGGGATTCCTTTCCCCACCTCTTTCTCCTGAACCTCGACCAGCATTCCCTCTGTCGGAATAAGCTTCATTATAATCATGACCATCCCTGAAATTCGATCGACTATGGCGTGACCGATTTGTTGCACTATTCCCTCCTCTAGCTGGCATCTCCCGAGTGTCAGGAGGAGGCCTGCGTTGGTCGGTGGGTCCCCAGGCATTATTATGCCGTGGGGGTCCCCTGACCACAGAGCCTGATTCAGCGTGCCTTCTATTAGTAGAAGGACGTTGCCCCCTGCTCGGTGGATTTGGTTCCTCAGCCACTGGGCGTCTAGGGCTTTGGGGTGGCTGCTCGGCCTTATTTTGCCTTTGACGTTGGGGATTATCTCGACAAGCATGAGAAGGTGGCTGCTACTCAGGATCCTGATATGGGATCTCCTATTGAGCAGCATGTGGTTGCTCCAGTCTTTGAGGGCTTGCTGGCTGAAGCGGAGGACTTGGGTTTGGGGGCTATTGTTGTGGTGCATTTAGTGGCTGGTCTGGTTGAGAAGTCAGTGTAGCTTGCCCTTGGGCCAACTGAATGGCTGATTCAAGGGCGGCAGTGGCATCCCTCTGCCGGTGATCCATGTCCACCTACCCCTCATTCAACTCTTGGCGTTGGCGCTCGATTTCCCTCTGCTGCAACGCCAACGTCTCAACCGCATTCTCTTGATTGGCCCTTAGATTGGCCAACTCTTCTTGCAACACACTCAGTGTTGTCCTCAGGGTTTCAGAGTCCATTTCCTTCTGTTCAAAGTCCAACTGTGGTTCATCTTCAGCCACATTTGGTGGAAGAGGCTGGGTGGATGCAGCGCCCGAAGTCTGCTTCGTCTTCTTGGATGTTTTAGCCATTTGATTTTCTTGAAGTCTAGAATTCTTCCCTCAACGAAAGCACCAAAATGTTGACCCTCAAATTAGTCAACGACACGGAGTTAGATAAACGATATGAAATGAGATGAAATCAAAAAGAAAAATCAAATGGAAAAATAAGTAACACAAACGATTTATAGTGGTTCGGCCCTAGTTGAATGGTAATGACCTACGTCCACTTAGTGTTCTTATTGATGTTGAATCCCAACACTGTGATCAATGAACTAGGGTTCATGAGTTTCACAAGCCTCGGGAAGATTACAACCTAAGTGAATAACCACACTATTTTTCTCTCAGAGTACAAAGATCAAAAGTTCAAAAAGTCCCTTCCTTGAGCCCTTTGATTCTTATTTATAGGCTCAAGAAGATTACATGGGCCGATGGGCCTTAATTATCTTTAAGACTTGCGTATCTAGGCAATAAAAGAAATTACAATTAATTCAAATATCACAAGATTGCATGTCAAAAAGGAAGTAATTGAAAGTATGCGACCAGACCGGTCGCATATAAACGTGATGCTAGATAGATCAATGACGTTCTGGTCGATGATCGAACAGGATTCATTCTCTTAATGTCGTCATGTGCCTACCACGTGTAGGTCAATCTTGCCACGTCACTAGGAACCGTTTTTTGGGTAAAAAAATTATATACGCTTATTTCTAACATTTTCAAAATAAAGATTTAGTAACATAATTTCCTCATTATTATTTATTTCCATTAAATTCCTAACTTGATTAAACCTTTTAAGACATTATTCTTATCTCATAAAAATAATTTATTTAGCCATTTAAAAAAAAAATCCATTTATTATTTTTAATTGCATAAAAAAAACAACAAAAGCTTGAAATTATCTAAAAATACTTATAAATATCATGTTTCCTTTAGAAAATAACACTTTATTTAAATTAATAAAATTACAATATTTGATGTGAGAAAAATATAAAATATAATTTTATGTGTGAGAAAAATATATTTTTACATGTATTATTTAAGGCTTAATTTATGTAGTGTAAACCCATGTGTGATAACCAAAATAATTATTTTTAATTTATTAAACTAAACTTTCAGCCACCCTTTATTTTGCTTAAAAATCACAAGTGAGTCTAAATTTAACATTTTTCTTAATTAAAATAAAGAAAATCATACTTATTAACATGTGAACATTCAAGGTTACATTTAAAATATGATTTTAATTTATATATAGTTTAGGGTATTAATTTATTTCAACATACACACAAACTTCCTTTCATTTAAAAGACATTTCATAACTTTGACCAAAACTTCCAGTAATAAATTAAACCTTCAAAAATCACCATCTTGGAATTAAAACTCATATTTTCTTTTTAAAATACAAAAAAAAAATTACTGTAGGTATTTATTTGAGTAAAAATATAATTTTAATGTAAATTAAAATACCCTTTTAATTTGATAAAATCATCATAGCACTTGCAAAAACATTTATCCATGCAAATCATTATTTCACCAAATTTCTCTTCATTTAAACACAAAAATCAGCAAGCATATTAAGTCATGAAATTCATCATTTTACATCATGCTTCACAAAACTCATACAATAATCATACATGTTTATTCAACACAATTTAAACACAAACCCTACCATGTTTCTACCCCTCTTTTAATAATTTAATATTACCATTGGCATTGGCATACAATAATTAATCAAACCACCTTAAAACATACTCACAAGGCCGAAACATCCATAGTAATACTCAAAATATATCACAAAATTTCCGTGCCCTTTTAAAGAAAATAAATCATTAGGTCTACACAAGAACATACAACAAGATTCCTCATTTAAACCCATTGTGGATGCCAAAAATCCACTAAATAAAAAATCTCTAGTCCCTGGTTGGAACACAGGGATAAAGGTCACGTAGTCATGCTATTGGGCTCGAGCCTGTAGGCCTTGTTGAATACAGGAGATCGTCTCATGAGAAACAACACGTTATGAGTCATAAGGTTTGGCCCTGCTAAGCTAAGGGGCCACAATGAATACTGCAAGAGGATAGGTGCACAAGGCCTTGACATAGTGAGGTCCGACGTGCCGGCGCGAGGTTGACGGGCTCATGGGTCAAGATGCACTCACACGCGTAAACGCTGCCAAAGACACTCGGAACATACACCTATCTACATGCAAGGGGCACCAAATACCCAGGCACCTCACAAGACCCCCCGTCTCGCGAGCCTATCACTCGCATTTCACGAAGACGCACTTGGGGTGCTACTGGTGTCTTGCGCCCATGACCCACAAGCCCACCTTGCACCTCGCGAGGAATAGTCTCGCATTTGGAGGCACGCCGCGCGCCAAGGGTGTCGCCCACTCATGCGTCTCACCCAAGAGGCGCGCCTCACGCCTAGCGTCTCGCCCCCCAAGCCTCGCACAGCGAGGCCGTGCGCCTCGCGCCTGGCATCTCGCCCCAAAGCCTCGCACAGCGAGGCCGTGCACCTCGCGCCTGGCGTCTTGCCCCCAAGCCTCGTACAGCGAGGCCGTGCACCTCGCGCCTGGCGTCCCGTCCCCAAGCCTCGCACAGCAAGGCCATGCGTCTCGCAAGGCCTTCTCACCCGCCTAAGGTCCTCGCCCAGGTCCGCCTCACGTAGGCGTTCTCAGGGCCTTGCCCAGGTGCGCCTCATGTAGACATTCCCATGGCCTCACGCAGCCGCAACGTGGGTCTCGCGCCAAGCACCCCATGGCCTCCCACCAAGGGTCTCGCGCATGAAGGCTCCAAGGCAATGGTCTCGCAAGGTGAGATCCTAATCACATGAATAAGCGTCATGCCACACCGCACATGCAGCAGGCCCCATTGAAGAGGCCTTACCTCCTTTCCTGAGGAAAGCGCCACCAATGGGGCATCATTCTCCCTGTGAGTCCCATAAGATGTAAAGTCAGAAAAGGCCTCACAACGATTCAACATGAAGTCAGGAGAGACACGGAGTGAGCCTACAGACCAAGAAGAGTCAGAGTACGGATAAGGTGTTCATGCCAGACAGGTAGTGGCAGTACAAGAATGGTACATGGTCAGGACTCCCTCAACACGCTTATGAGGTCCGTACCAGACAAGTAGTGGAGGCATAATAAGTCACCAAGACATGAGCACTTTTGCAGACCTCTGACACGTACTGGAGCGGACCACCACTCTACCAGCACCACTACCACCTGTGGTGTTAACTTTAGCAGTGTACTCATGTACTATTTTGTCCCGAGGGACCACCATGTATATGGGGGCCATTAGAGCCCAGCTATAAATAGAGCTTGACCCTTCAGAATAGGGGGTTGGAAAATTCATTGTGGGATTGAAGCTATTAAGCAATATACAGTTTTTACTCCATTGTTGATCTGTGTTGATCCTTCCATAAGTCCATTCTTAGTTCTCATCTGAATATCACTTTACTTATCTTTGAGTTTTCCGATCTAATTTCGTTGACGAGATTTCGCCGTCAACACCCATCATGCTATCAAAAATATCATAATCATCTTTCAAATCCAAAGGTGATTTCAAAGCTCAAGAGAAAATAGGAACACTATAGAACATGAATCCAACATAACAACATAAAAAATGATAGGAATTCCCTACATTATGCTTGGTCAAAACCCCCATGAACATGAACATAAAATACCAAAATCATCATACATCATATTAAAGTATCTAAAAGACCACCTAAATCAACACATAGAAAAATTCAAATTGAAACCAAAACATCGAAAATCCATTAGATATAAACAAAAAACCAAAACAATGCTAGTGATCAACTACCTCCTTTGATAGAGTTCAAAAACTCAATTCTGCCACCACCCTTGATCACTTCTCTAAGAATTTCGAACATCACAAGAACAAGAAAGAAAAACCACAAATTATTTCTTAGATTTTCAAGAATAAGATGATTCATGACTAAGGATTTAAAAACACCAAAACATAAGCACATACCTAGGGGTTTTCGAAACCCTACCCCTCTTCATCTTCTCTTCTCCTTCTTTCTCTTCTCTCCCTCTCTCTAGCATTCGTGCCTCTCCTCTCTCTCTCTCCTTCTCTTGAATTCGACAGCCCAAGAAAAAATGGCTCCTCTATTTTCTTTATTATTCCTTTATCTAACCTAAGGCAATTACTAGTCCAAATAGAAAAAGGTTAAGTTTTCTATTTGTCCATATTTTCCTTTATTTTTATTCTTATTTGATTTTTCTCTTGATGGTAGGAAAATAAAGAGTGCATAAGAGATGACAACTCTTTTTCTATTTTAACTAATAGTCATCCAATCATATTGTGCTAAGACCATACCAAATAGGAAAGAAAAATCCCCCATTCCCACTACAGTCCACACGCCACCTTCTATTTCCTTTCCCTTTATTTTTATTTATTTTTAATTAAATAAAATAAATCTAATAAAAGGAAACAGTAAAATGTGTAGAAAATTCTATACAAGTGCACCATGAAACCATGCACATGCACACACTTAATTACTAGGATGCATCACTACCTACCATGCACCTTGTTGCATTCAACCAAAACTCATATATTCACAAAATAAATTAATAAATAAATAAAACAATTAATAATCAAATAAACACAAAATTTCTACCTAAAAATTCTAACAAATAAAATAAAAATTCACAACACTGAAAAATTAAATAAAACAAAGCACAAAATTAATAAAAAAAATTGGTGCACTACACTACTAGGCGTCATATTAGCATAGATGAAATTCAACCAAATTCTTTTTTCTCTTGTCAAAAGGTTAAAGTAAAAACATATTCTAACTGTCCCATTCAAAGTCCATTGACTTCCAACTGGAGTCAAAGCAGTGAAAATTGTATCCTAGGTACTCTCCTCACACAAATTATTTTTAAGATCCTAATAATCATCATTGTCACGTATAGGCAACCTAAAGAAACCATTTATGGTTTTGCTATCAAAAGAAACAGTTTTCCCTCTAACTATTGTTTGCCAAGTATAGTAAGGGTCATAGGCATTGGCATAGAATTCCTTAAAAATGGGTATCACATCATGGATAGGTGGAGAACAAAAATACTTCTAGTGGTGGGTATTAATAACAAGACATATTAATCAGGGACAATAAACTCTCCGTGAGCATCAATGGCAAACCCTCTCTCCGGAATCAAATTCCTATTCTTTCCTATTTTATACCTAGACTTAGCACTAGCATTGGTAAATCTAGATGTAGGCTCTATGTTGGGATCTTGGGGTTCATGCAATTGTTCTTACACTTTCTTATTCCTTTTCCTAGAGGGTTCCATCTCAACAAGAACAATTCACTAAATTCACACAAAGAATTAAGCTCAATTGGCACCAATGATATTCAAAAATTCCTCACAACCACCCAAACAAGTTCAAAGGATATCCACAAAATGCAAGAACAAGGGAAATTGCAAGTAAAAATTGATAAGTCCCAATTTAATGACCTAAAATGAAAATTACTCAAATTACACTATCGTTGTCAAATAAAATAAATGCCCAGAGAAATTCATGCTGTATATGATCAATAAACACTCATAGGAGCATCCATTTCAAATTACTTCCATCAATTCATCACAATTGACAAAATCCCCAATTTCATGTCCTAAAAATGTCAAAATACAAAATTCTCCCAAAATACAATAAAACTCAATGAAATAGATAGCAATAATCCACAAGCTTCACAATAATGACTTCAATTTCATTCTAGTTTTATCATAACATCAAAAATTGCAAAGCCCTCAATTTCTAGGTCAAAACCCCCAAAATCCACTCAATTCTTCAACAATCCACCAACATTCCTCAATAACAAGTACAATAAGGCAGTTAATCTACTACAACAACAAGAAATATGAAATTAGAAATAAGATACACATCAAGAACATATAAAGTTTTGAATTCTTGACAATGAACTTAAAAAAAAATCCCTTGGGGGAGAAGGATGTTGAAGAAAATCTACAATGTGACAAAGATAGAGCCCCAAAACAATGTTTGAATGAAAGTTAAGAGAATAAACACATGCCAAAATGCTGCAAATGGCTCGAACCCAGGTGAGAGAGTGGAGAGAACTCGCAGAAAAAGAGAAGGATTTTTTTTTTTAATAAAACTAAAAAAAATCATGTTTTGGAGAGTTTTAAAACTCTCTGACCAGGCAAGCATGGTCGCGCAATAGGGTAGCACGATCACTACTCTCTCTGAATGGCCGTTGTGAATGGCGTCTGGCACAGTCGCGCTGTTGGGCTTGTTTGCCCTGGGTCTCTGTGGGTGCAGTCGCAGCATGGTCTAGTGCGATCGCGCCACATACTCCGAAATGGCATTTTTTCAATTTTTTTTGTAATAATTTTCACAGTTAAAAAATTACAGAATAATAAAAACTAAGCCTAAAAAATGAAGTAAACAAAAATAAACATCAAAATAAGTCCCAAAAATTCAATTTTTCATAAATAAAAACTAAAAAAAAATTAAAAATAACAATTGGGATGCCTCCCAAATGCACTGTCGTTAATGTTATTTAGCTGGACGCTGAGCTCCTCGTTAGATTCAACTCGGGTCCAGTCCACCCGTTAAGTCATTGAGGGCCATAGTGTCATGAGTGGACGCTCGTCTCTAGATATTGCAAAATTTTGGAGCTTTCCACCACTCATGTAACATTCGAGCTTTTCCACCAAAGAAACTTTTCAAATGATGATGAACTGTTTGAAGATCACATTGAGCCACAGACCTTTTCTTAGTGACTTCCAACTCATTACCCACTCCTTTCACAAAATCAACTCCACATTGAGCTGGAAAAACATAAATGTTACCTCTTCTTATTGCACTCGCAGCTTCAACTCCCATTTTTGTACATCGATTAATGCCCTAGCTGTAACTAATAATGACCTTCCAAGAATAATTGGGATATTAGTATCTTCCTCCATGTCCAAAATAATGAAATTTGTAGGGAAGATGAATTTATCTACCTTTACTACTACATCCTCAATCAGTCCACGAGGATGTTTAACTGAGCGATATGCCATTTGAAGTGTCACTCTAGTTGGTCTCACTTCCCCCAATTTCAATTTTTGATAGATAGATAGATAGAGGCATTAGAATCACACTTGCCCCTAAATCAAAAAGTGTTGTCTAAATAACCACATTCCCTATAGTCCAAAAAATGGTAAAACCACTCGACTCTTTAAGCTTTGGAGGTAGTTTCTTTTGGATTATTGCACTGCACTCCTTAGTAAGTGCCACAGTCTCATAATCCTCCAATTTTCTTTTCTTTGACAAGATTTCTTTCATAAAATTCACATAACTAGACATTTGCTCAAGTGTCTCAATAAAGGGAATGTTGATGTGAAGATTTCAAAAAACATCTAAAAACTTAGAAAACTGCTTGTCAAGTGTCTTCTTTTGAAGCCTATGAGGATATGGAATCTTGATGTGGTGCTCAAAACTTAATGGTGACTGCTTTTTCTCAAGTTTCTCATTAACCTCTTCTTCTACTTTACCCTTATTCTCATCAACCACTTTCAGTAATGAAATAGACTTCTTAACTGACTCTTCTAATTCCTTACCACTCCTCCAGGATATCGCATTGCATTGCTCCTTTGGATTCAATGTAGTATTACTTGGCAAAGTCCCTTGTGGCCGGTTGTTCAACATATTTGCCAATTAACCAGCTTGACTCTCTAGATTTTTTATGGATGCGCGAGTTTCTGTCATGACTAAGTTTAAGTGTTGGTTAAGGTCAACAATTCAGCTTGTAATTCATTTGTCTTCTCCTGAGAAACTAGTGGTACCAGTGGCTGTGATGTTGCTTGAGGTGGAGCTTGAGATATGGGCTGCTAAAATTGTTGTTGAGGGCCTTGATTATTTCTCCATGAAAAATTGGGGTGATTCCTCCACCCTGGGTTGTAAGTGCTGGAGAAAGGGTTGTTGGCTTGCATATTAAAATTTCCCATCATATACACTTGCTCCATAGGAGTAAAATTTTTTACCTCTGCTGCCATACAACGATCAAAATGATGAGAACCCCCACACATTTCACAAATCATATGTATCTGCATCACTTGAGCTGAGATATTGTTTTTCTGCAATAGTTTGATTAATATGGAAACTTGAGCAGTTAAAGCTATGATAGCATCTAGTTCATGAACCCCAGCTACTTTTATCTTACAAGTGGCTCTCTCATTAGCCCATTGGCAGTTATTCATGGCCATTTGTTCCAACAACGCATAAGCCTCACTTTAGTACTTTTACCCATGAAACCACCCCTTGCTGCAACATTTATGATTGTGCGAGTAGTACCACACAACCCATTGTAAAAGTTATGGACCAACATCCACTTTTCAATAGCATGATGGGGACACTTCCTTAACAGTCACTTGAAACACTCCCAATCATCATATAATGATTCACTATCACTTTGTGCAAAATTATTAATCTCCCCTCTTAACCGGGCAACCTTGGATGGAGGGAAAAATTTGGCGAGGAACTTTTGATGTGTAATAAAGATAGATTGCAAGGAAATCAACCAACTCTTAGCTCGGTCCCTTAGTGAGAATGAGAACAGCCTTAATCTTATTGCATCATCCCTCACCCCATTCATCTTAAAATTTGCACACAACTCGAGAAAATTGGCTATGTTCAAATTTGGTTCCTATGTAGGTAGGCCACCAAACTGGATAGTAGATTGGACCATTTATAGAATTGATGGCTTGATCTCAAAATTATTAGCAACAATTGTAGGTGGTCTGATGCAAGAATTGTAATGTCCCAAATTCCCTAATGTTTCTTAATGCTTGGATTAGGGTGATTATATGCATGATTATGTGAGGTATATTATTATATGATGATAATTGCATGCATGTCGGCCCATTTCTTATTAGAAGGGCATTTTCATAATTTTGACCCGTTAAGGGCATAATTGTATATTTATGTGCATGTTTGTGATTTATGGGTGAGATCACATTATTATGTGGATATGTTTGAGCTATTTAGCATGAGACAATCCTAGGATGCAAGTTAGCAGTTTGGTCATTATGGGGTTAATTTCCGGGCTCGGGGTGAGCCTAGGGGTAAATTGGTAATTAGTACATTACTAGGAATGAATGGGAAATGAGTTATGATTAAATAAATATTTGAGGATATTGGGAGTAACGGGAATTGGAGGATGTTAATTATGATTAACGGGATAGATGGGAAATGACAGTTTTCCCTTGTTAGCATTGAAGGATTAGAAAGGCCCTAGGGGCATTTGGGTCATTTTGACCATTAGATATACTTAAATTCAGCTGGCTGTAGAAGGTTAAAGAAAAAATAGAGTTTTCCTCTTCGCTCTCTCTCTCGATTGTTTCTCTCTTTTCTCACGGATTGATATTTAAGGCAAAGTAAGGATTGAAGCTTGAAGGTTTAGGATTGTGTTCAACAGCTGGATGGGTTCAATTTTGTGTTTAAGGTAAGGTTTTTAGCTTGATGTTTCAAGGTTCTTACTCTGTTTTTAGGATAGTTCATAAGCATGATACTTTGGTTGTTTAATTGGATATATGGTGATGTTTTAAGTGTTTCTAGGCTTGGGTTTTGTTGTTAAATTGGTGGATATGTTGTTGTAATGTTTAATTAGGATATTGGTATTGGTTGGTGAAAATTTGGCTAAGTTTTAATTGAGAAAGATGCAGGGGAGTTGGGTTCGTGGGGTCAAGTCATGACCGAGTTCATGTAAGTCATGACTTGAATGTGTTCCAGAGCCTCTTTGGTCTCTGTCTAGCATGCACGCCGCGACCCACAGGGCTAAGTCGCGACTCGCACCTGGCACCCAAGACAGGGGCTCTCTATCTTGGGGGCGTGTCGCGGCCCCTGGGGGCCAGGTTGTGGCCCGCCCATCCTTTTGTGCTAGGTTGGGATTTAGCTAGCCTTTAAGCGTGGGTTTCCATTCCTCTAAGCTCGGGATTGAATCTACTAACCGTTTTAGTAGGATTTGAGGACCATGGAGAGGGGTTTTAGAAGATGAATCTTTTATTGTTTATTTTATTGATGTGATTTCATATTTGGTTATGACTAGGTGACCGCTAAGGGACTTAAGGAACGATCGTTCTCGAGGGTTGTTCTTTTATTATTTCATGCTCGAACCAGAGGTAAAAAAGTTGTACCCAGTATGTGACATGCATGGTTATTGATGAAGCATGTTGAGTGCTCTATTTATGGACATTGGTTGCATTGTAAATGCTTGGCTGCTCTGCTTACTTGTTAATGGCACTAGATTATTAGTCAGAAACGACAGTGGTGTTTAGTATGGGTCGTGAAGTTTTGAATTATCAGTCATGATCAAAAATAGTATTGAACACTGGTCGTATGGTATTGGCTTATAAGTCAAGAGTGGCATTAGCCTGTTTAACGCAGGCCGAATTGATTAGATCTAATCAACAAGAGCATCAAATACTTGACTGACATATTGGTTGAAGAAAACTAAAGCGCTTGTCTAGTTTAAAGCCTAGTTATTTAGAGCTAGGGCCAAAAGGATCAAGTGACTGAAATGTCACATGGCTTTGGGCGCGTAACCTCAGAGAGAGACTTATAAGTCATTTATTCAAAGAGACTTATTAGTCATCTATTCAGAGAGACTTATCAGTCATCTATTGAGAGAGACTTATTAGTCATCTATTCAGAGACTTATTAGTCATCTATTTAGAGTGACTTATCAGTCATCTGTCTAGAGAGACATATTAGTCATCTTCCCAGAGAGACTTATTAGTCATCTACCCAGAATGACTTATTAGTCATCATCTGATTAGGGTTGCAATCCCCATAATCAATTATTTATAACGTATACATGGAGTAATAAGTTTTCTTGCTGAGCCTTGGCTCACGGGTGCTATGCGGTGCAGGTAAAGGGAAAGAAAAGCTCACCCAGCCTGGAGTGGAGAGCTTAGGTGGCGATGTTTACATATGTGGCCGCTTGACCACCACGACCAAGGTGTTTCTCAGGGGAACTAGGGTTTAACCCTATTTTTGCCGCATAGGTCGGCGGGTTGTAACTTTTATGCTGTAATGATCATTTTGGATTGTAAATAACTTTGTAAACATTTTTATGGGCCCATGTACAATTTAACATTTTAAATAAAATATATCCATTTCTTTTTACAAAGATTTTCACCTTGGCCTGTTAATAACACCTAGATCCATGTTTACAACCTAATGAATCGCTTAGCAAGTTAAGCACTATTTAAAGTACACAGTGTGACGTTCTTGGGCTATCCAGTGCGTTACAACTTGATATCAGAGCATGCCAAGGTTTAGGGTTCCTGTAGACTGGTTGGGCATGCACACTCGCTACTGAAGACAAGCTCGACTCTTGATTTCTTAACTATTTATGTGGTTTGGTGTTTAACATCTTAAATAGAATACAAATGCTTTACCTGGATGCATATGATACACAAATATGGCTGGCCCTTGACTGCTTCATGATGAGCAAGAACGTGCTTATTAGCACTGATATTGCTAGAACATACTTATTATCATTGTCAAGTGCAAAATGTTAAATGTCATGACCATAAATTGACATGTTTATCGGTATGATTGTGGAACATGGATGAATATCTGTTTGATCTTGGACCATGAGGCAGGAAGAGGTTTAGTTATCACTACCTAACTGGCTGTATTGACTATTGCAGCAAGGAATAAGTTTATAATATGATTCCAAAGTAGGTAGACTCATCAGCTGGCTAGGAAGATCATGGATAGAATGATAGACAGGGTTAGGAAAATGACCATAGTCAGATCCCTCAACCAGCTCTTGATAACTAGCAGCAGCTATTTGCTGATTTGCAAGCCAAATATATGAGGCAGGAAGAAGAAATTTGCCTCCTGAGACAAAAACAGGTTCCTGCAGGGAACATTTTACCAGAGGCACCACCTGTAGCGGTGCCAAGAGTTGAGCAATTGCCAAAAGCTGAAAGTAAATGGGAACCTCTTTATGAAATGTTTAGGAAATATCACCTTCCAGTTTTTTAGGGAAGTGCAGATCTAGCTAAGGCTGAGCAATGGATGAGCATGGTGACCACCATCATTGACTTTATGAGGGTGTCTGGTAACGAGAGGGCGTCTTGTTCCACTTACATGTTTCGGGAGGATGCCCGAATTTGGTGGGAAGTAATATCCCAGACCAGAAATGTAAATGCCCTAAGTTGGGAAGAGTTTCAGACCCTGTTCAATGAGAAGTATCATAATGATGCCATCAGGGCTGCAAAAGCTGGAGAGTTTAGCAAGCTGATTCAGGGGAGTCTGTTAGTGACTGAGTATGTTTAAAGTTTGACAGACTGACAAAGTTTGCAATGGAGCTGGTGCCCACTGATGGGACTAGAAGGGAGAGATTTCTCCAGGTGATATAGCGTACACTGCACCAAAAATCACTTTCCACAACACATGAATATAATACTATTGAAAAAGTATTATATTTTCCTGGCATAAGAATAAGAAGCGGCAAAAGGGCCTAAACTTAAAATGTCTCCCGCCTCTTCTCTCACTAAAAAAAATGAGCCCCAATTTTCTTTTCTCATTTCCTTTCTCAATACCCCAAAACTGAAATCCCCATTTCTCAGCAGAGGTTCATTTGGGTTTCCTCAAATCCCCATTTCTTTCATTTCCCAAAATCCCTAACTCATTTTCCCCCAAATTATTCTGCTTCCTCATGCACGCCAGCTGGATGCTCACCCCGCCTGTGAAGGTTCTCTCCCCTTCATCTCTCTAACTTTGCTCTCTCAGGTGTGTCTTCTCCATCTCTCTCTCTTTGGTTCTTCTCCTCCATGGACAACATCTCTCTCTCTCTCTCTCAATTTTTTTTTGGGCTCACCAAGTATGTGTGTGAATCTCCTCTGTCATTTTGGTTATATATATATATGATCAAAACTTCTCCTTCGTCCCTCTTTCAGCAGGTAATTTTATTATATGTCTTGCTTTTTTGTTTTCTCTGTTTTATATATATATGTCATTTCAGTTTTATGTATATGTTTTATATATATGTAAGTTTATTATATGTTATGTCGGTGTTATATATATATGTATATAAGCTAATCTGTTTATTGGTGGGATTGGTATTTTGTGTGCATATTTGTAAAAGCTAAGCATTTGCATTTTATCTTGTTTTGATTTTCTTGATTTTTTTTCTTTTCAGATTTGTTTTTTTCTTGGGCTCTCAATCTCTACCTCTCTAACTATTCTCTTTTGCTCATAGGTAAAATAATATATATATATATATTAAGTTTACTTTTTTCAATGAGATTTGAAATTTTTTCTTGTGTTTGGGTGTGGTTCAGATACAATATCTCAAATTTGCTGGGAGTTTTGGAGTTCAGCCATGAGAATAATTGGGGAGTTTTTAACTAGGAGTGAAATAGAACTCAAAGTGTATGACATATTGATTTAAAGAGAAAAACAGAGTTGTTTTGGAATTTTGAATGCAGTGGTTAGTTGTTTATCTTATGTTTTTGGACACAGCTGGATAACATAGCAGATTTGTATCTCTCTCTTTCTCTTCTTACGTTTCAAGTGTGTTAAATGTAAAGGTTCAAAATGTCAATGGTCTATTATTAATTAGCTTTAATGGTCATGTTATGTCTACAATTTAGGTGGTTTCAATTATTTGTGTTTTCAATTTCTATGTATGTGGTTGATGTACATAACATTTTGAAGTGGTACAATCCGGTATGAGAACCAAGAATTTCATGAACAAAAGAAAATTCTTTGGTATTCCAAATAGGGTAACAAAGATGTTGAAGTGCATGCATTCAGGGGAGCAAGTGAAAATGGATGAAATTGATCATTCATCAGACTCTCTGGCCGCTAGGGACTATTCAGCAAGTGGGTATTCGTCTCGTCCAGGAGAAGCGGATCCAAAGGTTGATAATAGCAATATTTAAGAGGCTGAGTCCTCTCTTCGTGAAAGTGGTTATCTAAACTATGAGGTCCGTTTTTTCTTAATTTTTTTCGTATATTCTATACTTGCATATTCTTGTGGTTCACTAGTTTAAGTTGCACATCTCTCAACTTTGTTGCTCTAGTGTGTCACTTTCTATTTGAGTAGTCAAGAAGGCTTTTTTGCTGACTGAAATCTTCCATGAATTGAGACATATATTATCTAAATTCTAAACGGTTTATTGTGGAGCTGAAATTGCTGCGGTCATAGTTTATAGAGACTTAACTGAAAAGTATTCTAATTTTGGAATTCTTTCTAAGCTTACATGTTATAGAATGTGCTTGACTATTGGCTCTAACCTCAAGAAGGGCTCCAACGCTAGGAAATTAAGTGAATAATTTTTATTTTTCTACAGTAATTCTCATCGTAATCTTGCAAAGCCATAAGAATGCATTGGAAAAACATATTGTTCTGCAAAATTGTGGCAATATTTGACCATTCAATTGCAGTTTGGATGATGATTTTTTGTGGTTTCATGGTTTATAGGAAGCAAGAGCTCTACTAGGAAGACTTGAGTATCAAAAGGGTAACATAGAAGCTGCACTTCATGTCTTTGAAGGAATAGACATTGTTGCAGTGACTCCTAGGATGAAAGTATCCATTTCTAGAAGATCTGAACAAAATAGACGCCATTCACAGAGTGATTCTGTCCCACCTATGTCCATGCACGCTATTAGTCTGCTCCTTGAAGTTGTTCTTCTCAAAGCAAAATTGTAACACCCCAATTTGCTAATAAGGTTTACGACCTTGATTAGCGTGCCTAGAGGGCAATAAGTGAATAAACATGATAATATACGTGAATTTGAATGAATATGTGATTAGAATGCATGTTTAGGTGGTATAAATATGCATGTGGACCCTGTTTGTATGTTAGGGGTAAATTGGTAATTTTAGCCCGCTGAGGGCATAAATGTGATAATTGTATTATGTGATTTGTACCACGTGAGTGTGGTGATATTAATTTGATGCACGTGCCGAGACGGTCCTAGGGAGCTAGTTAACTTAAAAGTCACAACAGGATTTTATACCCGGCTCGGGAGGAGCTTAGGGGTACTTTGGGAATTTCGTAAGTTGATTTGAGAATTAGTGGATAATGGTTATTGATGATTGCGTAACTTGAGTAACCATTAGTAACTGCTGAGAGTAACAAGTTTAGATGGGAAAATGGTAGAATTGTAAAATAGGTGAAAGGACAAAAGTGCCCTTGAGGTTTAGTTAGGAAAGGATATTTATGGAAGGGTAAAGTGGTCATTAGGCAGGGATTAGATAAGGTTCAGCTGAGGGAAAAAGGATTCACGTTTTACACTTAGCCACAATTGGGTTTATGCTGGAATTTGAGGAAAAAGCTAGAGGAAAAGAGGAGAAGAAGAGGAAAACTGAATTCTTGAAACCGAGGAGGGAATTAAGGGAGTTTGAGGCAACCAAATTCAAATTTGAGCAAGGATTGATCAAAGGTAAGAATTTGTGCTCTGTGTTTGTTGAAATTAAGCTTGAATTTACAGAGATTGAGTGTGGGAACCTAAAGGAAATATGGCTGGTTTTACTTGGAAATTCAATTAGGATAATCAAAAGGAAAGAGGCTTGAAGCTGGAATTGAGAAGAGTTCAAGCTGAGTTTTGATTGAGGTATGAATCCTTAGCATGTTTAAACTTCGTACCTAGTGTGGTTTAAGATTTTGGAAGTATGGTTTGCAGTTTTTAAGCTTTGGATTATGTTTTAGAAGCCATGGTTTGAACTTCCGAAATTTAAAACTCAAGAATGGATTTTGAGTGTGATTGTATAATTGAGTTTGTTTTTTATGTTTACAGGTTATTAAAGGGTTCATTTGGGGTTTTAAATTGATTTTGGGGCTTAGGTACTTGTTTGGGTTGAATTGGAGTTGTTTTGGCTCAGAAAAAACGCAGGGAAAAACCCAGAAATCTGGGTCACGTAGAGGTGTCGCGGCCCTGTTCTTTGGTGCCGCGGCGCAGGCTTGCATCAGGATCAGGGAAATGCCTCTGGGCGCCGCGGCCCTTGATGGGAGTGTCGCGGCCCTAGGCTATTTTTGACAGTCAAATATTGCATTTTTAGGGCTTTTGCCTGGAGGCTCGGGGGATGGTTCCAATACATTGTTTTAGGGAATTAGAGGTCCCGAGAGTACCGGATTGGTTTCGGGAAGTGGTTTTGGGATTGGTTAGTATTAAAAGTGTTTTATATGTGTTGTGACTAGGATTTCAGAGAGGCTCATGATAGAGGACCGTGCTTGTGACCTTGGTGCATCGGAAAGCTCGGGATACAGGTAAGAAAACTGTAACACCCGTAGAGTAGGGCATGGGCCCATAGTGTTGTTGCAGGGCACGACCCTAGATTGTAATATTGTTAGGGTGTAGCTTTAACTGTATTATTATATGTCTGATTGTTGTTTGAGAATGCTATATGTGGTTATCGCGGAATGAACGGCAAAGGAGCTGGGAACGGCGAAGGGCCGAGAACGGCAGTGGGGCCGGGAATATCTCTTAGCACATGGAGTGCTTATGGTTAGGGTGAGACCCCCAATGGATACATGGGATATCCTTACGGTGTGGACCGAGAACCCAGGCTCTGGTAACGCTTTTGGGACGGCATGGCCGTATATGTGTTTAAATCATATAGACTATCTGTTTGTCTATGGATTATTTCACATAATGGTTATATGTTATGCGTATGTTATTTGGTATATGAGTTTTCTTGCTGGGCTTTGGCTCACGGGTGCTCTGTGTTGAAGGTAAGGGCAAAGAGAAGGTCAACCAGCCATGAGTACGAAGAGAGTGGGGGAGGCGCGTACATGTTTGGGCTGCCCGACTGCTTTGGTTGGGGGCATTTTGGGAAATGGCTGTATTAAACCATGTTTTTACTAATTAGTCATCTATAAACCTATTTTGAATTGTAAATATTTTACAAACCTCATTTTGGGATCCCGAATGTTAAACTCTTGAACTTTTAATGAAGTAGAGTACTTTTAAGGATTGCAGCCTTGACTTTTTGTTTAATCGCACTTTTGTTCTAAAAACCTCACTTAGCGAGTTAATTGCACATTTTAAACTCACTTAGTAACGGCTCTAAGGTAGTAGGGCGTTACAAAAATCATTGCAAGGCCTTGGACGATATGAAGGTATTTCCTTTACCTAACTGTAATTTCATTCTTAGTTCATAGCTTTGGAGTTCTGTTTCACATTATTGCTGCTGCTGTCTAGTACTAGTCAAAGTAGTTTTTCTTTTCCTGATATTTTTATTGTATTTAGTAAAATGATAGAAAAGATGATTGGATTATTACTTGTTGATTTTCATTTCTTAGATATCTAAAAAGTTTAAGATTACTAAAATAGCAAACTTTTATGATCCTCCCAAAATCCCAATCTTCCTTCCTGTACTTCTTGCAAAAGTTGCTCAATCGTGCAAAGTTATTTTGGACACTGTAGAATCTGCTCTGCCAGATGGCTTGCCTGAAAACTTCACTTCAAATTGTAAATTACAAGATACTCTATCTAGGGCTATTGAATCACTACCAGAGTTTTGGAGTTCAGCCATCAGAATAATTGATGGGTTTTTCACCAGGAGTGAAATAGAATTCAAAGTGTATGACATATTGATTTAAAGAGAAAAACAGAGTTTTTTTGGAATTTTGAATGCAGTGGTTAGTTGTTTATCTTACATTTTTGGACACAGCTGGATTACATAGCAGATTTGTATCTCTCTTTCTTTTCTTACGTTTCAAGTGTCTCAAATGTAATGGTTCAACATGTCAATGGTCTATTATTAACTTAGCTTTAATGCTCATGTTATGTATGTAATTTAGGTTGTTTCAATTATTTTGGTTTTCAATTTCTGTGTATGTGGTTGATGTACAGAATATTTTGAAGTGGTGCAATCCGGTATGAGAACCAATAATTTCATGAACAAACGAAAATTCTTTGGTATTCCAAATAGGGTAAGAAATATGTTGAAATGCATGTGTTCAGGGGAGCAAGTGAAAATGGATGAAATTGATCATTCATCAGACTCTCTAGCCACTAGGGACTATTCAGCAAGTGGGTTTCGTCTTGTCCAGGAGAAGCGGATCCAAAGGTTGATAATAGCAATATTGAACAGGCTGAGTCTTCTCTTCGTGAAAGTAGTTATCTAAACTATGAGGTCCGTTTTTTCTTAATTTTTTTGTCAAAAAAATTAATAATATATAAATTTATTTGCTTGGTTTGCAACTTTTTCTTTTTGGTGATATGATTCAATAATTAAGTAAATGGACCCACAAGTATTGAATTATTTGTGTAAAGTAGTATTTGAAATCCACAGTAAAATTATACGTGGTACTTTTTGTTCACTATCTTCACAAGCAAACTGATCATATATAATAGGTTTTGATTATAGAGACAAAAAAAAAAAAAGTTGGTACAATAATAGAAAGAATAAGAGCAGAAAATATATATATACATTTTTATGGGTGCATTGTGTAACTATCAGATTTTGCTTGGTTTTATTTTCTGATGGAATTTACAGTTGCTGATAGATTTTTGGGTTACTTACATTAGTTCCAAGCACTACAATATGTCCACAGACATCACTTCCTCTACTTAAATGGTCTATCTAATGCTTTTCTTTACTCTTGTTTTGTCAGGATTACTTGGCTAAGCTGAAGGACTCCTCAACTTCTGGTGCAATATTTGTTGATGTGTGTCGTGGTAAGGTATGTCTAGAGATCTCCTTGACTAGTGAAAACACTTTATTGTCTTACAGTGACATATCTTTGGTTTATGTTTTGATGGATGGATTTACAAATAGTTTGCTTATGCATGGTCATGTCAATTAAATTTCCCAAAGTAATTTAATTCTCAACATTTATCTGGATTTTGGCATCATGGTAATTATTTAGTACTAGTGCATCGTTTATCTGATATGGCCTATTAAGTGTGCACTTTGTTTTATTATTTATTGAGCTTAAATAGTTTCTAAGATGGTTATAGATATGCTCTAAAATGACAAGATTTTAGTTTACAGAATTAGCCAACTATTGCGAAATTTTTTGTATTGCCTAAGATGAACTGAAAAAAAAGAAGTAAACTTATTTGCATATTGATTTACTAGTTATTGGAATTATCATTGTTAGTGATATATCTTTAAGCGACCTGGTAGCTGTGAATCTAGCAGTTACATTTGCTCATATGTTTAGCACGGTCAATACTGTTGTTTGATTACAAGCCCTTCCTTAAATTCCAAGATTCTTATGGAATTTTAATTGCTGAATCTTAGTCCTGCAATTGTATACTTTACTGGCTTAAGCATAAAACACCTTAATGTAAATGAGGTTTTCCAGTGCATATTTTTTGTTAGATTTTGAATTTGAATTTCCTGCTTGAGTGAAATCTTGTTCATAGTAGTTGATTGTTACTAATTTTCCAGGTAAGTGAAGGATTAAATTTTGCTGATCACGCTGGAAGAGCTGTAATCGTCACTGGTATGCCATTTTCCACAATGACAGATCATATGGTTTGATATCCTATTTTCCTCCAAAGTCTTTTGGTACTTGCATATAATGCGTGTCATCGAAAGTTGAGTTCTTGTTTATTTTTGCTTTAAAAGCTGCAGTTAGAACTTTAATCGATTTAGGCAATAAAAATAGATCATTTTGATTTCTTGATAGACACAACACCATGCTATATCTACTTTCCTTTCTGAATGGCTGGACTTAAGATGATGCTTGCATTCATGTAGGCATTGTTGGATGATATTTTACATTGGAGAAGATGTTTTCAACAGTATGGCATGCTTAAATTTTAATTTTTCTTGAGTTATGTTGATAAAGAGTGAATTTATAATAATTTAGGATCAAAATATTGTATTCTTCTGTGATTCTATAGTAGTTTATAGTAGTTCACTCTACAATCAAATTCTTTATTTCACAATCTCTTGTATAGATTATGGAAAACTTTGACTCATGAAGGGTGATTTTGGTGCCTTCAATTTGTACAGTATCATGTTAATGATTTTTGTTTTCAGTATTTATCACCATTATCTCTTTTTTATTGTTGCTAGGTCCCAAAAGCTAATCTCAACAATTTTATTACTGTTATGGTTGGATTAGTATGGTACATATATAAATTTTGTTTAACTTCTCTATCATTTCCTTCCTCTCTTTCTCTCTCACACATATACATGAACACATGATTTCAGATAATTGATATTCTTACAAATTGTTGTGGGCTTTGTGGAAATTTGTACTATCAAAACAAATTTTGCTTATTTTTCAAAGAGTAAATATCTATACTAATTGTAGTATAGAATCCATGAAATTTGAAGGAACACTAAATCATAGAAATGGGTTTCGAAGGAATTGGAAATGAGAAGGCTCCATTCAAATGGTCATTCTGGCTGTTTGAAAAGTGCAATAATCTTTTTTGTTTTTGTGTTTGTTATGGGTTGTATGTGTGTGTGCTAGGAAATTATTGCTGAAATATGTATAGTAATTTTTTTTTATCATTTTCTTTTCCAGGATCTTAATACTTTACAGAAGCAAAGAATGCTTGCTACTTACTTGACTGGGCAGATGTAATTGTTGTTGAAGGTCGTTGGGATTCTAGTGATCCAAAGTTAACTGTACATGGAAAGCCTCTTGGACTAGACTTTATGCGATTATGGGTTGATGCTGATATTGTACCCGAATCTTACTTATTTCATCCTAATAATGCGATGCTTACAATACAAGAAGCAGTTGGTTCCACAGTTGCATGACGTTCTAAAAAAGTTATTCCAAGAGGTACATTTTCATACTCAAAAAAGAACCAATGTCTTATAATTTAGTGTTTGGTTTCTTTGTTTGCTTTGGTGTAGTTGTGAATTCATTATTTTGTATGTGGTGTCCTCTCTTGGAAATAATTTCCATAGCATTTTTCTTGAAGTAATTTGTGATGCTAGATAATAAGAATAAAATATTTCTTTCTTTATTTTGTAGTTGTGACAAGCGAAATAGAAAAGGATACATAATTTTGAAGGCTTTGTGTTGGGTAGCTGTAGAATATTTTATGCTGAAAGTAGTAACTTTTCAATATGTTTAATATTTAAGACTACTTGAATACTTAAAGAACATTTTGTTGTTGATGACAGTGTTGAATGTTTTAAACTAATTTGTGGATTGTTAATACAATGTTGAATGCTTTTACTTTTTGTTATTTGAAAATCAAGTTCATCTGATGATGCTAGTATATATTAGAAAGTTAAGTTTAATTATATAAATAAAAAATAAAAATATAATAGAATAAATTAGTGTTATATAAATGTATATATAATGAGAATTTAAACTTATCTAAATATTAAAATAATACAAAAAACGTGTTATAATATCTATTACAATAACACTTTTTATAAGTAAAGAATTTTGTTATGCAAACTTCATTATATAACACAAAAAATGTGTTATACTAAAGTGTAGTATAACACAAATTTATAAGTATTGAAATGTTTTATATAATCGACTATAAATAATATAATTAAACACTTATCTATTTATTAAAATAACACAGAAAGTGTGTTATCGTTGACAGTATAATAACACACATGTATAACAATAATAAAGTGTTATGTAAAGTACCCTCACCTACGATAACATAGTCGGTCTTAAGACGTCAAAAAGTGTTATGGTATGTTTTGATAACACATTTTTGGTCTTATTAAAAGCATTTTTTCTTGTAGTGCTAGAATAGTCTGTGATGTTCTTATTACCACTATGACTGGAGTTACTACGTATGCACAAGTGGTTGAGAAGGCTATCACAACTGAGAACACAGAGAACAAGATTTGGCGGGATAATGCATCCAGAAGAGACTTTACGAGGGTGGGACCTCCATTTATAGGTTCAGGTAGGGGCAGAGGCCCTAGTGATCAGAGAAGGAGGGCTCCTGATGCCTTCCCAGCTCCAGGTCCTGACAAGCGACCACGTGGTATTTCAATGGGCGACCAGGGTGGCAGTGAGGCCTGGAGGAATTATCCTGAGTGCCCTAGGTGCAAGAGTGTAATGACCCAACTACTCTAGACCTTGGACCATTAACGAAAACTATACATAGACACTAATCTTTAACAAAACTTACAAGTGAAAAGATCATAACTGTATTAAAACTTGTAAAAAAAGGAAATGTTAAACTTACATAAAATTTAAGTTAGGATATGGGATCCCATTGTTTAAAACCAAAACATGACATAATGATAATTTAAAAAGAGATTACATAATAAAATGCGAAAAAATACATATAAAAACCATAAGAACAAAAACTAAATCCTCGAATCGAAACTCTCGGCTCTTTGAATCCATTCCGCCTCAATACACATTCCCCAAGCTTCCAAGAATCTTTCCCGCCACTAAGACTATTTTCTTGCATGTATAAATAAAAAGGAGTGAGCCTAATGCCCAACAAGGAAAATCTAACATATAACCATACACATAAAATTCATAAGGTAACATAAAACATACTATAACACTTATGTCACATACATACTATAATGGCCATTATTACTTGGGGTCCCATAAACTAAACAAGTCATATGCCCAATAGGTTAGTGGGGTCTTGCTAGCTATGCAAGTCATATGCCCATAATCTATTTAGGGCTTGTTAGTCATATAGGTCATATGCCCAAGTCTACAATCATACTTAACATAACATATTTCGTAACATAAAATCATAAGATAACATATAAAAGCATATTATATATAAATTATATCCTATTTTCCTCACCAAAATACCGGGATATGAGGACAGAGTTGGGACTTTGGAACACTCCTAAAAACCATTTATAACAGGGTGAGTAAATTGAAGAAAAGGGATGAAAAGAATGGAAGAACTATACAATTGAGAATATACTTACTAAAAACTTGTATGCTTAAGAACTTGGATTTCCTAATCAAGAATAAGAATAAGGTTAGAATGAGTAGAAGACTATGAGAACTTAAAGAACATAATACAGAAATGGACTAGAATTTGGAAATACCTTGGAGACTTATATGATCAATCTAAAACTTTCACCGAAATGTGTATAGAACCTTACTTCCCCAAGTGTTTGATAAGCTTATAATGATCAAGCTTATAATTCCCAACCCAAGTGTTTACACTCTCACACTCACCTAGCAACTTGCAGCCTCTGAACTTAGAGAAATAGATGAATAAATGGCTGGGTACTAGGTCCTATTTATAGAGTTTAGGAATGAAAAGATCTCATTTAACTTGAATAAAAATAATGGCTTTTTAAGTGAAAATAATTTGAATTATCGTTGAGCAGAGGCTGAAGACTCGTTCAGAAAGGTGTTGGACTTATCAAGAGGTTAAAGGTTTGAATGGAAAACGTTTTTAAAAATTTTCAAATGTGCTGAGAGGGGCGATATATCGCCCCTGTAGGCGATATATCGCCTGGGCCAGTATGCCCGAGGCAATCGTGCAACGTTTCGTATTTTCCGTATCTTCGTGCTGCGATATATCGCCCCCTATAGCTACGATATTTTGGCATACGCTGATTATTTAAACAAGAAATTACACATTTTTAGCTTAATTTAAATTGAGTAAACAGCCTTGACTAAGCCTTCCAACGTTTTCAAAGCTACTGACTGACCTTAGATTATTCAAATTTTAGCCTTAATAAATTTAATCCTCAAAATACTTAATCATTAATAAACCCATACATAACATGTGCTATTATGTTATTGGTTCTTATCTAAACCTTATAGTATAGTAAATATTATCCTCAATATCAGTCATATTAATCAAACCTTAGGTTAAAATTAATATTCCTAAACTATAGGTTAAACTTAGAAAATCTACAGGTACTACTGTGAGTGTCCAAATAAATCCCGGTCTGAACCAAAAATCCACAGTTATAAAGATAATACTATTATTACTATTATACTACTATCTAACTAGCTAAGTAAAGTTCTTGGACTCTACAATTCTCCCCTACTAAAAAGAATTTCGTCCTCGAAATTTACTTACCAAATAATTCTGGATACCGTCTTTGCATGTCCTCCTCCAACTCCCACGTTGCCTCTTGTTTAGAACTATTACTCCATAGGACTTTGACTATAGGAAAGATTTTGGACCGTAACTACTTCATCCCCCTATCCAGGATGCTAACCGGTCGTTCCTCGTAACTTAAGTCTTTCTGGAGTGCTATCGTATCGTACTTGAGGACGCGAGATGGGTCTGACACATATTTGCGTAGCATCGAGATGTGGAACACGTTGTGACTATCTGCTAGTGCTGGCGGTAAGGCTAGTCTATACGCAACTGCTCCCACTTTTTCCAATATCTCAAAAGGACCTATGAATCGGGGACTAAGCTTGCCTTTCTTCCCAAACCGCTTTACACCTTTCATAGGAGATATCTTCAAGAAGACTTGATCTCCAACTTGGAATTCTACATCACGTCGTTTGGCATCCGCATAGCTTTTTTGACGGCTTTGAGCAGTAAGCATACGCTGTCTAATAAGCACTACTACTTCTTGATCTTGTCTAACAGCTTCGGGACCTAGAAGCTGCCTTTCTCCTACCTCGTCCCAGTGCAACAGTGATCGGCACCTTCTTCCATATAGCAACTCATAAGGTGCCATCCCGATCGTTGACTGGTAGCTGCTGTTGTACGAGAACTCAATCAGCGGAAAGTACTTATTCCATGATCCTCCAAAATCAAGTACACACGCGCGTAGCATATCCTCTAAAATCTGAATCGTACGCTCGGACTGCCCATCTGTCTGAGGATGAAAAGTTGTACTAAGACTTAACTTAGTACCCATAGCTTGCTGTAAACTTCCCCAAAATCTTGACGTAAACATTGATCCTCTATCTGACACTATCATCTTGGGGACTCCATGCAACCGTACAATCTCTTGGACATAGATGTTTGCGTATTAGTCTGCCGTGTATGAAGTCTTAACAGGCAGGAAATGAGCCGACTTGGTTAGTCTATCTATTACTATCCAAGCGAAATCATGCTGCTTATTCATCCTTGGCAAACCCGTCACGAAGTCCATAGCTATATCGTCCCACTTCCATTCTGGTACGCTAAGTGGTTGCAATAAACCTACAGGCCACTGATGCTCTGCTTTCACTTGCTGGCATATAAGACACTTAGATACATACTCTGCTATGTCCTTCTTCATCCCTGGCCACCAGTAGATTGCCTTGATGTCATGAGTCATCTTGGTAGACCCTGGGTGAACTGAGTACGGGGTACTGTGTGCTTCTTCCATAATCATCTTCTTAGTACTTTGATCATTTGGCACGCATACCCGATCCTTATATCTCAATAAATCTTGGCTAGAGATTGAGAAATCTGTAGCTTTGCCTTCTCTGACTGCACCCATATGTGCTGCTAGTGTGTCGTCATATACCTGATCATTTCGTATATCTTCTAGTAGATTCGATTGGATAGACAAGTTAGCCAGCTTGCCTACAACTACTTCTATTCCGGCACTGATAAGCTCCTGCTGTAGCGGCTTTTCTATTCCGGATAAAGCTACTAAATTCCCATAACTTTTCCTACTAAGCGCATCGGAAACTACGTTCGCCTTTCCTGGGTGGTATAGGATTTCGAAGTCGTAATCCTTTACTAACTCCAACCACTTGCGCTGCCTCATGTTGAGCTCCTTTTGAGTAAAGAAGTACTTTAAACTCTTGTGGTCCGTATAAATCTCGCACCGTTCTCCGTAAAGATCATGGCGCCAGATTTTTAATGCAAAGACCACCGCTGGCAACTCCATATCATGAGTTGGATAGCGTTGCTCGTACTCCTTCAACTATCGTGAGGTATAGGCTATCACCTTGTCATTTTGCATCAGCACGCAACCCAATCCTTGCTTTCCTGCATCGCAGTAGACAACGAACTTATCGCTGGGTATCGGTACACTAAGTACTGGTGCTGAGCAAAGCTTATCCTTAAGCAATTGGAAGCTTTCTTCACACTTATCATTCCAGTTAAATCTTTGTTGTTTCCGGGTCAGGTTGGTGAGTGAAGTGGCTATCTTTGAAAAGCCCTCTACAAACTTCCTATAATAACCTCCTAACCCTAGAAAGCTTCTTATTTCAGATGCGTTCTTTGGTCTGGGCCAATCCTTCACGGCCTCTACCTTTGATGGGTCTACTGCAACTCTGTCTCTTGATATAATGTGCCCGAGGAACGCTACTTACGAAAGCCAAAATTCGCATTTCTTGAATTTTGCGTAGAGTTGATGCTCATTCAATCCCGTCAAAATCAACCTCAAATGTTCCTCGTGCTCTACTTCATCCTTGGAGTATATTAAAATGTCGTCGATGAACACAACGACAAATTTATCTAAGTAATCCTTGAAGACCCTATTCATTAAGTCCATAAATGTGGCTGGTGCGTTAGTAAGACCAAAGGACATAACCAAGAACTCGTAATGTCCATAACGAGTCCTAAAGGCTGTCTTAGGAATATCTTCTCCCTTTACCTTGAGCTAATGATACCCGGACCGTAAATCGATCTTTGAAAATACAGTCGCGCCTCGAAGTTGATCAAACAAATCGTCGATCCGAGGTAGTGGGTACTTGTTCTTAATCGTTACTTTGTTCAGCTCACGATAGTCTATACACATCCACATACTTCCATCCTTCTTCTTCACGAATAGCACCGGAGCTCCCCATGGCGAATGGCTCGGCCTAATAAAACCCAAGTCTAGGAGTTCTTATAGCTGCGTCTTTAACTCCTTGAGTTCCGTAGGTGTCATCCGGTATGGTGCCTTAGAGATAGGCTCGGTGCCCGGTACTAATTCTATCATGAAGTCTATTTCTCGAGTTGGCGGCAATCCTGGCAAGTCATCGGGAAATACCTCTGAAAATTCTTGTATAACACGGACATCTCCAACCTTAAGTGGTGTCTCCCTTTCTACATTTGTGATGCTGGCTAAGAACGCTTGACATCCTTTCTCCATCATTCTCTGAGCTTTGAGAGATGATACTAACGGGGTGCGTAATCCTGAAGCTTGTCCCATGAAGCATAATCTCTGCCCGTCAGGAGTCTCAAACATCACCTTCTTGCATTTGCAGTCGATGGTTGCGCCATGCCGTGCTAGCCAATCCATGCCTAATATCACGTCAAAGTCTTTGATCACCAGTTCTATCAGGTCTCCTTCTAGTTCTATGTCCTCAATCTTGGTCGGTACGCCTCGTAATATCCGTGATGATAGAACTACTTTGCCCGAAGGCAACTCGGTTACAAACCTAGTTCTAAATCTTTCACAAGGTTTGTCTAGTTTTTCTATCATTCCTAACGAGATATACGAATGAGTGGCTCCCGAATCAAATAATACATAGCATAAGTTATTGAGGATAGAAACCTGACCTGTGACCACCTTATTGCTAGCATCAGCCTCTCCTTGGGTTAAGGTAAAAACCCTAGCAAGAATTATCTTGTCGTCTTTCTTTCCTACTGGCTTGCACTGAGGACAATCTCTTTTCCGGTGTCCTTCCTGACCACAGCTAAAACATGCCTTTGTGTTTTTGCGGCATTCTCCAGGATGCTTCTTCTGGCACTTAGCACATGGAAGGTATTCCACGTAACCCGACCTATTTCCCCCATTATTTGTTCATGCCCTTTTATCGCTGTCAGATTGCTTGTTGTCAGGATGCCTCCTCTTCTGACCGTTACCGTTGTTGTTGGACTGATTTTTGCCATTATGGTTGTTGTTCCGATTGGTCTGAGGTTGATTCTGCTGTCTTGGTTCAGGCTTACTGGCTTCCTCTTTACTTACATTAGCCTGCAACCTCTCTACTTCTATTGCCATTTCAAGAACATCGGCATATGTAGTATTCCCCGGGTTTGCTAACTTAACCCCCATCTCGATCTTCGTTTGAAGTCCTCTAACAAATTTGTTCACCCTCAGAAAATTGGTTGGAACCATCTCAGATGCGAATTTAGCTAAGCGGTCGAACTTACGAGCATACTCTGCCACCGATAAATTTCCTTGCTTCAAATTGGCAAACTCCTCAACTCTGGAAGCGAGTACTTCTTGTGGAAGAGCTCCATAAATTGAGTCCATGTCATGGTGGCGACATCATGTGATTGCTGGACCAAGTCCCACCATATCCTGGCATCCTTCTTGAGTAATGACGAGACGCAGGATATGCGGTCCGCATTACTGAGATTCATGTGTGTCAGAATCGGCTCCACGTTCCTTAGCCACTCTTTTGCCTCAAAGGGGTCTGTAGTCCCTTCGAAGTTTGGAGTGTGCTGTTTCCGGAACCTCTCAAGTGCTGCTTCATGATATCTCTGGTCGACTTCCTCCTGCCGTTGTCTGAGCTCTTCGCTTCTGGCCTCCATATCGCGCCTTTGCTGCTCTAACACAGCTCTCTGCTTGGCCATCTCTTCACCGAAAGACTCCTGCCGAGCATTGAATAGCATCATCCCCTCTTGGAAAGTGCCTATTGCTTCCTGGAGTTTTTCAACTTCTGGAGTGGTCTCCTCGAGAAACACCCTGGGCTCAGTCTCTGGGTTCTGTGATTCAGGATCTTCTGATCTAGCAGGCTCTTTTGACGTGCTTGAATTTTTGGATGCCACATTGGTATTCATTGGCGCCATTTCGATATGATAGTCGTGTGTTTCTTCTCTTCAGGCTCTCAATGAAAGCACCAAAATGTTGACCACGATTTTTTCCAACGACGAGTAGACGTCAAAACTACAGTAAACCTTCAAGAGAAAATACGACACAAATAATTTTATAGTGGTTTAGCCCCAATTTATTGGTAATAGCCTAATCCACTTGGAGTTGTGATACATATCCTACACTTAAGATCAGATGAACTTGAGCCAACTAAGTTTCTTAAGTGTAAGTAGAAAAATACATAGTTTCTCTCTCTAAACTCTCTTAGATAATGCCCCAAGAATACCCCAAGTAACAGTACCAAAGTCTCCAAATAGAGAGTTTTTTTCAGTCTCAGATCAGATCCCCAAAATGATGCCATGAACCATTTATTTATAGGCTCATGGAACGTACATCAGATATTCCCTTTGACCGGGTCCTTTCTGTTACTCTCACAATATTTTGTTAATAATAATATTTAAAATACAACAATACACTACTTATTTGGGATAATCTGAGAGATTCCTGCGTAGGCACGACTGATTCTAGTCTAAGTTGTTGCTGGAACTTCGGTTGCATAACAATAATCTGTTTAGTAAGTCGACGTCAGTCCTTGGAGAAAAACTGGTCTGCCATGTACTCCACTGCTCGGCCAAACACCTCACTGGTCGGGCAAGCACCTCACTGGTCGGGCAACCACTCCTCCGGTCGGTCAAATACTTCACCGGTCGACAATGCACTCCACTGGTCTAACATGACACATCTCTAGTCTAACATGGCACATCTCTGGTCTAGCATGACACTTCTCTGGTCTAACATGACACATCTCTAGTCTAGCAAAACACTTGACTGGTCAGTCAAAAATCTTCACCGGTTGGACAAAAATTCTATCAGATCGGTCAGATCACTTTATCACAACTCCAAAGAGCCAAAAAATTATTGACTATTAATGTGTCATTTACTAACCATGCATTGCCACTTGTCACTTCTTATTGCCATGTCATCGAACCAGAATTTTGGGGATAACAGAATAAAAATTAACTATTTCGATATTAATAAAATAATCCCTGACGACGATGCCAAAAACTTGTTGTGAAAAATTGATAACATAAGTATATGTATTGTTCAAGTAAAAAAATGCACAAGCACAAGTATCGTCCCACGAAGACTGAATTACCAATTACCAATAATTAATTTCTAATCTCTATATGACTAATGAAAAATTAATTATAAATGAAAGCTAAAACATAAATAGAAAAATTACGAAACAAAAACAATTAGAAACTATAAACTCAAAACAAGTGATGCTAAATAGAATTATTTAATGAATTAGAAACTAGGGAATTTAATCTCGTCTTCTTTCCACTCTCATATTTCCTTAATGCAATATTCTCACAAACATTCTTCTAATTGAGATAGGGAGTTACAAAAGTATTTTATATTCGAATTAAAATATATAAAATTCAACCTATGTGAAAATTTTCTATAAATTCTATTTTTGGAAAATTATATTTGACAAAATATTTTTGATTTATTTCTTGTAATCTCGGCATTCAATTGAAGATTATTTAATTTTTATTATGTTCACATTTATGTTCTGATTATATAAATCTATTCTATTTATAGAAGGTTTTACAATATACTTAGCTTTTAACATATGAATCAAATAATAAATGTTGATTTTTTTTATATCTAGCTGATTTTATTTGACAACCTGATTCTTATGACCAGATTTCAACAGATAGGATCGTATTGATCCTCATTAAAATTGAAGATAGGATCTTGCAATGACAGCTCGGATACAGACTAATCTGTAGCTACAGACATTTTGTCTATTTCCTCAAATCACAGATAATTCAATGTAATTGATTAGTTATTTAAGGAAACATTTTCTAGTGAGCTGTGTGCGTTCAGACCTAGTAAAGGCTATCTTATGTCAGTATGTTTGGGTATAAATACTTACTATAGAAGTCTTGTCTAGGTTAACTCTTTTGTCTATTCTTAAACTTATTTTACATCTTTAGAAAAATAAAGTTTATTTTGTAGAGGTTAGTGGTTCGACTATACCTTTGTTGTTTTGTGTCTCTGTATGTGCTCTGTGTATTGAAACAATTCAACAAAGAGAACAACAAAGAGCAAACCTTTGGGAGAAGGTTCATCCTAGTCTTCCCTCAGGAGGAAACAAGCACTCTTCAAGCAAATCAAAGGGAATTCGAGTTCTTGAAGTTTCAGCAAGGGTCATTCATCAAGTGGAAAATACATCAAGCTTGCGGCATAAAATTAGAGGGAGTCTAATCTTTGCTTAAGTAAAATAATTTGTATTTTTGAGAAACTTTATTAATAAATTTTATCTCTGGGAGTAGCTCCGTGGACTAGTAATATCTAAAAGGATATTGACACCACGTAAAAAAACTCTGTGTGTTTTTTTCTTTTCTGTTTTATCCTTCTGTTATGTATTTCTGTAGTTACAGAATCTCTGTTTGTAGCTACAGAATATCTATTCCAGTACCAATATTTTATTCCACATTTAATTAAATATAAATTTGGTAACAATAAAATATGGAATTTCATTTGGTATTAGAGCAATTCACTAAATTCTTAGTGAGATCTTGTGGTTAATTTTCCATTTAATTTGTTTTGTGTAAGATGTCTTTCTTTGCAGAAGGAAGTTCCATAACTAGACCTCCTCTACTGAATGATACTAACTATCCTTATTGGAAATTCAGAATGAGGGCGTTTATCAAGCCACAAGATGAAAGGGCTTGGAGATCTATACTATCTGGATGGACTCCACCAACTGATAAAGACAGAGAAGGTAATGTCTGAACTCGAATGGTCTACTGAAGATGAAAAATTATCTGGTTACGATAATAAAGCTTTGCATGCGATCTTTAATGGAGTTGGTGAAAGATTTATAAAATTGATTTCTTCTTGTGAGTCTGCAAATGAGGCTTGGTAAATCCTTCAAACTCAATTTGAAGGGACTGCTGATGTCAAAAGATCACACTTTACTATGATACAAACTAAATTTGATGAATTGAGAATGTTAGAATATGAAACTTTATCTAAGTTTTATGAAAAATTGTCTCACATTGCCAATGAGTTTTTTTATTTGGGTGAGAAACTTGATGAATCTGTTTTAGTTCGAAAAATACATCGTGTGCTTCCCGATAGATTTGACACAGCTTCTAATGGGATCTTTGAGAACATTTGAACTAAACCAACAGATCAAGCAAAAAGATAAGCCGAAATCCTTAGGTGAGAAAAATAAAGGCATCGCTTTAAAGCTTCTAAAAATTAATCTGATAATGAGGAGGATGAAGAAATTTCCTTGTTGACAAGAAATTTCCAAAAATTCATGAAAAAGGTTAGCAACAAAAAGAATCTCTCAAGATTCCCTAAAGGTAACACATCTTCTAAACATTTTTGTTCTACTAACAAAAAGGGTATCCAATGCAGAGAATGTGAAGGTTTTGGTCATATTTAATTAGAATGTGCCAATACTTTGAAAAAAAATAAAAAGGGGCTTAATGTCACTTGGAATGATGATGACACCATAAACAGTGAAGAAGATGAGAGATATATCGCCTCTCCCAGTATTCCCGAGGCTGGTTCGATCGTTTGTGCAATGTCGATGTGTTTTTCGTATCTCCCGTGTGGCAATATATCGGCCCCTATGCCGCGATATAGCGCATACGAGAATATATTAAACACGTAATTTCACTTTTTCAGCATAATTTGAATTGATTAATCAGGTTTGACTGAGTAATACGAGATTCCAACAAGTTTTGGAAGAATCTATAGCTTCTAGAAACTTCTATTTTTGAATTATCCACTTAAAATGCTTAAATCCTCAAATAAACAAGAATGTGACAAATATCATGCTCTTAATGGTCTTGGAAGATTCTAGAGCTTTCTTGAACTTTCTTTTATTTAAACTATAATTAAATCCTTAAATAAACATGCACACGACAAGTGTCATGATCTTATTAATTCTATGTAAACCTTATAGTATAATATATGACATCTTTATAATCAACTATATTAATCAAACCTTATGTTATAGTTAATGTTCTTAAACTATAGGTTAAACTTATAAACACTATAAGTGTTATTACGAGTGTTCAACTAAGTCTGGCTTGAACCAAAAACCACAGTAACTGACATACTATAACTACTACTAGCTACTACTACTACTATCTAACTAGCTAAGTAAAATTCTGGGACTCTACAATATATATTTCAAAAAATCATGTTCAACACTCACGCACTAAGCACATAGATATATGTCATCACTTTATTAGAGAGCTTGTGGAACATAAAATTCTAGTCTTGAAATATATTGAAACAAGCAAAGAAATGTAGAGTCCAAGATTTTTACTTAGCTAGTTAAATAGTAGTAGTAATAGTAATAGCTAGTAGTAGTTGTAGTAGTCGGGACTTAGTTGGACACTTGTAGCAACACTTGTAGATTTTATATGTTTAACCTATAGTTTAAGAATATTAATTATAACCTAAGGTTTGATTAATATGACTGATTATGGAGATGATAATTATTATACTATAAGGTTTAGATAGACCCAATAAGATATTAACACTTGTCATGTGTAGGTTTAATGAGAAATTAATTATTTTTGAGGAATAAGTTTATTAAGAGTAATATTTGAAAATCCTAGGGTCTGCCAGCAGCTTTGAAATCGTTAAAGGACTTAATCAAAGCTGTTTACTCAATTCAAATTAGGCTGAAAAAGTGTAATTACGTGTATAATATTTTAGCGTATGCCGATATATCGCCACATGGGGACACGAAAAACACGTAACTTCGTACGACCATTTCGACGAGCCTTGGGTAAATGAGCCTAGGCAATATATCGCCTATGGTAGGCGATATATCGGCCCTAGGGCATAAATTTTGAATGATTTTGAAACCGAGCTCATTTTAATCCTCAACCTCTTGATAAGTCCAGAATCTTTTTGACCGGGTCTTCAGCCTCTTTAGAACGATTATTCAAATGTTTTTCAATTAAAAGGAAATTATTTTATTCAAGCTAAATAAAGATCTTTTCATTCTTGAAATCTATAAATAGGACCTAGTACCCAGCCATTTATTCATTCATTAAGCTGAGTTCAGAGCCTACAAGCGGCTAGATTTACTTGAGAGTGTTAAATACTTGGGTTCGGGTTATAAGCTTAATAAACACTTGGGAAGTAAGGTTTATAGTGTATTTCGATTTCGAGGTGTAGTTCAGTCATAGAAGCATTCAAAGGTATTCCTATTCTAATTCTTTTCTGTATTGTTTCATTAGTTCTTATAGTTCTTCTCTATTCCTATTCTAGTTCCTTTCTATATTGTTTCATTAGTTCTTATAGTTCTTCTCTACTCAAATCATAACTCAATCTTCTCTATTCTTGGTTAGGCATCTAAGTTCTTTGAACTTGAGGTTTCTTATCGGTAAGTTTATTCTCGGTGGTTTAGTTCATTCCTTTTCATCTCTTTCTTTTAGAATACTCACCTTTCTATTAATGGTTTTTAGGAGTGTTCCAAAGTCTCGATCTTGTTCTCACATCCCGGTTTTGGGTAAGGAAAATAAGGTAGATTTGTATGCTTTTATGTTGTTGATATATGTTTATGTTATAAGTATGATATGTTTTTAGTTGTTTTAGTATATGAATTGTTTAGATAACAATCACGTAATTTGTTTAGATAACAAATATATAACTTGTTTAGATAACAAGTCCCAAGAGTAGATTCCTTGGGCATATGATTGTTTAGATAACAAGCCCCATAAATTTATATGACTTGTTTAGATAACTAGCCCCGTAAATTTATGGGCATATGATTGCTTAGCTAGCAAGTCCCAAGAAGTATGATGGCCATTGTAATAGATGTTGTATTTATATAGTCATATGATTATAGTTTATAGCTTATAGCTTATGTTTATGTATATGTTTCATGCTTGTAGTAGTGACTTGGGGCTTATAGTTGCTTAGATAGCAAACCCCAAGATTTTTATCAATATCGTAGGTTAGAGTTATGATTTACCCTACCTCGATTAGTAGACAGATTACCTAGATGGGTTATCATATACTGCCTTGTGATCTAACCTACCTTGATTAGTAGACTGAGGACCTAGATGGTTTTATCACATGCCACGTTAATGAGTTAATGGTCATTAATATTGTAGTCTTATATGATATACATTTTTATAGTCATATGTTTTATAGTATATGTTTATGTTATAGTCTTATGTTTATGATTTATGACATATTTTTTTAGTAGATTTTCCTTGCTAGGCATTAGGCTCATTCCTTTATTTTAGCATGATGCAGGAAAATGAATATGAAAGGCGGGAAAGATTTGTGGCAGCTTGGCATGTGTGTTGAGGATGAATGGACTGATGGAAGATCGAGGATGAAGTCTTTTGTTTTATGTCTTTATGTATTTCCTCACTTAGTTCTTTAAACATTATATTAAAGTTATGATTTTTTTATGTTTTCTTATACTAAGAAAAGGGTACCCATGCCGTATTTTATATTTCATACTTTGTGTTTGGCACAATATTTTGAGTTTTAAAATAAGTTATATTATTTTATATGTATGTTTCCCAAAACAGTAGTTATGTCTTAGTAGTTTTTAATGGTCCGAGGTCTAGAATTAGTTGAGGCATTACAGTTGGTATCAGAGCAACAGTTCATAAGCATGTAGTTCTCCATGATACAAACGCACATGCTTCGAATCTAACCGCCAATGTAAGTGTTTATGTTTATATTGGTAATGTTTATTGTTGACGGTGAAATCTCGTCAACAAACTTTGATTGGAAAACTCAAAGATTAATAAGGTGATCTTTAAATGAGAACTTAGAATGGACTTATATAAGGATAAACAAAGATCAACAATGGAGCAAAAACTGTACATTGCTTAATAGCTTCAGCTTACAATGAATTTTCCAACCCCCTCCCATGTGGGAGTGGGGTTCTTTTTATAGTAGGCTCTAATGGCCTTGGATACATGGTCGTCCAGGGTACCAAGTGGTACACGAGTATTCTGTCAGGGGTAGTGGTGCTGATACTAGTATATAGCCAGGTACCACGAGGCTGTCTCCACTACTCTACCGTACGAATGTCAGAGGAGTGGTACAGGTGATAGTGGTGTCGACTCTGACACCTGATTGGTAGTATGCAGGCCATGTCCTTTCTCCTAGTGCTCCCACTACCTGACTAGCGTGAGTGCCATGGTCAAACGTACAGGGCCTTACCAGCCGTACCCCATAAGAGATTGTACCATCATGTCCTTTCAGAATCATACTTGGACTTTCACTTCTAGACGGTGGGGTTTCCATAGGTCTCCGTAGAAGATGCCATCTCGAGATGAAGGGAGCGGGATGTTATCACGCGAGGTCCTTATAGCGTAACCATGGCGGGGCTATGCGAGGTCGCCCCTCGTGGAGATGCCGTGAGATGCTCCTACGCCGAGTGGTCGTCGGGGCTAGGTGAGGCTCCCACACGAGGCCGTCAAGGCTATGTGATGCCCCCTAGCGAGGTCGCTCCTCAAGGCTTGGAGATGCCCCCACGCGAGGCTGTCAAGGCTATGGGATCACCCCACGCGAGGCCGCCCCTTGAGACTAGGAGATGCCCCCACGTGAGGCCGTCGAGGCTATGGGATGTCGCCCCTCGTGGAGATGCCATGAGATGCTCCTACGCCGAGTGGCCGTTGGGGCTAGGTAAGGCTCCCACACGAGGCCGTCAAGGCTATGTGATGCCCCCACGCAAGACTGCCCCTCAAGGCTAGGAGATGCCCCCACGCGAGGCCGTCGAGTCTATGGGATGCCCCCACATGAGGCCGCCCCTTGAAGCCTTCGTGGCGCAGCCGAGGCGGGGCTACACGAGATGCCTGCTGAGCGTCGAGTGGCGTCGTGAGGCGCCGAGGGGTGCCACGAGGCGCGAGGCGCCGTGGGGTGTCGCGAGATACGAGGCGTAAGGCGCCGAGGGGTGTACGCGTAGCGAGGCCCTTGCGGCCTTGGCATGTGCGCGCAGAGGAAGGGCAGCCTTGCGTAGCGAGGCCCTTGTGTGTGGCTGAGGGGTGCATGGCGCGAGGCTCCTGCCACGAGGCCCCTGCCGCGAGGCTCTTGGTGCGCTTTCCCTCTTGTGATGCGTAGCTTGGCCTCTTAGCCTAGCAACGCCATACTTCACAACTCACAAGGCGATGCTTCCCTTGGGACAAGCTCCCGGTTTCACAAGACTTACAGGTCTGAGCCTGATAATGTGACTAAGTGACCTTTAGCCTTGTATTTTAACCATGTACTGGGGATTTTTTTATTGGTGGATTTTTGGCATCCACACTTGCCCCCCAATCTATAGGGAGGCCTTTAGGCGTTCTTGTAGACTCTTCTCTTCCTTTTTATTTTTTATCATATTTTTTTTATTTTATTTTTTGTATTTTTCATGCTGGAGGTCCTTTGGAGCCCACGCGAATGGGGATTCGACAGGTCTCTCTTTGGTGCCCCTTGGTTGTATCTATAAGGATATGTTGACCCTTTGGGTTCTAGCTATCCTTTTATCTATTTTTGCGCGCGCTTATTATATCTTGCAAGAAGCGTCTTTCTCGTCATTAGGCATAGTACTATTTTTGCAAGCGTCTTCTTTGAGACCCTTTTTGCAAGCATTTTCTTTGAGACCCTTTTTGGAAGCGTCTACTTTGAGACCCTTTTTACTAGCGTCTACTTTGGATACCCTTTTCTTAAGCGTCTATTTTTGGAGACCCTTTTCTCTAGCGTCTATTTTTGGAGACCCTTTTCTCAAGCATCTACTTTTGAGAACCTTTTCTCAAGCGTCTACTTTGGAGACCCTTTTCTCAAGCGTCTACTTTTGAGACCCTTTTCTCAAGCGTCTACTTTGGAGACCCTTTTCTCAAGCGTCTATTTTTGAGATGATCTCCTCTCGGGTCGGGACTTTCATGGCCAGATGGTCTTCATTCAATCTCAAACTTGGTCAGCGACCCCTCTAGCACGACGCCCCCTTCTATATGGAATTTTCAGACGTATTGGTAGTAGGGAAACTGGAGGAAGGTTTGCTTTTTTCCACATAGAAGTTCTTATGGCCCTCTTCCACACGCATGTACTTTTGTGCTCTCTCTCGAAGTCATCCAAATTCGTAACTTCTCTTTTAAGCATGTTCCCCCACAACTTGCTTCCTGGACGAACTCCGGCTGTAATAGCCATCTTGTGCTCCACTTTGGTTAAACTTCCCACCTTTGTTGCTTCTATACTGAACCTATGGATGTAGTCCTTCAGACTTTCATTCTCGCCTTGTTTTATGTTAGCGAGGCTGGTTGTTGGCATGGTGTAATCACACACTGCATGGTGTTGCTGAAGAAATTCATCAGATAATTGTTGCCATGACTCGATTGTTCTTGGCCTTAACCTCTTGAACCACTTGTACGCCACTCCTTTAAGCGTAACGACGAAGCAATGACACTTTTCCCTGTTGTTGACCCCTCTTAACCTCATCAAGTTATTGAAGGAGTCTAAGTGATATTTTGGGTCTGTAGTACCATCGTACGGAGTCATGCGAGGCTCTCTGAAGCCAGTGGGCATTTGCTCCACCTGAATCTCCCTTATGAAGGGTGAATCACGGTCGAATTCTTCATCATCCATGTGCCCCCCAAGTGCATTGGTGATCTTGCCTCGATGGCTTCACATTTTGGTGTCTAGTCCCCTCCTCTTTTTGCATAAGGAGTTTTGCGGGTTCTCGGGATGATCCCTTGCCTTGGTTGTGTCCCTCGGGGGAACCGCGGGGGGTACGTCTCTTACTTCTGTCCTCTCCCCATGGAGCTCTTTTATTAGGCCAGGGGGTGCCTCTTTTGAGGGGACTTCGGCCTCGTTCTTACGACCATCACCTTCCCTCCGCCTTTGCTCCTGGGAACATTTCATTGGCCTAGGTCCCCCCTGGTACTTTGTCTGGGGAGTTTTACTGGTGGAAAGTTGGGTTCCCCAATCGTCTACGGGGATAGTGCTTTCCCCTTTTTCATACTCATTCCCTTTACGCTTAAGGAGGGGTATGCTTGACTTCCCTTGCAGTAGGTCGTTTAAAACCTCCTGCATGTTCTCTATCGTGGTTTCCAACCTTCGAGTCTTTTTATGCAACTCGTGAATCTCATCCTTGTAGAAGCACGTCCTTGAGTTGGAACTTGCCGAGCGTATCCCGGGACCCTTGCCTGGCCAGTGCATCGAGGGACCGGGGTCCTGGTGGCCTGAGCGTGGGGTCAACTGGGGCCGGCTAAGTGGATACACTAGTGGCTCTGAATGACCTCCGTCGGGCTGGATAGCTGGGGACGATGCTTCCCTCTCCTCCCCTGGGGGAAGAGATTCTTCCGGTCCACCTCAATGCTCGGGCGGAGGGGGGTCTTTCTTGGACGCCCTCAGCTCTACTTCGTCTCGGCGAACCTCAACCTCTTGTATTTTTCGTAGGCGTTTTGACCGTCCTAGCATCTTTCTTTGTTGGAAGTGATGGAAGAACACCGGCTTGATGTTTGTTCTTCCCACAGACGGCGCCAAACTGTTGACGGTGAAATCTCGTCAAAAAACTTTGATTTGAAATCTCAAAGATTAATAAGGTGATCTTTAAATGAGAACATAGAATGGACTTATAGAAGGATAAACACAGATCAACAATGGAGCAAAAACTATATATTGCTTAATAGCTTCAGCTTACAATGAATTTTCCAACCCCCTCCCATGTGGGAGTGGGGTTCTTTTTATAGTACGCTCTAATGGCCTTGGATACATGGTGGTCCAGGGGACCAAGTGGTACACGAGTACTGTGTCAGGAGAGTGGTCTTAGGGGTAGTGGTGCTGATACTAGTATATAGCCAGGTACCACGAGGCTGTCTCCACTACTCTACCGTACGAATGTCAGAGGAGTGGTACAGGTGATAGTGGTGTCGACTCTGACACCTGATTGGTAGTATGTAGGCCATGTCCTTTCTCCTAGTGCTCCCACTACCTGACTAGCATGAGTGCCACGGTCAAACGTGCGGGGCCTTACCAGCCGTACCCCATACGAGATTGTACCATCATGTCCTTTCAGAATCATACTCGGACTTTCACTTCTAGACGGTGGGGTTTCCATAGGTCTCATAGATGCCATCTAGAGATGAAGGGCGCGGGATGTTATCACGCGAGGTCCTTGAAGCATAACCATGGCAGGGCTATGCGAGGTCGCCCCTCGTGGAGATGCCATGAGATGCTCCTACGCCGAGTGGCCGTCAGGGCTAGGTGAGGCTCCCACACGAGGCCGTCAAGGCTATGTGATGCCCCCACGCGAGGCCGCCCCTCAAGGCTAGGAGATGCCCCCATGCGAGGTCGTCGAGGCTATGGGATGCCCCCCACGCGAGGCCGCCCCTTGAGACTAGGAGATGCCCCCATGCGAGGCCGTTGAGGCTATGCGATGTCGCCCTTCGTGGAGATGCAATGAAATGCTCCTACGCTGAGTGGCCATCGGGGCTAGGTGAGGCTCCCATGCGAGGCCGCCAAGGATATGTGATGCCCCCACGCGAGGCCGCCCCTCAAGGCTAGGAGATGCCCCCATGCGAGGTCGTCGAGGTTATGGGATGCCCCCATGAGAGGCCGCCCCTTGAAGCCTTCGTGGCGCGGCCGAGGCAGGGCTACACGAGACGCCTGCTGAGAGTCGAGAGGCGTCACTAGGCGCGAGGCGCCGAGGGGTGTCGCGAGGTGTGAGGCGCCGAGGGGTGTACGCGTAGCAAGGCCCTTGCGGCCTTGGCATGTGGGCGCGAGGGAAGGGCAACCTCGCGTAGCGAGGCCCTTGTGCATGGCCGAGGGGTGCATGGCGCGAGGCTCCTGCCGCGAGGCCCTTGGTGTGCCTACCCTCTTGTGACGCATAGCTTGGCCTCTTAGCCTAGCAAGGCCATACTTCATGGCTCACAAGGCGATGCTTCCCTTGGGACAATCTCCCAGTTTCACAAAACTTACAGGTCTGAGCCTGATAATGTGACTAAGTGACCTTTAGCCTTGTATTTTAACCATGTACTGGGGATTTTTTTCTTGGTGGATTTTTGGCATCCACATTTATGTTATTAGCTAACGTTTTAGCCATTATGTTTTTAGTTATAATGGATGGAGCCTTGACCTATCAGGATATTCGAGCAATTAAGGCATAAAAATGAATTAGAGAGCTAAGGAAAACAGTAGGACTGTTAGAAAGAATCACGCAGAGATTAATCTTATTCCACAAGGAGATAGTTCATCTTCAGACTACTAAGAAAATTATGATGAGAGCTATGGAGCAATATGTTCTAGTAATTATGCTTTTTAAAGATTTTCCTTCCGTAATTTCAACATTTGAAGAAATATGGGAGACTATAGATGATGATGATGATTTATCGGTAGCCATGGGATACTATTTTCTCATACTTAGGTTCACCTCTAAGTTGGAATTTCAATTCACTAATGAACAAAAGCATAGAATCTTTATGAATCTTCCCCAAGGTAATTTTGAGGCTCAAGATAATGATGAGTATGAAGAGATAGATGATGACATGTTAGATGAAGGGTCAGACATAGAAGATGCTGATTTTTAGATTCACCCTAGTTATGTTAGTGTAGAGTCCAAGAACTTTACTTAGCTAGTTAGATAGTAGTATTATAGTATTTATAGTATTATCTTTATGACTGTGGATTTTTGGTTCGGACCGGGAATTATTTGGACACTCACAGTAGTACTTGTAGATTTCCTAAGTTTAACCTATAGTTTAAGAATATTAATGTTAACCTAAGGTTTGATTAATATGGCTGATATTAAGGATAATATTTATTATACTATAAGGTTTAGATAAGAACCAATAGGATTTTAAGCACATGTTATGTATGGGTGATTAAGGATTAAGTATTTTGAGGATTTAATTTAATAAGGGTAAAGTTTGAATGCTCTAAGGTCAGTCAGCAGCTTTGAATACGTTTGAGGGCTCAGTCAAGGCTGTTTACTCAATTTGAATTAAGCTAAAAATGTGTAATTTCGTATTTCAATAATCAGCGAATGCCGATATATCGCAGCTATAGGGGGCGATATATCGCAGCACGTAGATACGGAAAACACGAAACGTTTGCCTCGGGCATATTGGTCCAGGCGATATATCGCCTATAGGGGGTGATATATCGCCTCCTTCAACATAATTTGAATGTTTTTGAATTTGTTTTCCATTCAGCCATTTAACCTCTTGATAAGTCCAACACCTTTTTGAACGAGTCTTCAGCCTCTGCTGAACGATTATTCAAATTATTTTCACCTAAAAAGCCATTATTTTTATTAAAGTTAAATTAAGATCCTTTCATTCCTAAACGCTATAAATAGGACCTAGTACTCTAAGTTCAGAGGCTGCAAGTTGCTAGGTGAGTGTGAGAGTTAAACACTTGGGTGGGGAAATCATAAGCTTGATCATCATAAGCTTATCAAACACTTAGGGAAGTAAGGTTTCATAGTATTTCGGTTCGAGGTTTAGATTGGTATTACAAGTCTTCAAGGTATTTCCACACTCTAGTTCATTGGTTTTATTTTCTTTAAGTTCTCATAATCTTCTACCAGCCTTCTAACCTTATTCTTATTTTGGTTAGGAAATCTAAGAACTTGCACATAAGTTTTTGGTAATTATGTTTCTCAAAGGTTTAGTCCTTCCATTCCTTTCATTTGGCTTTTTCTTCTATAGACTCACCCTTTCATAATGGTTAATAGGAGTGTTCCAAAGTCCCAACGCTGTCCTCTTATCCCGGTAACTTTGGTAAGGAAAATAGGATAGAAATTCATATGTTATATGTTTTATATGTTATCTTATGTTTCTTATGTTATGATAAGTGTTATGATATGTATGTTTGTAGGCTTGGGCATATGACCCATATGACTAACAAGACCCCAAATAGATTATGGGCATATGACATGCTTACCTAGTAGGACCCCACTAATCTCATGGGCATATGACTTGTTTAGTCTATGGGACCCCAAGTAATAATGGCCATTATAGTATGTGTATGATATAAGTATAAGTGTTATGTTAAGTTTTTATGTTTCTTATGAAATTTATGTATATGAACTATGTGTTAGATTTTTCCTTGCTGGGCATTAGGCTCATTTCTTTTTGTTTATATGTGCAGGAAAATAGCTTTAGTGGCGGTAAGATTCGTGGATGCTTGGGGAATGTGTATCGGTGGTGAATGGAGTCAAGGAGTCGAGAGTTCGATTTTCGAGGATGTAGTCTTGTTTTATGGTTTTATATGTTATTTTCCGCACTTATTATGTAATCCCTTTTTATTATAAATCATGTTATGTTTTGTTTTTCAAACAATGGGATCCCATATCCTACTTATTTTATGAAAGTAACTCTTATTTCTACAAGTTTCCAATAAAGTTATGGTATTTTCGTAATGTAAGTTTTATTAAGGGTTTGTATGTATAGTTTCGTTACATTGGGACGAGGTAGGAGAAAGGCAACTTCTTGGACCCGAAGCTGTTAGAGAGGCTCAGGATGCAGTAGCGCTGATTAGAAAGTGTATGCTCGCTGCTCAGAGCTGACAAAAAAGTTATGCGGATGCCAAGCGGCGTGATTTGGAATTTAAAGTCGGAGATCAATTCTTCTTAAAGATATCTCCTATGAAAGGTGTGAAGAGATTTGGGAAGAAAGGCAAGCTTAGTCCCCGATTTATAGGTCCTTTTGAGGTATTGGACAAGGTGGGAACAGTTGCATATAGATTAGCCCTACCGCCAGCTCTAGCAGATACCCACAATGTATTTCACATCTCGATGTTGCGTAGATATGTGTCAGACCCATCTCACGTCCTCATGTACCATACGATAGCACTCCAGAAAGACTTGAGCTATGAGGAACGACCGGTTAGCATCCCAGATAGAGGGATGAAGGAATTACGATCTAAGAGTATTCAAATAGTCAAGGTCCTATGGAGTAATAGTTTTGAACGGGAGGCAGCGTGGGAGTTGGAGGAAGACATGTTGGCACAGTATCCGAAATTGGTTGGTAAGTAAATTTCGGAGACGAAATTCTTTTAAGTAGGGGAGAATGATAGTGTCCCATAATTTTTACTTAGTTAGATAGTAGTAGTAGTTAGTAATAGTTTGTAGAATGTTAGTTTCCGTGGATTTTGGTTCAAGTCGGGACTTAGTTGGAAACTCATAAAAACAGTTATGGATTTTATAAGTTTAACCTATAGTTTAGAAATATTAATTATGACATAAGGTTTGATTAATATTGCTGGTCCTAGAAATATTATTTCTTATAACCTAAGGTTTAGATAGAACTATTAAGAATGTGACACTTTTCATAATCATTTTTATTAAGGATTTAAGTATTTTTGATGAATAGTTTAAATAAAAGAAAGATCTAGAAGCTCTAGAACCTTCCAGCAGTTGTTAGAATCACGTTTTGACTCAGTCAAAGCTGTTTAATCAATTCAAAATATGCTAAAAAAGTGCAAATACGTGTTTGATATATCAACGTATGCTGATATATCGTAGCTATAGGGGTCGATATATCGCCTACGGAAGATATGGAAAACACGTCGACTTTGCATAAACGAACGAACAAGGCTTGGGAAAATGGTCTAGGCGATATATCGCCCAGGGTAGGCAATATATTGCCCCTGGTGCATTTAATTTTAAAGTTTGGGATTTTAAATTTAAAAACATCCTTAACCGCCTGGTCCAGCCTTTCAACGATTTTGATCAAGTTCTAGGCGTCTGTTGAACGAAAATTCAAATATTTTTCATTTTATATTCATTTATTTATTCAAATTAAAAGGTGTTAGTTTCACTCCTTGAACTCTATAAATAGGACCTAGTACTCAGCCATTTCCTTCATTCCTTTAAGCATTGTTAAGAGCCTCCAAGTTGCTAAGGTTACTATAGAGAGAAACACTTGAGTTTTGGGATAAAAGCTTTTCCAAATCTAAGCTTTTCTGAATAGTTGGGAAGTAAGATATAGAGTTATTTCGATATCGAGGTATAGATGAAAGTCATAAGATCATTCAAGGTATTCTTATCCTTAAGTTCAGTTCTTCATGGTTCATTAGTTTTCTTATATTTTCTTTAAGATCCTAACACTTATTTATGATTCTTGATTAGGTGTTTAAGTTTCTTGAAACTTAAGGTTCTTTTCATTAAGTTTCTACTCGGATGGTTTAGTTTTCTTTTCATCTCCTTTTCTTTAGAAAATCAAGGTTTTACTATTGGTTTTAGGAGTGTTCCAAATCCCGATCTTGTTCCCAAATATCCCGGTCTTTTGTAAGGAAAATAGGTTAGATTATATGTGTTTATATGTTTATGTTATGATATGTTTTATGCTATGATATGTATATGTATAAATATGTTTTGTAGTCACTTGGGGCTTATAGTTGCTTAGAGAACAAACACAAATATTTTTATCTCACTTGGGGCTTATAGTTGCTTAGATAGAAAACCCCGAGATTTTTATCATTATCGTGGGTTAGAGTTATGATTTACCCTACCTCGATTAGTAGACAGAGGACATAGATGAGTTATCATATACTACCTTGTGATCTAACCTACCTCGATTAGTAGACTGAGGACCTAGATGGTTTTATCACATGCCACATTAATGAGTAAATGTGTAGTGTCCCAGAATATTTACTTAGCTAGCTAGATAGTAGTAGTAGTAGTAGTTAGTATTAGTTTGTAGTATGTTAGTTACTGTGGATTTTTGTGGAAGTTGGGACTTAGTTAGAAACTCATAGCAACAGTTATGGATTTTATAAGTTTAACCTATAGTTTAAGAATATTAATTATAACATAAGGTTTGATTAATATTGTTGGTCATAGATATATATTTATTATAACCTAAGGTTTTGATAGAACCATTAAGGGCATGACACTTGTCATAATCATGATTGTTAAGGAATTAAGTATTTTGATGAACACTTTTAATAAAAAAAAAAGATATAGAAGCTCTAGAACCTTCCTGAAACTATTAGGATCGTATTATGACTCAGTCAAAGCTGTTTACTCAATTCAAAATATGCTGAAAAAGTGCACTTACATGTTTGATATATCAATGTATGCCGATATATCGCAACTATAGGGGCCGATATATTTCCTACAGAAGATACGAAAAACACATTGACTTTGTATGTATTTTTGAAAGTTTGGTTTTTCAATTTTAAAGAAATAGCTTTAATCACTTAGACCTACCTTTGAACGATTTTGACTGATTTTGGGCGTCAGTTGAACGAAAATTCAAATCTTTTTCATTTTATAATAATTTATTTATTCAAATTAAAAGGGGTCAGTTTCACTCCTTGAACTCTATAAATAGGACCTAGTGCTCAGCCATTTTCCTCATTCTTCAAGCATTTGATCAGATCCTCCAAGGTGCTAGTGTGACTATAGAGAGATACACTTGGGTTTTGGGTTAAAGCTTTATCATTCTAAGCTTTTATAAACACTTGGGAAGTGAGAAATAGTTTGATTTTGGTATTGAGGTTTAGACCAATCCATAAAGTCATTCAAAGTATTTCTATTCCTAAGTTCAGTTCTATATGGTTCTTTAGTTTTCTTTATTCAGATCCTAACTCTTGTTTATCATTCATGATTAGGTATTTAAGTTCTTGAAACTTAAGGTTCTTCTTGGTAAATTTCTTCTTGGATGGTTTAGTGTTCTTTTCATCTCTTGTTCTTTAGATTCTCACCATTTTAGTTTATAGGAGTGTTCTAATCCCGTTCTTGTTCCCAAATATCCCGGCTTTTGGTAAGGAAAATAGGCTAGATATATGTGTTTATATGTTTATGTTATGATATGTTTTATGCTATGACATGATATATGTTATGTTATATGTTTTATAGTCCTTGGGCATATGACTTGTTTAGATAACAATCCCCAAGAATATGTTTTATAGTCCTTGGGCATATGACTTGTTTAGCTAGCAAGCCCCAATAATTTATGGGCATATGACTTGCTTAGCTAGGAAGCCCCACAAATTTATGGGCATATGACTTGCTTAGCTAACAAGCCCCAAGAAGTATGATGGCCATTGTAGTCCTATATGAGATATGTTTCTTTTATAGCCATATGTTTTCTAGTATATGTTTATGTTATAGTCTTATGTTTATGATTTATGACGTATGTTGTTAGTATATTTTCCTTGCTAGGCATTAGGCTCATTTGTTTATTTTTAGCATGATGCAGGAAAATGAATATGGAAGGCGGGAAAGATTCGTTGCAGCATGGCATGTGTGTTGACGATGAATGGATTGAATGGACTGATGGAAGATCGAGGATGAAGTCTTTTGTTTTATGTCTTTATGTATTTTCTCACTTAGTTCTTTAAACATTTGATTAAAGTTATGGTTTTTATGTTTTTATGTACTAAACAAAAGGTACCCATGCCGTATTTTATATTTCATACTTTACTTTGTATTTGGCATAATATTTTGGGTTTTAAATAAAGTTATATTATTTCTTATGTATGTTTCCAAAAATAGTAGTTATGTCTTTGTAGTTTTTAATGGTCTGAGGTCTAGAATTAGTCGGGGCATTACAATATACGTATAAAGGGATCCCCGAGTCTCTGGGGATTTGCGGGTATGCAATATACTAGAACTACCACGAGTTGAACATCTCCTCCAAACTCGTGCTTCGACAACTGTTTTAATATTTCGAGCTCACGCTTCACAGCCTTCGTATTCCTAGCTCAAGTTTTCGATGTGGATAATAAATAGATATCATTCCCTTGGTTATTTCTCCATATATTTATTTTCCAGATGTACCCGAGCTGAGTGAATGAACTCGGGCTAATATTAGGGTACAATAGTAAGTTTATAAAGAAATTAATTCACATTGGTTCTATCATATATAATCTAATTATATATAGTATATTTACTAAGATGTATATCCACATCATCAATCCGGATCTAGATCACATGCATTATAAATGCTTGACAAACCGTACTAGCAATCATTGATTAAAGATTCCATACTTTAATATGTTACTAACTATTTTATTCATTATTTATGATCCTAATCCTCTCGTACTCATACAAGATCATACTCTCCTAAATTGATATGGATTTTATTGATATTTATATTAATTATTCAAACATTAATCTAGATATTCAATTATAAGTAAAATGTACATTTATTAACTTCCATAAAATAAAATGTCTTTACACATGCTTTTTGGGCATAAACCTTAAGAGTTTGTGGGTTTTTTTTTCTTGATATATTTGTTTCTAGTTTTAGATATGGTGATTTTGGACATGGTGGGACAAATCTTGATTGGTGGGTGTGACAACTCATCTCTCTTCAACGTCACCTTTTGGCTGCGTTTGTAGGAGATTTTTCAAAGAAGGTTGGAGTTGGTTCGGTGGTTGTGCTTGTGGGCAACGTTACAGGTCCGACGACCTCTTCACTGCTAACATTATTGGAAAGCTTTTTGGCGAACCTCAGTTTGGGATATGTTGTATTATTTGTGGGCTAATTCAGGGTTGAGCTTGGGGTGGGTCTTACGAAAATGCTTGTTGTGGGTGTCTTGGCCAGAGTTTGATGGATGGTGGGAGTGTTACTCACTAGATTCTATTGCGCTAATGGGATGTCTTTTCTGCATCTAGCTTTCATTTTCCTTTTTTTTTTTTGTTATGTTATTGCTTTTCATTTTTTATTATTGACATTTTGTTTCCATTTTGGATTCTCTAGTGTGAGTTTTGGTGATAAGTACTCTAGTTGTTTTTCATTGCCAAATATCTTAGACAGGTTAGATCTTGTTAAAGACCATGACTTTAGCTTGTATGCCAGTCTTATTGTCCTTTGTTGCCATTCTTGCTCGCGCTTTGGGAATTTAATTGTCATGTTGGCTTATTAGAGCTGTTGTACTAGATTCTATTGTTTGTTTTTCATGAATGAAATCCTGGGTCTTACTCCAAAAAATTTATTAATTTAAAAGCTCTTCAATAATAATAAATTCTTCTAAAAGAGAAAGCTCAAATTTTTACTTATTTTCTTTTAGGACATGTTTAGAAGTCATTGTGTAATTACTAGGTAGTAATTACACACTATTTTAAAATACAATGTGTGTTTGGATGACAAGTGATAATTACTTATGAATTCCCATTTTCATGCCTGGAAATGTAAAATCCTTATTGGCATATTTGACAATATTGACAAAATTAATTAAAGAAGATTTTTCGAAATGGGTAGTTTCCTGTGTTGTTTGTCATATGTTTTCTATAATCAGATTATTATATATATGTTAATAAAATAAATATATAATTTCCTATAAAAGAATATCTTTTCTTGAAATGGAAAATATTGGTATTTATTTTTATTTTTTGATCTGATTTATTTGTCCAGAAATCATGTACAGCTTGCAGAGATAAAGTATATATTGCTTCCCTATTTATTTAGGGAAACTGGGTTTAAAAACTTTCCAGGTTCAGTGAATCTGTTTGAACAGATTGCCAGTTGTTTGAACAGATTCTGACTTTCCTGTTTTGGAAGATTTTCCATTTATTGGCTGATTGGTTTCTTATTTGTTTTCCACGACCTAAAGGGATTCTAAAAAGTATATAATCATCCTTAGGTCGGTTGTTTTTTATCATCTCTCTTGGTGTATTATTTTCCAAATAATTTTCAAGTTTTAGAGAGACTTTTTATTATGTGAAGAACTTGAGTCCAGCAAGTTCTTAGTGGTTTATTACAGTGTACTTCTGTATTGTTTTCTTTGTGTTAATTGTGCAGGTTGAACACACTTGGACATTTTTCATCAAGCTTTGGGAGAAGTCTTCTTCGTGAGTCACTTTTCGGGAGGAAAAGTGCAAGTGTTATGATTTGAAGGGAGTTCAAGATCTTAGCACTTCAGAAATTTGATTAGGAGTTTAGATTACAATAGTTGCGACAAATTCAAGAGGGAGTCATTATTTGTATAAGTCAATTTGGTTTTGTAATCGTTTAGATATTCTTCTACTAAATTTCATTCTCTGGGCGTGGCCCCATGGACTAGTAGCAATCTTCAAAGATTGATGATACCACGTATAATTCCGTGTGTTCTTTACTTTATGTTCGTTTTTATCTTCTGGTGATAAACTATTTAAACATATCTAGTTTATGTTCAAACAGTCTCTGTGTTCGTTTAAACATTTCTGTAACAGTTCAGCAATTAATTATTTAATTTGAATAATTAATTTGGTAATCATAAAAAAACAGAATTTCAATTGGTATCAAAGCAGTTCACTAAACTCTTACTGAGATCTTGTGGTTATTTTCCGTTTGATTTGTTTTGTGTGAAATTTCTTTCTTTGCAGAAGGTAGTTCGGTGTCTCGACCTCCATTGCTTAATGACTCAAACTATCCATATTGGAAAGTTAGGATGAGAGCTTTCATTTAATCTCAAGATGAGAAAGTATGGAGAGTAATTTTGTCTGGATGGTCACCTCCTCGTAGTATTAGTAGTAGTAGTAGTAGTAGTGGTAGTAGTGGTAGTGGTAGTGGTAGTGGTAGTGGTAGTGGTAGTGGTAGTGGTAGTGGTAGTGGTGGTGGTGGTGGTGGTGGTAGTGGTAGTGGTAGTGGTAGTGGTAGTGGTAGTGGTAGTGGTAGTAGTGGTAGTGGTAGTGGTAATAGTGGTAGTGGTAGTGGTGGTAGTGGTAGTAGTGGTAGTGGTAGTGGTAGTGGTAATAGTGGTAATGGTAGTGGTAGTGGTAGTGGTAGTGGTAGTGGTAGTGGTAGTGGTAGTGGTAGTGGTAGTGGTACCAGTAGTAGTAGTAGTAGCAGTAGCAGTAGCAATAGCAGTAGCAGTAGTTGCAGCAGCAGCAGCAGTAGCAGTAGCAGTAGTAGTAGTAGTAGCAGTAGCAGCAGCAGCAGTAGTAGTAGTAGCAGCAGCAGCAGCAGTAGTAGTAGTAGTAGTAGTAGTCGTAGTCGTAGTGGTAGTAGTAGTAGTCGTAGTGGTAGTGGTAGCAGCAGCAGCAGCAGCAGCAGCAGTAGTGTAGTAGTAGTAGTAGTAGTAGTAGTAGTAGTAGTAGTAGTAGTAGTAGTAGTAGTAGTAGTTAGTAGTATATTAGATTCCGTGGATTTTGGTTCAAGACGGGACTTAGTAGGACACTCGTAGCAATAGTAATGGATTTTATAAGTTTAACCTATAGTTTAGAAATATTAATTATAACATAAGGTTTGATTAATATTTCTTGTCATAGAAATATTTTAATTATAACCTAAGGTTTAGATAGAACCATTAAAAGCATGACACTTGTCATATATATATTTATTTAAGGATTTAATTATAAGAAAGTTGTAGAAACTCTAGAATCTTCCAGAACCATTAAGAACATGACACTTGTCACAATCTTATTTATTTGAGGATTTAAGCATTTTAAATGGTTAATTCAATATTACAAGTTTCTAGAAGTTCTAGACCCTTCCAGAACTTGTTGGAATCACGTATTACTCAGTCAAACCTGATTAATCAACTGTAATTATCCTAAATTCGTGTAAAAACGCGTTTAAATTATCTACGTATGCCAATATATCGCAGCCTTAGAGGCGATATATCGCAGCACAGGAGATATGAAAAACACATTGAATTCACACGAACGAAATCACGAACACTCAGGATATAGGGTCAGGCGATATATCGCCTAAGGTGGGCGATATATCGGCCGTAGGTGAAGTCTTTTGAACTCCGATAAATCCAAGCTTGATTCATTCGTTAATCTCTTGACTTGCCTCTGAACGTTTTTGATCGAGTCTTAAGCATCTGTTGACTGAATATTCAAGTATTTTTCATTTAATATTGAATATTTTATTCAATCCAAAAAGGAGATATTTTCATCCCTTGAACTCTATAAATAGGACCTAGTACTCAGCCATTTCTCTCATTCTTCAAGTTGTGTTCAGAGCCTTCAAGCTGCTAGGATTTCTATAGAGTGATACACTTGGGTTTTGGGGATAAAAAGCTTTATAAACACTTGGGCTGTGAGATAAAAGTATGTTTTCAATATTGAAGTATAGATCGATTCTAGTACATCCAAGGTAATATTATTCATTAGTTCTATTCCTTATGATTCCTTAGCTTTCCTTAAGTCTCTTTCAAATCCTAACTTTTGTTTATGGTTTTGTGGTTAGGTGTTTAAGTTCTTTGATCTAAGGAACTTCTCGGTAAGTTTCCTCTTTGATGATTTAGTTTCATTTTCATCTCTTTTCCTTAGAAACTCACCATTCTTACTTTTTGTTTTAGGAGTGTTCTAATCCAGCTCTTGTTCTCAAATAGCCCGGTTTCTATAAGGAAAATAGGATAGCTTTTATATGTTTATATGATATGTCATGCTTATGATATGCTAGCTTATGTTATGTTGTGTTATGTTACGTTTATGTTATGTATAGTATGTTTATAGTCCTTGGGCACATGACTTGTCTAGCAAGCAAGCCCCAATAATTTATGGGCATATGACTTGCTTGGCTAGCAAGCCCCACAAATCTAAATGGGCATGTGACTTGCTTAGTTAACAAGCCCCAAGAAGTATGATGGCCCTTGTAGTTTTATATGACATATGTTTTATAGTAAATGTTTATGATATAGCCTCATGTATATGATTTATGTTATATGTTGTTAGTAGATTTTCCTTGCTGGGCATTAGGCGCACTCCTTTATTTTTTTTTATTGTGATGCAGGAAACTAGATACGGAGGCGGAATGATTCTTGGTGACTTGACTTGTGTATTGAGGATTGTAGAGTCCAAGAACTTTACTTAGCTAGTTAGATAGTAGTATAAAAGTAATAGTAATAGTATTTTTATGATTGTGGATTTTGGTTCAGACCGGGATTTAATTGGACACTCATAGTAACACTTGTAGATTTTCTAAGTTTAACCTATAGTTTAAGAATATTAATTTTAACCTAAGGTTTGATTAATATGACTGATATTGATGGTAATATTTATTATATTATAAGGTTTAGATAGACCCAATAAGAAAGTAACACTTTTCATATGGATGTTTAATGATAATTAAGTATTTTGAGGAATAAGTTTATTCAGAGTAATATTTGAATATCCTAGGGTCTGTCAGCTGCTTTGAAAACGTTAGAGGACTTAGTCAAGGTTGTTTACTCAATTCAAATTATGCTGAAATTGTACAATTTCGTGTTTAAATATTCATCGTATGCCGATATATCGCAGCTATAGGGGGCGATATATCGTACGGGGATACGAAAAACACGTAACTTCGCACGATCACCTCGATGAGCCTCGGGCATGCTGGCCCAGGTGATATATCTCCTACAAGGGGCGATATATCGGCTCCTTTAGTATATTTTTGAATGTTTTTGAAAACGTCCTCATTTTAATCTTTAACCTCTTGATAAGTCCAGCATCTTTCTGACCGAGTCTTCAGCCTCTGTTGAACGATAATTCAAATATTTTTCACTTAAAGAGCCATTATTTTATTCAAGTTAAATGAAGATCTTTTCATTCTTGAACTCTATAAATAGGACCTAGTACCCAGCCATTTATTCATTCATCGAGCTAAGTTCAGAGGCTGCAAGCTGCTAGGTTATTTTTGAGAGTGTAAACACTTGGGTTGGGGATTATAAGCTTAATCATTATATGTAAAGAACGCCCTAGACTAATACTTACAAAACGTTCGCTTAACATAGTTCATAAAAGAATACCATCCATTATTAAAGTCTCAGGGGGACTTATTTAAAAATCATGCATGTTGGCGCCACAAGTTTAAAATAAAACATAGGTTTTTATGCAAAGTTCAAAGAAAAACCAATTAAGTTAAATAACAGAGTCCCACTGATAATTTAGGAAAAAAGTCCCTTAAAACAAAACATAATTTAAATGGCGTTCTACATTGATCGTCTTATCGTCCATAGGATTTGCCCCACGCCATACACCGCATGATGAAAGAACTCCTCACGTCACCACGCGTGCCATAGAGAAAACCTATTTGTTACCTGGAAGGAAAGTAAGGGGGGTGAGCTAAAAGCCCAGTAAGGAAGTACAAACAAATAAGCAAGTAAGAAAAACAACAAACAACCAAACACTAATGCTCATCTAAAACATCATGGTATCATAACATAATCGTAACATTTCATCATATCATAACATAAATATGACATATCATCATATCATAACATAAATGTAACATTTCATCATATCATAACATAAATGTAACATTTCATCATATCATAACATAAATGTAACAGTTCATCATATCATAACATAAATGTGACATATCATCATATCACAAACATACAGCATACATGATGAGCATGGAACGCTAGTTGTCCATGTCACCCTATGAGGTAAACAGGAGATCACTGGTCCTTGAATAACCTCGGCGCGTCCGCCCTAGGAGTCACGTCTCAATGTCCTTAGTAACTCGTTCGATGTATCTGACATCGCATTCTGTTTGATGTATCTAACATCCATACACATATCACATTCAACAGATCATCACATTAAGGCATTCAAAATTTCATAACAGTTCATTCATATAATAGCCTTACCATTCATAGCATAAAATCATAAAATCTATCTAACTTCCTTACCTCAGGTCCAAGCTAAGAATTTCACAATCTTTTCAACGAGCCTATATCATAATCAAAATAACGTTTCTTAGGTTCATAAAATTACTATTTTGCCCTTCCATACAACTCATGTGTGCATGGGCCATGCACTCATGATAACAGTTACACTAAAACATGCAATTATCGCCAAAAGAATAATGCCCGTTCTACTCATTTTACTAACATGATTGCTTTATAAAAATTACATAGTTGAATAATAATCATGATTCTGGATGTAAAAGTTTATTTGCATGTAACATGCATACGTGGGAATGTTGCGTAATAAAGACGTTTTCAAAAACGATAATTCTACATTTCTTGCTTTTATTGTTTGAAAATCAATAGCCATATTACATGCTTTATGTTTCTTTAAAATTTCTAAGTTGATTAAATTTCTCAAAAATTTATTTTATTTTAGCTCAAAATAAAATATGTGACATTTTCATTAAATAAATATTAATTTACCAAGAATTAACCAACAAGCTTGGATTTAATTAAAATACCTATTTTAACATGTTTCTTTAGAAAAATATATTTTATTATTGTGTCACAAAAATGATGTGAAAAATATATTTTAAGTGTGGAAAAATACATTTTGATTTAATTTATTTAAGACTTAGTTTTTAAGTAGTAAAAACCCATATGTGACAATTTAATAACAATTGTTAATCTTTTTAAAACAAACTTTCAGCCACTATTTATTTTATTCAAAAATCACAAATAAATAGAGTCTAAATATTTTTCTCAATCAAAATAAAGAAAAATCATTATTTGTCAAAATATGCATTCATACCATTAAAATATCATTTTTCAATATTACCATAACTTAGGAAAAATAATTTATTCCAAAAATTACTCAAATTCATTTTTAGTGAAACTTACTTCATATTTTATTACAAAATTCCAGCAACTATTATTATCATTAAAAACCACCATATTCAATTTTATAAACCCATATTTTTCTCAAAATTCAATAAAAATTCTGTAGGAAATTAATTGAGTAAAATATCATAACATGAGACTTAAAATCCTCTTTTAATTTCATAAAAATTAACATATTCATCAAGAACATTATTTATGCATGCAACTCATCTTTTTATCAACTTTTACCCAATTATTTACAAAAAAACAGCAAGCTTATTTCTTTATAAAACTCAACTTTTGTCTCAAAAATTACATAAAATCATACATGCTTAAAATCTCATTATACTCTTATAATATGCATGATTCTAATATCACTAACATAATCACATGAATCCTTTTAAAAACCATTTGTTGCAATTCCATGAAAACCAACAAAACATTATCAATAAAATAGCATATAGTAAATTTATAAGCACCATATTCACATATGCCTTATATTAACCTAGCATATTTCTATCATTATTTTCATGCATCTCATAATTTAATCATTCAAAATATAACATGCATCTAACAAAATTTCATGATCAAAATATCAAGATTACCACTTATTATCTTACCCACATATAATAGGTCCTAAAACATGGATCAATTATATTGTAAATCACACAACATATCAAGAACACCCTTGGGTGTACCTAGGCCGAAATCACCATACAAGTATTCATAGATTATTACAATTTTTTTATGCATAGCAAAATCAACATCACAACCCTTAAACACAAATCATACTCTCACAAAATCCAAATCCTATACATCAATCCTACCAAAATCAACCATTAGCACCATTAGCAAAACCTCATATACAACCCACCAAAAACAATATAAGGCTAAGGAAAAGACCATTACCTCTCTTGATTGTAAAAATCAAGAACACAAAAGATCAATACCCCAAACTCCACACCCTTGTTCAAGCCTAGGGTTTTTATGGGAAAGCCACCATGAGGAGGAGGAAGAACCCAAACACACACAAGAAAATAACACAAATCAAAATCATATTATCAAAAAAAAGATTATGCAAAGAGAAAAACAAGAAGACATACTCTAGGGGGTTCCTCTTCACTTTCTCCTTCCTTCTTCCTTTCTTTCTTTCTTCCTCTCTCTCTCTCTCTCTCTCTCTACACGCCACTCTCTCTCTCTCTCTCTCTAGGTCACGGCAGCCACACACATACACAAGAGCAATGGATCTTCTCTCCTTTCATAGCCCCTTTATCACAAATCCCCCCATAAAGTCTCCCCAAAGACAATAAGGTAAGTTTCCATTTCTCTTTTATTTTTCTTAATTTCTCTTTATTTCAAAAAGATACAAAGGAATAAAATGTGATCATGCCTATCCCCAAATGATCATGGTCTTCAATTTTTGATTCTTACCATCTTAAGGAAAGTATTCCTTTCCCACTAGGTCACACGCCCACTTTCTATTTCCCTCTTCTTTTCCCCTTTTTTTTTTATAAATAAAATACCCAAATAAATCTAAAATAAGGAAACATAAAATGTGTAGAAAATCTACACATGTGCACCATGCTACCATGCACTAGCACACACTAAATCACTAGGGTGCATTACTATCTATCATGCACCTTAGTGCATTCCACCATATCTCACATAATTACCTCATTTGTCACACTTAAATAAAATGTAACACTAATAGTAAAATAACATGTTACACAATTATTCACTTATTAAATTAATTAACCAAAACACTTCTAACAATTAAATAAAATAACACACAATCAAATAAAACAAATAATCAACCAAATAAAATAACAACACTTAAATAAAACAATTCATCACACTTAACATTTAAATCAAATAAATCACAAAAATTTAAATAATCTAAAAAAAAAAAATTTGGTGCACTACAATATACCCTCCTTAAAAGGAATTTCGTCCCGAAATTCTTTCTTACCAAATAACTCAAGGTATCTTGCTTTCATGTCATCCTCCAACTCCCATGTTGCTTCTCGTTCCGTACTATTCTTCCACAGGACCTTGAGTAGTGGAATCCTTTTGGATCTCAGTTCCTTGATTCCCTTTTCTAAAATGCGCTCAGGCTGTTCATCATAACTCAAGTCCTGCTTCAGCTGTAACGGTTCGTAACTCAACACATGAGAGGGGTCTGACACATACTTACGCAACATCGAGATGTGAAAGACGTTATGTGTTTCAGCTAATGTTGGGGGCAGTGCCAAACGGTACGCAACTTGCCCTATCCTGTCCAATATCTCAAATGGACCGATATATCTAGGGCTTAACTTCCCTTTCTTTCCGAAACGCATCACACCTTTCATCGGCGAGATTTTCAAGAAAACAAACTCGCCTACAGCAAACTCGATGTCCCTTCTCTTGAGGTCAGCGTAGCTCTTTTGCCTACTCTGTGCAGTAAGAATCCTTTGGCGTATCTTCTCAATTGCCTCACTGGCCTCACTAACTGCTTCAGGCCCTAAAATCCATTTCTCCCCAACTTCATCCCAGTGCAAAGGAGATCTACATTTACGCCCATAAAGCATCTCATAGGGAGCCATCCCTATGGTAGATTGGTAACTGTTGTTGTACGAGAACTCCATTAGAGGTAGATATCGGTTCCAAGACTCTGAAAAGTCCAATGCACACCACCTCAACATGTCTTCTAATATCTGTATAGTCCACTCAGACTGGCCATCAGTCTGAGGATGAAAAGCAGTGCTGAACTTCAGTCTTGATCCCATAGCTCTCTGTAGCCCTTTCCAAAAGTTCGATGTGAAAACTGACCCTCGATCAGAAATTATCGACTTTGGCACCCCATGAAGTCTCACTATTTCACTAACATACAAGTCAGCATATTGATCCGCCGAGTATGTGGTCTTAACTGGCAGAAAATGAGCAGACTTAGTGAGTCTATCTACTATCACCCACACTGAGTCGTGTTGCTTGGTGGTTCTAGGCAACCCTACCACAAAATCCATTGTGATATCCTCCCATTTCCATTCAGGAATATAGAGCGGTTGAAGCAACCCTGATGGTCTCTGGTGTTTCGCTTTGACTTGCTGACATGTCAAACATCTAGCAACAAACTCAGCAATGTCCCTCTTCATTCCATGCCACCAATATAGTGCCTTGAGGTCTTGGTACATTTTCGTGGATCCTGGGTGCAAGGAATAAGGCGTTGTGTGTGCTTCTTTCATGATACTTTCCTTAATTTCAGCACTATCAGGTACACAAATCCTACCCTTGAATCTTAGCAATCCACCCTCAGACACCGTGAAATCGCTGCTATCACCTTCTTGTACCAAAGCCTCTTGTTTCACCAAGGCTTCATCCAATTTCTATCCTTCTCGGATTTTCTCTAGTAAAGAGGATTGCAATGTGAGGTTTGCCAAACTTCCTGTCACAATTTCAATCCTAGCATTTATGATCTCTTTCTGAAGAGGCATCTCTATCGCATGCAGTGCTGAGACACTCCCATGTCCCCGCCTGCTCAAAGCATCGGCAACTACGTTTGCCTTGCCTGGGTGGTATAGAATCTCGCAATCGTAATCCTTTACTAATTCCAACCACCTTCACTGCCTCATGTTTAGTTCCTTTTGTGTGAAAAAGTATTTCAGACTTTTGTGGTCGGTGTATATCTCACACCTATCTCCGTACAGGTGATGTCTCCATATCTTGAGTGTGAATACTACAGCTGCCAATTCAAGGTCATGAGTGGGATACCGCTGCTCATAATCCTTGAGTTTTCTGGAAGCATAAGCTACCACCTTCCCTTCTTGCATCAACACGCATCCCAAACCGTTCTTTGACGCATCACAGTATACCACAAATTTTCCGCCCTCAGTGGGAACACAAAGGATAGGCGCGGAAATCAACTTATCCTTCATGGTCTGAAAACTCTCTTCACACTTTTCTGTCCATGCGAACTTCTGATGTTTCCGGGTTAAGTTGGTCAATGGGGTAGCGATCTTCGAGAAACCCTCGACAAACTTTCTGTAATAACCTGCCAACCCTAAGAAACTCCGAACTTCTGAGGCATTCTTTGGCTGGGGCCAGTCTCTAATGGCCTCGATCTTTGATGGGTCTACTGCAATCCCATCCTTGGAGACTATATGCCCTAAGAAGGTTACCTGTTCCAGCCAAAATTCGCATTTAGAGAACTTGGCGTACAACTGATGTTCCCGTAATCTGTTTAGAGTCAATCTCAAGTGCTCTTCGTGCTCCTCCTTGGTCTTTGAGTAAATGAGGATATCATCAATGAACACTACTACGAACTTGTCCAAGAAATCCAAAAATACCCTATTCATCATATCCATAAAGGCTGCTGGGGCGTTGGTGAGTCCAAAGGACATCACTAAGAATTCGTAGTGCCCATAGCGAGTTCTGAAGGCCGTTTTTGGTATGTCTCCCTCTTTCACCTTCAACTGATGGTACCCAGACCGCAGATCAATCTTCGAGAACACTGAAGCCCCTTGTAGCTGATCAAAAAGGTCGTCTATCCTAGGCAAAGGATACTTATTCTTAATGGTGACCTTATTGAGCTCTCGATAATCAATGCACATCCTCATACTCCTGTCCTTCTTCTTCACAAATAGGACTGGTGCTCCCCATGGCGAATGGCTAGGTCTTATGAAGCCTTTGTCCAACAACTCCTATAGTTGGTTCTTAAGTTCCTTTAACTCTACCGGCGCCATTCGATAGGGTGCCTTAGATATCGGTGCAGTTTCAGGTGCAAGCTCGATTACAAACTCGATCTCTCTGTCTAGGGGTAGTCCTGGTAATTCCTCGGGAAACACCTCCGGGAACTCACAAACAATGTGAACATTTTCTGGCTTTAGTTCTGACTCCTTGGTCTTATCCACTACACTGGCAAGGAATGCCGAACATCCATGTTGCATCATATTCCATGCTTCCAGTGCAGATATTATGGGTGTTCGAAGGCCTGCTACATCACCTTTAAAGGAGAAAACCTCTCATTCCTTTGGCCTGAACTCTACGATCTTTTTTCGACAGTCTATCGTAGCCCCATGCTTGGATAACCAATCCATGCCGAGTATAACATCATAATTCGGTATACTTAGTTCTATGAGATCTGTTGGGCACTCTCTACCTTCTACCGTTACAGGTGTTGACGGTAACCACTTATTTGACAACATCATATCTCCCGATGGCAATAATGTACTAAAGTTATGTGCAAACATCTTTCAAGGCATATTCAGTCTATCAATCACATTCATGGAAACATAGGAATGAGTTGCTCCAGAATCAATTAAGACTCTACACATTGTACCAGATATAGGGAGCTGACCTGTAACCAAGGTATTGCTATTGGCCGCTTCGTTCTGAGTTAAGGCAAAGACTCTTGCTGGCACCAGATTGTTATTGTTATTCTGTCCGGCCTTCTATTGTGGGCAATTCTTCTGCAAGTGTCCTGTCTGGCCGCACTTGAAGCATTTGTTGGTACCGGCCTGACACTCTCCTGGGTGTTTCCTTGTGCATTTAGGGCAGGTAGGATGCTCAACTCGGTTGCCCTGTTGGTTCCCACGGTTCCAGTCATTGAAGCGGTTATTGCGGTTGCTATGGTTCTGAGAGTTGTGGTTGCTGCTGTTCGGGACTGGAGGTCTAGGCCTTTTATCAACCCCACTATTCTGCCCTTCGATAGCCTTTCTCTTGTTGCTCTCATGGAAGTTCTTGTTGCGGTGGCTCTCTCTTCTAGCTGCATTATCCTTCCATATTCGATCCTCCAAATATTCAGCCTCAAGAGCTCTATCCAATATCTCTGCATAACTGGCCACCTTAGCGCTGGTCATCCTAACATCCCTTGCTATCATTGGTATAAGTCCCTTTACAAACCTCTGAACTCGCTTTGCATCAGTCGGCACCACTTCAGGGGAAAACTTGGCCAATCGATCGAACTTCTGTGCATAGTCGGTGATCGAAAGGCTCCCTTGAACCAGAGTTATAAATTCATCAACCTTAGTTGCTAGCACCGCTGGACTATAATACTTCTTACCGAATGCCTGGACAAACTGCGCCCATGTAACGCCCTACTACCTTAGAGCCGTTACCAAGTGAGTTTAAAACAGAAATTGTGCATTTAATTGACTCAAGTGGTTTCTAAAACCAAAAGTGTGAATAAACCAGAGTTTAGTTTCATTAAAAACGTTAATTATAAAACATCTGGGATCCCAAAATAAGGTTTACAAAATATTTACAACTCAAAATAGATTTACACTTGATCAGCTATCAAAAGAATGGTTAAATACAGCCATATACAAAATGCCCCCAACCAAAGCAGTCGGGCAGGCCGAACATGTATGCGCCGCCCCCACGCTCTCCATACTCAAGGCCGGTTGACTGACTCCTTGCTTTTACCTGCCACACGGAGCACCCGTGAGCCGAAGCCCAGCAAGAAAACCCAAATAACACATAACATATGCAAATCAAATAGCTGGCATAATTCACTGACATATAGGAAAAACCATCTTAATAAACAAGTACGGCCATGCCGCCCCCAAGGCCTTACCAAAGCCTGGAGTTTCGGTTCTCACCGCGAGGATAACTCATGTATCCCTTGGGTCCCACCCTGAATATGAGCATCCCATGTGCTGTGTGTTACTTTCGGCCTCACGGCCGCCCCAGCCTACGCCGTACTCGGCCCCACGGCCGCCCCGGCCTACGCCGTACTCGGCCCCACGGCCGCCCCGGCCTATGCCGTACTCGGCCCTTGCCGTTCAATTCATCATAATCACACATATAGTACATTCAAAATAAACATTCACACACATCACGGTTCATTTAAGGTTAAGCATTTGCACGTAATACAATCCGGACCCATGCCCTACAATCACACAGTGGGGCCATGCCCAAATCTCGGGTGTTACGGTTTTCTTACCTGTAATCCGTGCTTTCCGATGCACCACGGTCACGAGCACGGTCCTCTAGCACGAGCCTCTCCGAAATCCTAGTCACAACACACATAAAACACTTTTAATACTAACCAAACCCAAAACCACATCCCGGGACCAATCCCGCACTCTCGGGACCTCTAAAACCTTAAAACAACACCCCGGAGGCATCCCCCGAACCCCCGGAGCTAAGACCTAAAATTGCCAAAAAAAGCTATCCTGAAAATTGCCTTGTGCCGCGGCACCACATCCTTGTGCCGCGGCACCCAACAGACAGAAGCTCCCTTGCCGCGGCACACAAAAACCCTGCCGCGGCACACCTTCGCAGACCCAGAATTCTGGGTTTTTCCTGCAATTTTTCCCGAGCTTTAACCTCTCCAAATCACCCCAAACCAAAACCTAAACCCCAAAACTCAAATCCAAACCTCATATGAACAATCTAACACCCCATAAACACTATAATCAAATCCAAAACATCAATACACACAAGACCCACTCCTTTGATTTCAAATTCAACAACCCAAACCAAAACCCATGAAAATCTTAACTCAAGCATTAAATTCCTCAACCAACACAGAAAACAAACTTAAATAAGCATAAGGTCCTTACCTCAAGAGTAGAATCCCCCTAAAAGTTCCCTTGATCTCCTTCTAAGCTTCCCACTTCAGCCCCTTGTACACCTCTTCTTCTTTCTTCTTCTTTGCCCTAGCCTTTCTCTCCTCTTCTTTTCCTTCTCTTCTAATTTTATCAAAGCCACAAGTGAACCCAAATGCCCAAACCGTACCCCCTAAATCCCAGCTGCAAAATGTCTATTTGCCTTGCCAAAAGACCAAATTACCCCTCCTTACTAATCCTTCTAAGCTAAACCTTCAAGGGTACTTAAGTCTTAACACTTTCATTTCTATTCTACCACTTCCTATCTTAAAACTTGTTACTCACAGCAGTTACAAATGGTTACCAAAATACCAATAACTAATCACTCTTTCTAAACTCAACTTATAAGATTCCCGAAGTACCCCTAGGCTCCTCCCGAGCCGGGTACAACATCCCGCTGTGACTTTTAGACTAACTGGCTCTCTAGGACCGTCTCGATGCGTGCATCCTGATAAAAACATCACACTCACATGGCACAATTCACATAGTACAATTATCACAGTTATGCCCTAACATGGCCAAGTTACAATCATGCTCATTCTAAGACAATCAGTTCTACATGCATACTGATTCACATAGTCATGCTTCTCAAATAATCAAATAGTCACATAACGTGCAATAAATCATAATGATGCATTAAACTTAATAAAGTCACACACAAAATCCCATCATGCCCTCCAGGCACACTACTCCAGGCCCTTAAGCCTTAACACTGAATTTGGGTCGTTACTACTGTCCCCTCCTCATGAGAATTTCGTCCTCGAAATTTACCTGAACAACTCGGGATACCGCTCCCGCATATCTGATTCCAGTTCCCATGTCGCCTCTTCGACCTTGCTGTTTCTCCACAATACTTTAACCAAGGGGATGGTCTTGCTCCTCAAGACCTTGTCCTTCTTATCAAGGATCTGAACAGGCTTTTCTTCGTATGATAAGTCCCGATCCAACTCCAAGTTCTCATAGCTCAACACATGAGTAGTGTCCGAAACATACTTCCGGAGCATGGATACATGAAACACGTCATGACCCCCTGATAGAGCTGGAGGCATTGCTAACCTATAAGCCACCTCCCCAACTCGTTCTAGAACCTCAAAGGGGCCAACAAACCTGGGACTCAGCTTGCCCCGAACGCCAAATCGTTTTACTCCTCTCAGGGGTGAAACCCTGAGGAACACATGATCACCAACCTGAAATTCCACGCTCCTGCGTTTCTGATCTGAATAACTCTTCTGGCGACTCTGGGAGGCGAGCATACGAGCTCTAATCTTCTCAAGTGCCTCATTGGTCCTCTGAACCATCTCAGGACCTAAATACCTTCTCTCACCTGCCTCCTCCCAGTGAATCGGCGATCTGCACTTTCTTCCATACAGCATCTCATACGGAGCCACTCCGATAGTCGCCTGATAACTGTTATTGTACGAGAACTCGATCAGAGGGAGATACCTACTCCAAGATCCCTCAAAATCCAACACACAAGCTCGTAACATGTCCTCCAGTATCTGAATTGTCCTCTCAGACTTTCCATCCGTCTGAGGATGATAAGCGGTACTAAACCGAAGCTGCGTGCCCATTGCCTTCTGCAGGCTCTTCCAAAACTTGGAAGTGAAAGTGGGGTCTCTGACGGATACTATCGACCTTGGAGCCCCATGAAGTCGAACAATCTCCTTAACATAAAGCTCTGCATAATGATCCACAGTATAAGTCATCTTCACAGGTAAGAAGTGGGCGGACTTCGTATACCTGTCCACAATCACCCACACCGAGTCATGCTGACCCACGGTCTTAGGCAATCCAACCACAAAGTCCATGGCAATATCTTCCCATTTCCACTCGGGAATCCCAAGAGGCTGTAATAATCCTGCTGGCCTCTGGTGTTCCGCCTTAATCTGCTGACAGGTTAGGCATCTAGCCACATAATCCACCACGTCCCTCTTCATGCCTGACCACCAATACAAAACCTTCAGGTCATGGTACATCTTCGTAGAACCTGGGTGCAAAGAGTAGGGAGTGGTATGAGACTCGTCCAGAATCTCTCGCCGAATGTCTGGACCAATCGGAACACAAATCCGTCCTTTGTACTTCAACAAACCCATCTTAGAAATAGAGAAGTCCTTAGCTGCTCCAGTTAGGACATTCTCTCTACGTTCCACTAACTGAGGGTCCATTCCCTGTGCTTCTTTAATCCTCTCAAGGAGCGTTGACTGAAGAGTAATGTTGGCTAACCAACCAACCACTAGCTCTATACCTGCTCTGGTCATTTCTCCTGCTAGTCTGTCAGATATCTGCCTCGAACTATACAACTGTCCTGGGCCCCTCCGGCTCAATGCATCAGCCACTACATTAGCCTTCCCAGGATGGTACAGGATATCAAAATCGTAATCCTTTACCAGCTCTAGCCACCTTCTCTGGCGCATATTCAAATCCTTCTGGGTAAAGAAATATTTTAGACTCTTGTGATCAGTGTATATCTCGTACCTCTCTCCATACAGATAGTGCCTCCAAACCTTAAGTGCGAATACCACTGCAGCTAATTCCAGGTCGTGCGTGGGATACCTCTGCTCGTACTCCTTTAATTGCCTTGATGCGTACGCTATCACTTTCCCAGCCTGCATCAACACGCATCCCAGACCCTGTCTAGAAGCGTCACAGTAGACCACAAACTTCTCATCATCTGTTGGCAGGCTCAGCACTGGTGCAGTAATCAACCGCCGCTTCAGCTCTTTGAAGCTATTCTCGCATCGATCTGTCCACACAAACTTGGTGTTCTTCCTTGTCAATTCTGTCAACGGAGTAGCAATTCTGGAGAACCCCTCTACAAACCGCCGGTAGTAGCCTGCTAGTCCAAGGAAACTTCTAACTTCAGGAACGCTGCTGGGTCTAGGCCAATCTCTCACTGCTTCCGTCTTGCTTGGGTCGACCAGTAACCCATCCTTACTGATAATATGGCCTAAAAATGACACTTGCGATAACCAGAACTCGCATTTGCTAAACTTAGCATATAACATATGCTCTCTTAACCGATGCAACACCAGGCGCAGATGATGCTCATGCTCTGACTCTGACTGGGAGTATACTAGGATATCATCAATAAACACAATCACGAACTTATCCAAGTAATCCTTAAAAATTCTGTTCATCAAATCCATAAATGCCGCTGGGGCATTGGTTAATCCAAAGGACATAACCAGAAATTCATAATGCCCATACCGTGTCCGAAATGCAGTCTTCGGTATGTCCTCTTCTCTGATCCTCAACTGATAGTAGCCTGATCGGAGATCAATCTTCGAAAACACTGTACTCCCTTGAAGCTGATCAAATAAATCGTCGATCCTAGGCAATGGGTACTTGTTCTTGATGGTCAACTTATTCAACTCCCTGTAATCGATGCACATCTTGAGCGATCCATCCTTTTTCTTAACAAATAAAACCGGTGCACCCCACGGCGAGAAACTCAATCTGACAAACCCCAAATCAAGTAGTTCCTGCAGCTGAATCTTCAATTCCTTTAATTCTACTGGAGCCATTCTGTAAGGTGCCTTGGAAACTGGCTCTGCTCCCGGAGCCAACTCTATGACGAACTCAATCTCCCGCTGTGGCGGCAACCCCGGTAGATCAGCTGGAAACAAGTCTGGAAACTCGCAGACAACTCTGGTTTCATTCGGTCCCACTGCCGCCACCTTAGAGGAATCCACTATACTTGCTAGGAATCCTATGCAACCCTCTTGCATCAGGTCTGTAGCCTTTAGTGCCGAGATCACAGGTACCTGCGGTCCATCCACCGTTCCCACGAACACAAAGGGTGCGTCGCCCTCCGGTTCAAAGGTCACCATTCGTCGCCTACAATCAATCTTTGCTCCATACCGCGTCAACCAATCCATCCCTAGTATTATGTCAAAATCGTCCATATCTAGTTCAATCAGGTCAACAAACAATTCCCTACCGTCTACCACTACTGGTAAGGCTCTAACCCACCTCCTAGAGACAACCAGCTCTCCTGTAGGCAATATAGTCTGAAAACCCCTAGCATACAAAATACTAGGTCTACACAGCTGATCAATCACTCTAGCAGAAACAAATGAGTGCGTAGCACCAGAATCAATCAATGCAGTAAACAAGGATCCAGCGCTAAAAATCTGACCTGTGACCACTGATGGACTGGCCTCTGCCTCAGTCTGAGTCAAGGTGAAAACCCTAGCAGGTGCGAGGCTGTCCCCCTGTCTAGGCTCCTCCTTCTTAGCCTGCGGGCAATCTTTCTTCAAGTGACTGGTGCTTCCACAAACAAAACATGCCCTGATGCCGGCACCCGCTCCGGAGACGGACCGGCACTCGCCCTGATGCCGCCGCCTGCATCGAGGACACCATGGATAACTCCTCCAGTTGTCATTACCGCCCTGGCGGCCACCCACAGAACCGCGAACCCTCCTGTCAGAACCATAGGGAGTAAATGAGTCTGGTACTCTCCTCTTCTGCTCACTGGGGCCGCTGCCCCGACTAGGCCTAGAAGAAGAAGGCACTACCCTCCTGGTATCACGCCGAGCAGCGTTATCCTTCCAGATCTGATCCTCAGCCCTCTCAGTAGTGAGGGCCTTGTCTACCACTTGCGCATAGGTAGTCTCTGGAGCCATTGTAATACTCACGTCACGGGCGATCATTGCACCTAATCCCCGTACAAATCTTTCCCTTCTGGCCGTATCAGTCGGCACAAGCTCTGGCGCAAACTTCGCCACTCTATCAAATACCAAGGCGTACTCAGTGACAGATAACCTGCCCTGAGTCAGACTGTTGAACTCATCCGCCTTCGCCGCTCGAACGGCTACGCTGTAGTATTTCTCGTTGAAAATGCTCTTGAATTCCTCCCAGGTCATAATAGCTGTATCCCTTCGCTGCCCTACTACCTCCCACCATATTCGTGCATCATGCCTAAGCATATAACTGGCACAATCAACCCTATCCCTTCCTTCAACCCTCATGAAGTCCAGGATTACAGACATTGTACTCATCCACTGCTCAGCCTGCAGTTGGTCTGCTCCCCCCTCAAAGGTAGGAGGTTGTTGTTTTCTGAATCTTTCATATAGAGGTTCCAACCTGTTCCCAGTCACAGGTTGAACCGGAGCCGGTACCACACTAGGCGGTGGTATCACAGTGGCCGGTGGAGGAGCTGGTTGCCTGAACTGACTAAGCTCATCCTCTGTTTTCTTCAACCTAGCCTCCATCTCTGCTAAAATCTGTTGCCAGTTCTGAGGAGCAGGTGGAGGGTCCTGCCCCTGGTTATCATCCTTGGCCTGAATGCCGCGGAGTCTCGATGATTGGCGAGGCATTGCAACTAAATGCCTGCAATCAATGACACCGCTCATTAGGCATGATAACAAGGTCCAATTTTCACCTCTCAATCTAAACAACAACCAAGATCAATCGACCAAAGTGACATACAAATATCATACAGCATACAACGGGCCTTGCCCAAGCATCATGCATATGTTATTTCAATCATCATGCTCATAACAATCTAGGCAGGCACACAAAGCAAGAAACACATATTCATGAATATATCAACCGATCATACCAAACCACCCTGAGTCGAGCTTTTCAATGGCAGCGTGCGTACATGTTCGGTCGATCTCCAGAACCAATAAACCTTGGCTCGCTCTGATACCAAGTTGTAACGCCCTACTACCTTAGAGCCGTTACCAAGTGAGTTTAAAACAGAAATTGTGCATTTAATTGACTCAAGTGGTTTCTAAAACCAAAAGTGTGAATAAACCAGAATTTAAGGCTGTACTCTTTGAAAATGTTTAGTTTCATTAAAAACGTTAATTATAAAACATCTGGGATCCCAAAATAAGGTTTACAAAATATCTACAACTCAAAATAGATTTACACTTGATCAGCTATCAAAAGAATGGTTAAATACAGCCATATACAAAATGCCCCCAACCAAAGCAGTCGGGCAGGCCGAACATGTACGCGCCGCCCCCACGCTCTCCATACTCAAGGCCGGTTGACTGACTCCTTGCTTTTACCTGCCACACGGAGCGCCTGTGAGCCGAAGCCCAGCAAGAAAACCCAAATAACACATAACATATGCAAATCAAATAGCTGGCATAATTCACTGACATATAGGAAAAACCATCTTAATAAACAAGTACGGCCATGCCGCCCCCAAGGCCTTACCAAAGCCTGGAGTTTCGGTTCTCACCGCGAGGATAACTCATGTATCCCTTGGGTCCCACCCTGAATATGAGCATCCCATGTGCTGTGTGTTACTTTCGGCCCCACGGCCGCCCCGGCCTACGCCGTACTCGGCCCCACGGCCGCCCCGGCCTACGCCGTACTCGGCCCCACGGCCGCCCCGGCCTATGCCGTACTCGGCCCTTGCCGTTCAATTCATCATAATCACACATATAGTACATTCAAAATAAACATTCACACACATCACGGTTCATTTAAGGTTAAGCATTTGCACGTAATACAATCTGGGCCCATGCCCTACAATCACACAGTGGGGCCATGCCCAAATCTCGGGTGTTACGGTTTTCTTACCTGTAATCCGTGCTTTCCGATGCACCACGGTCACGAGCACGGTCCTCTAGCACGAGCCTCTCCGAAATCCTAGTCACAACACACATAAAACACTTTTAATACTAACCAAACCCAAAACCACATCCCAGGACCAATCCCGCACTCTCGGGACCTCTAAATCCTTAAAACAACACCCCGGAGGCATCCCCCGAACCCCCGGAGCTAAGACCTAAAATTGCCAAAAAAAGCTATCCTGAAAATTGCCTTGTGCCGCGGCACCACATCCTTGTGCCGCGGCACCCAACAGACAGAAGCTCCCTTGCCGCGGCACACAAAAACCCTGCCGCGGCACACCTTCGCAGACCCAGAATTCTGGGTTTTTCCTGCAATTTTTCCCGAGCTTTAACCTCTCCAAATCACCCCAAACCAAAACCTAAACCCCAAAACTCAAATCCAAACCTCATATGAACAATCTAACACCCCATAAACACTATAATCAAATCCAAAACATCAATACACACAAGACCCACTCCTTTGATTTCAAATTCAACAACCCAAACCAAAACCCATGAAAATCTTAACTCAAGCATTAAATTCCTCAACCAACACAGAAAACAAACTTAAATAAGCATAAGGTCCTTACCTCAAGAGTAGAATCCCCCTAAAAGTTCCCTTGATCTCCTTCTAAGCTTCCCACTTCAGCCCCTTGTACACCTCTTCTTCTTTCTTCTTCTTTGCCCTAGCCTTTCTCTCCTCTTCTTTTCCTTCTCTTCTAATTTTATCAAAGCCACAAGTGAACCCAAATGCCCAAACCGTACCCCCTAAATCCCAGCTGCAAAATGTCTATTTGCCTTGCCAAAAGACCAAATTACCCCTCCTTACTAATCCTTCTAAGCTAAACCTTCAAGGGTACTTAAGTCTTAACACTTTCATTTCAATTCTACCACTTCCTATCTTAAAACTTGTTACTCACAGCAGTTACAAATGGTTACCAAAATACCAATAACTAATCACTCTTTCTAAACTCAACTTATAAGATTCCCGAAGTACCCCTAGGCTCCTCCCGAGCCGGGTACAACATCCCGATGTGACTTTTAGACTAACTGGCTCTCTAGGACCGTCTCGATGCGTGCATCCTGATAAAAACATCACACTCACATGGCACAATTCACATAGTACAATTATCACAGTTATGCCCTAACATGGCCAAGTTACAATCATGCTCATTCTAAGACAATCAGTTCTACATGCATACTGATTCACATAGTCATGCATCTCAAATAATCAAATAGTCACATAACGTGCAATAAATCATAATGATGCATTAAACTTAATAAAGTCACACACAAAATCCCATCATGCCCTCCAGGCACACTACTCCAGGCCCTTAAGCCTTAACACTGAATTTGGGTCGTTACAGCCCAAGTCATGGTATTTGGGTCATGGGTCTGTTTAGTCACGTCCCACCAAATACGTGCATCCATCTTAAGTAGATAAGCTGCGCAGGAAACCCTTTGGCGATCATCTAATTCCATATGATCAAAAATAGCCTCAATGGACCTTAGCCAATCTTCTGCCACCATTGGGTCAGCTTTCCCCTCAAACGTCGGTGGGGCTTGTTTCCTGAAGCGTTCATAAATTGGTTCAAACCCATAGGCTACAGGTTGTGGTGCAGGTGGTGGTACTGGCGGCTGCGGTTGTGCCACTGGTACTCGAGGTATAGGGTGCGTTTGAGATGTCTGTGGTGCTTGTCTAGCTTGCGCTAGCTCCTCATCTCTTAGTCTCAACTCTTCTCTTAACCTTGCCACCTCTGCAGCCAGGTCCACAGTTGGCGCTGCTGGAGCTGCAGGTTGAACAGTTGGCACTTCAACATCAGGGATGGCCGTAGTTTCAAACCTTGTGGAGGTACCCTTTCCTCTGCCTCTACCTCTTCCCCTTCCTCCTCTTCCTCTGGTTGACATGATGAAGTTCTAAGGCAATCACAGGAAGAATCATAAGGAAGGAACTTTGCATATCGATGGATATTTGTAAATCATGCATTCACATCACACCATTAAATTTGCAATAAAATATCCATAGTATTCAAAAATGTTTAAAATATTCCAAAATTAAACAATCCCAAAAAGTGTTTAATTAATCCAAAACATATTTCCTCCAAGTCTTAGAAAAATTATTATTGATCCATCTTATTTATTGGCATCCCCATGCGACAATCATGAAGTGGACTCTAGTCCTCGATGGTGGACTCGTCCCCTGAATCATAGTTGAATATGTCCTCCGGAATGTGGTAATAGTCAGGCGCGCTTGCCATAATTTCCATCCTTGGGGTCGGACGCGGTATAGCACGCAGTACTTCCTCCACGTCATATATCGACTCTAAACGTTCCTCTATTTCGCCATCATCCGTCATTACTAATACCAGCTCCTGATGATCAAGCTCATAACTTACCAGAAAGTCGCGAATCGTGAACTCCATAGTGCTAAACTCCATGTCATCTATCACAACGCTATTCCATGATTGATTTAACTGTAGAAGAGCCTCTGGGTACATTGACAACGCCTCACTCATTACCCAGTATTGTTCTATGGGCCAAAGCAAAGCTCCTCTCTTATTCATCATTCTTTGTATACGTTCGCAAACTTCTTTTGTCGTCTTTAGGACCGCTACCTTCCAATTGTAGTAGTCCTCGTCAAGCTCAACTTTAGGAATTGCACGGATTTCCTTAATCAATTGTTTCTTTGTTGTTCTTAATACAGGAGATATATTTACTACAGCAGTTAACAAATAGAAACATTAAATAAAATAGAAACAAGCAATAACACATAAGCAAATACTTACGACGCGGTGAAGTGAGATTTTCCCATCTTTAGCGTGTATGGGGGGGGGGGTCCTTGGAAAACATGGACGACCGTCTCTGATACCATTTGTAAAGAACGCCCTAGACTAATACTTACAAAACGTTCGCTTAACATAGTTCATAAAAGAATACCATCCATTATTAAAGTCTCAGGGGGACTTATTTAAAAATCATGCATGTTGGCACCACAAGTTTAAAATAAAACATAGGTTTTTATGCAAAGTTCAAAGAAAAACCAATTAAGTTAAATAACAGAGTCCCACTGATAATTTAGGAAAAAAGTCCCTTAAAACAAAACATAAAATAAATGGCGTTCTACGTTGATCGTTTTATCGTCCATAGGATTTGCCCCACGCCATACACCCCATGATGAAAGAACTCCTCACGTCACCACGCGTGCCATAGAGAAAACCTATTTGTTACCTGGAAGGAAAGTAAGGGGGGTGAGCTAAAAGCCTAGTAAGGAAGTACAAACAAATAAGCAAGTAAGAAAAACAACAAACAACCAAACACTAACGCTCATCTAAAACATCATGGTATCATAACATAATCGTAACATTTCATCATATCATAACATAAATATGACATATCATCATATCATAACATAAATGTAACATTTCATCATATCATAACATAAATGTAACATTTCATCATATCATAACATAAATGTAACATTTCATCATATCATAACATAAATGTGACATATCATCATATCACAAACATACAGCATACATGATGAGCATGGAACGCTAGTTGTCCATGTCACCCTATGAGGTAAACAGGAGATCACTGGTCCTTGAATAACCTCGGCGCGTCCTCCCTAGGAGTCACGTCTCAATGTCCTTAGTAACTCGTTCGATGTATCTGACATCGAAATCTGTTTGATGTATCTAACATCGCATTCTGTTTGATGTATCTAACATCCATACACATATCTCATTCAACAGATCATCACATTAAGGCATTCAAAATTTCATAACAGTTCATTCATATAATAGCCTTACCATTCATAGCATAAAATCATAAAATCTATCTAACTTCCTTACCTCAGGTCCAAGCTAAGAATTTCACAATCTTTTCAACGAGCCTATATCATAATCAAAATAACGTTTCTTAGGTTCATAAAATTACTATTTTTCCCTTCCATACAACTCATGTGTGCATGGGCCATGCACTCATGATAACAGTTACACTAAAACATGCAATTATCGCCAAAAGAATAATGCCCGTTCTACTCATTTTACTAACATGATTGCTTTATAAAAATTACATAGTTGAATAATAATCATGATTCTGGATGTAAAAGTTTATTTGCATGTAACATGCATACGTGGGAATGTTGCGTAATAAAGACGTTTTCAAAAACGATAATTCTACATTTCTTGCTTTTATTGTTTGAAAATCAATAGCCATATTACATGCTTTATGTTTCTTTAAAATTTCTAAGTTGATTAAATTTCTCAAAAATTTATTTTATTTTAGCTCAAAATAAAATATGTGACATTTTCATTAAATAAATATTAATTTACCAAGAATTAACCAACAAGCTTGGATTTAATTAAAATACCTATTTTAACATGTTTCTTTAGAAAAATATATTTTATTATTGTGTCACAAAAATGATGTGAAAAATATATTTTAAGTGTGGAAAAATACATTTTGATTTAATTTATTTAAGACTTAGTTTTTAAGTAGTAAAAACCCATATGTGACAATTTAATAACAATTGTTAATCTTTTTAAAACAAACTTTCAGCCACTATTTATCTTATTCAAAAATCACAAATAAATAGAGTCTAAATATTTTTCTCAATCAAAATAAAGAAAAATCATTATTTATCAAAATATGCATTCATACCATTAAAATATCATTTTTCAATATTACCATAACTTAGGAAAAATAATTTATTCCAAAAATTACTCAAATTCATTTTTAGTAAAACTTACTTCATATTTTATTACAAAATTCCAGCAACTATTATTATCATTAAAAATCACCATATTCAATTTTATAAACCCTTATTTTTCTCAAAATTCAATAAAAATTCTGTTGGAAATTAATTGAGTAAAATATCATAACATGAGACTTAAAATCCTCTTTTAATTTCATAAAAATTAACATATTCATCAAGAACATTATTTATGCATGCAACTCATCTTTTTATCAACTTTTACCCAATTATTTACAAAAAAACAGCAAGCTTATTTCTTTATAAAACTCAACTTTTGTCTCAAAAATTACATAAAATCATACATGCTTAAAATCTCATTATACTCTTATAATATGCATGATTCTAATATCACTAACATAATCACATGAATCCTTTTAAAAACCATTTGTTGCAATTCCATGAAAACCAACAAAACATTATCAATAAAATAGCATATAGTAAATTTATAAGCACCATATTCACATATGCCTTATATTAACCTAGCATATTTCTATCATTATTTTCATGCATCTCATAATTTAATCATTCAAAATATAACATGCATCTAACAAAATTTCATGATCAAAATATCAAGATTACCACTTATTCTCTTACCCACATATAATAGGTCCTAAAACATGGATCAATTATATTGCAAATCACACAACATATCAAGAACACCCTTGGGTGTACCTAGGCCGAAATCACCATACAAGTATTCATATATTATTACAATTTTTTTATGCATAGCAAAATCAACATCACAACCCTTAAACACAAATCATACTCTCACAAAATCCAAATCCTATACATCAATCCTACCAAAATCAACCATTAGCACCATTAGAAAAACCTCATATACAACCCACCAAAAACAATATAAGGCTAAGGAAAAGACCATTACCTCTCTTGATTGTAAAAATCAAGAACACAAAAGATCAATACCCCAAACTCCACACCCTTGTTCAAGCCTAGGGTTTTTATGGGAAAGCCACCATGAGGAGGAGGAAGAACCCAAACACACACAAGAAAATAACACAAATCAAAATCATATTATCAAAAAAAATATTATGCAAAGAGAAAAACAAGAAGACATACTCTAGGGGGTTCCTCTTCACTTTCTCCTTCCTTCTTCCTTTCTTTCTTTCTTCCTCTCTCTCTCTCTCTCTCTCTCTAGGTCACGGAAGCCACACACATACACAAGAGCAATGGCTCTTCTCTCCTTTCATAGCCCCTTTATCACAAATCCCCCCATAAAGTCTCCCCAAAGACAATAAGGTAAGTTTCCATTTCTCTTTTATTTTTCTTAATTTCTCTTTATTTCAAAAAGATACAAAGGAATAAAATGTGATCATGCCTATCCCCAAATGATTATGGTCTTCAATTTTTGATTTTTACCATCTTAAGGAAAGTATTCCTTTCCCACTAGGTCACACGCCCACTTCCTATTTCCCTCTTCTTTTCCCCCTTTTTTTTTTATAAATAAAATACCCAAATAAATCTAAAATAAGGAAACATAAAATGTGTAGAAAATCTACACATGTGCACCATGCTACCATGCACTAGCACACACTAAATCACTAGGGTGCATTACTGTCTATCATGCACCTTAGTGCATTCCACCATAGCTCACATAATTACCTCATTTGTCACACTTAAATAAAATGTAACACTAATAGTAAAATAACATGTTACACAATTATTCACTTATTAAATTAATTAACCAAAACACTTCTAACAATTAAATAAAATAACTCACAATCAAATAAAACAAATAATCAACCAAATAAAATAACAACACTTAAATAAAACAATTCATCACACTTAACATTTAAATCAAATAAATCACAAAAATTTAAATAATCTAAAAAAAAATAATTTGGTGCACTACATTATAAGCTTACCAGACACTTGGGAAGTAAGGTTTATAGCACATTTCGCTTCAAGGTTTAGATCAGTCATAGAAGCATTCAAGTATTCCAAACTCTAGTTCATTTTGGTATTGTTTTCCTTAAGTTCTTATAGTTTTCTACTCAGCACCCTAACTTTATCATTTATTCTTGGACAGGAAATCTAAGATCTTGAATATAAGGTTTTTGGTAAGTATATTCTTGATGGCATAGTTCATCCATTCTCTTCATTCCTCTTTCTTCAGTATACTCACCCTTTCATTTATGGCTTTTAGGAGTGTTCCAAAGTCCCAAACCTGTTCTCATATCCCGGTACTTTTGTTAAGGAAAATAGGATAGGATATTATGTGTTATGCCATATGTTATCTTATGATTTATGTGTTATGTTAACTTATGATTTGTGTATTATGTATGTTTGTAGACTTGGGGATATGACCTGTCCAACTAACAAGCCCCAATAAATTTATGGGCATATGACTTGCTTAGCTAGCAAGCCCCACAAATCTAATGGGCATATGACTTGTTTAGTTTACGAGACCCCAAGTAATAATGGCCATTATAGTATATGTGACATATGTTATGATATGTTTTAGTATATATTGATATGAATATTATGTATATGATTTTATGTGTTAGATTTTTCTTGCTGGCCATTAGGCTCATTCCTTTATGTATAATATTTGCAGAAAAATAGCTTTGTTGGCGGGAAAGGTTCTTGGAAGCTTGGGGATGTGTATTAAGGCGGGATGGAATTGATGAACCGAGAGTTCGATTCAAGGATGAAGTCTCTTTAATTATGGTTTTATATGTATTTTTCGCACTTTATTATGTAACCCATTTTATTTAAAATTATGTTATGTTTTTCTTTTAAAAACAATGGGATCCCATATCCCACTTTAAATTTTATGTAGTTTAACATTTGTTTTACAAGTTTTTAATGAAGTTATGATTATTTCACTAGTAAGTACTTTAAAAATTAGTGTCTATAGTAGTTATTAATGGTCCAAAGTCTAGAATAGTTGGGTCATTACAAGGATGAATGGAAGGAATGGGCTGCGAGTCGATCGGGGATGACGTTTATTTTAGTTTTTACGTTTTTATGTATTTTCCGTATTTAGCTTTGTAAACAACTTCATTTAATTTAAAGTTACGTTTTATTTTAAAACAATGGGATCCCATACCGCTCATTTATGTATTTCAATATTTACTTTGGAGTTTTTAATAAAGTTATGAGTATTCCTTATGTATGTTTTCTCAAAAATATTGATTGTGTCTAGTAGTCTTAATGGTCCAAGGTCTTAGAAGTAGTTGAGTCATTACAATCCACGGGTTCGAAGCTTCGAGCAAGTCGAACCTCCAAGTTGGTGTGTGTTGGGAATAGTTCCCTTAAAGCAATTGTAGTTGACAATGGTTTTAATGAGATGAATAAATGAATTGAATTATTGTGTTTATGTAGCTTATGTACTATATTATTGTTAATAATATTAAGTAAATATCAGAAAATTTTCAAGTTCATCTATGTGGTCTCAATCTCATATTGGTATGAGAAGATCAAGATTGAGATAATGGACTTAAATAGTTCGCAGTAAAATAAAGTTGTGGAATCTTTAGGTTAGTTACTGATAGTATAGTCCACTAGTATTATGAATACATGTAACCTAGATCCGGGTTACTAGTGTAGTAGGACACTTTAGTGGAGGTGCTTTGCATACTGAGAGTATGTAGAACTGGACCAGATGTGATTTGATAATACATGTTAAAATACTATTTCGTAGTATTATAAAATGCATCAACTAATAATCATATACAAATTGATCTTAATCCTAAAGTTACTATGAACTCTTATATATGTCATTTGATCATTTGATTCATGCATTACGGTTTGTCAGAATGATCAGGCTAAGAACTATTGTCTTGGGGACTCAATGATGTATATGGCTGGGGACATAGCTTAATAGAAATGGAATCTATACCTTATTATAGATTGAATGATGGTTCTATATTGGGTTGGCTTTTGGAATTAAAAAGGTTATTGACGTCAAATTCATAATCAGATTATGAATTAACCTTCACTAGTAAAGTCAATGGTACATTAAGAATCAAGATATAATTAAAAGGGTAAAATGGTAATTTTATTCCAACTTAATTATGAATCATCAATAGAGGATTAATTTGTATGTAATGATTATATCAATGGACACTTTATGGTTACAATAAAATACTCAGTAAATATATATCTTAATTCTCAAGAGTGCAATCTCATATTTATAGTGGAGTAATCATGAGATTAATATGAATATTAAATCAAAGACTTTTGGTTAATAATCTATTATTTCTTGGAGCTTGGAATTACTGGTCCATAGGTGCCTGGGGCGGCTCTATCAACACTATTCAAGGTAAGAGTTGATATGAGGGTCAAACTGTGAATGGACTATTTGAGAGAATATTTATTCTTCGAGATAAATATACAATTATGTCATAATTGAAGTTGCACAATTTATTATTGCATTAATACAATTTTTAAAATTGTATAGAAATAAAACAAATTAATTTTAATAAATTATTTTATTTAATTAAGAAAGGAAAAATATGGATCAAAATTGGTTTTGATTATTATACTTATTTAATTAATAATAAGATGATAATGAAAATTCAAATTTTGAATTTTAAGTTCTTATCTTTTCCTTAAAAATATGATACCTTATTTGAATTTCTAATTATTAATTAATTACAATAAATATGTATGAAAAATTAAATCCCTTTATTTTAAGGAAGTGTTACACGCATAGGGTTTCCTGGACTGCCCTATGCGTGTACCACTACTGAAAGTGATCAGTTATTGGTTTTTTCTTTTATTTAATTAATTAGTAAAACATTTTGAAAATGTTTTTAAAATGGAATGTAAGACTGTCTTTAATTATCATTTTTACTATTAAAATTATCACTATTATCTTATCATTATTATTATGATAATAATGCCTAAATATTCTATATGATAAAAAATAAGAAAATGAATTTTTTGAAGCATCAGACAAAGTGATAACATTTTTCTCACAAAAGATAAACCTTTCTCTCTAGCCTATAATCAAAAGTCTCATGTTTTGAGAATAATTTTTATTCACAAATTTGATTCTTTTTCTCTATGTGTCCACCCACATCTTGAGGTGTAGAGTACGTCTTGGAAGATCTTAGTGTGAGTACTCTAGCGAGGGCAGGAAGATCGAATTATATACGAAAAGATTCAAGGACTCTTGATAGTCTACAAGAGGTAAATCATTTCGTATCAATTTTACATATACATATTTTGTTGATTAACATATATTTCATATTAAATGATCCTCATATAAAGTTATTTATATGAAAAATTTTGTTGCATACAAAACTACCATTACCGCAATTTTCGCTGCACACTAGGAACAATTCCTAATAATGGGTACTAGAGCCATCTTTAATCCTTGTGTATGTTAACTACTGTGTGGGTATCATATGTATTTTTTATATTATGTGTAATATATGAATGTATGTATGTTTATGTATGAATTGTTGATGTTCTTAAGGGTTGGTTTTCATGGTGCTTTTGGGTTAGGAAAAGTTCTTAAATTTTCAAGATATACAAAAAAATTGTAAGCCATTTTAGGACATAGGATTTTTGTAATTTATTTTATTTTAAATTTCTGGATAAATTCTATTGTGGCCCGAGCCCCGACCACGAACTCCGAGGCCCGAGTCGCTCCCCGACCACGCCCACGTTGCGAGCCACTGCGCCTGAGTCCGCACGTGCCCCTGTGCCCCAGTCCGTGCACCACCGCCCGTGTGCGTCGCAGCCACCACCCACAGGTTGTGAGCCCGCCACTAGGGCCTACCAAGCACCAAATTTGTTATCCATTGGGATTTTTATTTCAAATTTAAATCCCTAATTAATTTTTTTAATTTTGAATTAATTGTTTAAAAGCCGAAATTCAAATTGGGACTAAATAACTAATTGGGTATTAAAAACCCAAGTTTAATTATTCGTAAAATTGTTGAAGATAATTAAAAAGTTATTTTTAATTCAAAAGAAGTTATTCTTAATTCAAAATTAATATGGCAATGGCTCAAAGACTAAAAGAGAAGGTTCAAGATCAAATGAGTTGTTCTTCATTAGGCCTTGGTTAGTTTAATTACTTTTTTGTGTATTTTTTGCAACTTTTATAATTTTCTAGAAATACCCAAAGCACCTAACCTGCATTTATTTATTTGCTTGAACATGATTAAATTGTTTAATACTTTATCATGCATTATAACATGCCATACATATTACCCACATAGTACATATTAAGATGCATTTAATTCTTTTTAGAAACATGCTTAGGATTGATTATATGTTTTTATTTAATAACTCATATAATTAATTTTGTTTTAATTAGTTAAGATGGTAAATAGAATTTAAAAGTTGTTTATTTTCTTATTAAATAAAAATATTTTATTCTTCTTAAAAAGCAAAATAAAATTAATCCAGGGCATGATTATTTATTTTGCATAATTGGATTAGTATTTTTTAAAATATCATTTGGTAAAATTAATTTAATTAGTTTTACAACTAAATTGAAAAATATTGATTTTGAGAAAATTCTTTTTTATTTTTTTAAACAGTGAGTGGGAGAGGGAATTATGACAGTAAGTCCCATGGTATCCATTATTGATTGAACACCAAGAGGCATAGGAATGGCCTCGTGTCACCTCCGTTTGCGGCCTCCCTAAGAAAATGCTTCTGAATATGTTTATTTTATCTCAAGGTTGACTTCTCATATGAGAATAAGATTAGTGATATGAGAATAAGATTAGTGATGTATTTCAGGTTTGGCTAACCCTAAGACACACTCTTGAGTTAAGTCATTAATCGTGAAATAATGGGTTACACTCCAAAGATGTATCTAGGCTTTCGAGCATGACTAGTACATCTTGACCAAACTAACGGTAGTTCATAAGTCAAAAGAGAAAAATGAGTTTTTAAGTTTTCACTTATGGAGTTGAAATCTTGTCTCAAGGTTAATTTTTAATTAGTCTGACCTAACCCAAGGTAGGTCTATTAATTTTCAAATTAATCTATTGTGTATTAGTAATTATTTTTTGTGTATGTTATTTTATGCGTTCCATTCATGCACCATGTTTACTATTCCAAATATAAACTGATATTTATTATATGCATTAATTCATTATATTTTATTTATTTATTTTTCAGCAATATGTCTAATCCAAACCCTGTAACTGCTTTACCACTACTAGAAATATAGGCTTTTACTTCGCTTTTGGGAATGGCAGTACAAAAAAAAATGCTATTACTTCGGTTTCTTAAAAAAATGAAGTTAAAATAGAAAATGGACAAGGGTCATGTTTGGTTTGCACACTATATCGGGGCTTTTTACTTCGGTTTTTATGAAAAAACCGAAGTAAAAAGTGGAGCAACCAAACACAGCCCTAAAGGCTTTTACTTCGGCCCTAAAGGCTTTTACTGCGGCCCTAAAGTAGTGTGGCGTGCTACCCTTTGGCACACCCACATGGGGCCATTTTGTTAATGAGCATGCCTTGGTGCTTGATCATTAGTCAAGTCTTGCACCAAGCAACCTCATGGGATAGGGTAGTGGCAGTTTTGTAATATTGCATATGTCTCCCAGACAAAAATCATATATGTTCCTGGGAAGACTTTATTTCCCTAGAAGGCTCCTTAGGGGGAGGTGACCTGGTGACTTAGGGAATCACCATGGCCATCAGCAGATAGGGGCCAAAGCTGTGTACTCCCTTGCCCTATCAAGGCTATATATTAATGAAATAACATTTATCCATACTTGCCCCTGTGTGCTTCCTTGTTGCTTATGTGTTACTAGTTTGTTACCTTCGTTGGGCCATTATGTGCCACTTGCCTTGTTGTGTGCTTTGTGTTGTGTGGACGTTCCTAGGAATGACTTGCTTTGTGCTTGCTCATACTTCGTTATCGCCTGTTGCATGTCCGAGATGTGTATGTGGCTAACCGCTGAGTTTGTTTGCCTGTAGGTGTGTGTTGTAGGCTGACTTGCTAGCTTGAAGAGTTTGCAAGTGCCGCACGTTCCGTCTAGTTGGAGTACCCAAATAGCCGGCCCGTGACAGTTGGTATCAGAGCCAAGTTAGAAAGTGCTTGGCAAAGACACACTATTGTGAGCAACACTCTGAGGATTGAAGCTCTTGAGAAGCGAGTAGGGGAACTAGATGGCCTGGAGGAGAGGGTTAGGGATCTTTCCTCTACAAGTCAGGACTCAGGATCTTCGGATGCAAACAATCGCATAGCTGCGTTGGAAAAGGAGAATGATGTTCTCCTATCCAGAATTATCGCGTTGGAGAAAAGAAACACTCCAACAAGTACTTCTGTTTCCCCTCGGTGGGAAGAGCGCATCGCGGCAGTGGAGAGCATGCTAAAGGAACAAGAAGTCTCCATAAATGACACGACGGAAGATTGCAGGGAGGCAGTCGGTGTGCTCAGAGAAGAAATTTCTGAGCTATCTGCCAAGGTATACCTGACCATGCGAGCGGTTGGGAATGCCCCTGCAACAGGGCCGATAGGTATGGAGTATGGCCGAGCCAAAGTACCCGAGCCGAGGCCCTATAATGGGGCCAGGGACGCAAAGGATTTGGAGAATTTCCTCTTTGACATGGAACATTACTTTAGGGTCGTGCGGGCTGATTCAGAAGACGGAAAGGTTGCCATGGCTACCATGTATTTGTCGGGGGATGCCAAGGTGTGGTGGAGGACCAAGTATGATGACATAGAGAATGGTAGGTGTACCATCACATCTTGGGCGGACCTGAAGAGGGAATTAAAGACGCAATTTCTGCCAAAAAATGTAGCTTACATAGCTCATCTCCAGTTAAGAGAGCTTAAACAAATCAGGACAGTTCGAGAATATGTAAAGAGATTTTCGGGACTGATGCTCGATATAAAAGACATGCCCGAAGTGGACAGGCTCTTCTGCTTCCTCGAGGGATTGAAACCGTGGGCCAAGCAAGAACTTCAAAGACAGCGGGTGTTTGATCTGGCCACCGCTCAAGCTGCTGCCGAACGCTGAACAGACTACACTCCGGAGAGCAGCCTGCCGAAAAGGGCTACTCCTCCAGCCAGCTCAAGTAGTGCCGGGAGTAAGAAGTCTGGGAAGTCCTGGCAGGGTAAGAGTGGGGGAGAGAAGAAGACAGCTGAGTCCAATTCTTCCAGTGGGACAGATGCTGCTGCAGGGAAGAAGCCGCTAGCTTGTTGGATTTGCAAAGGCCCACACAAGTCGGCAGTTTGCCGATTCTGGGGCAAGCTGAATGCCCTCATCGGCCAAGAACAACAGGGCGAAGGAGAAGAGGAAGAAGAAGAGTACGCACACATGGGCACTGTCCGCCTGTTGAACGCTCTCAAGAAGCATGGCGAGAAAGGGAAGAAGACCCTGGGGAAAGGGCTAATGTTCGTGGATGCCACAATCAATGGCAAGCCTGCCAAAAGCGTGATGATTGATATGGCGCCACCCACAACTTCATCTCTGAACTCGAAGAAAAGCGACTGGGACTAAAGCTGGAGAAAGATGCAGGCCGCATGAAAGCAGTCAACTCCAAAGCCTTGGCCACAACTGCCATGGCTAAAGGGGTAAAAAGGAAAATCGACACGTGGGAGGGGTAGACTGACTTGGTGGTCGTCCGTATGGACGACTTCGATGTAGTTTTGGGAATGGACTTTCTAACCGAGAAGGGTGCCATTCCAATTCCTGCCACGGGAAGCTTACTCATAATGGGAGAGACTCCTTCAATGGTACCTGCAAAGATGAAACCACCCCCAGGTGTGAAGCTTCTCTCAGCTTTACAGTTCAAGAAGGGTGTGAGGAAGCAGGAGCCCACTTATGTAGCTGTACCCACCGTGTTCGAAGAAGTAGTGGAAGAAATTGTTCCACTAGGAATTACGAGGGTCTTAAAGGTGTATGGGGATGTGATGCCAGATAAACTCCCCAAAGCCTTGCCACCAAAGAGGGGGACTGATTACCAGATAGAGTTGGTGCCCGGAGCGAAACCTCCAACAAAAGCGCCATACAGAATGGCACCCCCTGACCTAGAAGAATTGAAGAAGCAATTAAAAGAGCTATTGGAGGCAGGCTTCATCAGACCGTCGAAGGCGCCATATGGCGCACCGGTGCTAATCCAACCCCTGTAACTGCTTTACCACTACTAGAAATATAGGCTTTTACTTCGTTTTTTACACATAGAATATAAAAAAAAAAAAACTGAAGTAAAAGCCTTTCAATGGGTTTTTACTTCGCTTTTGGGAATGGCAGTACAAAAAAAAAAGCTATTACTTCGGTTTCTTAAAAAAAACGAAGTTAAAATAGAAAATAGACAAGGGTCATGTTTGGTTTGCACACTATATCGGGGCTTTTTACTTCGGTTTTTATGAAAAAACCGAAGTGAAAAGTGGAGCAACCAAACGCAGCCCTAAAGGCTTTTACTTCAGTTCTTATATAAGAACCGAAGTAGAAAGGGTACTTTCTACTTCGGTTCTTATACAAAAACTGAAGTAGAAAGTACCCTTTCTACTTCGGTTCTTATACAAAAACTGAAGTAGAAAGTACCCTTTCTACTTCGATTTTTGTATAAGAACCGAAGTAAAAGAGTTTTAATACCCTTAATATATAGCTCCCGCGACTCATTTGTCTCTCAAAAGTAAAAATCCCAAATGTCAAACCCAGAAAACCTCCATTGTTGTCGTACTCCCACGAGGGTTTCACAAAATATACCATTTTTTATGTTTTTTTACCATTTGAAACCATTTTTCTTACTTAAAAACAGAAATATTAGTTTCATTTTTATTTTTGAGGGAGAAAATAAAGACTTTGGGTGTGGGTATTTTTAGGGTTCGAAAATGGGTATTGTTATTGGACTTTGGCTGGTTTTCTTCCATTAAAATAAGTTCTTGAGCTTCAAAAAAGGTATGAATCACTAAATCTTTGTTTGTATGATTTTTTTTTTATTTTCTATAATATTTTTAGATTTTTTTTCTTATAGATATAATGTGTTTATTATATATAGGTTTTAGAGTTGCTAATATTGATTTAGAAGTTATTTTGAGCATCAAAGAAAGTTTGTTACCTTAAAACTTTGTTTGTGTTAATTTTTTTTATATTATTCCGAATTTAATACTTGTTTTTTAGTATATTTGTGTTATATTTTTTTTATTTTATATAATGTTATTAATTATATATATTTATATATATTAGTAAAATTTAAAAATTGTTGTGACTTGCTATTTAAATTTCTAAACATAGCTTCAATAGGTAATGTTGTTGCCAATGTTAGAACTTGAAATGTTTGGATTATTAGTGACATTTGTTTTTTGTTTTCTATAACTAGCTAGCTTGATATGTTGTTTGATGATTATGTAAATAGTTTAATTAATTATGTAATTGATTTTTATTTGTTTTTGTTTAAGCTTTTTAGTAGGGGTGTTGATTTAGTTGCCAATTCGGTATTGATTTTGGGTGACTTCAAGAGTAATATTGGAGGTGAGTAATCTTTAAATTTTATTTATTACTATTGCAATATTTATTTATAAAATTAGAGTTAAATCTTGCATGCTTTACTTTAGTGAAGTAGGTTCTGGGAAATTTGTTGTTGGCGGTGATATAAGGATGGAATTATGTATGTTGATTTTGTGTTTGTTTGTGTTGAATTTATATATAATTATAAAATTGGGATATGCTACAAAAACAAAGGAAACTCTGCCAATTTTTTTATAGATTTTATTAATTGTTTTTCTTTTTCAATTTGCACACTATGTCGATATATTTTGTGTGTTATTTACAGATTTTTAAATTTTTGGAGATGTTAAAATGCAGTTGTTATGCTGCCGAAATTTTGTTAGACTTAGGAAAATTTAATAATTAAACTTCAATTATGTTTGATGTCCTAGAAAAAAGAACTAGGAGTGGAAGATGTAGATGGATATGAAATTTGGATAATAGCACGAGAAACGAAGAAGACTCTTGTCGAAGATAATTTGGACAAAAAAAATGAAGAAAGAGATGTAAGTGTTTTAAAGCAAAGTAGGAAATTTTTTTAAGTGTTGTTACAAGTTACTAATTTAATTTATCATTGGTTTGTTTCGTAGAATGAACTAAATGACAAAGTTACTAGTAGTCAAATTGTCACCAAGGGTCGGGAGGACATCTTGCCAATCCAACAAGAATAGTTAAGCCGATTGATGACTTAAATTTATTAGTAAGACTATTTTGTTTATACATACCTTTAGTTTTATGTGAATGTATATATAAATGTTTAGGTTATTTTACTTAATTACAATTATGTGAATGCATATATGAATGATTAGGTTATTCTACTTAACAATTATGTGAATGTATAAATATTTAATTTTATAAGAATTTTAATTCTAAGTGTATAAATTTTGTGATTTTTATTTCTGTTATAAATTAAATAAAAATAAACCAATTCCAATTGTAAAAAAAATATATATATATATATATAACTATAAATTCATATAATTAGACTATTTTAAAAAATTAGGGCAAAAAAAAAAAAGAAAAAAATAGAATTGGGCCATTTAAAAATAATTAGAAATAATTATTAAAAAAAAAGGGGGAGGGGCTTTCTACTTCGGTTTTTATGTATAAACGAAGTAGAAAGTGGGGTTTCTACTTCGGTTTTTACATAATAACCGAAGTAGAATCCCCACTTTCTACTTCGGTTATTATGTAAAAACCGAAGTAGAAACCCCACTTTCTACTTCGGTTTTACATAATAACCGAAGTAGAAAGTGCTCAGAAAGGAAGCGTACCCCACTTTCTACTTCGGTTATTATGTAAAAACCGAAGTAGAATCCCCACTTTCTACTTAGGTTTTTACATAATAACCGAAGTAGAAAGCCTATTTTTCACTTCGGTTTTTAACTACTTTTTACTTCGCTCCGAACTACTGCGGTTGCGAATTTTAGCGAAAACCGAAGTAAATCCAGCTTAAAAACCAAAGTAAAAGCCCTTTTTTCTTGTTGTGTACTTGCCAATGAGAAATTGACTGGTGATAACTACATGACATGGAAATCGAACATGAATATTTTTTTGATATGTGAAAACCACATGTTTGTCCTGAATGAGGAATGTCCTCAGGTTCCTACTCCCATCGTTGCCAAAACTGCTAGAGAAAAGTATGACAATTGGATCTTATCTAACAATAAGGCCAAATGTTATATGCTTGCTAGTATGAGCAATGTGCTCAGAAACAAGTTTGAAGCTATTGAAACAACTTATGAGATTTGGTAATCTCTATAAGGCATGTTTGGCTAGCAGTTTGATAAGTGCAGACATGATGCTACTAGAAGCTTCATGAATATGAAAATGAAGAAAAAACATTTTGTCAGAGAACATGTTCTAGAAACGATCAACATATTGCACGATGTAGAAATCCATGGTGCGACCATTAATGAGAGAACTCAAGAAAGTGTGATACTTAAATCTCTCACACTAGCTTTTGCGGCATTCACTACCAACTATGTTATGAATAAGTTGGAGTACAACATGACCCAACTGCTGAATGAGTTGCAAACTTTTGAGTGTCTAAACAAAAGTTCCACTAAGGTTGACGAGGAAAATGTTGTTGAAACCAAGCCTTCCACTTCAAATGGCAATTCGAAGAAAAGGAAGGGTGGCTAAGGAAAGGACAAGAAAAAGGACAAACAACCAGAGAAGACCAACAAGTATTCCAAGAAGAATAATTATGCAAATAACTCCAAAAAGAAGGCACCGAAAGGATCATGCTTTCATTGTGGAGCTGATGGAAGGGTGGCTAAGGAAAGGACAAGAAAAAGGACAAACAACCAGAGAAGACCAACAAGTATTCCAACAAGAATAATTCTGCAAAGAACTCCAAAAAGAAGGCACCGAAAGGATCATGCTTTCATTGTGGAGCTGATGGTCATTGAAAAAGGAATTGTCATAAGTTCCTGGTTGAATTGAAAGACAAAAAGAAGGGTCAATTTGATTTACTTGTTTTAGAATCTTGTTTAGTGGAATGTGATTTTTCATCTTGGATAGTTGATTTTGGAGCCATTAATCATGTTTGTTTCTCTTTGCAGAGTTTTAGTACTTCGAGGAAGCTGGCTCGTGGAGAGGTGGCCATGAGAGTTGGAAGTGGGCAGGAGATCTCAACAACTGTAGTTGGAAAAGCTCGTCTAGTTTTTTATAATAATAAATTTATTATGTTGGAAACTGTTTATTTTATTCCTGGATTTTCTAGAAATTTGATTTCCTTATCAAAATTGCATGAACAAGGTTTTAATATTTCTTTTAATAATAATTTTATTGTTATTTCGAAATATGGTTTGACATTTGTTTTGAAAAGTCTGAAGGAGGACTTTACAAGTTAGAGTCCAATGTTGAGCATATTTATAATTCTGAATTATTTAAAACTACAAATCCCATATCTATTAAAAGACAGAAGACAGATTCTGATAGTGAAACATATCAGTGGCATTTGATATCAGAACATATTGGTCTAGATAGAATTAAGAGACTAACAAAGGATGGTACTTTAAGAGAACTATGTATTAGTTCTCTCCCTATCTGTGAATCCTACCTAGAAGGAAAAATGACCAAGAGACCTTTCTCTGCTAAAGGTTCAAGAGCCACAGAACTACTTCAACTTGTGCATACAGACGTTTATGGTCCATTAAATGTCCAAGTTAGATGAGGTTATGAATACTTCGTCACTTTCATTGACGATTATTCGAGATATGGTTACCTATACTTAATCCAAAGGAAATCTGAAACTATTGGTAAGTTTAAAGAATTCTGAGTAGAAGCTAAAAAGAAATTAGGTAAATCACTAAAAGTGCTTCGATCAGATTGAGGTGGAGAGTACATAGATTATGAATTTGAGGACCATCTATGTAACATCCCAAATTTGTTATTATGGCTAAGTGCCTTGATTACTGTTACTGGAGGGCCTAATTGGAATGATATGTGCGATTAATGGATTGTGCATGTGATTATGCGATATAAATTATTTGTGTGGTAATGTGACTAAATATGCATGTGGGCCCATTTTTGTAAAATTGAGACATGTTTGTAATTTTGGCCGGTTTAGGGCATAAATGTAATTGTGTATGTGTATGGTGTGAGACCCCAGTGTTATGGGGATATATTTGAGATGTGTGGTTCGAGATTATCCTAGTGGGCAGATTAGTGGAATAGCCTCAACGAGGCCAAATACCCAGCTCGGGGTGAGCCCAGGAGTATTTTTGGAATGTAATATGTATTCGAGGTTGAATGTGTAACATGTAATTATTTAATGATTATTTGGGTATGCCGAGATTAATTGGAAATTTATAGGACTATTCGAGGAATTAGTGGGAATGTGGCAATGACGGGATCACACTTGGAGGCATTAAGTGGCTAGGGATATTCTAGTCATCTTTTAAAGATAAATATAAGCTTGGTAGGCTCTAAACACCAGCTGGATACTTAGGAAGGAGAGAAAGAAGAAAAGGGAAAAACATTGATTTCTCATCCCTCACTCTCTCCCTTACATGTTTCTCTCTCTCTCGCTCACTATCTCCCTTAGGTTGATGCATACATCCTTCTGAATTTATGGTGAGAAAGTGGGCTTGGGAATTGAAGGGGATTGAAGGATGGAAGTGGTTAACAGTAGCTAAGGGTCGGATCTGTTGTTGAGGTAAGGTTATTTCTATGCTTCTTTTGGCAAACTTCTGCTGAGATTGAAGTTTAGCTAAGTCTTAGGCTTAAGTTGAGTTTGATCTGAATCGGGGGGAAATTAGCTAGCTTTCTAGGGTGTTTGTACTGTTGATGTGCTTTGATATTAATTCTGGACATAATTCTGGGTTAAGTATTAAATTGGGTTGATTTTTGTGGTTTTAACTCGTGATAACGCATAGGAAAAACTTGGTTTGCAGGCCCGAGCTGCGACCCTGTTCTTCAGGCGTCGTGGCCCGTATGGACCCAGGTGGCTTGGGAGCCTCAGAAACCATCCAGGCACCGCGGTGCAAGTTAAGGCGCGACGCATCCCGTGTCCCATAGAAGAGAGCCCCAAGGCTCTGACTTGTAGCGCAACGCGACCCTAGGGGGCGGACCGCGACTCAAATTAGGGGAAATGGCCAATATAGGGTTTTAAGCCCGGGAACCCAAACTTGAGGGCTCTGGAAGGATTCTACTACCTAGTTTAGTAGAATTCGAGGTCCCGGAGGCTAGAATATTATTCTGAAGTCTTTATTTGGTTTAGGCCTTGATGGATTATTATTGCGTTGTGACTAGGTTTTATTGCTCAGGATCGGGATTAAGGATCGTGCTTGGGATCCCTTTGGGTGGTCAGCTTGAGACACAAGGTATGAGAAATGTATGTGCCCGTAGAGCTATCTGTTCTTATATTATGTCAAGTTTTATGTGTAATTATGTGTGACTATTATGTCATACAAGCATTTGTGACAGAACAATAAAGGCTAGGAACAACAAAGGCTGGGAGCAACGAATGCCAGGAACGGCAAAGGTCGGGAACAACAAAGTACGGGAACGACAAAGGCCAATAGCGGCGAAGGCCAAGATCGACAAAGGTCGAGAATGACATAGGTCAGGAATGACAAAGGCTGGGATATGCATTAAGTATGATGAATGCAGGCCGCCAAGGCGAGACCCTCAAAGGGTGTTGTAGTCACCCGTTTGGTTAAGACTGTGGACTTGGTGCCTGGTAGTGCACCCTGATTGGTGGAGGCCATTGTGGTGTTGTTGTGCTGTTATGTTGTTGTGTTGTTGTGAATTCAGATAGGAACTTGTAGATTGTTTGACGCATTTGATTAATTATGCATTTGTTAAAGTAAATTATTATATGATGTGTAGTGAAGTTTTCTTCCTGGGCCTCAGCTCACGGGTGCTCTGTTGTGCAGGTAAGGGCAAGGAAAGGGTCGATCAACCATGAGTTGGAGGGCATGGAGAGGTGCATACATGTTTGGCCTACCTGGCTGCCACGGTTTGGAATTGTTTTGAAGGACACATTATAAACGTTTGATTTTGTCGCTTAGGTCGACTGTACCCACATTTTTAGATTGTAAATATATTTCAAAATAGTATTTTGGGATCCCAATATAACACTTTTATAATTTTAATGAATGTCCAACCCTTTATACTTAATTTTCATTAAACAAGTCTTTATTTTGATTTAATTACACTTTTCAGTCTAATACCTCGATTAGCGAGCTCATGGCACCTTTTAAAATCAAATGGTAACGAGTCTAGGGTAGTAGGTCGTTACAACTTGGTATCAAAGCGAGCCAAGGTTTATGGTTCTTGGAGATTGACCAAACATGTACGCTCGCTGCCAGAGACAAGCTTGACTTAGGGTTGGTTGGTATTACGTACAATATTTGTTTTAACTGCATATCTGAATTTCCTTTTCTACTAGAATAAAGAGCATGATGTATATGTATGTATTTTTTGGGAATGAGAATTGGTAATTAATACATCGGTGTTATGGACTTGCGTCCTGGTATGCATATTGTATATGGCTATTGTGTTGTTTGGCCTTGCTAATGGTATAGTCTAGATAAGAATATCAGGGCTGGTAGGTTAGGTTATTGGCAGAAGATGTTTGTTGGCATGCAAGCAAGATTGCAAAAGCAAGAGGAAGATATTAGGTGGTTGAGACAACGAGTTCTGTCAGGAAACACTTCCCTATGTTTGTTTGGCAACAATGGCACCAACTATTGTTCGACCTCAGGGTGGAAACATATGGGAATTATTGTATGAAAGATTCCAGAAGCATTATTCCGCAGTGTCTGAGGGAGGTTTGGACTCGTTCGGAGCTGAATAGTGGATGGTCATGATTAGCTCCGTCCTTGGCCGTATAAGAGCGAAAGGCAATGATAGAGTGGCTTGTAGCACGTACATGTTGTGGGAGGATGCCTGAACATGGTGGGAAGTTGTATCCCAAACCCAGAATGTTGTGATGATGGGTTAGGAGAAATTCAGACAATGGTTCAACGAGAGGCACTAGTGTGACGCAATTTGAATTGTGGAACCATTGAGTTTATGAACTCGGTTGAGGGTAGTAAGACAGTGACAGAGTATGCCAGTGAATTTCATAGATTTGCCAAATTTTCTTTCAATTTTGTACCAACGAATGTGGCCCGAAAGGAGCGATTCATTCGTGGGTTTAACTCTTGGATGGCCCAGAGCATATTAGATTGTTACCTACGCTTGGGCACTTGGGAGGACCCTTGTTATAGAGGACATAGGAGATGAGACATGGAGTGAGAGCTCCCTAGGGGGGAAGCTCAGGCAATGGTATCCCCATTTGCAGGATTAGGTAAGGGCAGAGGCCTAGTAATCAAGAAAGAAATACCTCTGATAGTTCTACTACTCTTGGTCTTGACGAGAGGGGTCATGGTATTGAGGGCGGCCGCTAGGACGACGATGAGGTCTGGAGGAGTTACCCAGTATGCGCCAAGTGCGGGAGACTCCATCTGGGAGAATGTCCAGCAAAGGCATGTTTCCTCTATGGAATAGTAGGGCACATCAAGATGAATTGCCTGAAGTCAAAGATAGAAGAACCAAAAGAGTATAGATAGCTCTACGCCAGCTTGAGTGTAGCATCCCAAATTTGATGATATGGCTTAGGACCTTGATTAGCGTGGTGGGAGGGCAATAATTGATTTAATTATGTTAATATGTGAATTTAATGATTATGTGATTAGAAATGCATGTTTAGGTGAATTAATTATGCATGTGGGCCCCATTTGGTTAGTAGGGGCATATTTGTAATTTTAGCCCGTTGAGGGCATAACTGTGATATTTGTGTTTATTGTGATTGATACCACAAGTGAGTGGTGATATATTTGTGATGCACAATCCGAGACGGTCCTAGTGAGAAGTTTAGCTAAATAATCACAACGAGGTCGAATACCCAGCTCGGGAGGAGCCTAGGGGTATTTTGGGAACACACTTGGTGTTCGGGATTATCAGGTAATAGGTAGTAATTTAGAAATCATTTGGACATGTTGGGATTAAACAGGGATTTATAGGAATACTTGAGGAATTAGCGGGATATGGCATATGACGAAATTTCCCTTGGTGGCACTTGATTTCAAGATAGGCTTAAGGGGTATTTTGGACTTTTTGGCTAGCGATAGATTAAAACACTTAGGAAGTTGAGTGGCTTGATAAAATACTGGAGTTAAGTACAAGACAAAAACAGAAAACCTCAGCTCTAAGTCTCTAACTCTACCTCTCGACTCACTCCTTCTCTCTTTGATGCTTGGAGATTTTTAAAGAAACTTGAGGATCCTAGGGTAAGGAAGTGAAGATTTGGAAGCTTGCCGTGCTGGGAAGTGGCTCAAGGTCGAATTTAGTACAAAGGTTTTCAATGAGGCTCGGGTTAGAGGAGTGTGCTCGGGATTGCGGTACTCAGATAGCTCGGGACACAGGTAAGAAAACTATTGTACCCGTAGAGCAGGGCACGACCCTATTATTTGTATTTCAGGGCGCGACCCTATTGTTTATGTTTAATATATTTGTGAATGTCTGTAATTATTATGCTATGATATGCATGTTTGTGAGTGAACGGCGAAGTTCGGGAATGGCGAAGGCTGAGAATGGCAAGAAGTTGGGTACAGCAAGGGGTCGGGATCAGCGTTGAGCACGTCGAGTGCAGGCCGTTTGGGCGAGACCATCCTATGGTGTTGTATCCACCCTCTTGGTGAAGACCGTGAACCCAAGGCCTGGTAAAGCACCTTGGACGACGTAGGCCGCTATGTGTTTATCCCATTAATAGTTTTGTTATATACTATGGATTGTTATGTATATGTTATATGTTTTGTGTTGAGTTTTCTTGTTGGGCTTCGGCTCACGGGTGCTCTTTGGTGCAAGGGAAAATGGAAGGTTGACCAACCATGAGTACGGAGAGCGTGAACCGACAGGTACATGTTTGGCCTACCTGGCTGCCACAACTAGGGTTATTTTGGGAAAATGTACTGTAATGGTTTTTTGTCTCCTAGGTCAACCGTGTGTATATTTTGAGTTGTAATACAATTTTATAAACAGTATTTTTGGCATCCCAACTGTATAACTTTCTATAATTTCAATGAATGTCCAAATTTTATAATTAATGTTGTTAAACTAGTTTTATTTCAGTTTAGTCACACTTTTAACCTAAAACTTCGATTAGTGAGCTAATGGCACATTTTTAACTCAAATGGTAACGGCTCTAAGGAAGTAGGACGTTACATTGAGTGTCCGTCTCGACGCGGTCAGAGCTTGAGGCTAGTCTCTCAGAGGCGACAGGTCAGCTTTCCAGTTCCTGTACTTTTATATTGGGCTAAATGAGTCTGGTACTACGCATCTCTTAGAAGAGACTTAGATAAGTGGCACATGTTCTATGATTATTACGCTATGGAGCTTGAGACTTTGTGCCTGCCAGGGAAAGTTGGTAATTTTCAAGAATTGGATCAGAGTATTATGGGTGGAAAATTAGTAGTAATAACTGATTGGGATTGTTATATGATGATCGCGATGTGATCCTAAGTACTGATTAGTTCTCCAAGTAAAGGATGACCATGGAATGAAAGAGAGGATGGTGACTTTCAGGTTTATATCAGTTAGACCAGATGGAAACTGGATTGGCTAGTAAGGTTTTAGATGGGTTCACAAGGATTTGTTGGGATTGTTGTCGCGTTAAGTAATTGAGTACACTATGGGGTTAAGGAAGGGATTGAACTGGTATCAGGGACATCATGACTAATGACACTAGCTGAGCAGCAAGAATAAGAGGTTCAGTTAGGGAGGTTATTTGACTTGAGGGTTGATCAAACGGGCATCTCATCAAGGGACACATCAACAGTGTTTGTCAAGAAGAAGGCCAAGTCTGCAATGATGTGTACTGCATATGGATAGCCAAATAAAGTAATTGTTAAGAAGAGATATCCATTACCAAGACTGAATGATTATTGTATGGTTACAAAGTAGAACAATGCTATTAGGAATTGACCCTAAATTTGGTCATTACCAGCTAAGGATCAAGGAAAGAGACATTTTAAGAATTTATGCTCGCACCAAGTTTGATGTGATGGGTTATTAGTGAAGGCTCTCGAGCTGATCAATATTCCAGTGGCCCACGTAAACTCAACAAGTAGAGAATACAATGATGAACTGGGCAAGTCATGTTAAGCTCGATCAAGAACATTTCAGACTACTTCCGGTTAAGAACAAACTATGAGTAATGCCTGTGTTGATACTATTAAGACTGAAGAAGCATGGATTATCAGTAAAATTCCAGAAGGGATAAAATTTTGATTTTTCCAGAGGATATTCAAAGTCACGTTATGGAAGTGATGAGATCATGTATGATGTAAATAAGATGGAAATCATAAGGAAATTGCTAAAGGAATGCCTTAGGGGTGAGAATCACAGTGAGACCGGTAAGACACCTCGGATTTTGCTCGAAGCATCTTTGGGGATTGTTATACCCTTGAATAAAGTAACATAGAAACCTAAAGTTTGTTTGAATGGATAGTCGCTTGTCGGATTCTCAAAGGTCGAAATAGGATTGATTCACACGTCATTGTATTAGGATATGCACGTGATGGACTGGTACAGGAGGACGATGCAATGGACACTATCCTTTCTTAGAACATGGAGTATTACTGTGGTGCATCAAAGATTAGGGTGTGCCCATATATACACTGAAAGAGTGATTTTTTGTACCTCAAAGTGGATGAAAGGATAAGGACTGATGAGCGATCTGATGGATTCTGGCATTAAGGAGAAGATGTGGGACGAGCCTTAGGTTACCCCTTATGATTATTGTATCCAGGAAGTTTGAATGGGTGTTAAGACCAAAATTTTTATACTGAGAGTCACACGACCTAATCTTTTAGTAAGTGAGAGATGATAACTAGAAGTCAAAAGGGCTATTATGACTCTAAGGTATCCTGGACCTAGTATGGAGGAATACAATCATGGACCCTAAGGGTGGATCACCTCAGATGGAAGATGAGGTGAGTGGATGCGAAAAGTTGTGACTTGACCTATTGGGTTAACACACTATGGTTGTGTGAGTTAGATATCAACCGAGGGCATTGTGTACGAAAGGAGATCGTACGTCTCCACTGGACACCAAATTCGATAGTGCCAGATTGAGACCCTTAGGTTCCCACGTTCTGGAAAAGGATCATAGAGTGGTTCTAAGTAGGATATTGTGAGATAGGAAACGAGAAGTGCTTATTCTAGAAAATGAACCCAGGGATAGGAAGTATCCTGGTTTAGAATTGGCTTGAGGGACTAGTGAAATTATTAAGGATCGTTAGGGTAGGAGTGTATGCATTATTAAAAGGACATAAGAGTTCACAAATCTAAATATGGGAATGTGGAGTTCTAAGATCGAGGGCTTTGTATTTATCTGAGTATTATGAACTAACATGGATAAGATGGTTCGGAAAGGAAAGAGGGGTTTGACTCTAGATTTGATATGTTTGTGAGATCCTAATAAGTATTAGGCTAGGGGCCTACAGATTAGTCGTGCCTCAGCATGGGTAGAGGCTCATAAGGTGTTACTGGTGCCAATGTTAAGGAAAGGGGGTGTTGAGTACGACCCCTAGAAATTCAGTAAAACTTATTGTGTAAGGAAACCCCAATAGAAATTATGGATAAAAGAGATAAAGTCATACAGATTAAGACTATCATTATTGTGAAGGTGTTACAAAGAAGGGGCAAGGTAAAGGATCTAACTCTGGAGTTATGTTCAGGTTTGCGCAATTAGTACCCCGAGATGTTTGAATAAATTTCGAGGATGAAATTTTAATTACGAAGGGATAGTTGTAATGTCTCGAACTTGTTATTATGGCTGAGTGCCTTAATTACTGTGCCTGGAAGGCCTAATTGGAAAGATATCTACGATTAATGGATTATGCATGTGATTATGTGATATAAATGATTTGTGTAGTAATGTGACTAAACATGCATGTGGGCCCGTTTCTGTAAATTGGGGCATGTTTGTAATTTTAGCCCATTGAAGGCATAATGTTATTGTGTAAGTGTTGGGAGTGAGACCCCAGTGTTATGGGGATATATTTGAGATGTGTGGTCCGAGATGATCCTAGTGGGCGGATTAGCGAAATAGTCATAACAGGGTCAAATGCCCGGCTCGGGGTGAGTCCAGGAGTATTTTGGGAACGTAGTATGTATTCAAGGTTGAACAGGTAACAGGTAATTATTTAATGATTATTTGGGTATGTCAGGATTAATTAGGAATTTATAGGACTATTCGAGGAATTAGAGGGAATGTGGCAATGAAGGGATCGCCGTTGGAGGTGTTAAGTGGCTAGGGATATTCTAGTCATTTTTGAAAGCTAAAGATAAGCTTGGTAGGCTCTAGACACCAGCTAGACACTTAGGAAGGAAAGAAAGAAGAAAAGGAAAAAATACTGATTTCTCAGCCCTCACTCTCTCCCTTACACGTCTCTCTCTCTCTCTCTCTCTCTCTCTCCCCCTTAGGTTGATGCTTACTTCCTTTAGAATTTCTGGTGAGAAAGGGGGCTTGGGAATTGAAGGGGATTGAAGGTTGGAAGTGGTTAACAGTAGCTAAGGGTCATATTTGTTGTTGAGGTAAGGATATTTATATGCTTCTTTTGGTAAACTTTTGCTGGGATTGAAGTTTAGCTAAGTCTTAGGCTTAGGTTGAGTTTGATCTGAATTGGGGGAAAACTAGCTTTCTTTCTAGGGTGTTTATACTGGTGATGTGCTTTGATATGAATTATGGACATAATTCTTGGTTAAGTATTGAATTAGGTGGATTTTTGTGGTTTTAACTCATGAAAATGCAGGGAAAAACTTGGTTTGCAGGCCCGAACCACGGCCCTGTTTTTCAAACGTAGCAGCCTGTATGAACCAAGGTGGCTTGGGAGCCTCTGAAACTGTCCAGGCGTCGCGACACAGGCTAAGGCGTGCCATGACTCGTGTCCCCTAGAAGAGAGCCCTAAGGCTTTGACTTGTAGCGTGTTGCAACCCTAGGTGGCAGGCCACGTCTCAAATTAGGGGAAATGACCAATTTAAGGTTTTAAGCTCGAGAACCCAAACTTGAGGGCTCGAGAAGGATTCTACTACCCAATTTAGTAGAATTCGATGTCTCGGAGGCTAGAATATTATTCTGAAGTCTTTATTTGGTTTAGGGATTGATAGATTATTATTATTGCGTTGTGACTAGGTTTTACCGCATAGGCTCTGGAATAGGGATTGTGCTCAGGATCGATTTGGGTTTTCAGCTCGGGACACAAGGTAAGAGAACTGTTTGTGCCTGTAGAGCTATCTGTGCTTATATTGTGACAATTTTTATGTGTAATTATATGTAACTATTACGTCATACATACATTTGTGATGGAACGACAAAGACTGAGAGCGGCGAAGGTCGAGATCGGAAAAGGTCGGGAATGGCAAAGGTCGAGAATGACAAAGGCTGGGAGCAGCTAAGGCCAGGATCGGCAAAGGTCAGGAACGACAAAGGTCGGGAGTGATGAAAATCGGGATCGGCATGAAGAATGTTGAATGCAAGCCACCAGGGCGAGACCCTCAAAGGGTGTTTTACTCACCCGCTTGTTTAAGATTGTGGACTTGGTGCATGGTTGCGCACCCTAATCGGCAGATGCCGCAGTTGTACTGTTGTTCTAATGTGTTGTTGTGAATTCAGATAGGAACTTGTATATTGTTTGACGCATTTGATTAAGTATGCATTTGTTAAAGTAAATTATTATATGTTGTGCTATGAAGCTTTCTTGCTCGGCCTTAGCTCACGGGTGCTCTGTGGTGCAGGTATGGGCAAGGAAAGGGTCGATCAACTATGATTTGGAGGGCATGGAGCAGTGGTACATGTTTGGCCTACCTGGCCGCCACGGCTAGGGTTGTTTTGGGGGACACATTGTAAAATTTCAATTTTTTCGCTTAGGTCACTTGTACCCACATTTTTAGATTGTAAATATATTTCGAAACAGTATTTTGGGATCCCAATGTAACACTTTTATTATTATAATGAATCTCCAACCCGTTATACTTAATTTTCATTAAACGAGTCTTTATTTTGATTTAATCACAATTTTCAGTCTAATACCTCGATTAGCGAGCTAATGGCACCTTTTAAAATCACATGGTAACGACTCTAGGGTAGTAAGGCGTTACAATTTATGTGAGCACGGTATTCAATCTCAATTGACTGCACCTGGAATGCCACAACAAAATGGTGTTTCAGAAAGACGGAACAGAAACTTGTTTGATATGGTTAGGTCAATGATTAGTTTCTCATCATTGCCTTTGAAATTCTGGGGTTATGTAATAAAATGTGCTCTATACATACTCAATGTTGTTCCATCTAAGTCTATTCATAAAACACCATTGGAATTATGGAATGGTACTAAACCTAGTTTACGCCATTTCCGTATATGGGGTTTTCCTGCACACGTGCTTAAAGGAAAGGCTGGGAAGTTGGAATCATGCACTAAAGTGTGCATGTTTGTAGGATATTCCATAATAAATGCTAATTTTCTGGATCATGACTATATATATACAAAACGTTTGTATCTACAGATGCTATTTATTTGGAGCTTGACTATATAAATAACCACAAACCTCAAAGTAAAGTTGTACTTGAGGATATGGTCTCAAATAAACAAGACCAATCACCAGCAGTGGCAAATGAAAAACGGCCAGAGGATATCGCTAGTTCTAGTCAGAATAATGGAGAGCTTCATCGTAGTGGGAGGATTGGTAAACAACCAGTTCTCTATGAACATGAAATTCATATGCTTGTGTCTGATACAAACAAATATGATCCATTGACATATAGAGATGCAATGGAAGATTCTGACAAAGAAAAATGACTAAACACCATGGACCTTGAAATGGAATCGATGTATTCCAATTCTGTCTGGACTCTTGAAGATCCATCTGAAAAATGTTAAACCTATTGGTTGCAAATGGATATTCAAGAAGAAGAGAAGAGCATATGGGAAAGTAGAGACTTTCAAAGCAAGGCTGATAGCAAAAGGCTACACACAGAAAGAATGAGTTGATTATGAAGAAACTTTTTACCTGTGTCCATGCTTAAATCTATCCACATGCTCTTATCCATAGCTACTTTCATGGATTATGAGATTTGGAAAATGGACGTTAAAACAACTTTTCTGAATGGCGGTCTTGACGAAACCATTTACATGTCTCAACCAAAAGGGTTCGAAGTTAAAAGTCAAGAGTAAAGAGTTTGTAAGCTTCTTAAGTCTATTTATGGACTCAAACAAGCTTCGAGATCTTGGAATCTTAGATTTGATGAAATAATCAAAACGCTTGGTTTTGAACAAACTTTGATGAACCTTGTGTTTACAAACAAATCAATGATAAGATTGTGGTATTCCTCATTCATTATGTTGATGATATTCTACTCATTGTGAATGATATAGAAACATTATCAAAAGTAAAGAAGTGGTTACCTGAGCAATTCCAAATGAAGGATTTGGGAGAAGCCAAATATGTTTTGGGAGTTTAAATCTTTAGAAATCGAAATAACAAAATTTTGGCACTGTCTCAAGCAACTTATATTGATGAAGTGCTAGAACGCTTTGGCATGCAAAACTCCAAGAAGGGCATTATTCCTACCCGGTCAGGAGTTAAATTGTCTAAAGAGAAATGTCCACAAACACCTCAGGAAGATGAGGACATGAGACAGTATCCCTATGCCTCTCTAGTAGGCAGTCTAGTGTATGCAATGTTATGCATCAGACCTGACATCTGTTATGCAGTAGGGATAGTCAACTGTTATCAATACAATCCTGGATTGAGTCATTGGATAGTAGTAAAGAATATTCTCGAGTATCTCAGACATACTAGAGATTACGTGCTTGTGTATTCAGGTGAAGACCTGAACCCCACTGGATATACTTAATCTAATTTTCAATCAGAGAATGATAGTCAAAAGTCGACAATTGGATAAGTTTTCATACTTTGAGGAGTTGTTGTAGCTTGGAGAAGTATTAAACAATCAAGTATGGCAGGCTCCACCATGGAAGCTGAATACATAGCAGATTGTGGAGCAGCTAAAGAGGCTGTATGGATTAGGAAGTTTTATGTTGATCTGGAAGTTTTTCTAGGCATGGATAAGCCACTTGTTCTGTACTGTGAAAACAGTGGGGAAATATCTAATTCAAAGGAACCCAGAAGTCACAAGAGGATAAATCACATCGAGAGGAAATATTACTTGATCTGAGAGATAGTCAACCGAGGAGATGTTACTGTCTTGAAGATTGCCTGTGAAGATAATCTTTCAGATCCGCTCACAAAGACTTTGTCTATTAAATCTTTTCAAGGTCATGTAAGAAGCATGGGGTTGAGGGAAATGCCTCATTTTCTTTAGAGCAAGTGGGAGATTGTTGGGAATAGTGCCCTTAAAGAAATTGTAGTTGACAATGGCTTTAATGAAATGAATAAATGAATTGAATTATTATGTATATGTATCTTATTTACTATAATATTGTTAATAATATTAAGCAAATATCATAAAACTCCCAAGTTAATCTATGTGTTCTCAATCTCATATTCGTATGAGAGGATCGAGATTGAGATAATGGACTTAAATAGTTTGTAGTAAAATAAAGTTGTAGAATCTTTAGATTAATTACTGCTAGTACGGTCCACTAGTATTATGAATTCATGTGACCTAGATTCGGGTTACTTGTGTAGTAGGATACTGTAGTGGAGGTGCTTTACATACTGAGAGTATGTAGAACTGGACCAGATGCGATTTGATAATACGTGTTTAAATACTGTTTCGTAGTATTATAAAACACATCAACTGATGATCATATACAAACTGATCTTAATCCTGAAGTTACTATGAACTCTTATATATGTCATTTTAACCTTTGATTCATGCGTTACGGTTTGTCAGAATGATCAGGCTAAGAACTATTGTTTTGGGGACTCAATGATGTATATGGCTGGGGGCATAGCTTAACAGATATGGTATCTATACCTTCTTATAGATTGAATGATGGTTCCCTATTGGGTTGGCTTTTGGAACTCAAAAGGATATTGACATCAAATTCATAATCAGATTATTAATTAACCTTCACTAGTAAAGTCAATGGTACACTAGGAATCAAGACATAATTAAGAGGGTAAAATGGTAATTTTATTCCCACTTGTTGATTTCTGAAACTCGTCAATGATATATGGATGGAAAACTCAAAGACTTAATAAGAGGCTCATGAACTCAAAAGAACTTGCAGAAATTTAGAGAAAAATTGCTAGTGAACAATAGAAGAAGACTTGTATATTACTCTTAGAATAGTCTGGTATTACACGATTTTTTCCATCCCTTAACTTGAGGGGTGAAGGTGTATTTATAGTTAGGTTCTTATTTCCCCTGATACATAATGGTCCTCGGGGACAAAGTTATACACGGGTACATTGTCAGGGTATTGGCACATGTCTTGGTGGAGCAGAAAGTTGTGGTGTTGATGTTGGTACATGGTCAGAGGCATGCAGGTCATGCCCCCACGCTCTGTACGAATTTGTATCAACACAACTTGTTGGGTACGGATGTCAGAATCATGCCTTTGTCATCCTTAGGGTCGTACACCCTATACCCTTATGCGTACCCCGTGCCAGATGGTTTTTCTTACAACTCTAAGATACATATTTCCCTCAAGCCTCCATATATTTTACTATGTGTGGGAAATATTCTATTAGAAGAGGCAATATGCCTTTCACATACCTTCTGGCTGGTGAGGTGTACGGTGTTGTAGTGACCCTTGAGCCCAAGGCAAGGTGCCTCACACAGGGAGGCTTATGTCCATATGGCGAGGCAGTTGCTTTGGCTGGGAGATTCTTGCCAAACGACATCTAGCCTTGCGTGTAGGCGACATCACGTCACATGGGTGACATAGGCAAGACGTGTTGACCAGGCGAGGTGTGCCTCGCTATGTGAGGCCCTAGCGCCTTTGGCTGGGGATGTTGCACGGCCCTAGCAACGCTTGGCTGGGTACGCGGCATCACGGTACCTAGGTGATGTGGGCGAGACGCGTTAAGCGAGGCCCTAGCAACGCTTGGTTGGGTATGTTACACACGGCACCTAGCACCTGAGCGAGGCGAGGCACACTGAGAGAGGCCCTAGCAATGCTTGGCTAGGTAAGCAGCATCACGACACCTGGACACCTGAGCGAGGTGCGGTGCACTGAGCGAGACCCTCGCAATGCTTGGCTTGGTATGAAGAATCACGACACCTGGGCACCTGAGTGAGGCAAGGTGTGCCTTGCTATGCGAGGCCCTATCATCTTCGGTTGGGAGTATTCGACACGGGCGAGGTGCGCCTTACTATGCGAGGCCTTAGTGTCTTGGCAGATGGACTGGCAGTCAAGGAATGCCTCGCTATGCGAGGCCCTTGTGCTTGGCAAATGGACAAGTCATTCCTCCTTTCCGAGGAATCTTGACAACTTGGGTAGCCATTCTTAGGGTGTTGCATAGGAGACCTTCATATATTGAGGTCTATCCTTGCAACTTGGTGTAGGGTGTTCAAAGGGACAATTTCCCATATTCACACTTGCCCCCGAGTCTATGAGCATTCTTTTTAAGTGTGTTCGTAGACTCTTTCATATGTTCTTTGTGTGATTTGACTGTCTTCTATGCTTCGTTTTCCTTGAAGGGGCGCGGAAGGCTCACCTTTTGAATGATATCTTAAAATGAATGAGGAAACACAAAATTGACCTTGGTGGTGTGTTTCTTTGTAATTCATAAAGAAACATAAAAACCACCCAATTTTGGTTGTGATCCAAATGTGACCTTAAGATGTGATGAGGGCCAATCATTTCCAATCGTGGATCCCAAGGTTGCCAAGGCTCTTGATCTCCAACATTCATCCAAATTTGATCCAATAGTTAGAAAACCATGACTATCCATATAAATACCCCAAGACTTGAACCCACTTCTTCACACCAACACCAATTTAGCTTAGTGGTATTTCCTTTGTTGACCCTAAAATTAGTCAACGACATGTAGTCAGATAAGTGATATGAAATGAGATGAAATCAAGAAGAAAATCCCTTGGAAAAATAAGTAAGACAAATGATTTATAGTGGTTCGGCCCCAATTGGATGGTAATGACCTACATCCACTTAGTGTTCTTATTGATGTAGAATTCCAATACTGTTATCAATGAACTAGGGTTCACAAGTTTCACCAGCCTTGGAAAGATTACAACTTCAATGAATAATCACACTCTACTTTTCTCTCATAGTACAAAGACCAAAGATTCTAAATTCCCTTTCCCTAAGCCCTTTGATTCTTATTTATAGGCCCAAGAAGAATAAATGGGTCGATGGGCCTTAATTACCATTAAGACTTCCGTGTCTAGGAAGTAAAAGAAAGTACAATTAATGCATAAGTATAGATCTGCATGAATAAATGAAGTAAAAGGAAGTATGTGATCAGGCTGGTTGCATATAAGTATGACGTTTGACAACTCAACAACTTTCTGGTCGAGGGCCGATTAGGATGCATCCACCTAAAACTGCCATGCGCCTGCCACGTGTAGGTCAATCCTGCCACATCATCAGGGGTTGTTTTTGGGTAAACATATGCCCCCCAAGTTTATTTTACTGCGACCAGGATAAAGTAAACTTAGACAACTGACTTTTCGTATGTCTTCTCAAATATGTCAGAGCCATTCATGCCTTCTCGAAAAAGGCAACCAATCATATCACTGCAGTTTCCCAAAAAGGTATTGGACGGCTATCCCATTTTCCCATATCTCGAAAAATAACCTCTCATCATTACCTCGGTCACTGCACTTCGACCAATATAAATAACCGCTCAAAATCATTTTTTACTTTTTACTTTTTACTTTTCACATTCTCCTCAAGAACACTGAAGAACAGAGCGTAAAAAACCTAGAAACTCAGACGATCTTGACAACTCATAAAATTTCTGCCCAGCCACTTAGAGTCACGAAAATTTGCTCCAATTTTTATTCAAGTTTCTCAAACTTTTCAGTCACTGAAATACCATATTTGTTTTAGCCTTTGAGTTCTTTCATGTTCTTGGAAAAAAAACAGTTTTAGGGTAAATGAGTATGTAGATATAAGCACAATAAGATAAGGAAAAAACACTACAGGAGGCCCAAGAATCGGCTTGGGAGTTAGGATTATTTATTTAGGACATGGAATCAAAGTAAAAATTCGATTTTTAAGCATGTAGAAAAAACTGGGTTTTTTCTGCCCTTTCAGAGTCGAAAGGTTTTTCCTCAAAAACTTTTCACTTCTGTTCTTTAATCCGTTTTCCAAACTGTTCTCATAGAATTTAGTGTTTTTGTTAGAATGCTACTAGTTGTATAAAAGCTTAACTTTTATACATGAGCAACGTTATTCCAACTTTTCCACTTTCTTGGTCTTTTGGCCGTAGAATCGCATCTCCCTTTCTCTGTTCGCAGAATTTCTTGCACAACCCATGGGGAGGTGAGAGGCCGATCGATGACGACTTGCTCGCGTAGTTACTTGAAGATCAAGAACAACCTTCGCTGCTAATCCTGAAAATTCCTTTTTCTCATTATCTTTTGAACAAACCTTCGATTAGTCCAACAGACATGGGTCAAGTAAAATCCATTGCTGAAAAGAAAAAGAAAACAGCCACTCCTCCTGCCGAACAGCCTGCTCCTCGGGCTGAAAATCCATCGACCAGCCCTCAGTCTGAAAACACTTCCCAGCCAGAAATCCAAATAAAAACCTGCCTTTGAGATGTCGTATGACCAGAGGTCGAATGGTACGTTGCACCTCCTAGCAATATTACAGCTAAGATGGTAGGGAATTACCTCAAGAAGTACGAACTTCCTGGGGTAACCCTAATCAAACCATCCACCGACCAGTGGGAAAACCTGCCTGGGGGCGCCTTTAGCGCCTGGTCGAGATATCATATTGAGGCAAGGGCAAACTTGCCTCTTCATCCATTTTTCCAGGGGTTGGCTGACTATTTCGAGGTCGCCCCCTTCCAAATCACCCCAAACGGATATAGAATGCTCTCTGCTCTCTATATTCTTTACAACCACAAGAAGTGGCCCGTTCTGACGCCACACAAGATCAATTATTTGTTTGATCTCAAATCCAACCCCAACCAAAACAACACGGGGTTCTTTCACTTCTATCACCAGGAATCTGCTCGCACTTTCCTGAGCGATATTACCCACAAGTCCAATGTGGGAAAGTACTTCCAAGAGTACTTTTTAACAATGGATCTGGTCGCCAACAATCTAGCCTTCACTAAAGGAGGTAAGTTATTTATTCACCGGTCATTCATTTTCCTTTAACTTTTTGGCACACTCCTTAGAACCTTGATGTTATTCAGGTCCACGGCACCAACCAGCTCCTACTCCAGAGATGGAGATACGAGCAGCATCCCTAGCCAGTATGACCAATATAGAAAAAAGCGACAAAGAGCTTGCCACGGAGGATATTCTAAGGTCGGTTGACCTTTTGTCCCCTCACCAGGATGTGAGGGAAACAACTGCGAGGAGTGCTACTGGTGAAGAAGTTATCGAGCAGCACCAAGATGTATCGCAACCTCCGAGGACGAGGACAACGGGAGTGGCTATCAGGGAACCTTCCAGCACCCCGTGAGTAGCTGTTGCCCCTACTGCACCAGGAAAGGGCAAGCAGAAGGCTTCTGAGCATGACGAGCCTACTCTAGAGTCTTCGGATGAGAACGGTACTGACTTCTCACTCTTAGACAGTTTGCCCATTCCCTGTCATTTATTTGACGGGGACGACAACTTTAAATACATGCCTAATTTAAATTCAGACTTCTTCAAGCCAGATATTGAGTGTAGCAGTAGTATAGTAAATAATAAGCGACCAGTAGTTGTAGCTCGGGTATTTTATTTAAAATTTATTTGCTCTCATTTCTTTGATTTAGCAAGCACCTCTAATTATATTGACTGTCTGTTTGTATGTTTCCTTCCTTGTAGACATGGCTGCCGAGAGAGCCTTCGACCTGTACACCAATCCGGCGAGAAGCAAAAAATCTAGCCGGCGCCGTCTTGGGGAGGGCTGCAGCGACCCTTCTACAAAGAATGCTCAAATGGAAGACCCTCCTGTACCAACTCCTACCAAAGAGATGACTCCTCCCCCAACTCCTTTCAATCAAAATCCACCAACTTCAGTCGACCAGACTCCTCCTGCAGCTCCTGCTGACATAACTCCTCCAGTTTCCACTGACCAGACACCTTCTGGTCATCCATAAAATGCTCCAGGAGAATCTCTTACGAACGCGGTCCTCGGCTCAACCAAGTATAGGCTGACAAGGCTAACAAAACACCGACCCATCCGAGAGGCCATTCACGAGACTGAATCTATGGAGGTCGACCAGATCTTCAACCGTGCGCTGAACGAAGTGCTTAGCATGAGTCGCCATTCTTATCGTGCTTTACTAATTTATGTTATCAATTTATTCCCACTAACATTTTTATCTTTTTCTGGTTGCAGGGAATTCTCACCATGATCTCTAGTTGGTGGCACTTGAGAGTAGTGGTTGCTTAGTTCGAAAAGAGAATTAACGATCAGCTCAGCATGGCTGAGGCCAATCATGTTGAGCAAATCAAAACAATCGAGGCTAAGCATGCCGAACAGCTCAAGGAGGTCGAGGCAAAGCATGCTGAGCTGTTGCAAACAGCTGAGGCCAAACTTGCCATGCTCAAGAAGGAGCTGAAGAAGAAAGAAGCATCAATTACTAAGATCACTACTTCCAAGGAGCAGTACAAGGAGGTCTTGCTGGTCAACTATCGAGAAGCCACCAAACTCTAAACAGAGTTGGAGATAAGCCGCAAGGAGACTGCTAATCTTGAGGAGGTGAATGCCTGCAACCTCGAGAAATATGAGGGAACGATGTTTCAATGATTCTATATGTTTTGGAAATACAACCCCAAGGCTGACTTTTCTTACCTACCAGATCATATAAGGCAAGCTGAGCTGGCGAGGCGCGCTGCTCTCCTAGAGGAGGAGTAGGCTCAAGGGTCTCCTGAGATCTCTCTAGCAACAGGCATTGAGGGTGCTAACGAAGACGTTGTGGTCACAGTCAACCAGCAGCCACAAAAGCCTCAACAGGATCCTTCGGCTGCTTCATAATTTATCTTTTTTATATAAATTTAACTTGTAGTTTAAGACACACGAAATACGGTTTGTGATGTCAAGACAATTTATGTTTTTATTGATGCACGTGCAGCTTTTCCTTTTAACAAACAATTACATCCGAGCAGTAACTGCTCGCAGTGTAAAGGATTTCTCTTTTTATATTATAATATTTTCATTTTATTATTACATTTGTTCGCATGACCAAACTTAGCATAGCACTTTGGTTTGATTTAACAAAATTTTGAAAAATACTCTAAGTACCGTAGCATGCTTTCACTTATTTTGCTCGTGTGTATACATATACTTATCGATATGCTTTGCTTACTAGGTACCTTATATGCCCCCAAAGTGATTGAGGAGCTTCAGGTCCTCAGTCACTTGCCTTGACCAAGACCTGTTCGAACATTACTGCTCGTAATAAAGATATATGAAAAACGATAATATAGCAAAACAACACACGTAATGAGCAAATACTTGTAATAAATACAATAATTGGCAAGATTGACTGGTGGCGCACAATCCCTTTAATTTCTCGTAATAGATGGACAACCGTGTCTGTATGAGTGATCAAAATATGATCTTACACTTATAAGCAATCAGTCACATGATTGACTAACCCTTAATCATAAACTTGTAAAAAGTAAATTTAATACAAGCCAATTCTTTAAGAATAATTGTATATTGATAGTACTTGCATAGGTGTTCTCCATTCCAATAGCGAGGAATGAGATCTCCATTTAAGCGAGCAAGTTTATAAGTTCCTGGATGGAGGACTTTTTCGATTTGATATGGTCCTTCCCAGTTAGGTCCAAGTACACCAGCAGCTTGATCGCGGGTGTTAAGGAAAACTCTTCTTAGTACCAGATCTCCCACATTAAATTTTCTTTAATGTACTTTAGAGTTGAAATACCGGGCGGCCTTTTGTTGGTAAGCTGCTACTCGGAGTTGGGCTCGCTCGCGCCTTTCATCAACCAAATCCAAAGATTCCATTAATAATTGGCTATTAGTGTCTTAGTCGTATGCCATCCGTCGATGGGATGGCAGATCTAATTCAACAAGCAACATAGCCTCATACCCATAAGCCAAGGAAAATGGAGTATGACCTACTATTTTTCGATGCGACATTCTATACGACCAGAGGACTTCAGTCAATTGTTCTAGCCAGGCCCCCTTTGCTTCTGCAAGCCTTTTCTTCAGAGTATCCTTTAGTGTCTTATTGATAGCCTCAACTTGGACGTTTTCCTGCGAATAAGCTACTGAAGAAAAGCTTTTGATAATCCCATGCCTTTCGCAAAAATTTGTGAACAAATCAGTATCAATTTGTGTGTCGTTGTCTGAGACAATTTTTCTTGGCAATCCATATCGACACACTATGTTCTTGATTACGAAATCCAACACTTTCTTGGTCGTTATGGTTGCAAGTGGCTCAGCTTCGGCCCACTTTGTGAAGTAATCAACAGCCACCACAGCATATTTGACGTCGCCTTTTCCTGTGGGCAAAGACCCAATAAAATCTATTCCCACACTGCGAATGGCCACGAGCTTTGCATCTGCTTTAGCTCATTAAGGGTTGCTCGTGATATCTTGGAGAATCTTTGACACTTATCGCATTTCCAAACAAAATCCACAGAATCTTCGTTCATTGTTGGCCAAAAGTATCCTTTCCTTAGGATCTTCTTTGATAAACTCTGCCCCCCAGTGTGATCCCTGCAGAAACCTTCATGGACTTCTCGCATTAATTCTTTGGTCATTTCTTTTGAAACACATCTTAGGAGTGGCATTGAAGACTATCTTCTGTATATAGAATTCCGTCGACCAGAATAAACCAAGAAGCCTGCCTCTGGAGGGCTCTTGCTTTGTTTCTGTCCATTGGCAACACTTCGTGTGTCAAGTACTCAATGAAAGGTGCCATCCATGTATCTGCTGCCTGAATTACCAGAGAGGTTTCTTCTGCTTTGATGCTTGGTGCGGATAGGTGCTCAACAAGCACTATATTCAAGGTGTCAGCATCCTTTGCACTTGCTAATTTGGCCAAAGCATCAGTGTTTGAGTTCTAGTCGTGAGGTACTTGCTGGAGAGTATATCTTTCAAACTGGGCCAACAAATCCTTTGCTTTATTCAAATTAGCAACCATCTTTAGACCCCTGGCTTGATAATCTCCAGTAATGTGATTAACCACCAACTCAGAGTCACTATAAATTTCAAGTGACTTTATGTTCATGTCCCTGGCTAATCGTAAACCTGCGAGCAACGCTTCATACTCAACTTCGTTATTAGATGCTATGAAATCAAATCTGATTGCGCAGTGGAATCGATGTCCTTCAGGCATCACTAAAATTACTCTGGCTCCAGCATGGTGTTCATTAGAAGAGCTATTTGTAAACAACTTCCAAGAGGTAGTTTGGCTTTAAGGCTTAGGCTCTTATGTCCATTCATTGTCTGGAAGCCCAGTGAGCTCTGCGACAAAGTCTGCTAGAGCTTGTCCTTTTACTGCTGCTCATGGTGAGTAAGAAATTTCAAACTGCCCAAGCTCAACTGCCCATTTTAATAATCGACCAGCGGCCTCTGGTTTCCTCAGAACTTGGCGTAGGGGTTGGTCGGTCAGCATTGTGACGGGGTGAGCTTGAAAGTATGGTCGTAGCTTTCTAGAGGCTAAGATTAAGCAATAGGCTAATTTTTCAATGGGTGGATATCGTAGTTCTGCTCATATTAGCCTTTTGCTTATATAATATACAACTTTTTGTACATTTTCATCCTCTCTTACCAAGACAGCACTAGCAGCACATTTTGTAATCGTCAAATAGATGAACACAGTTTCTTTTTCAACCGGCTTAGGTAGGATTGGTGGCTGCGACATATGAGACTTTAAGGCCTGGAAAGCCTGCTTGCACTCCTCTGTCCACTCAAATTTCTTATTGCTCCTAAGTAGATTAAAAAAGGGGATGCACTTGTCCGTCGATTTGGCATCATTTTCCCTTCATCACCAACTGTTTTAGCTCCAGTTGGGGCTCACATAAAACGCTGGACATACTCCTTTAAGGACTCTCCCTCCTTCCAGCGTATCTCGACTAGCTGGTTGGCTTCAGTCGAGTGAACACGACCAGCATAGAATTTCGCGTAAAATTCCTTCACGAACATTTCCCATGATACTATGCTAGCAGGAGGGAATTTAAAAAACCACTCCTGAGCAGTATCAGATAGGTTGGCTGGAAAGATCCTACAACGAGCATCATCCGACACCTTCTGGAAGTCCATCTGTATCTCGAACTTGTTCATGTGAGATACTGGGTCCCCATATCCATCGAAATTTGGCAGCACTAACATCTTGAATTTTCTGGGGGTTTGCGCCATTGCTATTCTCTGTATGAAAGGAGTGCCCTTTCTCCAATCATACTTGATGTGGGATGTCCGACTCCCTACCAACTGCTGGACAGCCTGGCTTAATGCATCTATCTGGGCCTGCACGGCGTCTGGGATTGCTGGGGAAACTGGTGCCAGGGGAGCGTACTCATCATGCCTCTCGCGCCTGTCGTTGAGCACATCCCTTAGGTCATCATCTCTGTGTCTTTGCTCGCTAGCGCCCAACCGATCAAAGACATTAGGCTGCCCCCAGCGTTCTGGCTCGTAGGCCTATTTTCTCTTGGTGGGGGATTCCTTTTCCCACCTCATTCTCCTTGACCTCAACCAGCATTCCCTCTGCCAGAATCAACTTCATTATAATCATGACCGTCCCTGAAATGTTACCGACTATGGCACGAGCGGCTAGTCGCTCTATTTCCTCCTCTAGCTAGCATCTCTCAAGCATCAGGGGGAGGCCTACATTGTTCGATGGTTCCCCAGGCATTATTATTTTGTTGGGGTCCCCTAACCGCAGAGCCTGACTCGACGTGTCTTCTATTAGCAGAAGGACATTGCCCCCTACTCGGTGGATTTGGTTCCTCAGTCGTTGGGAGTCTAGGGCTTCGGGGAGGCTGCCCGACCCTATTCCGCCTTTGATGTTGGGGATTATCTCGACCAGCACGAGAAGGTGGCTGCTGTTCAAGATCCTTATATGGGATATCTTGTTGAGCGGCATGTGGTTGCTCCGACCTTTGAGGGCTTGCCGCCTGAAGCAGAGGACTTGGGTTTGGGCATGTTGTTGTGCTGCACTTGGTGGCTGATCTGGTTGAGAAGTCGGTGCAGCTTGTTCCCAGGCCAACTTAATTCCTACTTCTAGGGCGGTAGTGGCATCTCGCTGCCGGTGGTCCATGTTTGCCTGCTGCTCATTCAATTCTTGCCGTTCACGCTCGATTTCCCTCTGCTGCAATTCAAATGTATGAGCCGCATTCTCTTGATTGGCCCTCAGATTGGCCAACTCCTCTTGCAACACACTCAGTGTTGTCCTCAGGGTTTTAGAATCCATTTCCTCCTCTTCAAAATCCAACTGTGGTTCATCTTCAGCCACATCTGGTGGAGGAGGCTAATTGGATGCGGCACCAGAAGTCAGCCTCGTCTTCCTGGATGTTTTAGCCATTTGATTTTCTTGAAGTCATGAGTTCAGCTCTCAATGAAAACACCAAAATGTTGACCCTGAAATTAGTCAACGACACGAAGTCAGATAAACAATATGAAATGAGATGAAATCAAGAAGAAAATCCCTTGGAAAAATAAGTAACACAAACGATTTATAGTCCAATTGGATGGTAATGACCTACATCCACTTAGTATTCTTATTGATGTAGAATTCCAATACTGTGATCAATGAACTAGGGTTCACGAGTTTCACTAGCCTTGGGAAGATTACAACTTCAATGAATAATCACACTCTACTTTTCTCTCAGAGTACAAAGACCAAAGATTCAAAAGTCCCTTTCCTTGAGCCCTTTGATTCTTATTTATAGGCTCAAGAAGATTACATGGGCCGATGGGCCTTAATTACCATTAAGACTTGCGTGTCTAGGTAGTAAAAGAAATTACAATTAATGCATAATTATAGATTTGCATGAATAAATGAAGTAAAAGGAAGTATGCGATCAGGCTGGTCGCATATAAGTATGATGCTTGACAACTCAATAACTTTCTGGTCAAGGGCCGATTAGGATGCATCCGCCTAAAGCTGCCATGTGTTTACCACGTGTAGGTCAATTCTGCCATGTCATCAGGGGTTGTTTTTGGGTAAACACCCTTCAATCTATATCTAGGAGCTCCAAGGTTCTAATCTCCGCAGAGGCATTTTTTAGGTGATTTTCGCCCCTTCTCATTTATTCATTCATTATTATTATTTTTTGTTGCTTATTTCCTCTCATACAAGGTTTGCATTGTAGTGGCGCTAGTCTTTTTCTTCCTGCTAAGGATCCACTCTCGCTTGTCGCTCAACCCTTCCTTACCCACCCAAAAGATTGTCCTCGCACATCTGCGAATCCACACATACACACCCAGGTATACCTTCTTCCTCCAATGATGCGTATGTCTCCTTTATCTTTTATATGAGGGTGGGGTCACTGGTTGAAATGCACCCGTTCCTTAAAGGTTTTTTTTCTCATGGCCCTTTAATCTTATGTTGTAGATATAGGGTTGTCTTCACGCACATACGTCATAGAGTCTTAGCTGGCCCATGGCGTCTAGGCGATGTTCTGAAGGTCCATCTAGTATTGAATTTATCGAGTTGTCATCCTCTGACTCTGAGGTCGACGTTTGCAAACCCCCTAACCATGGGTGTGTTCGAATGCTCTACCTACAGAGATTGTTCTACCTTAGGAAGAAGGCACGGGGCCTTGAGAATGAACTTGAATCTGTTACTAGTGGCGAAGGTTTAGGTTTCTCCCCATGGCATGAAACATATGTCTCCCAACTAAAATCAACCCTTCAGGATTGTATAGCCAAAATCGCCTGCCTAGAGGAAAACCTATCACCTGAACCTTTTTCAATCTGTGGTGACGAATCCTCAGGCTATGGGGGTTATGCCCGTGGGGGTGTTGATTGTGATCCACTTGAACCTGAGTTTCTTTCTATGATTTTCCCCACGCTTCCTCACCTGCCCCCAGTCGCATGTCATATGGTCAAGCATAGTGCAGGTAGACGTAAGACACGTAGAGGGCCGTCCAGGGGGTTGAGGAAGTCAGACGCTCACAAATTTCTCATTGTCTCTTTCCAGGTACCAAACATGCCAAGGAGGACTTTCGAAAATTCTGAAAATGAGGGTATCATGTCCACTCTTACCCATGTTAAGCTTGCCAAAATGTTGAAGGCCCACCAACTATTGCCGGACATCAACTTCAGAATTCTGACCCGCAAGGACCGTGCATCTGACCCGCCCGAAGGGCTCGTCGCTTTGAAGGACTCTATAATCAAATTTGGTGGAGTCTTGCCACTTCACCCCTTTTTTGTCAAGGTACTCAACTACTTTGAGTTGGTGCCCCTCCAACTGTCCCCCAACTCTTGGGTTGTGCTCAGTTGTTTATATGTATTATACAAACAAGTGTACTCTAGAGGGCCTTCCATGAGTGAGGTCCATCACCTTTATACCCTTAGGGCGAACCCAACAGCCCCCGACTTCTATCAGCTCCAGAAAGTCGTGGCTCTTATAGGGTATCCCCTTGTGGAGGGCTCCATTTCCAATAGGGGCTCATGGAAGAGTGATTTCTTCTTCACCAACAGCGTGTCCACCCAACATACGTGCTTCAACACTTCAAGTAAGCTTATTCCCACCTTGAGTTTGTATATAAGAAATTTCTCTCTTACCCCATTTTTTTGGTTTATCTAACTATGGTTATTTATTTTTTTCTTAATCGCAGGTCTCGAAGGGGTTGTCGGTCCTACCTTGAAATCATCGGCCTGTGATTGAGTGGCAAAAATCTTGGGTGTGCCTGCCTTGCGTAAACAGGCTTGTGGCCTTTTAACAGAGGACAATCTTTATTTGTACAAGATGCTATCTCTGGATTAAGTTGTTTCCTTGTGCTCCGTCTCATCCAAATCTACCGTTCCGTGGGTATATGGTGGTAATGAAGACAATTATGATGAGGAAGCTGATAAAGATTACATCAACCCATCAGGTGACCACATGGACAAGGAAAATGAAGCCGAGGTGGAGTATGAGAATTACTCATTTTTACGATCCTTGGCCGGCGAGGCTAGAGATGTTGCTGACGATGGACACACCGATGGTGTTACTTCTTAGGTTCTACCGTCGGTGCCTGGTGGCGAGTCTACTTTCAACATCCATGATCCTCCCCCTTCTATCCCGAAGAGGAACTTTGTCCTTCCTTCTTGGGTGATGCCCTTCCACCCTCAGGGGGGCGCTTAAGGTGGGCACCTTTAGGTGCCTCTCTGCCTAATGAGGGGGCTCTGCGCCCCTCTACCCCTTGTGCCTCTGTAGATGGATTAGGACCCCCTCGGTCTCCTTCCTTGTCAAAGCATGCCTCAATGAGTATACATGCTTCCCCCCGTCAAGCTTATGCTTCCACTTCTGGAGGCCATCCTCTAGCAAGCCATTATGGGGAAGCCATGAACTATTACATGGGAAACATTCCCAAAGGCGAGTGGGGGTCTATGCACGACATTCCAAATGCCGAGTTGGGTGAGGCTTATATGCGAGCTTCCATGCAAGTATTTGTCAAAACACTCAATGTATGTTTTTCGGTTTTTATATCGCTTGGCCCTTGATGTTTTATTTTGTTTCATTGTCCTTACATAGGCTTCCATCCTGGGTCACCGGCTTGTCACCTCAAGCTTCTCATCCACACAACGGCTACAACTCAAGCTCGAGGGGGCAATGAAGAATCTCTCAATGGCCGATGCAGAAAAGGATAGTTTGTCCACACGGGTCCGCGACTTGGAGGGTCAGCTTGCTGAAGCGGTTTGCCAAAGGGACGCTGCATTAGCCAAGGCTGGTTCAACCTCTTAATCCAACATTAGACTTGAAGTTACCATCCACACTCTAAATGAGAAGATTAATGTACTGGAGGCCGAGCTTGTAAATTTTGAGAATGACATAATTGAGCGCACGCTACACGCCGTATGGAGGACCAATCCTAACATCGACTTGTCTCCCTTTGGAGAGTATGCAACTGGGAAAATCTCTGAGTGGAAAGGTCATGGTGGAAACCCATAGATCCCCCTTCAAGGCTTATTTGTATACATATATGTTGCTGCCGTGTGATCCTCCATATTGTTTTCCTTTTTTTTTGAACTCCTCATAAATCTTTGATGGTGTGTGGAGCTCTTAATTGTATGTCCATATTTTTTTTTATATCAGCTATGAGGATGCATTGTCTTTCCTAGCCTTTGTCGTTCTCTTTTTATTATCATGCTTAAGGGACTTTGGTAAGTCCCTCTTATTATTATTTTTTGATGAATTCCTTGTGTCTTCTTTGGGCTGATGAAAATAGTCTTCTTTGTGCACCCTGACTATACTTGTAAGGAAATATTAACCTGGGTTCTTGGTATCCTTTTTTATATTCTTTTCGCGCGCTTTTAATTTTGTGCGAGATGTGTCCTTCTCGTCGCTATGTATCGTACTATTTTTACAAGGGTCTTTTTAGGACCTTTTTCGGCTAGCCGGCTTAGTGGTCGTTCTAGACTTATTGGGAGATGTCTTCCTCACAGCCTCACCCCTTGTGGGGGTTTCAACCTTTGGTTGGAGGTCATCTTTGTAAAAAAAATATTTATTTTATTATTCCCTTGATTTCATAAGGGTAGCTAATCCTTATGAATATAAGAGACAGCTTGCCGAGTTTATTCTTTTTTGCATATATGCATCCCTCCTGTCCTGCCCCCAAATGTTTGGTGAAATTTATTCCACCAAGCACTTTGGTGAATGTCTGCATAGAGACGAAATGTAGCATGTGAAGTAAGGAATACTTTCATTAATAGTAGGCAGATTACAAAGACATATATAAAATGATTACATCTACTTGTGAGGTTATATGGGTAACCTCTTTGATTCTTATCTGCTGAAGTTAGCATAACATATAATAAACTAAATACAGACATTCTTTGCATTAGATATGAAAGTTTCAAGTTTGTACAAGACCTGTCTCAAGGGGTTATCAGTGAGTACCTCGATCGTATGGGCGTGGAAGTAGGGCCCTAACTTTCTTGAGGCCACGACTAAGGCATATGCTAACGTCTCTATCTCTGGGTATCAGGTTTCCGCATCTACCAACCGCTTACTGCGTAGTACACGGGTTGTTGGCGCTTCATCTCTCCTTTAACCAGGGCAACATTTATGGCGTGTTAGGATACTACCAAGTATAAGTATAACCTTTCTCCTTTTTCACGTTTAGTTAACAAGGGTGGCTTCCCTAGGTGTTCCTTTAACTTGGCAAAGGCTTCCTCACAATCTCCATCCCAAGCAAACTGTTATCTCCCTTCTAGGACGTTGAAGAAAGGGAGGCACTTGTCCATAGACCTTGAAATGAATCTGTTGAGTGTTGCTACCCTTCCCGTTAGACATTGCACCTCTTTCTTTTCTCTTGGGTGGATTCATTTGTACTAGGGCCTTTATTTTGTCAGGGTTAACTTCAATGCCTCTGGAGTTGACCATGAAACCCCAGAATTTTTGCGAAGAGACTCTAAAAGTGCACTTGAGGGGATTCAGCTTCATTCGGTATCTTCGGAGTGTGTCGAACATCTCACTTAGGTCCCTGTTATGTTCTTCAGCATTTTTGGTCTTCACCAACATATGGTCAACATATACCTCTATGTTCCTTCCTATCTGCTTAGCGAACATCTTGTTCACCAATCTTTGATAGGTGGCACCTGCGTTCTTCAATCCAAAAGGCATCACTTTGTAGCAGTAGAGTCCTTTGTCCGTTATGAATGAAGTATGTTCTTCGTCAGCTGGATTCATGGGTATCTTGTTGTATCCAGAGTAAGCATCCATGAAGCTAAGTAACTCATGTCCGACTGCTACGTCCACCAATTGATCTATTCATGGAAGCGGGAAGTTGTCCTTAGGACAAGCCTTATTGAGATTAGTGAAGTCCACATAGGTCCTCCATTTTCCATTTGGTTTTGGACTAGTATGGGGTTCGATACCCATACAAGATAGAACGCTTTGCGGATGAACCCATTCACCTTCAATTAACAAACCTCCTCCTTCAAGGCTGCATATCTCTCTGGGTCCAGCGCTCGTCTTTTCTGCTTAACCAGCCTTGCCTCAGGGTTGATATTTAAATGGTGGCACATAATGGAAGGATCTATCCCCCACCATGTCTTTGTGACTCCAAGCAAATACTTCGAGATTATCCTTCGGAAACCTCACCAATTTTCCTTTGTTTCGTCTTGAAGGTTTTTTTCCCACCTTCAACTTTCGTAATGGCTCTTCCATTAAAACGACTTCTTCTAACTCCTCCATAGGTTCGGCCCCTAGCTCCTCTGTGACTCGGGGGTCTAGCTCCTGTGGGTTTATGCCTCCATGTATTACCATCACCATCGGTTTCTGTGGCTTCACAGATGCGCGGAAGGAGGTGTTATAACACTCCCTCGCTTCTTTTTATTCTCCTTTCATACTCGCTATTCCCCCAGGTGTTGGGAACTTGACGACTAGGTGATATATTGAAGTGATCGCTTTCAATTCTCTTAGGGATGGTCTCCCCAATACCGCATTGAAAGCTTAAGCACATTCTACCGTGATGAAGTTTTCCATGATAGTAGTTTTTATGGGTTATTCTCCCATGGTGAGGGCCAATTCGATTACTCCTTAAGGTTGTATCAAGTTCCCTGTGAATCCGTACAGGGAGGAATGGCAGGGTTTCAAGTGTCTGACGCCCAAACCCATCTTCTCCAAGGCGGGGCGATACAAGATGTCCACAAAACTTTTGTTGTCTATGAGGACCCGATGCACCCTCATGTTGGCCAATTGGACGGTTAGCACCAAAGGATCATTGTGGGGGAAGTGCACCCGTCGTGCATCCACCTCCGTGAAAGTGATTGATTCATTTTCTCCCTTAAAACTCTTCGGGGGTTGTTGCTCTAGGCTCATGACACATGGTGGTGGACTTTTTCTGGCTTCTCTAGCGTACCTGTCTCGCCCCTTCCTAGATTCTCCTCCAGATCCCGGGCCTCCGAAGATCGTTCTTACTTCTCCTTTTATTTCCAAGGTTCTTTCTCGGGTCCGAGGCGATGCAGGCCCATCCTCCGGTTTTTTATTTTCCCTTCTGACATATCTGCCTAGGTGCCCCCTGCGTATGGGCTCCTCAATTTCTACATTCAAATGGGTGCACTCTGTTGTGGTATGACCAATGTCCTTGTGGTACTAGCAGGATTTTCTAGGGTCCCTTTTGGATCGGTCTTTTCTCATCAGCGGGGGTCTCTTGAAGGGAACTTGGCCTTCATTCGTGAGGTAAATATGTTCTCTGGTGTCTGTCAGGTTTGTATAGAAGGTGTAAGACGTTTGCCTGGGGTCGCTCCCTTGTTTGGGCCTACTCTAGTTGTCATCTCTCGGCCCCTCGTGCATCCTCTTCTTTTTTGCGCCATTTGAACCTTCATGGGCTGAGGGTTTGACATGGGATTCACTTTTTCTTGCCTTTAGGTTCTCATGGCCATCCTCGATACAGATGTACTTTTGTGCTCTTTCGTAGAAGTCGTCTAAGTCGGTGACTTCCCTTTTGAGAATATTATCCCAAAGCTTACTGCCTAGGCGCACTCCAACCGTGATTGCCATCTTGAGTTCTCCCCTAGTCAGGCTTCCTACTTTAGCCACCTCCATGTTGAACCTATGGATATAGCTCTTCAAGATTTCTCCTTCACCTTCCTTTAACTTAGCGAGGCTAGTTCCCGGCATGGTGAAATCGCGTACGGCATGATGTTGGTTGAGAAACTCGTCAGAAAATTGTTGCCATGACCTAATGGTTCCTGACCTCAGTCTCTTGAACAAATTGTATGCAAGCCCTTTCAGCGTGACAGCAAAACAGTGACACCTTGCTCTAATATTGATCCCTCTTAGCTTCATTAAATCATTGAAGGCATCCAAGTGGTATTTGGGGTCCGAGGTGCCTGATACATAATGGTCCCTGGGGACAAAGTTGTACACGGGTACAATGTCAGGGTATTTGTACAGGTCTTGGTGGAGCAAAAGGTTATGGTGTCGGTGTTGGTACACGGTCAGAGGCATGTAGGTCATGCCCCCATACTCTGTACGAATTCGTATCTCCACAACTTGTCCGGTTCGGATGTCAGAATCATGCCTTTGTCGTCTTCAGGGTCGTAAACCCTGTAACCTTACACATACCCCATGCCAGATGGTTCTTCTTACAACTCTAAGAAACATATTTCCCCCAAGCCTCCATATATTTTACTATGCGTGTCAAATATTTTATTAGAAGAGGCAATACACATTTCACGTACCTTCGGGCTGGCGAGGTGTGCGGTGTCGCAGCGACCCTTGAGCACAAGGCAAGGTGCCTCACACAGGGTCCCTATGGCGAGGTAGTGCCTTTGGCTGGGAGATGCTTGGTGAACAGTATCTAGCCTTGCGTGTAGGCAACATCACGTCACATGGGTGACATAGGCAAGACATGTTGACCGAGCGAGGTGTGCCTTGCTATGCGAGGCCTTAGCGCCTTTGGCTGGGGACGTTGGAAGGCTCTAGAAATGCTTGGCTGGGTACGCGTCATCACGAAACCTAGGCGACGTGGGCAAGATGTGCTGAGCGAGGCCCTAGCAAAGCTTGGCTAGGTACGCGGCATAACAACACCTTGGTACCTGAGCGAGGCGAGGCGCACTAAGAAAGGCCCTAGCAACATTTGGCTAGGTACACAGCATCACGACACCTGAGCGAGGCGAGGTGTGCCTCGCTATGCGAGGCCCTATCATCTTCAGTTAGGGGTCTTTAACACGGGTGAGGTGCGCCTCGCTATATGATGCCTTAGTGTCTCAGCGGATGGACTGGGCAGTCAAGGTATGCCTTGCTATGTGAGGCCCTTGTGACCGACAAATGGACAAGTCATTCCTCCTTTCCAAGGAATCTTGACGACTTGGGTAGCCATTCATAGGGTGTTGCATAGGAGATCTTCATATATTGAGGTCTATCCCTGTGACTTGGTGTAGGGTGTTCAAAGGGACAATTTCTCGTATTCACACCACTTAATTATGAATCATCAATAGATGATTAATTTGTATGTAATGATTATATCAATGGACACTTTACGGTTACAATAAAGTACTCAGTAAATATATGTCTTTAATTCTCAAGAGTGCAAACTCATATTTATTGTGGAGTAATCATGAGATTAATAAATATGATTATTGAATAAAAGAGTTTTGGTTAATAATCTATTATTTATTGGAGCTTGGAATTATTGGTCCATAGGTCCTCGGGTCGGCTTTATTAACACTATTCAAGGTAAGAGTTGATACAATGGTCAAACTGTGAATGGGCTATTTGAGAGAATATTTATTCTTCGGGATAAATATACAATTATGTGATAATTAAAGTTGCACAATTTATTATTGCATTAATGCAATTTTCAGAATTGTACAGAAATAAATGAGATTGATGTTAATAAATTATTTTTTTAAGTGAGAAAGGATAAATATAGATAGTGAAAATTGGTTTTGATTACTCTATTTATTTAATTAATAATAAGATGATAATGAAAATTCAAATTTTGAATTTTAAAATTTAAGTTGTTATCTTTTCCTCAAAAAGATGATATCCTATTTGAATTTCTAATTATTAATTAATTAAAATAAATATGTATGAAAAATCAAATCCCCTCTTTTAGAGAAGTGTTACACGCATAGGGTTTCCTGGACTGCCCTATGTGTGTACCACTACTGATAGTGATCAATTATTGATTTTTTCTTTTATTTAATTAATTAATAAAAAATTTTGAAATTTTTTTAAAAATGGAATGTAAGACTTTGTCTTTAATTATCTATGCCTATATATTCTCTATGATAGAAATAGGAAAAGGAGTTTTTTGAAGCATTAGAAATAGTGATCACATTTTTCTCACAAAAGATAAACTTTTCTCTCTAGCTTATAGTCAAGAGTCTCATGTGTTGAGAATACTTTTGATTCATAAATTTGATTCTTGTTCTCTATGTGCCCACCCACATCTTGAGATGTAGAGATCGTCTTGGAAGATCTTGTGTGAGTACTCTAGCGAGGATAGGAAGATCGAATTATATACGAAAATATTCAAGGACTCTTGATAGGGTACAAGAGGTAAATATTTTCGTATAAAATTTACACATACATATTTTGTTGATTAACATGTTTCATATTAAAAGATCCTAATATAATAAAGTAGTTTATATGAAAAAAAAAATTATACAAAACTACTATTAACGCAATTTCCGCTGCGCACTTGGAACAATTCCTAACAGTGTGGCTCTCCCCCTTCAGCTGATCCCCAACAGAGATGGGGTCCTCATAGGTTTGTACATCTTGTACTAGAACAGCGACTGGCTCCATCCTTCTTCGACATAGATCATGTATTTGTATAGCTTCTGAGCATGCCCAAAGAAGAAAGGCATCGACTTGGACGGGTTCTATACCCTCATGAAGTACACCTCAACGAGAGCTAGGATCGGGATTTCAAGGACCATTTCTTCTACACCACGAGATTCCCTCCGTGCCTTTCACAAAAATCAGTGTACAAATCACTATCGAATTAGGGTCCATTTTCAAAGACTATCTTCCTCGGAAGTCGGTAACAACAAACAATGTTTTCTATGACAAAGTCCAACGCCTTTTAGAGGTAGTCCACGACCACAATATTTTCGACTTTGACCCACTTCATGAAGTAGTCCACAACCACAATTGTGTACTTTACTCCTTCCTTTCTCGTGTGTAAGGAACCAATTTGGTGAATGCCCTATACTCCAAAGGGCTAAGGACTTATCAATTGAGTAACCTCATTTGGAGGAGATTGGGTGATATTGACATACCGCCAGCAAGTCGGTGTTCATCGTGGGCCAGAAATACCCTTGTCTCAATATCTTTTGGCCCCTTGTGTGGTCCCCACAGAAGCCTTCGTGCAGTTCCCTGAGGATGGCTCTGGCCTCCTGCTGAGACACACATCGGAGCAATGGCAGCGTGTACCCACGCCTATATATTTTGTTGTCCATGATTACATACAGAGGAAATCGGTATAGAAGGTTTCGAGAAGCCTTCTTATCTTGTTGTAGTTCCCTGAAAACAAGGTACTTCGTGATGGGCCTCATCCAGGTGTCCTGAGGCTGGACCAACTCTACTTTCTCAAGCTCTTGAATGTTTTGGGAAGACAAGTAGTCAATTGTAACCACATTGAGCATCTCCACATCCATAGTTGTAGCCAAATCATCCAAAGCATCGACGTTTAAGTTCTGCTCCCGAGGAACTTGTAAGATAAGTGTATTTTTTTTTAAGTTGTTAAGCATCTCCTGGACCTTAGACAAATAGGCTGCCATTTTGGTTCCTCGGGCTTGATACTCCCCAAGAACCTAGTTCACCACAAGTTGGGAGTCGCTAAAAATGTCTTTGGTCTCTAGGTTTGTTGTGAACTGTTCACCAGCTCCCATCATATTGTACTCGTTTGATTGGTTATTTTCCCACCAAGTTCAAGCTTGGTCAGGCGGGACATTCCCATTGTCGCGTATGATAGATGGACCTCCCCCATGTTGGGTATTACTCATATCATCATTTCGAGCTAGATAACTCCTTTGTGAATTCATATGATCACGCAGATCAGGATGTGGATCGAAACGAGGACTTTGTGCTAAACTAAGATGATTCCTTGGGTCACTTTCAAACCTAGCTCCACACTAGATCCCCATCTAGTAACTTCCATCTGTGAAACTTACAGCCCACAGCTGAGATCGAGCACTTGGATTATCAGCACGTGCTTGTGCGACCAAAGTGTCTATTGATGGGGGAGGATTTCTCCTACTATTTCCAAAGTGTCTTTGTGGGCGCGATGGTGTAGGATGTCTAATCAATGATGGCAGATGTCTTATCAGTGAGGTTATCCTCGTTCCATCAGGGCAAACTAAATTAGCCCGTCTTGATTCTACCCTGATATCCCAAGTTCTCTGTGCCTGGGGTTCTGATTGTGGTGCATGGGGATTCGCTGGGGTGTTTTGTCTCTATGAATTTTTCCAAACTCGGCCTGATAGGTTGTTATGGGCATTCCTTGGAATCTATGTGGAAGGCATGGAGCTGGGGGTCATAGTTTTGACCGACTGACAGACATGCAGATGATGGTTCCTGTGATGATTAGTGGGTTGAGCACTCCGGTGGTTTCACTCTAAAGGTACAGAGCTCGGAGTGGCAGTCTTGACAGAATGACTGGGATTGGGCTGATTATTCCTGTGGGACTTATGGGACTAGTTTGCCTCTTTCCAACGTTAGCATCGGTTACAAGAGGGGGCAACTGAACCAGGACCTCCTCAATCTTTTTGGTAGCCCTAGAGAGATGGCTCCTTAATTGGGCATTCTCCATCTTGATGGTTGTTAGATATCTTGGATTTGGATTTGGCGGGCATGACGTTGAACTCTCAGTGTCCTCTTGGCCCACCTGTTGCTTCCAAGGACATTGCTGAACATCTGGGCCCTCTTCAGTGGGAACAGCAGTATGATGCGTGTCTTGCTCGCCAAGCTATTCCATTTCGTTGTCATGCATCAATCGAGTAACCACCATGATGAACGTTGAATGAAACTTGTAAAGGATTAAGCACTAATTTTCTCTCAACGAAAGCACCAAACTGTTGACGCGGTTTTTCGCCAGCAGTAGATTTAGAAATCTAATACGGATATTAGTGCTTATTTGTAAACCGTAATGAACGTATATGAAAAATTTCTCACACACATGATTTTACGTGGTTCAGTGGTTAAAATCTACATAGTCCATGAGACAATATTATTACTCTTTAACAATTTCTGTAGAGTTTCAATATTACAAAAAGCAGTCCATTTTCCTGTCCACTATCCCTGATACTTATAGTTGAATTCCCTAGACATGTTTGGGTAACCGTGTGCATAAACACGGTAAACATTTAATAAAGACGATTCCCATTTACATAGGGATACGATTGCATAACAGAAATTACTCCTGTTATCTCGGACAATAAATGTGCAATATAGCTTGAACATTAATGAGTGTATAGAATGCCTCTTAGTCTCTCGGGATCCTTCATTATGCATCATGAACAGGTTTCCACGAGCTAAACATCTTCATTGAGGTGGGGATCGAAGGGAATCCAAACCTTAGTTCAGATTAAGTTCAGAGCACCCTAAAGGGGATCTGGCCACTAGATGTCTCAAACCGGACCATTATCATAAGAGGCGACATGATAATTATATGAATGTTGTACTACCAAGCCCTAACTCGAATTGCTCACATCATCATTAGCTAGATATTCTACTCGCCTACTTTTTCCATATATTCATCTGACAACTGTACCCTTAGCTGAGTGATTAAACTTGTGCTAATTTTTAGGGTACAACACCATTTATTCATAATGAATAGTTAGTCTATAATCGAATTATAGATTTGAGCTCAATAACTAAATTCACTCCCAGAATTAACCCTCAAGTGAACTAATATTCAATCCTTTACGGAAAGCTTGGATTCCACTATATAACATGTTCCCAGCCATTCATGTTATTAGGTTCCCAAAACAAAAGTTATTCGATATCATTATATATAAGATACCTAAATGAGTGAATCAAAGAACCTAATAAACACAAAAAGGAGTTCATGAATACTCAGGATTTAGACTGATCTACTAATGATCATCTTTGTGTTATAAATTAAATCTTTTATGATAAACGACACGTTAATAAAAGATATTAATTTATATCGGTCCAGTCATGTATAATCAGTATTATACACAGTACCTTTACTAAAATTTCTATCCATATTAGTGATCCGAATCAAAATCACATGCACTACTAAGTAGTGCTTAGCAAACCTTGCTAGCAACCCTTAATTAAATATTCCATACTTTAATATGTTGCTAACTTTTTTTATTCACATTTTATGATCTTAATTCTCATGTACTCTTACAAGATCATACACTAGAATATGAATAAGGAATTTTCTGATATTTATTAATTATTATAAATAATAATTAACTTATTCATTTATAATATATTTGTATTTCATATATTTCCTAACAATCTCCCACTTGAACTTAAAGCAAGTCTAGTACTTTCTAACTCTTAGAAGTTGTTCCTATATTTGACTATTCAAGCTAAGTCTTCAGATAAGGTCTAACAGATAATGTTACTTTGATGTTCTAATGACCATCACACCATCTTTGTATAATATACAAACTTACTTTTGTATATCTTCATTCTTTGTCTCTTTTATTTCCCCTTAGGTTCTTTATCACTAGACTAACCAATCATCAATATTACTGATAATATTAGAACATTAAATCTATCACTAGAATTGAAATTAATTTCGATTAATCCAGAACCTCTATTAGTCACAATTTGAGTATCATTAATTATGGTAATTAATGATTACTTGGTTTCAATGACTAATAATGAAAATTAAATAGATAGAAATCTATTTTGATTTTCTTATATGATTATACTAACTTTACTTAAATGTAAATCAATGCCTTTTAATTTAAGATTTCGATCTCATATTCAATTAATAAGAATATTTATTTCTTGTTATTGCAACAATATTTTTCATTTCATTAATTAAATAACTAAATCTTAAATTTCTAGTTTTTATGACTTCACGCTTCTATTTTATTGTTTATTCTTGTTGGGTTCAAAATATACTAGACAGTATATTTATTCCTCCCACTCAAACAAACAATTCTCTGTCATTTATGTGCATATTCATAAATTCTAAAATAAATGGTTTCAAATTTATTTTATAAAATTTATGTATTTTGGCACTTCCAATATAAATTCTAAATTTAACAAGTTTGTTTACATTATCCCCATAATATAAATAATGTTAAATTAAGATTTAAATCTCAATTTAACTATACTTGTTACTGAAGCACACATCCCCATGTTCTTCATCAAATTGACTTTTTGATAACTTCATGTCTTTATTATTTATTCATGTTTGATGTCCTTCTATTTATTCATAATAAATAGATTATTTCACATAATAACTAATAACTTACCACCTGTTTTACACTATAAACGACCTTCTGGAATATACCATATTTCTATGGTTTTAATAAAACTAAAGTTATGCTTTAATTCATTCTTATTGAATTTTGTCAACGTCATTTACATAATATTGAATTTTCCAACCATTAGGCCATTAATAGATAATTATCGAATAATTATAACTTCAAACTTTCATCCGAAATTTGAAGGCTTGAGCTTTCCCATTAATGACCCTAATTGATTTTGAATATTCATTCATCAAATGACACTAACCTCGTCAGTTGGATAGTCAAAATCTCCAGATGGATTTAGAATTTCAATAAATGCTATTTATTAAATTTACAGTTTCTGAATTCCTTATAATTCCATAAATAATAATTCATCAAACAATGCTCCCACTAAAGTATTTGACAAGTTTTTATTTTTCTAAAAAATGGTGTATTTTCCCTTGTAACTAAATGAATATGCTCTTTATGATTAATGTTTGATTTCTCAAAACTAATCAATGATCATTTATTTTGAGTGTCTCCAATATAAAATTTGTCGATACAAACTCTTATTAATTTACTCAAAATATGTGTATTCTTAATACAACTCAATTTATCTTCCTATTTTAAATTAAGTCTCCTTAATTGAAAATTAATTTTAGAATCATAATCCAAATATATCAACTATATATTCATGCTCTTAAATTCCAGATAAGATCTTTATTGAGCAAACCTTAACTCTAAGACAAATTATAACTAAAGTATAATTCAAGCAATATTAGACTTAAAGACTAATTAATTTCTTCATTTCTTATACACTTTTCAAAAAAAAAATGCAGTCCCTTTTTACGTTGAGTTGAGATTGAGTTTCATTCTCACGTACTTTGAATTATGAATTTAAGTAATTTAAATATTAAATAATTAATATTTCTTTCTTAAACCTAATTTAATGATACTAAGTGTTACTTTTCATGAAATATATAAAACTTTGAAGTTTTAATTTCATGTACTTAGTATTTAGAAACGATATAAAATTTTCTAGTCAATATGAATAATTGAATTACTCATAATTATTCATACACTTAAATGTATTATTTCTTAAATACATATTCTGATTAAGAATTAAATGAGCATTGAAGTCCTTTTAGTTTTAATTTTAAATTTGCACATATATTTGAATTAAATAAATTTATTAAAAAAAATCAGAATTGTACCAAAAATAATTTTATTAATAAAACAAATAATAACATGCAACTAAAGAAGAATAAAAAATAAAACAAATTTTAAATAAAATTCTTCTAAAAAAATAAAAACTAAAAATAGACTTCATCAATGCTCTTCTTAATCTTCAAGGTGGAATCTTGATAGCTTTGAGTAGTCCACATCACTGAATTTGATTCTTCATCTGAACTAGAGAAACAAAACAAAGTCAGTGACTCTTGAATATAAATCAAGATGAAAAATTCATTTTCCACTTTTGTTTTAGCATAAGTGTAAATCATATTTACCTTGCCCTCTTATTCCTTAGTCTTTGAATGACATTTTCCTCCTTAGCGAGAAGGATGTTTCTTTCATGAACCAATTGTTCATGAATGTGACTGTACTTGTTGTGTACAACCCTCCAAATGTTATTTGCATAAACAAAACAATCATATGCATCTCTAATTTCTTTAGTAAATGAAGAGAGCAGAATTTCTCGTGCACAGTTGTTGAGTTCATACAATTACACATATGCTTCTTGAACGAAGTCCAAGGCATTTTTATTTGGCATTTGCCATTGAACTTATGTTGCAGCTACATCAATTAAATCCTCTCTCAGCAAGACAATTTATATGTCTATCTTCCACTTAGTTATGTTTTCTCCATTTAGTGGGGTAACTTGGTTACAAGCATAACCGACCATATTAAAACTAGAAGGAAAATAAAACATAAAAGGAAAACAAAGATTTTAAGTAATAAAATATAAATACAAATAAAAAATTAAATATCATTTTCAGAAAATTAAACATGATGCATGAGCACAATTAAAACACATAAAAATAAGCATTTAATTATTCCACGATAAAACTACTTAAATGTTAAAGTGTCGCATTAGTGTCGATCAAATTAATTTCAAATAGTTTATAAGATACTCTTATCTTTAATAATTATAACTAAAACAACTCTTATTTTTCTTATAATATAAAGTACCGTTTATTTGGTCAAGTCACATCCTCCGTACTGAGACTAAGATGTGACTTTGTGAGTGTAACTCATTATTTCAGATTCCATGACTTAACTTAGGAATGCCGCTTCAGGGTCGGTCAACCTAAAATACATCATTTCATCCTATTTAATTAAAGAAGTCAACCTTGTAAAATCATGGTTCAATACCTTCCTTACGGGGACGAAAACTAAGTCGTCACGAGGCCTTCCCCATACTAAACTTTGTTGTACTAATAATGGAGATCGTATGTTTCATATTAAATGACAACATTTTCCCACTCACTATTTTTTTTTAAAATGTGTTTTGGTAATTAAAACCATTTTTATTAAAATAAGTTTCAATTCTATTTAACCTTAGCAATGTAATTATTAACTAATTATTAAACTAGCCTGAATATAATTTAATTAATTTCTATTACATTCTAAATAATTTAATTTATAAAACTCTTTCGAAAATTAAAGTTGGTTAAATAAAAGACTTACTATAAATAGAAAGTCATAAGGTGTGATTTACCAAGTTTTGAAATACTTAAATAACCTAGCATTTTAAATGCAATTGATTTCACAAAACAATTCATATAAAACATATAGGACAATCCTAAATAATCATGTTTCTATAAATGAGATATATGATTATCAAAATAACTGTGTGGGATTTCATGTATGGCAAGATATAATGCATGAGCATGTTATTAATCAACTATCAAATAACATTTATTTAAATAAATACAATAAATAGTGAACAGAGTAGCTATTGGGTATTTCTAAAACTAAAACTCTTGGAAAAATATAAATAAATTACAAAATGGGCTATTGATGTAGAAACCGCGGTCTTCTCTCTTCTTCTCTTCAAGGCCCATACTATGTAATTTTAGGAATCACCATGGCCCACCACCATTAATTAGAAAAATAAATTTCTAATTACTTAAATAATTTACAAATAATTTTTAAATTAATTAACCCTATTAATCTTGGAGATTTTTTTTATAATGACCAAAAAGTAATAAAAAATAATATAATTATTGTAGAACGGATTATTTTACTTCTGTACCAAAAAAATTGAAAATTACAAAAATACTATTTCATCACTCTCTCGGTCTCTCTCTGTTGCATGCCGCATTGAATACTCTGTCAAGGATTACCCACGACAACACTGCCTGAATAATCTCATAATCTTTGCTTCAATCTTGTAGAAAAATTCATATCAAGGAAGAAATTGTTGGAAAATAATTGCTGTAACAATTAACTCATTAAAACATCATAACCAGGTATGTAATTTTCATATAGATTATCTTCATTATTCATCCAATTATGCTGAAAAAATATATTTGATATTTATGCTAACAAATTGACTGAAGAATTCAGACTATATATATTATGTGTTGCTCTTACGTTGTTTGTAAGTTATTGCATATAATAACCCTTTTATTTAACATTTCAGCAAATGGATACAATACCAATACTGATAAAGAGCAACGGAAAATGGGTTGATAACAAGAATTACATTGATTTTGAACCTAGTGGGGAATTGATAACTAGAAATTGCAAATATGAAGTACTTGTGCATACATTGTTGTTGCAGTTACGTTGCAACCCTGCAACAACAAAAATGCAACTATAGTATCAAGTGAAGGACGACTACCCACCCTTTAAAATAGTGGATGATGCAATTCTCCTTTTCTACTTGCAGCTAAAAATGAACGAGTCTGACTTCACAAGATATCCACTGTGTGTTAACACAGTAGACAACATTGCAACAACATCAAATCAAATTCCATTCTACACATATAAAGAGCCAACAATAACAGCGGAACTGACGATGGTTGAGAATGGACAACAAACAGCAGAATCAATAATAGAGCAAAAAGAATGTGAAATCATAGAAGAAATCAGTGAAACATTTGACTTCAATGACTATGCAAAGTTATTCACTGCAGAAATGTTGGAACAACTATAGAACAACAAGAATAAGGACCTGCCACTTGACAATATAGATTCACTTGTAATCACAAACCCCCGCCATCCCGAAATCGAAATTGGTCAGATCTACAATGAGAAGGCAACACTAAAAAGCGTTCTCAGCTATTTTGCAATAACAAACCACTTCCAATACAAGGTGTTCAAATCATGCTCTAGAGAATACAACATTATTTGTTTGGACAAAAACTACAAGTGGTCCATAAGAGCATCAAGGAATGGAACAACACAAGCATTCATCATTAGAAAATATTATAAAATACACACATGCTCTTTGGAAATCAGATTCGGTGATCAATGACAAGCAACATCAAAATTAATAAGAAACTACATAAAGCCAAAGAACCTCAACCTGAAAACAACATGTACTCCATTAGACATCAGAGGCGACTTGAATGATAGATATGGTATAAATATGAATTATATGAAAGCATGGAGAAGTAAGGAGCATGCACTCAATGAATTACAAGGAAATCTAAGGGAATCTTACAACCTAATACCAAGTTACTTGTACATGCTACAAAAAACCAACATTGGAACTATAATTGACATTGAAAAAGGAGAAGATGATAGTTTGTTGTTTCTATTCATGGCCTTGAATGCATCTTTGAGAGGCTGGGCAAAATGCAAACCTATAATAGTTGTTGATGGCACTTTCTTGAAGTCTGCATATGGAGGAACGTTGCTCTCTGCTAGTGCATAGGATGCAGGAGGTAAAATATTCCCACTTGATTTTTGTATAGCAGATTTTGCGAACAACAAGTCACGGGAGTGGCTTTTCACAAAATTAAGAGAAGCATATGGAGTTAGAGAAGACCAATGTATAATATCATATCAACATGAAAGCATAATCAAAGCAACAAATAAAGTTTTCCTAGAAATAAAACACGGCTACGGCATGTTCCACCTGTTAAGGAACTTGAAAACAACCTACAAGAAACATGCCAAGGAATACAGTGTACATTTCTTTGTTGCAGCAACCACGTACACAGAAAAGAAATTCGAATATCATATGAAGGAGCTTGACAAATTGGATAAGCGTATAAGGCCTTATTTGCAAAAAAAAATGGATATCATAAATGGTCAATATTCTACTTCAAAAAAAAAGGTACTCGGTAATGACTTCCAATATTTTGAGTCACTTAATGCAGCCACCGTGGCTGCTAAAGAAGTACCTGTCACAACACTTTTGGAGTGTTTGCGTGGATTACTCCAAGATTGGACATACACTAATAGGAAACTAGCTCAACAAACAATGACAAGATTGACACCAATTGCAGAACAAACACTCACCAACAACTTTGTATACTCTTTGAGATTAACTGTAAGATTGATCAACTTTTTAGTTTTTTGTTGTTATTGATGAGCTCTAATGTTGCCACTGTACCTATACATCATATAATACAAGTACAGCCAACAAATGAATATCTGTTTGAGGTATTTAAAGAAGATAAGTCATGGATTGTAAATCTTAAAGAACGAATCTGCACTTGCAATAGATTTCAAAAGGATGAAATGCCATGTGGTCATGCTCTTGTTGTGATGAAGGAGATGAACATAGACCCCTATGATTATTGTTCACATTACTACACAACAAAAGTATGGCTAGAAACATACGATGCAACTGTGTATCTAGTAGGGAAACAACAACATTGGGAATTACCAGACCTTTTCAAAGACATCATAGTGTTGCCTCCATTTGAAAGAGTGAAGGTTGGACGACCAAAAAAAAGAAGAATTATAGCTCCTTGGGAAACTAAAAAGATGAACAAGTGCATCAAGTGTGGACAAAGAGGTCATAATAGGAAAACATGTCGAACCCGACAACCAAGAAGTCAAGAATAATAACACAGCAACACAAAAAAAGATGCTAGTTTATCAAATCACTTAAATAAACAACATTGGTTTCATTTTTTTTTATTTAAACACTTAAACATTGGAAGGAAACTGATTAATTCCTGTTTCTCCCTTGTTTTAAAATGAAATTATTTTTTTTATTGTCTTTATAGATTTTGGGACATATGCATCAGACTGATATTAAGTCATAATCAATGATGACTAGCTATTCTTTTTAAAACATTATTGCTTATGTTATGAGGATGTTGTTGTGTTGTTGCTATATAGTTGTAATATTCAAACAAACCAAAATGACAAAGAATAGAAAGATGAAAGTTTGGTAATATATTGTAAAAGAAATAGGACCAACAAGATAATTGTTACCAAAATAAACCAGGAAACTAGACTATTATCTAGAAAACTGAAATTACATTAAAAAAAAACAATAAAACATAATGTTTGAAGTTGTTCTATTATTGCTAAAGAATTGTTACAAAGTTTCCGAAAAAAAAAACACAATCATCAATCCTTCAAACACAGCTTTTTGCATTTTCTTCCAACTTTTTACTAACTTTTTAAGGAGACTTCTTTCGAAGTTCAGGTTGACTAGCAACATTCTCTATTTGCTTCATTTTTCCATAAGAATAAAGAAGAATAGCCAATCTAGAACGGTGATCTTCAACTGAAAAGTCACTTGATGGAATTTCCTTGCAATCAACAAAATATTCAACAAAGGATGCAACAAAAATACCATAATCCTTGCAAAATAGACACCATTCAATGGATTGGTAAAATGTAAACAAGCATTAAAAATATTAAATAGAACAAATAAAAAACATAGGACATTACTTACTTGTCCTCTTATTGAGGCAATCCATCAACACTAACAACAACAAAAGGAGCCTTGGAATCAACAGAAATTGCACTAGGGTCCTTTCTAATATTGTAAAAATTTGGAACTAAAAAAACATTGGCAGGAAGACAGAATATGGCTCTATAGGTGCCATAGATGCAGCTTCATACCATCCAGAATTCAACGAGTTATACATGTAAAGAATCCTTTCCCTTATATTCAAACGCCCAAGAATCCAATGGCTCTGCTTCCGTATATTGATTGGAAACAAAACATGGTCACACTCAATCCATGGTTTACCACACATAAGCTTTTTACCTTTTATAAACTGAGCAACTGAATGCCTAAGGTTAAGAACTGATGCATCCCAATTCTTTTGCAAAAATTTCTCATAAAGAGAAGATATGCTATCACTAAAAAACAATCTATTGTAGTGAAGTTGACCTTAGAAGAAGCTGAATATTTCCCCTTCTTCCTTAAGTAATATAATATAACATCAATATGCTGAAAACAACATGAAATAATAACAAAATAAATTCTCATAAACCACATCATGACAACATAAGCGCAACACCATACCAACATTAGAAAAAATAGAAAAATTATATATAAGAACAAAAAAAAAAAACTCACCGAGTCTGTTAGACATTCTCCACAATGAGAAAATGTGTGGAACCACAGCTTATCATTTACTTATCAACTCCAAAGTCAAAGGCGGGCTTAAATGTATTATTACCCTTCAAATAAACATTAGTTTTCCTAAAATAAAGGAAAAACATATTAAAAATAAAAAGAACAATATCAAATAAAAAAAATACTAATAAACATACTTCACTCTTTTATTTTGACCACCAAGAAGCCAAAGATCAAATTCCTTCTCATGCTCCTCATTAGGGACCTCTCCAATGTTGTCATCCAGCGGAAACAACCCTTTTACATAAGTCACCATCTAAAATGTTTCACCTTCTTCAGGAGAACCAGAACCAGAACCAGAAGATACAAAATCTTGCTGGAATGGAGATTTCAAAGCCACTCCAGGCTTCATAATTCTCTTCTCTAAAATATTACTATCCTTAACCTCAACAACACTACCATAAATAACAGCATTAGACTCTTGCACTGGTACAACACCAAGTCCCTCCTGACCTAATTGATCACCAATGACCATGCTTTCAACAACTGCAGAGGAACTGGTAGGAATCTGTACAAAAACAATGGATTGAAAAATGTATAGAATACTAGCAAACATATATAACAACATGTCAACAATAAAACAACAACAAATAAACAACAACCCAAACCTTCATTTTTTAAACAACCTCTAGTCCAGACAACACAGTTTCTTCAATTTGAAGCTGACTTAACCCATTGAAATACGCGTCAAAATCTTTTTCACTGGCAGCCTTCAAAAATAAAAATAAAAAGTGATCAATGGAATAAAATAAATATTTTAAAAAAAATAAACAATCTACCTTGCCCGAAACAATATCTTTTTCATCAATAACATCCTTAGACACAACAACATCGTTTTCAGCTATGTCCTCCTTAGACAAAACAGCTACATCATCTCTAGAATCCAAAGATTCATTATAAGCATCAAGTTCACACTCCTTCATAGGTTTCACAACATCAGATACAGTTGCTACAACATCAGCCACCTGTAAAAACAACAATAGAAAAATACATTCACTGAAATTGGTCATTTTATTAACAAAATTGCAACACTACAACAATAATAAACCAACAATAATGAAAAAATAAAAAGAAAACTCTACATACTTAAAAAAATATAATAACAATAACAATGAATATATAACTTTATGGAAGAAGACAAAAATTGACAATAACAATGATCAAAACAAAAAATATCCATTGAAAATAAAAAATAATTACAACCATACAATGATAATTATCCAAAAAATGGATATGCATCAAGCAACATAAATACATTAAAGCAATCACAGGACAATAACTAAACCTATTTTTAGTCCAAAAAAATAAAATAAACAATGGTAAAAAAAATACATTTAACAAAATAACAAAAAACTAAAGTTTCAAACATAATAACAAAAACAATAAATAAATCTTCATTTTGATGCCATGAGTGGACTAAAGTCGACTATGTAGATACCTTCTGTTCCGTGTCGCTCTCAGTGTCTTCATTGTCAACCTCATCATCACCTTCTCCACTAATCTCATTTTGCTTTCTTTTAATATCTACACTAGAATTTCCTTCTTCCCCCTTGTCCTCGCCTTCATCTTTTCAAGCATCCTCTTCTTCATTTTCATTACTCTTCTCACGATCGTTGTCACTCCCTTTATCATCATCATCAGAATCATTCTCTTCAACCTATATTTAAAAACCAGAACATTAAACAACAAAGATATATGCAGGAACCAGGGTTGTAACATAACCAGAACAATAACATCATCACCCTTGTCCACTAATCTCATCCTCAGGAACCAGGGTTGTAACATCATCACCTTCTCCACTAATCTCATTTTGCTTTCTTTTAATATCTACACTAGAATTTCCTTCTTCCCCCTTGTCCTCGCCTTCATCTTTTCCAGCATCCTCTTCTTCTTCCTCGTTAACCTCTTCTTCATTTTCATTACTCTTCTCACGATCGTTGTCACTCCCTTTATCATCATCATCAGAATCATTCTCTTCAACCTATATTTAAAAACCAGAACATTAAACAACAAAGATATATGCAGGAACCAGGGTTGTAACATAACCAGAACAATAACATCATCACCCTTGTCCACTAATCTCATCCTCAGGAACTAGGGTTGTAACATCATCACCTTCTCCACTAATCTCATTTTTCTTTCTTTTAATATCTACACTAGAATTTCCTTCTTCCCCCTTGTCCTCGCCTTCATCTTTTCCAGCATCCTCTTCTTCTTCCTCGTTAACCTCTTCTTCATTTTCATTACTCTTCTCACGATCGTTGTCACTCCCTTTATCATCATCATCAGAATCATTCTCTTCAACCTATATTTAAAAACCAGAACATTAAACAACTAAGATATATGCAGGAACCAAGGTTGTAACATAACCAGAACAATAACATAACAACATCTAAACAATACTACCTTATCAAATGCATCCACAAAAATAGTATCAAACTTCTCCTGCATAGCAGACAACAGAGCAGTAACACCAATAAATTGAGACTTCACATACTCCTTAAAATCCAATAACTCTGTAACCATTCCTTCATGCTTAGCACTAGCGAATCAATCTTAGCATTTAAAGAATCAAATGGAGTGGACCCATCAGGGAGGGTTGCTGGGATTTCACCACCAACAAGACTCACATTAGACATAGAATCTACTTTTGCTTCCCTAACTTCATCAACATCTGCGTTGAAAGCAATTCCACCTAACTTGAAGACAGCAACCTCATTATCATTTGGCTTTAGATTTCTCAACATCAACTACAAAACAACCCCCAAAAAATATAAAAACATTAAAATGTAATAGACAGACAATGCTATAACAATAGTAAACTAACATATAAACAGCATAAAACTATACCTTCTTAGATGGAATATCAAAAACAGTAACCTTCAACAATCATAGATCAGGAGTACTAGAACAACTCCACCTAGTAATCCTCGAAATAGTTTCAGAAACCAATTTGCAATACTTCCCAACCATATAGCGACAACAGTCATAAAACCAAACTTGAAACACATGTGGGCAACCAACCAATGTATAATAAGGTTTAACTTTCTTCTCCTCATTTGAATTTTGTATAGCATTGTACCAACTATCTAATTTACCCTTCAAAGATATAATGGTTTCATCAAAAGATTTCTTACCCCATGCGTTCTCACTATAACGACCACTATCAAGAACATCTAAATCTTCACGCATAACTTGTTTTTCCTTCCTAGAACTAAGTAGAAACCACTGCACAAAATACAGAACAGCCAACTTTACAGCACCTTCATCATCATCACCCCACCTCTTAGCCCTAAAACACTCATGAATAGATTGCTTAGAAATCTTGTCACAACCTGGCCAATATTTATCCAAAAAGCTATTTGACTCTTGTTTGAAATTTAAATTATTGCACTCCCCTTCACAATCTAAAAAAAAAATCAAAGCAAAATCTTCCATACTAAACCTCAACCTAATACCACTAACCATAACCCATAGCTCATACTCATTTGGATGCTTAAGTTCCCTCAATAACAACCCATGCATTAATTGAGGTTGTGGATTAAATGCAGGAAGATTCAAGAAACTACCAAAACAAGTTTCAGAAAACATTTGTTTTTGTTTATCAGACAAATAGTTATTAATGTCCTTAATAACATGATAAGTACGACAAGATACAACTTGGGAGGTAAAATATTACTTCAGCTTGATTAAGTAATGTCGATCCTACAAAAAAAATTAACTAAATAAAAATAACAAAAATAGTAATGAAACAACCATAAAACAACAAAACAAACATAACATAAACAACAATGGACATAAAAAAAAAATAATAAAAAACACCAAAACAACCACACAACAACAAAAACAAATAGAAAACTTATAAAAAACAACAATAAAACAGAATAAAAAATAAAAATAAGCTCCGAAAACAAATTACTAAAACTATAAAGTAAACTAATAACTTATAATGCAATTTCAAACAAACACATTATCTGCATTCAACTGAAAATCAGGATGCGACACACAATAAAATTTGATAAAATGTAAACAGAACTACAACAATAACACAACAAAACAACATGATGATATAAGAAACTTTAAAATGAGAAAATTACTAAAACTTACAATACATATTCAAACAAAAACATTACAAGAAACAAATTTGGTACATTCACTAGTCAAAGGGAAAAAAAATGCAAAATCCTAAAAACCAACATCAAAACAATACAATACAAACAACATGCAAACCTTAACAACAAATTTCTTTGGATCATCTCCCACAACTTTGCTTGATTTCACCTTTTTCGCCTTCCTCCTTTCAACAGCATCAGAAACCAAATTTCGTTTATGAGATTGGGATTTCGATGACTTGGCTTTGGGCGAGTTATGAGAGCTTGGTTTCTCTTCAATCCACTTCACAGAAGTTTTCTTTCCCATCAGCAAAGCTTGTTTAGAAATCTTTGGAGACTTTGGAATTTTTTTAACAGAAGGAGAAGGAGTAGAAGATCCCGATCGTAATATAGCCATAGATGATAGATAATGCTATATATAACAACAAAGAACATGGGCTTAAATGCTTCAATAACATTGAAGAACACAATTTTTAGGGAAAAAATTAAGATACAAATGTGATCGTGGAGCATTAAAAAAAATAAAATGGAGAGAGGAGTGGAAGAGAGTATATCATGAAAGAGGAAAGAGTGGGAAGTTGCCAGAAAAAATTCAAAAAAATAATAAATAGACTTCATCAATACAAATTACATGGAAGAGACAAAAGTAGTATTTTTGTAATTAAAAAAACATATAACGTAAACATAAAAAATGTTATTAGTAGAAAAGTAATTATTGCCATGTGCCAGTAAAAATATTTATATTGTGATATATTTGGCACTTTATGTAAAATTTCCTTAATCTTGTCTAATTAGTTGCAATTAAATAATTAAATAATTGGAATTTAATTAATTATTTAAATTTGAGATATTTGAAAACATCTCAACCAACTAACTACATTTAAATTTCTAAAATTAAAATAAACTATTAAAATTCAAATTAAATAGTTTTAACAATTTTAACTAACTGACAAAATATTTATGCAAAAAATTAGTTGTTGTTTAAACAATAAATGTTTAAATAATTATTTTAAAAACTAACGACTAACTACTTTTGAAAAACTGATAGTTAATTTCTAATCAAACAAATTTTAACAAATTAACTAATTAGAATAATATTTAATTATATAGTTGTATAAAAAAATAATTAAATATTTAAACTCATATATTTTTAAAAAATATCCTAAACAACTAACCAATTTTATTTTTCAGAAAAATAAAATAAGTTAGATATTTTTAATTTTTAATTAACTAATTTAACAAACAAAAAATATTTAAACCAAATTTTGAAGAATATAGGGATATTAAAAATATGTTGGAACTAAAAAAATAGTTCCACAACTATAGGGGTTCGGTTACTAGGAGCCGATGGTGGTGGTGGTCTGGTCCTTGACCAGTGGCTCGGGAAGGAGAACCACAGGGCCGGCGGCAACAAGTGCCACCACTACCATGTGGTGGCGGTCCGATTGGATGGGGTGGGACGTTTGCCTGGACCCTTGGGGTCTGATCGTGCATGGCTTTCATGCATACATGCAGCTAAGTTGCACGGGGACGATGGCTCCGATCAACCATGAGGAACGGGAGCTGTGAAGCTCCCAACGTGAATGAGGAGCTGTGAAGCTCCCAATGTGAATGAGGAGCTGTGAAGCTCCAGGACGGTGGCTTTGTATCTTCGGGACAGAGATACACGGCTGGAAGTTGTGGCTCAAGTTGGTCCTCCGAGGCCGATCGAGTCTTTGGATCGTCGTGGTCTCGGTCTCATCTCGATGAGGTTGGGGTTCACTCCTTGAACCCGAGCTCGCTCATCCATAGTGAGTGAAATTTTTCCAGCAATAATTTACATTAAAAATTACAAAAAGAAAATTCCTATGCCATAAAAAATAGATTACATGAATTCTAACAATGCATGTGTAACGCCCTAATTTCTCATAAATTATCGAGAACACAACGTTGGATCATAACCATAAACATTGCTCTTTTATTGAATAAAAACGTAAAAATAAGTATATGGATCCATGGCTTTACAAAAATAAAATAATTGTCTTTAACATATTAAAATGAGCAACATTAAATAAAACTTTAAAAGAACATGCTTTAATAAAAATAAATAGGCCTGCTTGATCTTCCTCAACTATATGGTCCCCACGAGTACATCACGAAGCTTCTAGGTCCCACTTGGCACCGACCCTTCTATCTTTAATTGCTTGAAATAATAACATCGTAAAGGGTGAGCTTCCTAGCCTAGTAAGGAAAATACAAACAAGAGTTAGTCATATAATCATTTAGTCAACATATCATAAATTTCATAAGAGTCATAACAAAAATTATTTATACTAATCATACAACATGATAAAACCCTAGGTCATATCATAGCCTAACTCATAATCATAAATAATAATCTAAGTCATAGTCATAATTGTAACTATAGGTCATAGATCATAATAACAAGTCAGATATAATAAAAAGATAAGTACTTATACAGGGGTGACAATTAAACCCCGAACATAAGTCTGTCATACACCGGACATCAACTTAGGTCCGTCATAAAATTTTGGCAACCGAGCCTACCGGACATAAGTCCGTCATACATCATTGGACACCTTAGGTCCAGACACACTTGCCCATTTTTTGTACCTAAAATGTTAGGTCATACAAAACATAAACTAGATCATAAACGAAACTACCTAATTTTCCTTACCAAAATATGGGATATTTGAGACAAGAGTGGGATTGGAAACTCCTAAAACCAAATAGTAAAAGTTATAAGTTTCCTAAAGAAAATAAGATGAAGAGAAGATCTAAACCAACAAGATAAGAACATACCGAAAAACTTAAGTTTCAAAGAAATTGAACACCTAACCAAAAGTCATTATAACGAGTTAGGATTTGGAAGAAAATGAAAAGAATAAGAGGAACTATAATGAACTAAACCTGAGGATAAAGAATACCTTTGTAGATTAGAACTTCGATGTACACCTCAATACCAAAAAATCACTCTATCTTACTTCCCAAGTGTTTATAAAAACTTAGATTAAAAAGCTTTTAACCCCAAAACCCTAGTGTTTCTCTCCAGAATGAACTTAGTAGCTTGGAGGCTTTGAACTATGCTTGAAAGATGGTGAAAAATGGCATAGTGAAGGGTTCTATTTATAGAGTCCAATGAGTGAAACTAACTCCCATTTCAATGAATAAATAAATGATTAAAAATAATATTTTTCACTCAAAAGATGCCCAAAACTCGGTCAAAAACATTCAAGAACAAGTCAAATTTGTTGAGGGCTGTTTCTAGTTTTGGATTCCACGAAAATTTAAAAATGGTCACTAGAGTCGATATATCTCATCCTATAGGTGATATATCGCCTGCACCATAATCTCGAGAGTTTGTGGTTTCGTTCATGCAAAGTCGATGTGTTTCTTTATAAAATTATAGGCGATATATCGGCTCTTACAGCTGCAATATATTGGCATACGCTGATATATATCAAACACGTTTTTGCACACTTACATCGTACTTGAATTTGTTTAAACCACTTTGACTGAGTAAAACGTGATCCTAACAGCTGAGGGAAGGTTGTAGACTTCCTGGGTTTATCCTTCATTAATTTATTCATTTAAAATCCTTAATAAACATGGATGTGACAAGTGTCACATTCTTAATTATTCTATCTAAACCTTAGGTTATAATAAATAATATTCTTAGGACTATCTTCATTAATCAAACCTTATGATAAAATTAATATTTCTAAACTATAGGTTAAACTTATAAAATCCATAACTAGCTTTATGAGTTCTTAACTAAGCTACTACTCCTACTATCTAGCTAAGTAAAATTTTCCAGACGTTATAGCATGAAAAAACCTAACCCAATAGTACCATATAATTAATGATTCACATTCAACCACACATTCATAAACTCAACCATCCATTCACATATATATCACATACATATTAAATGCAAGAAACCCACACAACATTTAATGCAAGCATATATGGAGATAACTCTCGCATTAATTGTTGGTTTTTATGATCTAAATTAGAGAACAGCGGAATAAATTTATTAAAATTCAATTAAAACAACAAGTCTAGAATCTCAACATATATGCATTGCATTAAATTAACCCTATAAAATATAGAGAAAGTTAGCTCTTGATGCCTATCAAGATTCCTCGTATTTTTTTGTATATTTACAATCATCCAATCCTCGCAATTCCAACGTGACAGATCTTACACTTTGATCTGCCAAATAAGCCTTTAACACACCAGGACGTGTGTAGGCACGTAGATTACTTTAGGATTGATTTCTAGTGATCACTAAGTGTTCTCAACTCATGAGACTTAGTGATGGTGAAGAGAAAAGGGAAGAGAGATTTTTCTGAGAGCGACTAGGTTTTCAGAAAACTAGATTGATCATCATATTAGGTCAAACCTATAATAATGTATTTATATGGTTTTATTTAATCCAATAAAGATAAATAATATTTTTATTTAAACTAAATTTAAATAATAAAATATCTTTATTACATTTTTATTTAATATCCAATATTTTAAACTAATCAAAATATCTTATTAAACAAATATATTTTGAATATTATATCTAATAAAATATTCAAGACAAATCCACATGACACTCCTATAGTGCTACACGCCTATGATTGTGCAGTCATAGGTGTGTAGCATTATTTTAATGCTCAAAAAATGTTTTTCTCAATTTGTCTTCAAATAAAATAATATATTTATATTTAAAAAAATATAAGTTAATAAAAAATTGTACAGTCCCTGCGAGACTTCCAACGTCTCCTATTGGGAGAGGCGAGAGACTTCCCACGTCTCCCAGTGGGAGAGGTTGAAAGTCAACGTTTGACGTCAATGCCATTACAAGGTTGTTTAGGTCTTGATATCAACAAGGTCAAAAGTGTAAACTTTCTCTTCATACACAACCATGGGGGTAGATTGTAAATAACAGACATAACAGGCCAACAACTATACTTACTGCTAAGAGATGCGTGTGGATTAAACCCGTCAGTCGAAAGACCTAGATGAATATTACGAGATTCATTTCCAAAAGAAGGCCACTTCAAATCAACTCTCTTCCAAGCTAGGGTGTTAGGTGGATGTCTTAATTTACCATCCTGTATTCTTTCATTAGCATGCCATGACAAACTTTTAGCATGTTCGACATTTCTAAACAATCGGATGAAAAGAGGAATTGGCGAAAGGTACCACAAAACTTTGGCAGGTACTCCTTCCTTGACATCGTCACCATTTCTTTTCTTTTCCCATCGTGGCTCACCACAAGTAGGACATGATTTTGCATCTGCAAAGCTATTTCGATATAATATGCAATCATTAGGACATGCATGAATTTTTTCGTACTGCATGCCTAATGAGCATAATGTCTTCTTTGCCTCATAAAATGAAATTGGAATTTCATTATCTTCAGGCAATAACTCCTTCAAAAAACTAAATAAATCAGTAATGCTTTTATCACTCCAGCCATGTTTAGCTTTTAGAATGTACAACCTAAGAAGTGCAGATAATTTTATAAATCTTGTACAACCAGAGTAAATTGGTTTCTCAACATCATTAAGGAGTGTCTCAAACTTATTTGGGTCTACTCCTGATCCAAAATGTGCGTCGTCAATCATTTCATCTAATGGATCCCAGTTCTCCTCTACTATATTTCTCCTCACTCCTTTTTGTCTACTTGGCAGAGTTGGAGCAATAGGAGCTATCTCCCCATGGTAATACCAAATTGTGTAACTCTTGTCGATCCCATAGCAATATAAGTGTTCTTTAATCTTTTTAAGATCCATCTTTTTAACATTTCCACAGTTAAGACATGGACAATAATTAAAATTTGGGTCTTTCACATTTTCCGAACAAAACCTTAAGGATAAATCAACCCCGTTCCTATATTCCGCAGATAACCTATTCGCTGACATCCACTGTTTATCCATATATTCTCCTATGTCTATCAAAAAGAAAAGAAACGACACTAAATAAGCACGTGATAAAGTTGGATGTCTATATAAAACTAATCGTTTATTATCCTAAATAAAATCGGGCAGCATTTCTCCTATAATAGTGACATAACCATCTGTATGTGAATAGAGAAACAAACAACGTAAACAACATACAATAAGTTTCTTCCTTATAGGATGTCTATATAAAACTAATTGTTAATTATCCTGGATAAAATCGGGCAGCATTTCCCCTATAATAGTGACCTAACCATCTGCATGTGAATAGCAAAACAAACAATTCAAATAACATACAATAAGATTCTTCCTTATAGCTCCGCGGCACACAACCAAATTTCTCAGAACCTACTTCACTAAAACACACAAGTTCTCAACCTTCCGTTATCACCGCAGCACACAATTTTAATCTCAGAACCTACTTCACTATGGATGAATATTTAAGATATTCAAACTCCTCTAACATTTGTTTAATAATATTAAAAGTAGAAGTAAGAGAGTATATATGTACCTCTTGCAATTAATAATCCAAAAGCTAGCAAAATTACTTCACGTTGTAATCGAATTCGCTATTAAATCCACAAACCAATAAAATTAAATTAATAAATAATGAATAAATTATCGCTAAATATCTAGCAATATATAACTTATTATTGTAATTTTAAAAACTTAATTACCTCAAATGTGTGATTGATATAGAAATTTTGATGCAAAATACTCTCTAAAATCTCACCACCAAAATCACAACCTACGAAATTAAATTAATTAATATGTTAAACATTACTAAACAAATAAAAAAAAATTCCAATGCGCCACTAATTATAACCTAAAAAAAAAATCAATAAAAATTTTCATAACCTAAAAACTTAATAATCAACAAAAACATAAAAAATTTCATATATTTATATTTTTAAAATTATTTAATAAATTTATTCAAAACATAACTATATATATATAACAAAATAGTTACAATTTAAAAAAAAAAGTTTAAATATATATACAAAAATATATCTAAATTTCGAAATAAAAAATGATAAAAAAAAATCATGAACATATATAATCTAATGAAATCTATACAATGTGAAAGGTTTAATTAAAGAAAAACTAAAAAATCATAAATCTATAAAAAAAACTTCCATGAAAAAACTAATAAATCCTACAGTGTATATAAAAAAATGCATAAAAATGTAAAACTAACACAAAATCATGTATATTACTCATCCTAATGCTAAACCTATGTTTTTTTTTTCCGAAATAATTAACTAAAATTCAAGAAAATTAAAAAAACTTACCTTAAAACCCTAAAAACGCAGCTTTGTGCTCTCCTTTTGCTCTATGGTTCACGCATATGTGAGGAAGAAGAAGCACAAATTAAGTAAATATGCTAGGGAGACATCCAACGTCTCTCACTGGGAGACATGCCACATGTCCCACGTCTCCCAGTTGGAGACATTGGATGTCCTCCTGGTACATCCAACGTCTCCCACTGGGAGACGTGGGATACGCGGCACGTCTCCCAGTGGGAGATGTTGGATGTCCCCCTTATACTTGCAACGTCTCCCACTGGGAAACGTGCCGCGTGTCCCACGTCTCCCAGTGGGAGACGTTGGATGCCCCCCTGGCCACTTCTCCAGCCTATTTTCAACGTCTTTCACCGTTTTTAATATCTTCCAATTGTAGCCATTAATAAAAACTTTCAATGTCTTACACCATCAAACATTTAAAACCTCTGATAAGTTTTAATGTCTTAACCCTATAAAAGATAGAGAAAGTTACCTCTTGATGCCTATCAAGATTCCTCGTATTTTTTTGTATATTTACGATCATCCAATCCTCGCAATTCCAACGTGACAGATCTCACACTTTGATCTTCCAAATCAGCCTCTAACACACCAGGACGTGTGTAGGCACGTAGATTACTATAGGATTGATTTCTAGTGATCACTAAGTGTTCTCAACTCATGAGACTTAGTGATGGTGAAGAGAAAAGGGAAGAGAGACTTTTCTGAGAGCGACTAGGTTTTCAGAAAACTAGATTGATCATCATATTGGGTAAAACCTATAATGATGTATTTATATGGTTTTATTTAATCCAATAAAGATAAATAATATTTTTTATTTAAATTAAATTTAAATAATAAAATATCTTTATTACCTTTTTATTTAATATCCAATATTTGAAACTAATCAAAATATCTTATTAAACAAATATATTTTGAATATTATATCTAATAAAATATTCAAGACAAATCCACATGACTATAATGCTACATGCCTATGGTTGCATAGTCATAGGCATGTGACATTATTTTAATGTTCAAAAAATATTTTTCTCAATTTGTATTCAAATAAAATAATATATTTATATTTAAATAAATATAAGTTAATAAAAAATTAACCTTATTTAATTTTCTATTGGATTAAAATAATATCTTTAAATAAAATATTTATTTTATCTCTCCTTTCATAATATTATTTAAATAATTAAATAATACTCTTGTAACTAATACATAGTTTTAATAAATAAAACTAAATAATTAAAATTAATTAGTTCATAATTAATTAAATAATAATAATTATCTCATAATTACAATTTTCCCCTTGAGAATAAAATCTCTCAAAAAATAGTTCTTTTATCTCACTAATCTTTCCTTAGTCAATCTTATCCTGGACAGTGTAGTACAAAGGTGACTTGGGGACCATGGACCTATAATTCTAAGCTCCAATAAATCAGATTATTGATTGAACTCATCAATGTAATAACCTTATTTATTAATTTCATTATTACTCCACTATAAATATGGAATTGCACTCTTAGAAAATATAGAATTATATTTACTGACTTCTAACTAGTAGTCCATGATATAATTAATATAAGTTGTTATGTCCTCCAATTTATTAGTTCATAATTAGAGCTAGTCAAATTACCCTTCTAATTATCTCTTGATTCCTTTAGTACCATTAATGATCATAATGAGTTGTTAATAATCTATAATCCAATTATAGATTTGAGCTCAATAACTAAATTCACTCCCAGAATTAACCCTCAAGGGAACTAATATTCGATCCTTTACGGAAAGCTTGGATTCCACTGTTGTATGACATGTTCCCAACCATTCATGTTATTATGTTCCCAAAAAAAAAGTTATTTCATATCATTATATATAAGATACCTAAACGAGTGAATCAAAGAACCTAATAAACACAAACAGGAGTTCAGGAATACTCAAGATTTAGACTGATCTACTAATGATCATCTTTGTGATATAAATTAAATATTTTATGATAAATCACACATTAATAAAAGATATTAATTTACATCAGTCCAGTCATGTATAATATACACAGTACATTTACTAAGATGTCTATCCACATTAGTAATCTGAATCAAAATCACATGGACTACTAAGTAGTGCTTAGTAATTAAATCGTACTAGCAATCCTTAATTAAAGATTCCATACTTTAATATGTTGGTGACTTATTTTATTCATATTTTTGGATCTTAATTCTCATGTACTCTTACAAGATCATACACTAGAATATGAATAAGGAATTTTCTGATATTTTATTAATTATTATAAATAATAATTAACTTATTCATTTATAATATATTTGTATTTCATATATTTCAAAACATATTATCTTTTAACTTGTTTTTGGGGCATAAACCCTTATATAATGGGCTGCAAAATGTTTGTAATATCCCATGAGGCCTAAGAAACCCTCTAGCTATTTAAGTGTTTGTGGTTGAGGCCACTCAATTATAGCTTCAATCTTGGAGGGGTTAGCAGCCATCCCATTCTAAGATACTATATACCCCAAATATTTAATGGTGTTTTGAAAGAGGGAAAGCTTGCTTCCTTTCGTGTAAAACTTATGCTCCACAAGCAGTTGAAAAACAAGACATAAGTGATAAACATGCTCTCCAACATTGCTCCTGTATACCAAGATATCATCGAAAAATAAAATGATGAATTAGCACAAATATGGCTTAAAAACTTGGTTCATGGCTGCTTGGAAAGTGGCTGGGGCTTTGGTGTGACCAAACGACATTACAAGAAATTCATAATGTCTCTCGTGAGTTCTAAAGGTTGTCTTGTGAACATCATGGCTATCCATTCGAATCTGGTGATACTCGGCTTGCAAATCCAACTTAAAAAAGATGGCAGCGACACTCAACTCATCTACACAAAATCACCAAGTGTCATGTTTCTATTTCACTAGTAGAATTGGAGATGCATAAGGGCTTGTGGTATGGCGAATGAACCCAGCCTCGAACATCTCCCTAACTAGTTTCTCCATAATATCCTTCTGAAAATACAGATAATGATAAGGCCTCACACTAACTGGCAAGGTTCCGGGTTGTAAGTGGATCCAATTGTCCACGAGGCGGATAGGCGGAAGGTGCTTTGGCACTGCAAAACTAACTCATACTCACTGAGTAGCTGTTGGGCTGCTGGAGGTAAATTCTGTTAGAGTAGTTCAATCTCTGAGACCTTATCAAGGGACGTATTCACTATTGGAGTCATGCGCCATATACAACTAACATTATCTTGCATCATCAAAGTGTTGAGTTTGTTGAAGGATATATATTTAGCTTTCCAATCCGGGTTGCCGTCCATTTTCACTGTCTGTCCTCCCCTTATAAATTCCATGGTTAAGGCCTTGTGGTCATGGACACATGGTTCGAGAGTCTACAGCCATTGCATTCCTAACACAATGTCCGAACCCCAAATAGGTAAAACATTCAAATCCACCCCAAACTTATGCCCCTGCAATATCAATTCACTACTACAAATATAGGCTTTCTATGCGGTTTTTTTTAAACAATAAATAAAAAGCACATAGAAAATGATTAAAAGAGTCAAAAAAATTATATTTAATGTCCGCGCCCTATTTTATTGCGGTTTTAAAAAAAAAACGCAGTGAAAGGTATGAATGACTCACTTTTCTCCGCGGTTTTGGGTCTAAAACTGCAGAGAAAAGTGTAGAACTTTTCCCCACTTTTCTCCGCGGTTCTATACCCAAAATCGCAGAGAAAAGTCCACTTTTCTCTGCAGTTTTGGGTATATAACCGCGGAGAAAAGTGGCCTCCACCCACTTAAGCACAAAAACCTATTTTCCCCTCTCATTTTCACATCTTCTTCCCCTTCACAGAGACACGGCCGAAGCTCTCCCACCACCGTCCCTACCCACGGGTAAGCCCCACAGCGTCCATTTTTTTTGTTTTTTTTTCCATTTCCTTGCATATTAAAGCTTAAAATCATGTATATATACTTAATCTTGAGTTATTTTGAAGTTTTAGGGTAAAAATGAAGAAATTTTGTGTGGGTTTAATGGTGGTTTCTATGTATGTTTATATGGTTATTTTTTTTTTAATATTTTTGAAATTTTATATAGGATTAGAAGACATTTTCATTGTTTAAAACGTGTATTGATCACTAAAAGTTGATTTCTTTAATGTATATTTCGGTTTTAGGGTATTTTTTTATTATTTTATTTATAATAATGTTGTTTACATAATTTTTTATATTAAAAATTAGTGCTTGCATAATTTTGTATATTTTTTAGGTAATGATTTTTTTAAAGTATATTTTTGTTAATTATATTATTTTAGGATCAATTCAATTACCATATATTTACTAATGTTTAACTTTTTATTGTAGGAAATATTTGTTTGAGTGTGAGGTTGAAATTGTTGAATATTAATTTTTAAGGTAAGTAGTAATTACTACTTAATTTTTTATTTTTATTTTTTATATTTATAAAATATTGTTAGAGGAGTTTGAATATATTAGATATTCATCCATAGTGAAGTAGGTTCTGAGATAAAATTGTGTGCTGCGGAGATAACAGAATGTTGAGAACATGTGTGTCTTAGTGAAGTAGGATCTGTGAATTTTCTGTGTGCTGCGGTGACTTATGGTTGAGAACATGCATGTTGTTTGTTATATGTTTTGTTTGATGTGAATTTATAGGTAGATAACGTGGGATATGCTATAAATACAGAGGAAACTCTGCCCAATTTTTTTTTGATGATATTAGTTGAACATGTTTTTTAAGTTACTATATATAATAATAATATTTTTGTTTTTGTTGAAATTTTAAATACATATGAATTTTGGATATGTTATAGAAATAAATGAAACTCTGCCCATTTCATTTTATAATTTAATAATTGAACATAATGTTAGAGTATTACTATACTAATTTTCTTTTCTTAATCAACTTAGGAATTAGGTAGATATTATCATTATGGATAAGTCATGGATTCTTGAGGATAGAGAAACACAACAATTTCAAGACGGATTCAACCAATTTTTAGAATTTTGCCAAACAAATTGTAGTGATCCGGAAAGAATTCATTGTCTATGTATAGAGTGGTTGGATGCTAGAAGAATTGCTAATATCTCTCTTCCTTTTACAGATAGAGGATTTACTGATGACCCCTGAAAAAAAAAATCTTGTATTTACTTTCTAATATGTTAGGTGAAGAAGAGGAAACTGTGAGGAGAAAAGAGTTGAAAGAAAGTTAAGGAAATAGGAACTCAGAGTAGAATTTAAACTATGTTTTGACAACATCTAGTAGTGAGTTATTATATATTTTTGTACTTGTATTTTGAAAGGATTCATATATGAGATACTTGTTAAGTGATTTGAAATAATGATCTAAAATTATAGATTGAGTATTATTAGGGTAACATACGTACTAATTAAACACAAAAGAGCTAGCTAGCTAATTCATTTATCTTCAACTGGTTTGAAGTTTTGTTTGAAGATGCTCCATTACGTGGGGTATGTCATAATCATCTTGGAATACATAAATATTTCCAGGATCTTCAATTTTTTTGGTGGGCTCAATCATAGAATGAAAAGAGGCTTACAAGCTCGCTTTTATTTGCTTCTGTTCGCCTTCATTAATCCAGTTCTGTGATAGACTAGCTTTTTCCATATTTTGTTAATTTGTAAGCTCAGTTTGTCATCATCCGAGTCCAATGATAATGACGATATTTTCCAAATCCAATATTCATCATATCATTCATCTTCTCTCTGATGAGATCAAGTACTTGACTTTTTGAATATATATTATGATCATAATGCCATGGATGATGGAAACTTTTTCAACATATTTTGTTAACTTTTATCGGCATTAATAAACATTAAACAAAACAAAAAAAAATGGAATTCAACTCTAATTAAACACAAACAACACAAATGACTCCAATTCTCTCTTATATCAACCCCAACTCACATCCTCTAACCTTATAGTATTTTCCCCATCAAATTAATTAAATGTGCACATTACAAAGTGATTGGTTATCTAGATTAATGCCATTTGTTTATGAAATCTAAATTTTTGTATGTATGTAAGATCAAAGTGCTAACTTATATTGGTTAGAATGATTAAAGTTTTTGATTCATTACTAGCCAATTATTTTGTATTAGATAGGAAATGTATATATAACAATTTAAAAAATTAGTTATACTATTGAAAATAATTATGTATAATTAAAATTAAAAATTAATTTTTTTTATTAAAAATGCTGGGTTATCAACCGAAATTGAAATTTTTTTTTTTAATGAGAAGCACTTTTCTCCGCGGTTTGCATAACATTTTTCTTTGTGGTCGAATACACTGCGCTTTTGAAAACTCTCGAAAACCGCTGTGTATTGAGCAAGAAAACCGCAGAGAAAAGCCTTTTTTGTAGTAGTGATTCCACCTCCCAGCATTGTTTTGAGCATGTTAGGGACTACCCATTGCCCAAATAGACCTTGAATGTCTTCTTTGGTTCCCACGGCAAGTGCAACTTCTCACCTAGAGCCTCTTGAATAAAGTTATTGTTACTTCTTGTATCGAGCAAAACTTCCAAAGATTTTGAGCCATGTTTCGTTAGTAGGCGAAAAATGTGAAGATTGGTAGAGTTAGAGAGGGCATGTACGCTAACCTCCTCTTCAATTTCTTCTTCAGTGGGTTCAGCTGTCGCTTCACCATCAGCCTCATCCCCTTCGTGCCCATAATACAAGAGCACCTTGTTCTTGCATTTATGGCCATAGTTAAACTTTTCGTAACAAGTGAACCACAACCCTTTGTCTCTTCGATCCTTATTGTGCTATTTTATCGGTCAGTGTGAGCTTTGCAATTTTCTCCAGAGGATCATCATAGATAGAATACCCATATCTTTTTCAAAGGTCTTGGATAAACATTGCCCAAGTCATGAGCAAGCCACCCTTCTCCATCCATTGATACCAGGTAGCAGGGCCTCTATCCAAATGAAAAGCTACTACTACCAATCTCACCATAGGTTCCACCTTATGAAGATCAAAATACTTATTGATCTTATAAATCCAGTTCTCCACATTACTGCCATCAAATATGGGTACCTTCACTCTCAGAGTCTTCAAAAATGCATTCAGATTTCGCGATGAGGAATCACCTCCATGCCGCTGAGTGACGACAGGGCTCTGCTCGACTTCAACACATTTGTTCCCTTCCTTAGATTTTGAACCAGTAGGCGCCTGAGAAATTTGACTCAACCTCTCATTTTTTGAAGCACGATGCTGCTCCAGTATAAATGTAAATTGCTCCAGTTGGGATTCAGCATGTTGTTTGAAGTTGTTCTCCATGGCCGTCAGCAACTCGACCATCTCATCATTCTTCATTGTCGCTGGTTCTCTCAATGAAAGCAACAGTAATAGAAAAAGTAAGAAGATAAGCACTCTTCGGGCCAGTGCCAAACTCCACAGAATACCGAATTCTTCATTCAACGTAAACAAACAAAAATACAAAAGTTCCCTATATATACCCAAAGGCAGAAATACTAAAGCAATTACATAAATGAAACCATAATAGAAATGGGTTGCTCCTCTCCTCAACGTTGCACGAGTATAACAAACTCCCTCAACTATTTTGGCCTCGCTCGCTCTCTCTCTCTCTTCCCATGCAGTACCTCTTATGGAAGCTCTCGTTCTTCCTTTATTTCTGGTGTGTTGCAATCCTCGGCAAGAGGTGGTGTATCGGCTGCATTTTGGGTCCTCTCATGGGCTTCTTGAGTTGTATTTTGGTTCTCCTCCTGGGCTTTCTTAGTGGTCCAAGACTTGACTTGGGCCTGTATATGTTGCGGGTCCAATAACATTTGGGCTTGGCTATCATTGGACCATGTATTTTGTAAAATGATTCAAATAGACTAATGAACTCGATTCTAATCAAAGATTTTTAAACTAAAATCACAAATAATTCACCAAACTAACAACTCAGAACTAAAACATAACAATTCTGCCTCACATATGTGTTGTTATATTTAATTTTGAGTTCATCAAAGTCGGGTTTAGTGGTCTATTTGAATCATTTTACAAAACACAGTGTAAAAATAGTAATTTGTTAAAATACAGGGTCCAAATAGGTAATGAAACAAAATCAATGGTCCAAAAAGGTATAAACCCTTAAATATATTATGAAAGAGAAACAACAAAAACCCAAGAGAAGGGGACTAGAAGGAAGTATGTCGAATCCAAAAGTTATTTCCATATCATAAATTTGTGAAGGTGTTTACATTTCTTATAAAAAGAAAATGAAAGTTGGGAGAGACCCACCTCAGTTTCACAGACTGCACAAACGAAATCCATATTAAATAAGAGAAATTTGGAGAAAATAATTTAAAGTTGAAAAATGAACTTTGTTGTAGCAAAGTAGTAGGAAAGAGCATAAGGGCAATTGAGGTATTTTGTACACATTGAAACTCATTAATTGAGTTGGAAATTTTGGTTGAGGTGAAAATGATGATGATGATGTCCATTTTATCTTAAAAAAGAAAGTGAGCTGGTCTTAAGTAGAGACGTGTGTAAAAAATAGAAAAAAAAAGGGGGGGTATAATGCCATTTTGAGAGCCCTAAACTTCTTTACTTTGGTTCAGCCACCCAAGCATTGAATAAGCCATTAGTCTGTATACTTTTTAGCCAAAAAAATCATAGAAAAAAGGGAGGAAAAAATCAGAGAAGAAAGCTAGAGGAAGAAGAAGAGCTACAAGGGAATAATGAAGAGAAGATTTCCATCATCTTGGTTTGCTTCTCTAAACTTTTCTTTTCCCTAGAATTTGATTTTTCCCATCTTTGAACTCTTTGAGATAATATTGATGATATATTGTTGTGATTTTGATAATTTGTATGAACTAACTTTCTTAAAATTAGGAATATTGATGAACCCTAATTTGTAGTAAAACCCATATTGTTGAATTTTAGTTATGCAATTTTCTTTTGTTCATTTATGCAATATTTGTTGTTAATTCTTGTTTGATATTGATAAACTTTAGTGAGATATAAGCTAATTAAAATTCTTTGAAATTAGTAGATAGGCTTATTTGATGCATGTTTGATTACCAAGTTATTCATAGTCAATATTATAGAGATATTTTATTCACCATACAAACTTATAAGATTGATAAATTGGATTAGTATAAGAATACATGGATTGAATTATGAGAACTTTAGTATGTGTATTTGGAAAGATGACATGTATAATTGTTTTGAAATCTTTGTTACAAGAGTAATTTTACTGTAAACTTTGTTTTACAACCATAGGGGTTGAAATGCAAATTAGGGGAATTCATTATTCCTAACTATTTTCATCAATTTATTACATCAAGTTATTTGTTCAAGACTATTTTTCTTACTATTTGTTCAAGTTAAATGTTAGTATTCAATTGCTTTAATTTTGTCAAGTACTATTGTGTTTTTAATTTAAATTTATATTTTTCAATCTTTGTGGAGACATTCTTACTAGCTATTTATTACTTGATTGACTACGTAGAAAATAATTCACTGCATAGGAAAAGTCTGACACAATGGTGCAGGGGAAGGGAGGTGGAAGACACTGATCAGCCATGGAATGCAGCAACAATGGAGTTGTAGTCGACGAGATTAAGATGGAAGAGGTGAAGATACCTGGGTGAAATGGAACATATGACAATTTCTAATAATGTTTAAGAAAGTTGTGGTGTACTATTTTTCAAATAAGACCCACTTTTGGAAATGAAGGGGTGTCTTTATAAAAATTAATATTTTAATAAATAAAATAAGATAAACTCAAAGTGTGAATATAACCCTTCTATACCACCATTATCATGGTGAGTTTATCTTCATTTTGAGACCTACTTTCCAATATATTTTTTCAAGTGTACATGTTTCACTAGAAGAAAAAATGTTATGGATAACTCTGAAAAAGTGCTATCGAAAACAGTTTATAACACTTTACCCATTGTTAACATAGCCCATGTTATTAAAAGTCTTGAATTTTTTATAATAATTTTCAAGTGTTATCAATAGTGTTATAATTAACTATTCTATAACAGTTTTTCTTTGTTACAAAATACATACAATAACTATGTATCAAGCTTATAAATATTTTGTTAAGAGATGATATTATTTAAGTGTTATAAAAAATGTTATTATAAATTCTTTTATAACATTTTGTGCTTGTTATATTTATTCAATAGTTAAACATTATGCTTATTTCATGTCATTATTTAAGTGTTATAAAAATGTTATTATAGATTTTTTATAACATTTTGTGCTTGTTATTATTATATTAATGATAACTTTTGGTTATATTTGTTATTTTTTTATTTATATTATATTTTAATAAAATTTATTTTTTTTCCTTGATAACAATATAATGATAAAAAAAAAAAGCATTAGATCTTAAAAAATGTCAATATCATCATATTAGGTAACTTGGTCCAAATACATATTTCACTTAAGTGAACCATCTTTCAAAAAGTAAAGTTTAGAGAATCAAAGTCATCATAATAAACTTCTAGCTAAAATTTGAAAAAACTTTCATGTTTCACTTTAAAAGTGAACAACGAAATCCAAAGATATTTTGATGCTTTGTTATTTGCACTAGATTTGAAAGCCTATTTCCGAGCTCAAAAAGTGTGCCATGACCTTCCATTTGTTTCCATCTATCTGTGTCCTGGTCAGAAATGAAACAACAACAACAATATTAAACCACTATTAATGTTAAAAGACATAAATATTATATTCATGCATGGTTTATACTACTAAAGCAAGCCAACAAGATATTTTCCATTATAAAGAGTACAAGGAAAAGAAAATACACCTCAAGAGCCTAACTATATGAAGTATGGCATCACAACCAACTGCATTAGAATGCAAAATAAACATAATTAAATTACTTAGACATATATAAAAAAACAAATAGTAGAGTAGTAATGTAGAGTTTGCAAAATATACTTACTTGGTCAGTTCATTCTCACTTTTTCAGTTCGCCAAGAAATTATACTACCAATAGCATCTTCCATATGGAAAATGTTAGATGTAGGCCTCCAAAGAAATGCATTGGGTTTCCTTGCAAAATCTATTCCCACTTTCATGGCATTTGGACCAAGAGGAACATGATGGACCTCATCTTTTGGGTCACTTGAAATGAAGTGTCCATCTGCAATAATATCTCCAGATCCAGTCCAATCCAATATTTTGCATTTTTTGCCATAAATGTTATCCCTTACACTCTTTAAGAATAGTGGCAATAGTTAGAATTCATTTATAAAAAGTGGAGAAAGTTTAAGACTTAATGATTAGGAAATTACCACAGGAGATGATGGAACATGGGCATTTGATTACTCCCCACTTTGAACAGGTTCATTCTATAGTGATATTATACATCAGCCATTAGTTGAATGGAAAACTAGTTTAACATAAAAAACACTAATTATAACCGAATTCATGAAAAAAAAATAACTTACCTGATTTTTTAGTAAAGATTGAATTAGTTGCTCCATGTGTGACATTCTATCCTTCAAGTCATTACATTGATCTTTTATTTGAATCATGTGATCATCTCGTTCAGAAAAAATTTCCAACTTTGACCGAGTAACTCCTCTTCCAAAAGCCCTCAAATATGTATTCTTTTCAGGGCCAAGGACCTTTGTTAGAATGTCATCATTAACACTTGTAGTTGAAGAAATAGTTAGATCTTTTTTATATTCTTCCACTAAATCCTGAAAATATATATGTAAAATCAACAATGGTAATAGTTAGATGAAAAGTATGTAATAAAAACAAATAAAATCATAATTAAATAAAGTTAGTTCATACAAAAGCTTCAGCCACTTCTAAATTTACAGGTTGACCATTTTTCTTCTTATGTGCCTTAGTCCAAACATCAACTCTAGAAGGTGCTTCTTTGCTTACACTATTATTAACCTAGCAAAGGATGTAAAAAATATTAATTAAAATTTGAGATAAAATCAATTTCTTATAAATCACATACAAATAGATCTAATTTTACCAATTCTTCAGTCAAGCGTGCAAATGCTTTACGGCTACAAGTGTGAGGCAATTGCTTTGTCCGTATCTTTCTGAATTTCTCACTTTTGGCCTATTAGAATCAAGGATTAATGATAATAGTATTAATCATAAATGAACTTGAATTTGTAATAAGTTTAGAACAAAAATTGAAATTAAGGTACCTTAAACTCAGCACTAGTTTTTTCTCTAACATAACTTTTCCACTCAATTTCTGAGTTGATGTTATCAGGTTTCAGGTTCATTCTTGCTTCTTCATTGGGTGCCTTCCTCAGTTTAGAAACCAATCTTGATTTAAAAGCTCTCCAAAGATCTGCCATTGTTCTAAAGACATAGTACTTTTGCCATTCTTTGTCAACCTTATATCTTGCCTAGTAAAAAATTAAACATGCAAATATATTAGTGTCAAAAAAATGTAGCAAACTATATGATCATAAAAAATAGTACAATAAATATTGATTAGACTTTATACCTGTATAGATTTCCATAAAACTTCTTTCATTCCTGGAGTGATCTTCCTCCAATCAGTTATTGTTATTGGCACAATTTCTCTCACAAGTGCTCCTAAAAAAGAAGACAATTTTATCGATGTTGTACCAATTGGTTGTCCTTTGGAATTAAACTTCACTTCCAAACGACCATCACTATTAGTTGCAATAGACTTCATTTTAGTTGGACCTCTTGTTCTCTTTTTTGTACGTTCTTCTATGTGGTCAACAACACAGTTATCAGCAATAGATTTTGATGAGCTTCCAAGATCTTGTACCCCTAATGATTGTAGGCGAGGTGACTTTCGTGTTGCCATTAATGACCCATGATTATCTTCTATAGGAGTTTTATGTGTTTTCCCAAGCACCCTTTTGTGAGATCCCCTAGTATTGGCTGGTGGTGAATCTAACATTGGAGTAGATGAAGTTTGAGTGGGTGTTTTCGCCAATGTATGATAAAAGCTAATGAGTGGTGTTAATTGCTCTGTGTCAAATGTTTTTTTCCTAAGTGACCTCTTTCTCTTAGTGGAGCTTATATGGGTTGTGGTTGTTTCTAGATCTTCGGAAGAGTCTTCTCTTACTATCATCTTTCGTTGTGATGTCATTTTTGGAGGCATATTTTGTGGTAGTACCTGATTTAATGCATGAAACTAGTTAACTCAACATTAATGTATGAAATCAAGTCCAACATTAATAAAATTATTTTCCCACCATTTAAATGAAAGACTATGGTGTAGGAAATGTTCCAGTTGTAATAATATATATATATGTTTATGGTGCCCAGTTTTTTTCTTATCTCTCCACTCTTTTGTTTTCTTGGTGCATTTTTTTAAAGGGCAATTATTTAATCTCTCACCTCATTTGAGGTTTTTGATCCCTTAGCAACTTTGCCCACTAAAAAGCAGGGTTAAGTAATTTAGTGAAACTTGCAATGCAATTTGTTGTTATGTACTTTTATTTAATTAAAATAATGTCTCATGAAAGTAACAAATAAAATAATCACAAAACAAAAACATGAAAAAATAAATTGATGGCCTAACACATCACAGAACAAAAACAATCCAATCCAGATTGAAAACTAGTAAAAGCAACTTGAATTAACTTCCCAAGCATCATTGAAAATATGTGGAATAAATACCCATTAAGGCCTATAATGAAAACCATAGTCAAATTCAACATATTTATTTTCCTTTTATCTACTGCTATTTTTAGTGAATATGCAATCTCAGTATATACGTCAGCCCTACTTCATTTTCTGCACATACCATTTTTGTATTTTGAAGTAAAAATAAATATTATGTTTTTTTAAAATTTAATGTTTATATATTTATTTTTCTTGTTTATATTTGCAGTGACTTTGTGTGCTGGTCTAATTTAATTGTATGTCAGACTAGTAGCTTAAAAAGTTAAGCCATTGGGGTTTGCTCATGTTTTCTATGCTCATATAACTACTACTAGGAAGTTGGCACTTGTCTAAAACTGCCAACAGCCTGGAGTAAGCAACCTGAATTTGTTTTTCAATCTCTTTTTTTCTTTTTTGCTTGGTCTTTCCATTTATGTCCTTTCTCACCACTACAGATACAAACTTTACCTACCCTTAAGGTTTCCATTTATCAGGTTATATTCAGTTTTCATTTTTAATTCATCAATTTTTCTAGTTTTGGTGCATTCATCCATATCAACCTTTCATGTTAACAATCAGTCTTGACATCCTTAGTTGCTCTATATTTCCTGATGCTGAACACTCAAGTGCCCAAATAGCCTAAATCGCCTACCTAGTACTTATCCTTATTCACTCTAAATGCTTGGCTGGTTATTAATCTATGTAAAATGGCAGCTATTGGAAGCAACTGCTAGAGCTGTTCAGCCAGTGCTGGAGCTGGGAAAATTTAATGTTTATATATTTATTTTTCTTGTTTATATAATACTAGTAAGAATACTTACTAGTTATACTAGTTATACTAAAATGAGAATACAGCCACCATAAGTCCCATATGGGAAATGAACATAACAACTAACAAGTACAAGTACTACAAGATTAGTTCAATTGTCAATAAAACAACATGATATTCAAACTAACGTGGCCTCACAATCCACTCTCACATATTGATCTTCTTCAAGTACATCATCAAACTCAGTTTCAAAATTTTCTTCTGAAATGATAGGCATATACTCATGCTTATCATAATATTCCAAGTCATACAATCCTCTGGGGGGTGCCCTTAACACCACATACCAACTGGAAGAATCATGTTCTCTAGAGTAGAAAACTTGTTTAGCTTGTGAAGCTAAAATGAAAGGGTCTTTAACAAATTGTGATTGACTTTGGTGCAGGTTTACTAATGTAAGACCATCTTCTACCCTAACACCATTAGGAACATTAGCCCAATGACATTTGAAAATTGGAATTTGAACTGTGTAATAATCTAACAAGATTATCTCTTTCAGGACCCCATAGTAGGAAACTACACCAGCAACTTGCGATATATCTTTAGTACTAGATCTGCACATGGTTGTTGCATCAATGGAAACACCACTATTTTGTGTAGACTTCTCAATATCCTTTACATGGAATCTTTGACCATTGATAATAAATCCTGTGTAAGATATTGCTTGTTTTCTGGGTCCATATGCTAGCCATTTCAACAAATTTTTTTCTTCAGCCACATCAATAGGAACCTGTTATTAAATATAGTTTTCAATTAGTCATATCCCTCAACTTAACACACTAAGCTAAATCAGTTCAGAATGAACTAGTTTACCTTTTCCTTCAGCCATTTTGGAAATGTCTCTACATGTCTTTTCCAAAGTAAGCCACTATTTCTCTCATAAATTTTGTTTGTTTTCCTTAACTCCTCCATATGCATCCTAATTTATTCAAATAAAATGGCTAAAATCACTTAATTTTGAACATAAAAACTAACAATTAGGACCCATCATGGACTTACTCTATAAAAGGCTCTACAATAGATGTGTTCAGCAGAACATATCGGTGTGCAATTTCTATCCACTCATCTGTTATCGTAATTTATTTTTTCCCAAAAATTGGACGACCTTCAAGTAACACATCATTGGCCCACTCTTCATTACGACCTTTTTTTGTGTTCAATTCACCTGTTCTGTTAATGAATTCATTACAAAAAATCACACACTCATCTGCAAGATAAGACTCTGCAATACAACCTTCAGGCCTTGCTCGATTTCTGACATATTCTTTGAGTGTTTTCATACGTCTATCACATCAGATATTAGTACATCATTAATAAACTATCCATATATCACAATAAATATAAAAGAATAATAATTTTTTTTATTAATTCACCTCTCAAAGGGATACATCCATCGAAATTGAATCGATCCACATAATCGTGCTTCTCGTCCAATATGAATCACCAAGTGAATCATGACATCAAAAAATGATGGTGGAAAGAATCTCTCAAACAAGCATAACGTTTCAGCAACTTCATTTTCAAATGTCATCAAGCTCTCCCTGTCAATAACTCGTTGACATATTCGATTGAAGAATGCACATAATCTTATTATAGCATCCCTTGGACCCTTAGGCATCAATCCTCTTATTGCAACTGGTAGTAATTGTTGCATCAAAATGTGACAATCGTGTGACTTAAGACCCACAAGCTTGCATTGTTCCATTGAAACACAATTTCGAATATTTGAACTATACCCATCTGGTACCTTCAACAAGAACAAACGTTCACAAAATAAGTGTTTCTCGTCCTTTGAAAGTGTATGTATAGCTGGTGGAAGGTAGTTTCTCGTCCCTTGCTCTTGTGGGTGTAATCCACTCCTAATACCCATTCATTATCCTTGGTGCACTTCCAAGATCTTCTTTTCCATCAAACCAACTTTTTTTAGTTCGAAATTGATGGTTTGTTTGAAGAAATTTCTGATGGCCTCGAAATGAAAACTTTGAGCTATGTTTTAACCACTCTGAATGTGTATCTTTACCACATAAAGGACAACTACAATACCCCTTAGTTTTACATCCAGCAAGATTCCCATAAGCTGGAAAATCTTGGATGGTCCACATCAAAATTGCTCTCAACATGAAAGTTGTGTTATCAAAAGAATCATGAACTTCAACTCCCTCATTCCATAATACATTCAAGTCCTCTATGAGTGGTTCTAAATATACATCAATGTCATTTCCAGGTTGCTACGGTCCTGGAATTAACAATGACAATAAAACATTTTCTTGTTTCATGCATAACCATGGGGGCAAGTTATACATAACCATCATCACAGGCCAAACACTATATTTACTACTCAAATTACTAAAAGGATTGAATCCATCTGTAGAAAGTCCAAGTCTAAGATTTCGTTCTTCTTTTGAAAAAGAAGGCCATTTCTCATGCACTAACTCCCAAGCAATATAATCTACAGGGTGACGCATTTTCCCATCGTTACTCTTATTATTGTGATGCCACCTTAAATTCTTAGCCATTGTTTTTTATCTAAACATTCGTTTGAACCTTGGGATTATAGGAAAATACCTCAAAACTTTTGCAGGGACACCTTTCCGAACCTTGCCAGTAAGCTTGTCTGACATCCAACGAGAAGTTCCACATGTTGGACAATTTTCCAACGTCTCTTTATCTTTTCTAAATAGACAACAATCATTTACACATGCATGAATCCTTTCATATCCTAACTCGAATGCTCGAAGAAATTTTCTCACTGAGTACATAGACTTGAGGAGCACATTATCAAAAGGTAGCATATCATGGAAAAGCCCTAGCATTTCATCAAAACATTTATCCGACAATCCATTAGAAGTCTTAAGCTTATACAAAGAAACAATTGTAGATAACTTGGTGTATTTTGTGCACTGTGGATATAATGGAATTTCTGCATCTTCTAATTTTTTGGTGAAATTGTCATCAGGGCCTTCTACACGTTCGTCAAAATCATAGTCATCAAGATTTGTAGCACTAAACACATTATAAGCATCAAAATGATTCATTTCATCAATATCATCACTTCTAGATACTTCTTCCCCATGATGAAACCATATTTTCTAAGTTGGATCGATCCCATTTATGATCAAATGCTCATAAAAGAATGCTAACATCTTGGTGACTTAAGTTTCGACACACTTTGCAGGGACACAATAATTTTTTTGGATAATTAGCCTCTTTCTCTATTGTCTCTACAAAACTCTTAGCGCCTTGCTTATACTCATCTGAGGCTCTACAATTAAATGAAAAATATATACTCAAAATTATTAGAGAAAGGTATAACCTATCTGTCTATGAATTTATTAACTTAATATTTACTAAGTCCTCAATTCTTATTACCTGTTGAACTGTAACCAACTTTTATCAAACATGATGTCCAAAGTTGGTAATAAGAGCCTATATATCTTCCTTTTTGAAACCTTTCTTCTGTGAGAAGGGACAAGAAGAAAACTAACATATATGAAACAAGAAGTACAAAAGGCTATGCTATATGTGTATGCCAACACACAATAAGTACATTCATACAAGTATTGCTGTTCTAATGAAACCAGTCAAACAAACAAACACAATTCAATTATAGGATATCAAACACTGTTTTTGTTTAATTGTCAAATTTTTACTTAATTAAATAAAAAACTATTTAATTTTTTTTAAGTGTTACCAATCAGCACCCAAATGTTATTATCTTTTTTTGTTACAAATTTATATATATAAATTAATATAATAATTCATTTGTTGTCCCTGCATGAACCTAAATTGAAATACATTCTAAGTGTTTATTTTTTTCTCAAGCATTCTCAGTGTTTGTTGAAATAGTTCATCCTGTAATGTTTGTTGCTTTGTATACAAATAGGTAACGAAACATTCAGCTTCAATAGTATATTTGATGCTTTGTATACAAATAGACGTATGTCTTGTGTACATATTATATATTATATCGTATATGTAATCTATTAATCAGTTTCAGATGAATAATCAACTTTCAGGCTCTGCATCATTATCTTCAATTCCATCATCTTATGGTGGATTGTGTCATCAAATAGAGCCCCCTTCAAACCAAAAATTGTACCAAAACTATCCATCACTGAGGCCACTACAAGAGAAGGCATGTACAAATATTTCATTACATAAATATATATAATCATACTATAATGTTATGTTGACCACTTGCTATTATAGGTCATCGGCATGAAGCGGCAACCACCAACGCTTCATATGGAGGAAAATCGTGTGATGGGTTGATATGTTTGCCTATACCAAGTCCCTTTGGTTCAATCTCACAGGCACATACCAGAACAGACAAGCTTATTTAATCGTGGCATGTGATACAACCTTAACTTCACTATGCCAATGCCTAGGTTTGAATTATTTGGTAGCTTAATCTGGCCTTTTAATAATTTGTCATGTTCTTTTCAAATGTTTAGCCAATTGTTTTGCTATGTAATTATTACTATATATCTTTTCTAAAAAATAATGGAAAAGGGGATGTCCCAATTGAATTTAATCACTTGAACAACTGCATCACAAAAACTTACATGTGCTACTACAGCAGCTATTACCACATATGCTTCAGTTTAAAGTAAGAGTAATATATAGTTTCATAGTTATATAATTTTGAATAGTATATATGACCTTTTCAACTTTCACTTTGTAATGTGTTGGGCCCAAAATGTTCGGCCAAAAAACTCTTTCCTCATTTATCAAATATTCACAACGGAACGTTTTGGCAAAGAAAAGTTCCGAAGGCAGAAGCTGTGGGTCAGAGGCGATCTGCGCCTCCGACCCCTGAGCGAGACATTCAAAGTCGGTATTTTTGGAGGGAAATTCAGTTATTTCTTCCCCCCCCCCCCCATTCCAGGGTTCACTTGAACCAACTAACTGCTTTGCATATTTTTCCCTATAAATATAAGATTCTTAGAAGGGAAATGGATCGAACTTTGAACTGACTTAAGCATTGGAGTGTCTTTCTTGCAGGTGATCCCGACGAGTCAAAGACAAACCTCATCACCGGAATAGTAGCAGGTCATCATTCATCATTGGGTTTTACTTCCAGATACAGAAAGACAAATTGTTGCACCAACAATTGGCGCCGTCTGTGGGAAACGGAAAAACATCTCTGCCATAGCCACGTAGTCAAAACAAGAAATCAAGATCCTCTATGAACCCTGAAATCATGCCACCAAAAGGCAACGGAGTTTCGGGCCCAGTCGCACAGAATGTGTTGCCTGTTGGAAGCGAGCCAGCAGCGGTCCGACGACGCAATTAAGACATTGGCCGAAGCTCAAGCTAGGCTCGAAGCCGAGATCGCAGAGCTGCGCAAATCCGCTGACACAACACGCCACACCCAAGCTCACAACAATCTTGATTCTGGCAGATATGAAGTTCCAACCGACCACGTTAATTCCCCTCATCAAAACATGAACCCAGGCAACGAAAATTCTTAGGGCATCCCGCCATCCTCCGGGGCCGAAGAGCGACAAGCCCCAACCTCTGACATGCATGGGTGGATGGAAGCAGAACCCACTGGATCCGCTCAGCCAGGAGCTGAAATCTGGCCTCAACGCACCACACCTCAAGCCGTGCACGATTCCCCCTTTGAAGGTCGTGTTCCCTCAATTCGGTTCTTAGACAGCTGGAAAGAAGACATGATGAGGGAAATGATGCACAAGTTCTCAGATGGACGATCAGCCTACGCCACCGACCATTTGGATCTAGTATCAAGAACCACTGAGAAATCTCCTTTCTCGGAGTGGATCCAGAATGAGCCAAAGCCTCGAGACTTCGTCATCACCTCCCTGCTTGCGTTCAATGGAAAAGGAGATCCATTGAACCATCTATTCCAATTTCCACAAAAGATGGCATTAGAAGCTAATAACGAAGCCATTCAATGCAAAGTCTTTTCAACGACTTTCTCCAGGCCAGCTCTGTTATGGTTCCGACAATTAAAACCTGGGTCACTCAATAATTTTAGTGATCTCCGACGGACCTTCTTACAGCAATACAACGCAAACCGAGAGGCACCCAAAACAATGGCCAATCTCTATCGGATTGAGCAGGGGGAGAATGAACATCAGAAAGCATACTTACAGCGTTTCATTGACCTCGTGCATCAAATCCACGACGTCGACCCACTCACCGCAGTAAATCTCTTCGTCAAAAGCTTGCAGGTGGGATCTCTCTTACATGAAAATCTCACCATGACACCACCATATGACATGGCAGACGTGCAGACCCGAGCCGAGGACGTCTTCAGGGTATTAGAATTTTGAGAGCGCGCACAGAAGAAGTCTGCACTCATCTCTGCTCCTCCAACAAATAATCCTCCACCACCTGCTAGGGATGACAAGAGGAAGCGAAACCAAACAGATCACACGAAAGAAGGAAAAATGCCAAGACAGGATCGACAGTCATCACGATACCCATCCTTCGAATACACCATCCTGCAAGAAGTCATTTATGAAGAAAATAAAGACAGACCAATCTGGCGAGAGCTCTACAAAATTACCACTCCTTCTGACAGAAGGGATAAAAGCAGATACTGTCTCTTCCACAAAGGTCATGGTCATACGATCGTTGAATGCCATAATTTGAACAATCAGATCCAAGCCCTCATGAGGAGTGGGAGGCTTACCCAATACATCAAGGAGACGAGCAGACCAAGCGCCTCGCGGCATAACCCCGCTTCTGCCCCTGCTCCACAAGCGTCATACCCCGTGCACGCAACCTCTGACAGCACACAGGAGCCACTTAAGCAAGTCCCTATGATCCACGGGATCATAGAATCCACTGACAATCAAGAGCATACAACCAAAATCCATAAAAGGATGGAGGAACGAGTGAAGCGATACAAATCATTAGGCCACGTGGTCAACCTCGTCACTCCAGAAGACAGAAGCTACCCAGCCTCTGCAATCACCTTCACCGATGCTGACCTGAAGGGCGTACACCTACCCCATGATGATCCACTCGTCCTTTCCCTACAGGTTGACCATTGCCAAATGGGCAGAGTTCTGATCGACGGGGGCAGTGGAGTCGACATCCTCTTCTGGGAAGCCTTCCAGAAGATGGGGCTAGAGGAGAATCATATCCGCCCCTCCACCACGCCCATTTTGGGCTTCAACAGCCAAAGAGTATATCCGAAGGGCGTCATTCGCTTAACTGTGGTGGCCGTAGAACGCGCCTTGCCAGTAGACTTTCTCATTATAGATTCCACCACAAGCTACAACCCCATCATGGGGAGAAATTTGATCCACTGGATGCAGGGGGTAGTCTCAACTCTACATCAGGTGATGCGGTGTCAATCATTCAACGGGCCCTACACAGTCGACATTAAAGGCTGCCAGAAGCAGGCCAAAAAGTGCTTCCTTACCCTAAAAGAAATAAATAGCTCTGGCACTGCTTCCCATGACAACTCCCCTGACAAATAGCAATTACAGCAGGACCTACCAGCGTGCCTAAAAGGAATCGATCTAGAGGAAGACCAAGAAAAACCCCAAGTTACACTAGATACCTTAGAACAAGTGGGTCTAGACGACGTTGACCCCTCTAAGGCAATGCTGGTAAGTACCAAGCTCTCTGGAGAAGAGAGGCAGACCCTCATACGATTTCTCAAGACCAGAATGAGAACTTTCGCCTGGACTCCACATGACATGCCCGGAATAGACCCTTCTGTCATGAGTCACAGCCTAAATATCTCCAACAACTTCCCACCCGTCAAGCAGAAGCAGAGGAGGTTCGCTCCAGAGGTGAATCAAGTCATACAAGAGGAGGTCCAATGGCTCCTAAGCACCGGGGCAATCGAAGAATGCTTACACCCCAGTTGGCTTGCCAACCCCGTCGTGGTCCCAATGAAGAATGGGAAAAAGAGAGTATGCATAGACTACACAAATTTAAACAAAGCATGTCCTAAGGATAGCTACCCTCTACCGATGATCGATCAGATGATAGACGCCACGGCAGGATATGAAAGAATGAGCTTCCTTGACACTTACTCTGGATACAATCAGATCCCCTTGAAATCAGAGGATCAGATTCATACGGCTTTCATAACAGAAGGTGGTTTATATTGCTACAAAGTTATGCCCTTCGGTCTAAAGAATGCAGGCGCAACATACCAAAGGCTGATGCACAAGCTGTTTTCCTCATTACTCGGGAGAAATATGGAGGTTTATATTGACGACATGGTCATCAAGTCCAAACAAAGCTCTTCACATATAGATGACTTGACCGAGTGTTTTAACATCCTCGATGCATATAAAATGAAATTAAACCCCTCCAAATGCGTCTTTGGGGTGTCCTCTGGACAGTTCTTGGGGTACGTCGTCAGTCAGGGGGCATCGAGGCGAATCCAACACAGATTGCGTCCCTCTCAGAAGTCAAAGAGCCCCGAACCATCCGAGACATACAGACTCTGACGGGCAAAATAGTAGCATTAAGTCGATTCATAGCGCGAATGTCTGACCGTTGCCAGCCCTTCTTGCAGTGCATAAAGAAATCTACCAACACCACTTGGGGACCGAAGCAAAGAAAAGCGTTGGAAGAATTGAAAACTTATTTGAGCTCCCCTCCTATATTGAGATCCCCCATAGCTAACGAAGATTTATTCTTGTACCTCTCTATTTCACAATTCGCTGTGAGTTCTGTTCTCTTCCGAGAAGAAGCTAATTGTCAGAGGCCAGTGTTCTACTACAGCAAGATGCTCCTGGACGCTGAAAATCGTTACAGTATGATGGAACAATTGGCACTCGCACTCCTTACGACAAAGAAGAAGCTACGAAAATATTTTGAAAGCCATACCATCATTGTATATACGGACTATCCATTAAAGCAAGTATTGAGTAAGCCTGACCTCTCTGGAAGGTTATCTAAATGGAAAATTGAGCTAGGAACGTATGATATTCAGTTCTTGCCATGAAAAGCAAAAAAAGGACAGGTACTAGCTGACTTCCTGGTCGAAATTCAGTCATTCACCCCTGACACTCTGCCAGAATTGTTAGAGTCAGAAGATCAATGGGTGTGGATGATGTATACTGACGGAGCATCCAATTCCCAAGGGGCTGGCATTGGCATCGTATTAGAGGCTCCCTCGGGCCTCAAAATCGAAGAAGCCATTCGTTTAGGGCAATCCACGACTAATAATGAAGCAGAATATGAGGCACTAATCTATGGTCTAGAACTAGCACGAGAAATGGGCATCCAGTGTCTGAATGTCAGGGGAGACTCACAGCTTATGATAGAGCAAGTGGCTGGAAATTTTGATACTAAGGCGCCCCATCTGGCTAACCTTCTACAGAAGGTAACTGACTTGCGATCACATTTTCGCCAGTTCGAACTCATACAAGTGCCTAGGGAACAAAATCAGAAGGCCGATGCCCTCGCCAAATTAGCCTCTACAGGAGGTTGCACACGCCAGTCCTCCATATCTATAAGCCGATCAAGCAAAGACATGGAAGTCTATTCAACCTCATCAGAACCTGAATGCTGGATGGATCTAATCATAAGATACTTGTCCACTTTCGAACTCCCACCTAATCCAAAAGACGCAAAACTTCTGCGCCTTCGGGCACAACGCTATTCCATGAACCATGGGACGCTGTACCGAAAGTCCTTCAACGGCCTCTACCTACAGTGTTTGCGCCCATCAGAAGCTAAAAAATTGTTAGAAGAAATACGTGAGGGGACATGTGGAAATCACACAAGGGGACAGAGTCTGGCACACAAAGCACTTACAGCAGGGTATTACTGGCCATACATGATGACAAAAGTGCGTGATTATGCCAAAAAATGCGACAAATGCCAACGATTTGCACCCACCATCCATCAACCTGCTCAAACCTTACACTCCATCGTTGCACCTTGGCTTTTTGCAAAATGGGGTATGGATGTAGTAGGTGAACTAACTAAGGCTGCTGGAGGAAGACGGTATGCTCTTGTAGCCATTGATTACTTCACGAAGTGGGTTGTAGCAGAGGCTTACGTCACGGTCAGCAAAACAGACACTATGTCCTTCATCTGGAAGCATATCATATGTCAATTTTGAATACCATGGGAGATAGTCGTGGACAATGGAACTCCGTTCCAAAATGCGAAGGTACAAGAACTATGCGACACATACAAGATCAAGCTTAGCTTTACCTCTGTCACCTACCCACAAGGCAACGGTCAAGCAGAGGCTTCCAACAAAGTTATCTTTGCAAACATTAAGAAGAACTTGGAAGATAAGAAAGGAGCATGGGTAGAAGAATTACCGAAAGTATTATGGGCATATAGGACAACAAAAAGATCCTCCATGGGGGAATCTCCCTACGCCATGGTATATGGAACAGAGGCCATCATCCTAACAGAAGTCGGTCTACCTACACTTCGGACAGAGATCGCATCTGATCAAACAACAAACAATATTCAACTGCTGCACAACCTGGACCTTCTAGAAGAAGCACGTACAATGGCACAATTACGACTAGAGAATTATCAAAAGGTTGCAGAACGCTACTACAATAAAAGAGTCCACTGACGCACATTTCGAGAAGGTGATTGGGTTCTGCGTAAGGTCACAGGCAACAAGAAGAAGCTAGAACCTAATTGGGAAGGGCCTTTCGAAATCATAAAAGTACTAGGCAGAGGGTCTTGCACCCTAAAGAATGTACGTAGTGGGAAAATCGTACCCCGTACTTGGAATTCAATGTCTTTGAAACAATATTATTGTTAATAGTTGTACTGTGCAATTCAAAAGTAATACAACAACTTTCCATTTTTTCACATTATTTTAAATTTCTCTTGTATATTCAATTTCTTGACATTATTGTCCACCATATTTCACCAAGTCAGACACGTGACAATTAACTTTTCACTCGAAAGGTTTCCTCGATTATATCCCCACCTACCTTTGCTCAAAAATAACATTATTCATGTGTACTCAAAAACCACCTACCACAATGGCTATAAATAAACAATTATCTGAATGCTCGTAGTTTCCAACCTCCCCTAGCAATACATCGTATGTCTTTAATCTCAATACATACGTTACCCACACCTACACTCCAATAAACAAAGAGCAATAATAATGCACAGTGAAGATCACACCCCGCACATTAGCACCAGGCTGAATCTCAGCAAGGCCACTACACACAATCTGCGTACACGATCCTACCGCCTCTGCTGTTTCACTGGATTTTGTACCGCATTCTAATTTGACTTGACTAAGCTCACAGGGAGCTACGGCCAGCCATTTCGCAGTCTAATCTTCCCTGACTACACTGAACTGGCGGCCCAACAGAGGTGTAGTGCAAACCCTACCCTCTTACCCGCATAAGAGGAGCACCTCCTGATGTCTACTCTGCCATGACTATCACAGCAGAACCATCTGCTGTCATGGTTCGGATTCCTCACCAATGCACACTAGCTGGTTTGGTAATCCAAGGCTGGGAGGAACTTTTCCCGCAGTCGCACCCATATCCTACACAATGGGTGCCTCTGACAGGATACTCGGCAGCCCAAACAAGCCATCACTATACTACACGGTATGGGTGCATTGGAAAGATACCTGCCTCACAATCTTGACCTCTTTGCATCTGCCTCGATGCCCTACTCTACGCTTTGTCCCCCACGTTTGGTCTGGATCACATTAACAGCTCTGACCTCATGGGAAAGTTTCCGTCTCCAGAAGTCAAACCCGTTCCGATCAAGACCTTTACAAAAACTCCCTACGAGTAAGAAGGTCTACCCCCGAACAATAATGACAACGTCGCAGGAGTACAACACACTTATCACTATAACTTAAATTGGCAGATGCTAAGCGTGGGCACACATATTTGCTCAATTCCTTTCTCAATAAACAAAAATGAATATTTGTACTATGCAGAATCAGAAGGCGATGTATACTCAAAAATGGCAATAAATCAGAAGTTGTTATTTATAAATTATGTTACATTAACGATAATATTAACTCCTGAGTTCATAATTGATCTATTTTCTATGAACAACTATTTTCTTGCCCATAATTAATCCCATTCAATACGACGCATGTACTCTGCCATCGCACTCTCTAGCTTCTGATGGCCTAACCCATAGCGTTCACACGATATGTAGTACGAGATGCCACTTCTGATAAGCTCTTCCATAGCCCACGTTGAGTAAAGCCACTGTGGGTTGTGAAACATTCTCCTCAAAAAGGGAACCTTCGTCCACTCATGGTGCTCACCTGCAACAAAAATGTTGTCAGCTCCAATCCATCACCAAAACACCAAGACGGATCATTCACACAACACTTAACTGGGCATTCTCTCCCACCATCTGTATAATCTTTCGCTGTATTTCGCACGCAATGGCCTAAAGGGTCTATGAAGCATCTGATCCGAATAAACCATATGACTCACACCTGTCATCACGCCTTCAATTAAGTCCTAAACAACAACAAACACATCCAGTACACACACCAAGGCAACCAACAGGAAACAAACTTCTATTTGTATTGATAATTTGCTATATTACAATCATCTACACACTAGTGGCCAAAAGAGCCCAAAGAATGCATATACAAAAATTAATTCAAAGCAAAACATGACAAAATTTAACAAAACAATAGTGTGTCGTTCATTCTACGACACCTCTTTCACCATCTGGCTTGGCCTCTGCAACAGGCGCAGATCCTGCTGCCATCTGATCAGATGCCACATTGGCAACACTATCTTCAACAGCTTCCCCGTTGGCATTATACATCGACCCCAGCACGTCGCCCCTCAACTTCAACTTCTCCAGATGACACGACGGATAGGAAATTTGCAGATCCCCAAGCTCATTCAAGTACTTGTCGACATCATACTCTCCTATTTTTACATCGACACTTTTACAATACATCTCCAGTTTTGCCCATTTCTCCTCTGGGGACTGCTTCTTATTACGTAATGCCAGATCCAGATAATTCACAGTATCTACCTCAGCCACCCTCACAAGTTTGCGTTCGGTGATCTCACGATCTCGAATGCGCTGCCTTGTGGCTTCAATCGCCGCCTCTGCCGCCCTCTGGAAAACCAAAAACATTATGAAATCAATACACATGTTTTATGGGCCCATTAATTTTCAAATACATTAATAACAAAAGAAGAGTCGCATACCTTTTCCATCTCCTCCAACTGCTTCTTGGTTTCAGCCACCACCTCTTCTGCTTCTTTCAACTTCTTCCCTAAATGGAGTTCAGCCTCCAACTTCTGCTTCCTAGCATCCGCTACACTGGTCTCAAGATCATTTGACTTTCGTTCATTATTCTACTAAGCTTCTCCATGCGGGCTTCATGCTGAACGCAGACTTGATTTTTCTCCATCCACTTATTGGTCATGTCCACTAAGTCAGCTTTCAATTTTTCTCGCTCTACTTCGAGCCCGACAGTGCCTACCAGCTTCTCCTCTATGGCAGTCACCCTCTTTTTTGCCTCTACCAGCTCTGCTTCTAACTTCTTGATGGCTTCCACGAGCACGTCCCGATTTGCCTCGGCCATCATTCTCCCCACCCGCTCCTCTTCTAATTTTGTTGTCTGCTCTGCTAGTTTAGAGCCATTCTGTATAGCCGTCGCATATTCCCGCCTTGCAGCAAATGCGCATACATAGCTCTGTGAAAAATCAATTACACCCATTAAAAATAACATCTTATACATATCAAGAGATATAAACAAGGCCTGATTTTTTAACCAACTTACAATCCAGATGTGATCTGATACTTGCTGTAGCAAATCACCTTGCCCGCTCAAGGATCCAATTGCTTTTGTCGGCAGATGGGGTCTACTTATTCGTAGCATTTCATCCATAACTTTAGTAGACGTAGAAGGGCCATATTCCGACATAACTCCTGCTCTGTCATTTGCTTCTCCCCCTGCAAGCACAGCTGCAGAAGCAATGGAGGCAACTGGCATCCCACCTTTTGCTAACGTCAATACCATAATGCTATCAGACGCTAGCGCAACTGTCCCCGCGCCAGAAGAATACGTCTTCGAAGGGCATATAAATAAGCTATCATCTTCACCCAAATCACTGGGGAGGTACACCAGCGTCTGTACGACAGAAGACGTTAGCTACTCCAAGAAAGCGCTAGGAGAATCAAAAGTGTTAGTACCCTTCAGGGACACAGCAATGACATCTTCTGGATGAGACTCAGAAGCGGTAGGCGGTAATAAGGAAACGTCAACACTGAGAGTGTCAACACCTGTTACTTCGACAGCCCCTGATTCCTGACACCCAAGGATAGTTTCAGACACAACAACCTTACTTGCCTCAACTGGCAGAGGAGTGGTATCCGCAAACTCAAAACCCTCTCCGAAGGCATCCTCTAGAAGTTTGTTTTTACAAGAGGCTGAGGAAGGGCGTCTCCCCTCTGAGCCACGCTTATGGCCAATGGCAGACCCTTCAGCCAAATCAGAAGCAGAGGGCAATGCCTCTGACAGCTTCACACAGACAACAGGAGACTTCACCTCAAACGGTAAGCCACCGTGCACTCCATCTCCAGTCGCCACTCCTGATAATTTGGACGGAGAAGAGGAAACGCCCTCTGCATGAGCCACCACTTCTGAGCCTGCTGCCAAGGAAGACCCAATTGCATGTGAAGTAGGAGACGCCCCAGATAAATGCCCAACGGGGAAGATCCCCGTGGCTTCTTGCACAACGAGAGAGCCTGGCCCGTTGGTAATTTTCCTGGGGTAAGTTTGGGGATGGAAAAGGGAGATCCTTGAGTAGTGGGGACAAAAACTTTTGGGATCCGAAGCTTGGACGAAATGCACTTCCCGTCGTCCGAATCTTCAGCAGAGGACTCCTCACGCTCCTTTCTTTTTCCTAAGGTGTCTGTAGGCAAAGGCACTTGTTGAAGAGGCTGAATCTGCAGAGCGTCAGAAGGCGTGGACGATCGCCCTTAGATGCGGGAAGACCTGCGCGATAAGCCAGACTTATCAGGGGAAGACTCTACAGCAGAAGCCAGACCAGAGCCCTCCTTCTTTTTACCCTCTGGGACCCCTTGATGCTTGGCACACGCAGAGTAGGTTTCAGAACACGCCCTTTCGAACTCAGCCTTCGTCAGCGACAAAGTTGAAGGAGTAGGAGGGGATTTCTTCATGAAAGCTCCCAGCTGCTTCGCACACGTTGTTGTAAACTTGCTTAGGGTCATGCCACCCTTCTGCGATCTAACTCACACGGCACCAGGATCGACTCGATCCACGAAACAAAGCCGAGTCATAATCTGCACAAAGTAGGGGTTCAATACACCCTTGATACTAATGGCGTTCTCCTTAGATTCATGCAGAAGCCCCTTCTCTATCAGCATGCTCTGTCGCTCAGAACTCATGCTAACCTGAGGCCAAGAAAAATCTGATGCAAAGAACCAAAACAGTAATACACAGAGTTAAACTAGCAGACAATCATCCAGATATGATTAATTCACATTAAAATCAATAAGGAACAGAATGAAAAATGTGACTCACCTTTTATAAATACCCTGGCCAGAGGAAAATTTTCCTGAGGCAGGAATTCAGGATACCATGCTCCTCCAACAACAAAGAAGTATTTATCCCAATTTCGGTGGGAGCTATCGAAATCGGTGAAGATTGTCCGATCCTTTTTGGGAGAGAGGTAGAAGGTTTTCCAAGGCTTTCATTCTATTGCCTTGTTCGTAGACTTGGTGAAGCACGCGTAAATGTTGTCCGATTGAATATTGACATTCCTGAGGCTCCCTATCATCTGAGCCCCGACTATAGACTGAATAACATTTGGGATAAATTGCGAAATGTGAGCCCCGGAGTTTGAAATTATCTGAACAAGCAGAGCTGAGAGAGGGAAGCGGAGCCATTCGATATGTCTCAAACTCATGACAATCTCAGAAGGCTTCACTACGTCCTTAAATCGCCATTCTCAAAGCTCAGCATCCGAAAGCATCCTCACCGTGACATTGTCAGGAATGTCGAACGATTTGCGCATGCGTTCGAATGCATTCTTGTATCCATCGCGATCCAAAGTCTCGGGAGATGAATGAGAAGACATTATCACACCGAATGAGACGATTTTTGAAGGTTTGAACTGAAGGAAATCTCTAGGGTTTCTTCGGAGCTTCTCTCTGGAAGTTGGAATAAAGTTTGGAAATTTGAATGAAAATTATTTTGAAATAAAAACTACTTAAATGAAAGGTAAAATTCTGAACCAAACGTTTTACTCGATAACTGTGTTTGCATTAAGTGTAACTTGTCAGGTAATCAAATGATCATGTACCTATGGATTACCTGGGTTTATGGAGAATGACGGCTCTAGGCGAACTTTTTGGTGTTGAAGAGTCGGCCCAAGATTCTAACAGATTAGCACACCTCGCCTGTCCGAAGCTTAGGCCAGGGGGCATCTGTTGGGCCCAAAATGTTTGGCCCAAAAACCCTTTCCTCATTTATCAAATATTCAAAACGGAACGTTTTGGCAAAGAAAAGTTCCGAAGGCAGAAGTTGTGGGTCAGAGGCGATCTGCGCCTCCGACCCCTGAGTGAGACATTCAAAGTCGGTATTTTTGGAGGGAAATTCAGTTATTTCTTCCCCCCCCCCCCCCCCCCCCCCATTCCAGGGTTCGCTTGAACCAACTAACTGCTTTGCATATTTTTCCCTATAAATATAAGATTCGTAGAAGGGAAATGGATCGAACTTTGAACTGACTTAAGCATCGGAGTGTCTTTCTTGCAGGTGATCCCGATGAGTCAAAGACAAACCTCATCACCGGAATAATAGCAGGTCATCATTCATCGTTGGGTTTTACTTCCAGATATAGAAAGACAAATTGTTGCACCAACATAATGAAATGAAGGGAGGCATAAAGGACTCAAAGCAAATGACATTATCAGCTGAATCCGATCAAAACAAGTGCTTCTAAAAGTGGCTATGCTTGTCATTTTATTGGCTTTATATGAAAAAAATATGTATTGAAGTTAAAGGGTTCATTTGGGCTAGATATTCTTTATTTACTTTTACTCCAAAACCTGAAAGTGTACACATTTCTCATAAGCCAGCTTTCTCTGATGGGTGGAGATCTCATAGAAAATATTTTTCTTATTTTTTTTAAAGGATTTGAATGTTCTACAAGAATTTTAATATGTTGGCCAAATAATACTTGTTTTTGAGTTTGCAGCCTCTAACATTATGAGCTAAGGAGAAGATAAAGTAAAAGAACATGAAATATGATTTGATCACAATATCTATGAAACATTTTGACTTTTAATATCTTATATTTTTCATTTCTAATGAGTTAAAAGAAGTTTGCTCAGTCAAAATTTAGCTAGATAACTAATACCATTCCCCAAAAAATATTTCAATGATGAATGCTTTGTGATTAAAAAAATTACATCCTGTGGTTTACATTTTAGTTTGATAATGTAATTTTTCTCTTATATTGTTAGGCTAATTGTGGCATTTATGTGTTAAAGTTGGTTGGATTTTTTTTATGTTGGAGCGATCTACTTTTGAAATTGGGCTACACAATGTTGTGGTTATAGAATTGTGGGTTCATGAAAACTCAAAATGTCAAATGTCAAGATGAGGATATAAAACTCCAATAGGAGGGCTATACCAACTCCTATTATACAAATTTATATATCGTTTACATTTTAAGACTATAGTTTACACCTTCAAACTTATGGTTTGCATTTTAGAAGTTATTATGTTTTTTTTCTTCCCAAAATACAATGCAGGCTTTACATTCAATCTATGTTGCTAAACTGGAATTTGGATTGTGAATGTATATTTGTTCTACATATACATATGGCTCATACTCTTGGCAGGTTACAAACAACCCCAAGCCCCGATCTAAACGAGATACTCATAAAGGTAGGTCACACGACCACAAGTCCCACAATATCAACCACAAATTATTAAATATAAACCACAAGCTCCAAAAGGTAAGCCGCAAGCCTTAACTAATATAAGAACTATATCTATTAAAATGCAAAGCACAAGTTCAAAAATGTAAAAAAATCATTTGTTCTAATATATGAAATACAATTTTTTTATTATAAACCTCAAGTTCCAAAATGTAAACCGCATAACCTAAAATGATGTTTTGAAGAGAAAATTGTAAGTAGTAAGGGCTTGTAGTTTACCTTTATGACATGGCATTTACATTTTAAGACTAGTAATTTATAAATAACTTCACAAATGTAGTGGGGAGGGGGGATGGAGTGTTTACATTCTAAAGTATTGAGTTTTTAGATAAGTTAAGTTATATAAGATCTTGTTATGATCTAAATGATGATTTGAGAAAAAACACTAGTCATCTATTTCCCACTTTTTGCACCCTTTTGGCCTTAAATGATGTTTTGAAGTGAAAATCATAAGTAGTAAGGGCTTGTGGTTTATCTTCATAATTGAAATAGTTAGGGTATGAGGTTTATCTTTATGAGCATATGATTTACATTTCAAAATGAGTGGTTTATATTTCAAAGCTTTTGGTTTACATTTATTTGAAGTGAAAAACATAAGTATTAAGGCCTTGGGGTGTTTACACTATGAAAGATTGAGTTTGTAGATAAATGAAGCTATATAGGAGCCCCTATGACCTAAATGATGATCTGAGGAGAATCAATAGTCATCTATTTGCTACTCTTACAACTCTTTTGGCCTCAAATAATGTTTTGAAGTGAAAAGCATAAGTATTAAAGGCTTGTGGTTTATCTTCATAATTGAAATATCAAGGTCTTGAAGTATATCTTTATGAGTATGTGGTTTAAATTTCAAGGCTTGCGGATCACATTTCGAAATGAGTGATTTTATAACATCTGAAACTCCTAATGAGGTTAAGTGCTTTAATGGCATTACTGGAGGGCATAAGTGGAATTAATTGATGAAATATATTATTATATAATTAAATATATTTGATTATGTGAATAATATGTGTTTAAGACCCGTCCATAGTGAGAACGAGCATATTTGTAATTTGACACGCTAAGGGTATATATGTGATTTATATATACTACGTGCACTGTGACCACATCATTATGTGAGAATATATTAAATTTCGGCGATAGTGGACTTCTTCAAGCGATAATAGCGGAATGTCACAATGGAAATATCTGACTTTGGTCGAGTTAAAGATTATTGTTGAGGTTAAGCTAGTTGGTACAAGTTTTATACTTGATGATATTATGGAGGTAATTGGAGATTAATGGGATAATTAATAATAATGGAAGGATTACCAAAATACCCTTGGGGATAGTTTAGAGAGGAAATTGATGGAGGGGCATTTTAGTCTTTTGTTGATGTAATTAGTTAAAAGATGATCATAGATGGTTTTCCTTGCCATTTTTACATTTCTCTTCCTCTCTTCATCTTCTCCTTTGCAAAACTCTCTCAACCAAACTTTTGAATTATTCCAAGAGGTCTAGAGAAATTCAAAGCCTTAGGGAGGAATTGGCAACCATTAACTTCGTCTTCATCATAGAATCAAGCATAGAGAGAGGTAAGAGTGTCTACTTCATTTTTTTGTGCTTGTTGGAATTTGAGGATTTTAGTTGATTTTCGAAATTTGATGATACTAGATTGTTTCTATCGGTAGGTTGAGATTAGGAACACGTTTATGAACTATTTTAATCTCTAAATTCGAATTGTATGCCATGAATTTGTGAATTAGGACTTGTTAATGTTAGGTTGATGCTATATGATGTATATTGAGTTGCATACTTGTTTTGGGGTCAATATTGTGCTTAGAATTGGCTAGAAACAAGTTTGGGGTCAAATTGGTTGAGTTTGGAAAAAAGGAAAAATGCAAAAAATATGTCTCTATATAGACTGGTCGACCAGCCTGTTGTAAGACTGGAGGACAAATTTTGTTAGTCAGTTGGTTGACCAGCCTAAGGCAATCGCCCCATGTTGTTGGCTTGGTTTTTGGGTTTGATTTTGATGGTTTTTGATGGGTACCCTTAGGGGAACTAAAGCTAAGGTTCCTAGGACATAATGAAACATGTTTAAAGTGTATTTAGAGGCTATGCGGCTTATGGAAATTGACGTTGGGTTTTGATTTAATGGAAGAACTAAACCTATGTTATATTGATTGTGACTTAGGGCTATTTAAAGATGCTTGAAGGAGGTCACACTTGGATCGGTACTTGTATCGTTGCTAGAATCCAAGTAAGAAAAGTTGGCATTATTACATAGAGCAGGCATTGGTAATATTGAAATGAGATTATGGTTATTATTGTAATATTGAAATGAGATTATGGTTATTGTCGCAATATTGAAATGAGATTATGGCTATTACCGTAATATTGGCATGAGCATGTGATTATTATCGTAAGCTTAGTGCCGAGAGACACACTTTGCTATGCACCTTATTAGGCATCGACTGTACACATGGTGCCGGTGATGCATATTATTTGATATAGTGGTGATTGAATATTTTATATTATTAAAATATATGTGATTACGATTTATGTTACATAAGGATTGTTATTGAATATATGTGGTAATGGATCATGAATTATGTGGATTGTTATTTATATGATTGTAACATGTGTGACATGATTTATTAATCATGTGAATTGTTATATATACATGTTGTGATTATTATTTATGCTTTGTGGAACTTTTCTTGTTGGGTCTTGGGTCACGAATGCTCTATGATGCAGGTAAAGAAAATGAAAGGTATCAACCATGAGTTGGAGAGCTTGGCGAGAGTGTGTACTTGTTCGACCTGTTTAACCTACAGGGTTGAGTTATCAGATGGACTTGAGTCAAAAATCTAATTTTTTTCGCTTAGCTTGAATCATTTTGTGAACAATTGTTGTAACCATGCTTTGTTTAACACGAATGGGATCTCATGTAACTTTTATAAAATGATTTGAATCTTTTTATCAAGCTTTAGTGTATTAATTTACTGTTTTATTTCTAAAAGACATTTTTTGGTCAAAATATCTTGCTTAACAAGATAAGCACTATTTTAACACACAAGGTAACGATCCTGGATTATGAGGGGTTACATATATAAAGAGTAGTGGCTTAGATTTTAAGCATTGAGGTTTACATTTTAAAGGGTTGTTGTGTCAAATTTAAGCCTAGTGGTTTATATTTTAAGTCTTGTGGTTTACATTTTAAAGAGTCGTGGTTAGATTTTAAGCCTTGATGTTTACATTTTAAAGGTTCGTGGTTTAGACTTTAAGCCTAGTGGTTTACATTTTAAAAGGCATGATTTAGATTTGAAGTCTAGTGGTTTACATTTTAAAGGGTTGTGGTTTAAATTTTAAAAGATTGTGGTTTATATTTTAAAGAGTTGTGGTTTACATTTTAAAGAGACGTGGTCTACATTTTAAGTCTTGTGGTTTACATTTTAAAAAGACGTGGTTTAGATTTTAAGCCTAGAGATTTAAATTTTAGAAAGTCATGGTTTAGATTTTAAGCCTTGTGTTTTTCATTTTAAAGGGTTGTGGTTTAGATTTTAAGTTTAGTTGTTTACATTTTAAGCATTGTGATTTACAGTTTAAAGAATTGTGGTTTAGATTTTAAGCGTTGAGGTTTACATTTTAAAGGGTCTTGGTTTAGACTTCAAGCCAAGTGGTTTACATTTTAAGTTTTGTGGTTTACATTTTAAAGAGTCGTGGTTAATATTTTTAGCGTTGATGTTTACATTTTAAAGAGTCGTGTTTTAGACTTCAAGGAAATTCGTTTACATTTTAAGTTTTGTGGTTTACATTTTCAAGAGTTGTGGTTTAGATATTAAGCATTGAGGTTTAGATTTTTAGCCTAGTGGTTTAAATTTTAAAGCATTTGGGTTCATATTTTAAATGTTATGTTTTATAGTTTAAAGGGTCATAGTTTAGATTTTAATCCTTATGGTATAAAATTTAAGCCTTGTGGTTTAAATTTTAAAGAGTTTTGGTCTAGATTTTAAACGTTAGACTTTATAGTTTAAATTTATAATTTAAAGGGTCGTGGTTTCGATTCTTAACCTTATGGTTTAAATTTTAAGCAGTATTGTTTAAATATTAAGCCTTATGGATTAAATTTTAAGCCTAGTGGTTTAGATTTTAAGCCTAGTGGTTGAAATTTTAAGCCTTGTGGTTAAAATTTCAAAGAGTTTTGGTTTAGAGTTTAAACATTATTCTTTATAGTTTAAATGTATAATGTAAAAAGTAGTTATTTAGATTTGAAGCCTACCAATTTAAATTTTAAGCCTTGTGGTTTAAATTTTAAAGAGTTTTGCTTTAGACTTTAAATGTTATGCTTTATAGTTTAAATTTATAATTTAAAAGACCGTCGTTTAAATTTTACGTTTGTGGTTTAAATTTTAAAGAGTTTTGGCTTAAATTTTTAAATGTTATTATTTATAGTTTAAAGGGTCATGGTATATATTTTAGGTCACATAGTTTAAACTTTAAGACTTATGGGTTAAATTCTAAGTCTTGTGGTTTAAATTTTAAGACTAGTAGTTTAAATGTTAAGCCTTCTGGTTTAAATTTTAAACTGTTTTGTTTCAGATTTTAAACGTTGTGCTTAATAGTTTAAAGTTATAATTTAGAGGGTCGTGGTTTAGATTTTAAGCCTAGTGGTTTAAATTTTAAGCCCCATGGTTTAAATTTTAAAGAGTTTCGGTTTACATTTTAAATGTTATGCTTTATAGTTTAAATTTATATTTAAAGGGTCGTGTGTATCCTAATTTCAACACGGGTCTTTTACTCAGCACAGGTCTTTTACTCAGATCATGTACAGCTGGCAAATAAATGCATGGAAGAAATAGCTAAGGAGTCCATGTATTTTCCATGTAGACAACACGATTTTCATGATGGCTGTACAAGCTAAGAGTGCATAAATTGATAAGCGTGAGCTTATAATATTTATAATGCATGACCTCCATAGTACGAGCTTGACGGTATATCCAGCCTGGGCAACTTGGAGATATGGCGTGTCCGCGGATCCCCGAAGACCATGATACTTTATACGATCGTTTATGGCCAGCATGTGATATTTAATGTCCCAGATATTGAGAGATTATTTATCTCATGATCATATCATATCCTAGTAATAAATGGGAATATTTCATATTAAATGTAATAAATGTGTAAATCTGTGATTGACTCACGCGGCTACTCAAACCTGTCCAAGGAATTTCTCTATAAATACTAAGAATATTGGACAAGGAAGAAGACGATTATTCTATAATACCGAAACTCTGTACAAATAGAGAGAGAAAGGTAGTAATAATATGGACTCGTGGACTAGGTTGATTTTAACCACTGAACCATATAAAAAGACCAGTGTTCTTGAGAGTTATTTTCTTACTTCAGTTTATCATCAAGCACTAATTCAACCTTGTTATTTCTTAATTCACTGTTGGCGAAAAACCGCGTCAACAGTTTGGTGCTTTAATTTAGAGTTGATATTAGTGCTTTCATAAAAATCCCGATCACATCTCATCATGGTGGTCACTCGCTCGATGCACGACAATGAGATGGAACATCCTGGTGGACAATGGGTTCACCATACCGCTGTTTCAAATGAGCATGGCCCCGAAGTTCAGGAACGGTCGAGAAAGCAACCGGTGGGCCACGACGATACTGGGAGTTCGGCGTCATTTCCGCCGAATCCAAACCCGGATTACTTAACTGTGGTAGAACTGGAAAACATGAAGTTAAGAAGCCATCTTGGTAAGGCAAACAGGAAAATCGAGGAGGTTCTGGGTCGGTTACCCCCTCTTGTAACCGACGTTAATGTCAAAAAGAGGCAAAGTTGGTCTCATAAGTCCCACAGGAATAACCGATCCAAACCAAGTCGGTCAGTCAGAACTGCCACCCCAAGTGCCCACAGCGCGAGATCGCCAAAATGCTCAACCTAGTGGCCTGCCCAGGGGTCATCGGCAGGTCAATCGATCGGTTAGAACGACGACTCCATGTTCGGTACCACTGTTGCACGCGCTTGGGATACCCATGGCAACCAACGAGGAGGAGCCGGAGCAGGCTCACAAAGGCAAAATGTTCCGACTAACCCTCCTGCGTCACGATCGAATCGCCAGAAGCAAAGAGCTAGAAATAGTGGGGAAAAGCGACTACAGGCTAATTTAGTTCGCCATGATGGGACAGGAATTTCCTCGCCAGTCAGGCATCCCCCATCACCCATAAGACATCTGACACCGCCTTGTTCTACACGGGAAATTCTTGCTTATGGGGACAGCAGGAGAAATCCTCCTCCATTTGCCCCTACTTATGTCCCGCGGACACGTGTCAATAATCCAGATCCTCAGCCTCAACCGTGAGCAGTGAGCTTCGCTAATGGAAGTTATTGGACTGAAAGCCATTTAAGTGGCAGGTCCGAAGGCGAACTGAGAAATCACCTGAGTTCGACTTAGAGTCCTCGATTCGATCCACAGCCTGATCTGCGAGATCTCCTAAACTCACAGAGAAGAAATTCAGCCCAAAATGAAGGAGTTAGTTACACTCGTCAAGGGGGAGGTCCTTCCGAAGTACGTGGTAACGGGAATGTCCCACAAAACCAAGCCCGAACTTGGAGGGACTACAACCTGCCGAATGCGTACAATGGGACGAGAGTTGTTGAACAGCCCCAAAATAACCAAGGAACCAAGGACCCAACCCTCGAAAGGTTAGCTCAGATGGAGGAGCTAATGAAAAGGCTCCTATCAGAAAAAGAGAAAGATGAGTGCGATTCAGAGGATGAGCTTGAGCTTTTCACCCCGAATATTGCGGCGACTACATATCCACATGGTTTCAGGATGCCACATTTTTCAAAGTTTGACGGAGATGGAGATCTGTCTGACCACTTAGGGATGTTCAACACCATGATGATGGCCCACAACATTGGGCCCAAGCTAAGATGCCTAATATTCCCCTCGACTTTGATTGGGCCAGCTTGGCAGTGGTTCAAACAGTACAAGAGGCATTTAATCAGCTCGTGGAAGAGTTTTTCCGCCGATTTCAAGAGAGCATTCAGGGCTTCTCAAGCAGCTCAGATTAAGGCTGACTCTGTGGCAAATGTAAAGCAGCAGCCCGGTGAACCTTTGAAAGCGTACCTAAGTAGGTTTGCCAATGTTGATGCGCGAGCTAGAGACGCCGATGAGAGTTCTAAGCTCATGGCAATGAGGATGGGAATCCTTGTTGGAGGCGACCTATGGCAAGAGCTACAGAGGAAAGGAGTTAGTACTGTGGATGAGTTATTGAACCAAGCTCAAAGGTGGGTTAACCTAGAAGAGGCGCGAGCGTCCATCGCAGGAACCAGCCAAGTCCCTGTCCAGCCCATTGGAGCGGTAATGGATGTAGCAGCTACGACTTAAACCGTTGCCCATAATAACCAAGGGGGAAATAATAAGAGAAAGGGAAATGGTGAGGGCGACTAGAGCGGAACAAAGAAAAACAAGTTCGTGGAGAAATTTAAACCGGTCTACACAACGTATACTGATCTCATGAATACTAGAGAACACATCTTCTTGGCAAATTCTGCTCGCCTTCCATTGAAAAATTCAGCACTGTTAAAGAATTAAAGGGAGAAGAGAGACCCTTCGAAATTCTGTTGATTCCACAATGATATCGGCCATAACATTGATGACTGTAGACACCTGAAGGTTGAGATCAAGACTCTCATCAGGGCAGGACCTTTGGCTCAGTACGCCCGGAATCGAGCAACTCCCAGTCAGCCCGCTGGACAAAACACTCCGTCAGCTTTGGAAGCTCTAATGAATCAAGCCGGAGCTCAGGTGAATCAGGACAATCCTCCTCCGATAACAAGAGGAGATATAGCCACCATTTTGGGAGGACATCATCTGGCAGACATGAGCAGAGGTGCACAAAAGAGATATATCAACGAACTGAAATCCCATGACGGAGTAGAGTTTGTCCCGGAGCAATGGTTATCAAAGCAGCAACGATTAGAAAAAAAACCAATCAATTTTATGGAGGAAGATGCCAGCCATGTCCAGTTCCCACATAATGATCCTCTGGTCATAACTGTTCAGCTCGCCAACTAGAGAGTTAGGAGGACACTAATAGATAATGGAAGTTCTGTAAATCTACTCTTTAGGTCCACCTTAGAAAAAATGGGATTGTCTGTAACTGAGCTGAAGGCAACTTCCATGATTCTATATGGGTTTTCGGGTGAAGGGTTTGCAGCTATCAGAATGATCGAATTAGTGGTAACATTGGTTGAAGGTCCACGAACTGTCTCCAAGCTTCTTGAGTTTGTGGTCATCGATTGTCCAGCTGCATACAATGCGATTTTGGGTCGACCTGCGTTGATGTCGTTTGAAGCCATAACCTCTATTCACCACCTAGCAATTAAATTCCCCTCATTTGCAGGAATATGCATTGTCAGAGGTGATCAACTCGCTGCTAGGGAATGCTATAGCATTTCCATGAAGGGAAAAACACTCGAGCAGCAGGCAATGACCATAAGTGACAGAGGTGAGGAGTCCCAGGAAGTGGAAGTTACCTCCGGGACGGAAGAACCTCAAGAAACAAATGATAGAGACGCCACCCCAAGTGATGATATCGACCTACAAATGGGCAAGGATAGGTCACAGCTCAAAGCTATTGAGGAGCTCGAGGAGATAAATATAGACCCCAAAGACGCTTCAAGAGTTGTTAGGATTGGAAAAAATCTTCGCGATGATAGGAAAAAGAAGTTGGTTGAATTTTTACAAGGGAATTTAGATGTGTTCGCCTGGTCTCATGAGGACATGGTGGGAATAAGTCCGAGTATGATCATGCACACCCTAAACTTGGATAAAAGCATGCCTAAAAAATCCCAAAAACAAAGACGTTTGGGAACAGTCTGAGCTGAGGCATTGGAAGAAGAAGTAGCTTGGTTCCTAAAGTGTGGATTCATTTGTTAAGCAAAATATTCGATCTGGGTTGCGAATCCTGTCCTGGTCCCAAAGCAAAATGGAAAGTGGTGGACCTGAATAAAGCTTGTCCTAAGGATTGCTTCCCAATGCCGAGAATTGATCAGTTGGTAGATGCCACCGCAGGACACGAGCTCATGTCCTTTATGGATGCGTACTCTAGATACAACCAGATCGCGATGAATCTTGCGGACCAGGAGCATACTAGCTTTATGACTCCAACAAATGTGTATTGTTATAATGTTATGCCCTTCGGGTTGAAGAACACCGGGGCTACCTACCAACGGTTAGTCAACAGAATGTTCATTGGTTAAGTCAGGAAAAATATGGAAGTGTACGTCGACGATATACTAGTCAAATCCAAGACTGCCGATAACAATGTTTTCGATCTAAATGAATGTTTTGAAATCTTGAAGAAATATAATATGAGGCTGAATCTCCATAAATGTACTTTTGGAGTGGCGTCGGAAAGTTCTGGGATTCATAATCAATACAAGGGTGATAGAGGCAAACCCAGATAAAATCAGGTCATTATTGGATATGCCTTCACCCAACTCGCGTAAAGAAGTTCAGAGCCTGACAGGAAAGGTGGCAGTGCTAAACCCATTTATTTCAAAGTCCACTAACAAGTGTTTGCCATTCTACAATTTACTTAGAGGAAACTAGAAATTTGAATGGACTGAGGAGTGCGAGCAAGCATTCCTCGACCTAAAGACGCATTTGGCCGAGCCCCCAGTATTGTCTAAGCTTGTATCTGGAGAGCCATTGTTTCTTTATTTGGTCATGATAGAAAATGCAGCCAGAGCCATGTTAGTTCGGGAAGAAGACCGTGCTAAAAAACCGGTGTACTATATAAGCAAAAGACTTATCGGGGCTGAATCATGGTATCCGCTGATAGAAAAGATAGCATTCTACCTGATATTAGCTTCCAGGAAGCTTAGACCATACTTCCAGTCCCATTCAATCCACATCATGACCGACCAACCTCTAAGGCAGGTATTGCAAAAACCTGAAACGTCGGGACGTCTTCTAAAATGGGCGGTTGAACTCAGCCAATTCGAGATACTATACCTACCACGAACCTCAATAAAAGCCAGGCCCTTGCTGATTTTGTGGCTGAATGTACCAGATTTCAAGAGGACTTTTTGAAGGAACCGGTACAAGAGTTGTGGAGAATATTTGTGGACAGCTCATCTAACGAGAATGGGTCCGAAGTTGGGATCATATTGATCTCTCCGGAGGGGCATCGATTCCATACAACTCTGAGATTCGAATTTGAAGCATCTAAAAATGAAGTCGAGTATGAAGCTTTGTTAGCCGAACATAGAGTTGCAAAGGAATTGAAAGCAAGGGTCGTCCAATGTTATAGCCTTTCCTAGCTCGTGGTCAATCAGGTGTTGGGGGAATATCAGGCACGTGGTACCAAGATGGCGGCTAATCTAGCTAAGGTGAAGGGAGAGCTATCAGAGTTTGAATACAGTACAGTTGAATAGATCCCTTGTGAGCAAAACTCTAATGCTGACGCTTTGGCAAAGCTCGCCACCACCAAGGAAGCAGAGACTTTGAATATAGTACCAGTGGAATTATTGGAGAGTCCCAGCGTGGTAGAAAAAATGGTAAAGGTCGAGATGATTGACACTAGGCCGACCTGGATGACCCCCATAGTTGAATACCTTACAACAGGAAGGCTACATGAGGAATGAAAGGACGCGAGAAAGATACTCTATCAAGCTCTGGGATATGTGATAGTGGATGGAGCATTATATCGACATGGTCATTCGCTACCTCTTCTACGGTGTGTTCTGCCTGAGGAGGCTAGAACCATTTTGCAATAGGTGCATGAAGGCTTTTGTGGAGATCATGCTGGGGGGCAAAACTTAGCCTTAAAAATATTAAGGCAGGGTTATTTTTGGTCCACTTTAACAAAAGATTCCATCTCCCATGTTCAGAAATGCGACAAATGCCACCACTTCACCACAGTCGTCCGAGCTGCTCGAATCAAGATGATGATGATCTCACCCATGGCGATTTGCAATATAGGGAATTGACTTAATAGGATCTTTACTTATGGGAAAGGGAGGAGTTCGTTACGCGGTGGTGGCAATAGATTATTTCACGAAGTGGGTAGAGGTCGATCCTTTGGAAACCATCACTTCAAAGAGAGCCCTGGACTTTGTGGTGAAAAACATTGTATGCCGATTTGGGCTTCCTAAAAAGATCGTGTCAGATAATGGAACCCAGTTTTACAGTGATCTCTTCACCGATTTTTGTCAAAAGCATGGCATTATTAAAAGTTATTCTTCGGTAGCATATCTGCAGGCCAATGGACAGGTTGAGGCTGTGAATAAGACCCTAAAGGTGAGCCTTAAGAAAAGGTTAGATGAGGCAAAAGGAGTATGGCCCGAGCAGCTCCTGCAAGTACTTTGGGCATACCGAACTTCCCACAGGACCTCCATAGGACATACTCCTTTCTCCTTGACCTTTGGAAGTGAGGTTGTCCTTCCCATCGAAGCAAAGGTAGCCACGCACAGACTGAGGACATTCAGCCAGGAGCGGAATGATGAGTTACTTAAGGCGTCTCTCGACCTGATCGATGAAAAGTGAGAGGATTCACAGTTACAGCTTGCGCACTATCGACAGAAAATCATTCGTTATTTTCATTCTATGGTCAAAAGACGTAGTTTTGGACTAGGCGACCTAGTTCTCCGAAAGGTCCTTTTGGCAAACAAGGATCCTAAGGACGATGCTTTAGGCTTGAACTAGGAAGGACCTTATCATATCGTGGAAGTTTTGCATTAGGGAACTTTCAAGTTAGCTCGGCTTAAAGAAGTATTACCACAGAGAAGTAGTCCCACGGACCTGGAACGCAATGCAGTTAAAGAAGTATTACCAGTAGTATTGCCAACCACTTATGTAAGGCTTAGTTATGAAATCCATTTAATTAAATAATGGGGGATTGTTGACGGTAAGAACTCGTCAACGATTGATGGTTAGAAAACTTCGATCTCTATACTAAAGGAAGCTATGAATCAGATAGAAAGAACTCTAAACAACAGGAGAAAACTTAGGCAACCTTGAATACCAGAAACATATATTTCTTAAGTCTTGTTTTTACATTCAGTTTTCCAACCCCCTAGCCTGAGGGGTTGGAGCCTATTTATAAGGGGGGCTCTATTGGCCCTGGATACAAACAAGTCCCAGACCACAGGGACGTACATAGGTACTCTGATAAAGTAGTGGCTCAGGGCGTAGTGGTGTCTACCCTGATGGTGTCAGAGTCGTGGCCTTGGACATAGTACTGTCGGCTCTGGCGTATGGTCGGGGGTGTCCAAGTGGTACCACCACTCTTCGTACAGGTCCGTACCGCCACTACTCCTCAGACGCAGATCATAGGGTCGTGCCTCTGTTCTCTCCATAACCGTACACCCCGTGTCAGCGCACGTGTTCCGTACTCGGTGGTCCTCATCAATTCCCATTCAATGCTCCATGTTCGTTTGGCATATCAACAAGATTCCCCTAAGTGATCTCATGCCTGTGCCAAGGAGGCTTCAACCTATGCATGTCCTGAGAAGTCGAGGTGCCAAGGGTCAGGGCCGGCCTATGCGGATCGCATAGACACGAGGCTAGGAGCACGGGTACCTCAACACAGCCCTCACCCTCGCATAGCGAGGCTGCCTCTCCTCCTTCCAGGTGCAGCGTCGCGAGGCTAGGAGCACGGACACCTCCACACAGCCCTCACCCTCGCATAGCGAGGGTTCCTCGGATGGCGAGGCTGACATTCTTCCTCCGAATGTGGGCGAGGCTTGATGCCTGATGGAACGGGGCGCATGCGGACGACCAGTTGGGGACCCTCGCATAGCGAGGGTGAAGTTCGGATGGGCAAGTGGCCGAGGGCCCTCGCCTAGTGAAGGTGTCTCGTAGTATAGAGCTTCATCCGCGAATAGAATTCTCAAGGAGAAATTTCCACATTTACACTTCCCCCCGAGTCTATAAGTACACTTTTAAGTGTGTTTGTAGACTCTCTCCACTTCTCTTGCTTGACGTGCACGACCAATCTTGGGGGATTTTGCCTCGGCAATTTTCCAACGCCATTTGAGGAAGCATGAGGTGAGGCTTGGGGTTGTGTTTCTTTTTAGTGTCCAAAGAAACACAAAAGTCACCCAACACTTGGGGGATCCATGAAAGATCCTAAGATTGCATAAGGACCAATCATCTTCCATCGCGGATCCCAAGGTTACCCATACTCTTGATCTTCACCATTTGTAGGGAAATAGATCCAAGGACTAGGGAGCACTGACTTTCCCTATAAATACTCTAAGGCTTGAAACCACTTCTCTACACAAAGACTTGCTTAGCCTAGTGGTATTCCCTCTAAGCCTCTTCCAAGAGCTCCAAGGTTCTATTCTCAATAGAAGCATTTTTGAGGTACCCCTTTTTTTATTTCCATTCTCCTTTCTTTTTTTTTTTGTTTTGTTTTAATAAATTTTTTTTGTTTTTTTTTTTTTTTTTTAGCTTCGTGGTGACGCTGGGCATTACCTCGCTCCTACGGTCTTGCTCCTGCTCCTTCGTAAGTCTGTCCTTGCGTTCCCTCAGCTTCGTATTCCCGCAGGTATGTCTCCTTCATCTCTTCTCCCTTTTGTTTTGCATTGATTATACGAGGGTAGAATTGATGGTTGCATGACACTCAACTTTCAGAGTTTAGCATTTTCTTCGCATAGCCTTTCCAGTACCCATACACCGGCCCTTTTTCTTATACCCTCACACTCATGTTGTAGATATTGAGTCGCCCTTATGCGTACACGCCCTCGAGTCTTAGCTTGTCCATGGCGTCTAGGCGATGTCCCGAAGGTCCGTCTAATGTTGGATTTATTGAGTTTTCCTCCTCCGACTCGGAGGTCGACGCATGTAAACCCTCTAACCGCGGGGGTGTGCGGGCGCTCTACCTCAGGAGACTATCTTACCTTAGACATAAGGCGTACTGTCTAGAGAGGGAGCTAGAATCCCATCCCGGGGGCGCGGGTTCTGATCTCTTCCCCCGGCAAGCGACATACATTTCCCAGCTACAATCCACCCTCCGGGATTGCCTTTCCGAAATTGCTTGCCTAGAAGAAAACTTGCCCCCTGAGCCTTTTTCCTTTTGTCGTGACGAGTCTCCCGATTACGTGGATTCCTCCTTTGAAGGCGGTAGACATGAATTGGTTGAGCCGGAGTTCCTTTCCATGGTGTCACCTGTGTTCCCTCTTCTATCCCCTGTCTTGCGCCCTAGGGTCAAGCAAAGAGCTGGTAGACATAGGACATGTGGGGGATCTTCTAGGACCCTAAGAAAGTCTGTTGCTCATAAACTGCCTTACTTTGTCCAGGTACCCGAGATGCCGAAGAGAGTCTTGGACACTACTGATGAAGTTGGAAGGTCTACCGTTACCCTGAAGAAATTGGGCAACATGCTGAAAGCCCATAAGTTACCCTTGAATCTCAAGTTTGTTATACCAGAGCGCAAGGAACGCGTGTCTGCACCGCAAAAGGGGTTCGTGGCATTCAGTGATGCCATAATCCAATCTGGTGGAGCTCTGCCACTCCACTCTTTCTTCATCAAAGTGCTGGACTACTTTGAATTGGCGCCACTACAATTGTCCCCCAACTCCTGGGTGATGCTCAGCTGTTTGTATGTGTTGTACCATCAGGTGTACTCTAGGGGGCCTTCCACAAGTGAGGTTCATTACTTCTTCACCCTGAGGGAGAATACATCAGCCCCTGGGTTCTACCAACTCCAGAAAGCCGCGGCCCTTAAAGGGAGTTCCCTCTTGGAGGGATCTATTTCCAATAGGGGGGCGTGGAAGTCAGACTACTTCTATACTTACAGTGGGCAGACCCGATATTCTAGCTTCAACACCCCACGTAAGGCTGTCCTCACCTTGCCCCCATATACCAGGAATTTCTCTTATTATTCGACCTCTTTTTTTCTTTTCTTTTTTATAGTCCTTGTAACTGTGGTTATTTTCTTTCATTTGATGGCAGGTCTCTTGGGGGTCGTTGGTCCCAACTTGAAACGGGCGACTCATGACCGGGCAATACAAATTCTGGCTTTGCCGAAGGCATGCAAACAAGCCAGCGCCCTTTTCACAGAGAGCAATCTCCACTTGTGCGGGCTACTGACCCCGGACCAGAAAGTTACCTTATGCTCCATCTCCCCTGAATCTGAGGATCCGCGCCCCGCATCACCCGACCCTGTTGATTTACCCCCAGCGGCGCCCGTACTTGAGAGTCCGTGGGTATATGGTCATGATGAAAGGAATTATGATGAAGCGGCCGATAGGGACTATGTCTACTCCCCGGGTGACCATATGGACGTTGAGGAGACTGTGGTGTCTGAGAACTACTCCTGCTTGTAATCTGTTGCTGGCAGGGCTAAGGGTATAGCCGATGACGGTCACATTGGCGGTGCTACCTCTCGGATGTCGCCTTTAATGCCTGGCGGTGAGTTTGCCTTCGATGCCCCTGCCCCTCTGTGCCTAGAAGGAATTTTGTCATTCCTTCTTTTGATGGGGTTCCTTCACCCCCGAGGGGGCCTCCTAGGTGGGCCTCCACAGGAGTCTCATTACCCCAGGAAGCGACTACACACTCTTCTACCCCCCGCACTACTGCAGATGGGTCGGGACCTTACTGGTCCCCCTCCTTGCCAAAGCGGGCCTCGGCAGGTACTCACGCCTCTCCCGGCCCAGCTCATGTTTCTATTCCTGGAGATCATCCTCTGGCGACCCAATATGGGGAAGCCATGAGCCATCACTTAGGAAACTTTCCCAAAGGTGAATGGGGGACGCTACACGATGTCCCTGAGGCTCAGCTAGAGAGCACCTACATGCGAGCCTCTCTGCAGGTAATTGTTGCGATACTTGGTTTATTCATTTGTGCTGGCCATATATATATTTTTTATATTATTTCTGGCATGTCGTCTAACCCTTGAGGCTTTGCTTTATATTCTCGTCCTCACACAGGCTTCCATTTTGAACCATCGACTGCTTGCCTCCCACTCTTCATCAACCCAACGGTTGCAACACGAGCTTGAGGAGGCACTGGGGAACCTATCGGTGGCTGAGACTGCCAAGGATACCTTGTCAAGTCAATTGGCCGAGGTGGTATGCCAGAGGGATACCGCCTTGGCCCGGGCTGCATCCACCTCTCATGCCAACATTCAGCTGGAGGCTACCGTCCAAACTCTGAACGGGAGGATCGCTGTGCTCGAAGCTGAGCTTATGACCGTTGAGGATCGCCTAATCGATAAAACGTTGCATGCTGTCTGGTGGACTAATCCCACTGTTGACTTATCTTCTTTTGGGGACTATGCCGTCGAGAGGATTTCTGAGTGGCAGGGTTGAGGTGGAGATTTGTAGGTCCCCTTGTACTCAGTCTATGTATGCCTTGGGCGTGTAATCCCTTGCACCACTTCTTCTCTTTTTGTTTTTTGTTTTTATCAAACTTAAGGGGCTCTGGCAGGTCCCTCTTACTACTGTTGTTCGTGGGCTGTATGTTTTTCTTTGATTTGATGAAGATAATCTTTCTGGTGCACCTTGATTATACTTGTAAGGACACGTTAACCCATTGGGCTGTTGTGGTCCTTTTATGTTCTTTGCGCGCGCTTATTACTTTTTTGCAAGAAGCGTCCTTCTCGTCCTTATACATAGTACTATTTTTTTCCAAGGGTCCCTTGTAAGACCCTTTTTGGGCTAGCCGGCTTAATGGCCGATCTAGACTTATCGGGTGATTCCCTCCTTACAGCCTCACCTCTTGGGGTGTCGGCCTTTCGCTGGAGGTTATTCTTTTTTAACTGCTCCCTTGATATTCATAAGGGTAGCTAATCCTTTTGAATATAAGAGATTTTTTTTTGTTTACTTTTGTCGTCCTACCCCCCAAGTACCTGGTGAGATTTATCTTGGCGGGGACTTTAGTTGATGCTTGCACAAAGAAGTAAGTAACATACGAAGCGGAAAACAGTTTCATTCATAGTAGTCAGATTACAACGATATATAAATAGATAAAAGGCTTACATCTACTTGGGAGGTTATCAAGGTAACCTCTTTGATTCTCGTCTACTAAAATAGCATACCCTGCAACAAACTAAACATAGCTACTACCTGCATCAGGCGTGGGAGCCTTACTGCTACCCGGTTGGGTCCTTCACGATTCTGGGATCTAATTTTTGTGGGTCTGTGCCCCCATGCACCACCATCGTCATCGGTTCTCGCAGTTTCACAGAAGCGTGAAGGGTGGTGTTATAACACTCTCTAGCCTCTCTTTGTTCTCCCTTCATGCCTGCTACCCCACCAGGAGTTGGGAACTTGACGGTGAGGTGATATATTGAAGTGATTGCTTTCAATTCTCTTAGGGATGGCCTCCCCAATACCACATTGAAAGCCGAAGCACAGTCTACTACGACGAAGTTTGCCATGATCGTGGTCTGTCGGGGTTGTTCTCCCATGGTGAGTGCTAATTCGATCACCCCTAAGGGTTGCATCGAGTTTCCTGCGAACCCGTATAAGGTGGATTGACAAGGCTTCAGGTGCCTGATGCCCAAGCCCATCTTCTCCAAGGCGGGGCGATATAAGATATCTACGGAACTTCCATTGTCTACGAGGACCCGATGCACCCGCAGGTTGGCCAACTGGATTGTCAACACCAGAGGATCATTATGGGGGAAGTGCACCCCTCGTGCATCCTCCTTTGTAAAGGTGATCGAGTCATTTTCTCCTTTAAAGATTTTCGGGGGGCGCTGTTCCAGACTCATGACACAAGGTGGTGGACTTCGCCTGGCTTCTCTAGCGTACCTATCTCGTCCTTTCCGGGAGTTTCCCCCAAGCCCCGGACCTCCAAAAATAGTTCTTACTTCTCCCTGGATCTCTGGAGCTTCTCTTTGCGTCTTAGATATTACTGGTTCATCTTCCGACTTCGGCCTTTCTTTCCTAACATATCAGCCTAGGTGCCCCCTGCGGATGAGCTCTTCAATTTCTTCTTTCAAATGAATACACTCTGTTGTGGTGTGACCAATATCCTTGTGGTATTGACAGTATCTATTTGGATCCCTCTGGGACCGATCCTTCCTCATTGGTGGGGGCTTCTCGAAGGGAACCCGCCTCTCGTTGGTGAGGTAGATATGCTCCCTTGTATCCGTCAGGTATGTATAGAAGGTATAAGCCGTTTGCCTAGGGTCGCTTCCCTGCTTGGGCTTTCTATGTTGATCATCCCTCGGCCCTTCATACGCCCTCTTCTTCTTTGCACCATTCGACCCTTCGTTAGTCGGGGGCTTTGCGGTGGACTCACACTTTCCCGCCTTTAAGTTCGCGTGGCCATCCTCTACACGAATATACTTCTGCGCTCTCTCGTAGAAGTCATCTAGGTCTGTGACTTCTCTTTTGAGCATATTACCCCACAATTTGCTTCCCGGAAGCACCCCGGCAGTGATAGCCATTTTTAACTCTCTGCGGGTCAAGCTCCCCACTTTGGCTGCTTCCATGTTGAACCTGTGAATGTAGCTTTTTAGACTCTCATTTTCGCCCTGTTTTACATTGGCGAGGCTGGTGCCCGGCATAGTATAATCACGCACGGCATGATGTTGTTGGAGAAACTCATCTGAAAATTGTTGCCAAGACCTGACGGATCCCGGCCGAAGTCTCTTAAACCATTTGTATGCGGGTCCTTTCAGCATGACTGCGAAACAGTGGCATCTAGCCCCGCTACTTATCCCTCTTAATTTCATCAAGTCATTGAATACGTCTAGGTGGTACTTGGGGTCGGTGCTTCCTTCATACGGGGTCATATGAGGCTCCTTGAAGTTGGCTGGGAGTCGGATGGCTTGGATCTCTTTGGTGAAGGGTGATTCATAGTCGAACTCCTCCTCAAGGCTTTGCCCTCCAAACGCGGTAACAATCTTACTCCGCAGGCTCTTCATCTCTGTATCGAGGTCTTGCCTCTTCTTCCTCAGGGAGTCTCTCAACATGGACGGGTCGACACCTTCCTTTCCTTCGCCGTCCCGAGGGACAGTAGGAGGGGTAGTCCTCTTATCCGCCCTCTTCTTGTTGAGCTCCTCTCGTAGATCCGCGGGCGTCCTTTTTGAGGTGACCTCGATATCATTGCGAGAGCCACCATTGTTCCCTTGCCTTGGCCCCTGGGGTGGCCTCGACGGTCTGGGATGCTCCTGCAGCTTCTCCCTGGGGGTGTTGCTGATGGAGTGTCTGGTCCTCCCGTCGTCTACTGGGACAGTGGTTTCCCGACCCTTCTCTTTCCTCCTGGGCAGGGTCATGTTCGACTTACCTTGCAACAGGCCATTCAGCACCTCCTGCATGTTCTCTAGGGTAGTCTCTAGTCTTTGGTTTTTACGGTGCAGTTCACGAATCTCCTCTTCATAGAAACGAGATTTGGAACTCGAGCTCACAGAATGGACCCGGGGTTGCTTATCGTGTCTACGCGTCGAGGGGCCCGGGTCTTGCTGGCCGGAGTTCGGTACTTGTGGTGGTTTGGGAGGAGGGAACTCGTTGGCATTCCCGGGTGGTGCAGCAGTTGTCCTTGGAGGACTTTCACCGTGTGGGATGGCCGGTGACGAGGCCTCCTTGTCATTCTCGTGAACCTCAGGGTCCCTTGGGGGCTCTACGTCCCGGGGTGGAGGTGGATCCTTCATGGAGGCCTTCAGCTGGACTCCGGTAAGGTGGACCTCCACCTCTTGAGGCTCCCTAAGTCGCTTCGAACGTCTTGGCATTTCTCCTTGCCGGAAGTAATGGCAGAACAGTAGCTTGGTGCTTACGTTCCCACAGACGGCGCCAAACTGTTGACGGTAAGAACTCGTCAACGATTGATGGTTAGAAAACTTCGATCTCTATACTAAAGGAAGCTATGAATCAGATAGAAAGAACTCTAAACAACAGGAGAAAACTTAGGCAACCATGAATACCAGAAACATATATTTCTTAAGTCTCATTTTTACATTCAGTTTTCCAACCCCCTAGCCTGAGGGGTTGGAGCCTATTTATAAGGGGGGCTCTATTGGCCCTGGATACAAACAAGTCCCGGACCACAGGGACGTACATAGGTACTCTGATAAAGTAGTGGCTCAGGGCGTAGTGGTGTCTACCCTGATGGTGTCAGAGTCGTGGCCTTGGACATAGTACTATCGGCTCTGGCGTATGGTCGGGGGTGTCCAAGTGGTACCACCACTCTTCGTACAGGTCCGTACCGCCACTACTCCTCAGACGCAGATCATAGGGTCGTGCCTCTGTTCTCTCCATAACCGTACACCCCGTGTCAGCGCACGTGTTCCGTACTCGGTGGTCCTCATCAATTCCCGTTCAATGCTCCATGTTCGTTTGGCATATCAACAAGATTCCCCTAAGTGATCTCATGCCTGTGCCAAGGAGGCTTCAACCTATGCATGTCCTGAGAAGTCGAGGTGCCAAGGGTCAGGGCCGGCCTATGCGGATCGCATAGACACGAGGCTAGGAGCACGGGTACCTCAACACAGCCCTCACCCTCGCATAGCGAGGCTGCCTCTCCTCCTTCCAGGTGCAGCGTCGCGAGGCTAGGAGCACGAATACCTCAACACAGCCCTCACCCTCGCATAGCGAGGCTGCCTCTCCTCCTTCCAGGTGCAGCGTCGCGAGGCTAGGAGCACGGACACCTCCACACAGCCCTCACCCTAGCATAGCGAGGGTTCCTCGGATGGCGAGGCTGACATTCTTCCTCCGAATGTGGGTGAGGCTTGATGCCTGATGGAATGGGGCGCATGCGGACGACCAGTTGGGGACCCTCGCATAGCGAGGGTGAAGTTCGGATGGGCAAGTGGCCGAGGGCCCTCGCCTAGTGAAGGTGTCTCGTAGTATAGAGCTTCATCCGCGAATAGAATTCTCAAGGAGAAATTTCCACATTTACAGGGATTATTGTGTTTTTTTTCTTCTTTTTAAATAGTTGTCTTCTTTTATAGCTCGTGTATCGATGTTTGTACAAGCAACTAAGAAAGATTATACATTCTTGTTACTTGGGGGACATATAACCTGTGGTGGATCAGAACAAGGTTGCCAATTGAGTTTAAAATTTTAAACTACTTAAAATCCTGGATATAACTAGTTGTAAAAATATCTTGGACACACCCACGTCGAAAACTTAGAATCTTGGAAAATTGATTATTCGATGGCTTTTTTAGAAGATCGAGATGTCAATAAACCTAGCACGAACTAAGTTCAAATCACTTAAAACCATGGATACAACCAGGTCCAAATCTTTGAAGTTAGCAAAATTGAATATTCGATGGGATTTTTAGAAGCTCGAGATGTCAATAAACCTAACACAAACTAAGTTTAAAATATTTAAAATCCTGGATATAACCGGGTCGATGGCTTGAGACTTAACATGAATGATATAAATCAACACATTAAATTTGGATATAACCAAACTAACATCTATCCCGATCTAAAAATTTATTCCTAAAATCTCGAATGTGCAAGTCTAAGATAGCATAAACATGAGAGATAATCAAGGAAAAGGCAAATAGATTAAAAGTTAGATATATGAATTTAAATTCAAGTTGTCCCGAGGAGAAAAACCTCGAACTAAGCCCAAGGGCAATTGTTTACAAACAAATTAAAAAAAGAAAAAAAGAAAGAGAAAAACAACGAAGACTTCATTGAGCCCCTCCAGGACGTTCTGAGGATGTGACCTCCTCAATCTCCTACTCACCCGCTGTAGAGGCGTCCCCTATCTCCTACGGTTCTTGTTGTAACGTCCTACGTTTTCGGGTACCTTTAAACGACTCGCGTCGGGATTTTTCCCACGGATTAAGAATATTATTTTAAATAATATTATATTTTGTTTGTAAGTATTCCATGAGTTATTGCTAGCCAAAATATGAATTTTGTGATTTTAAAAGTCAAGATAAGACCCTGATCGGGTAAAAATCTCGGAAAATAAAATGAAAAATCATGGCAATTATATTTTGGGCATAAAATACATTCCTATAAGTTAAAGTTTGGTCAAAAATAATAAACCTAAAAGAAAATGGAAATTTTAAGGCATTTTGTGTTAAATGCCTAAAAGAATATGTGTTCCTGATGATGACGAGATCAAGAAGCAGATCTTTTTTGAAGGACATAATGCTCCTTATGCCATGCATCTGGGTACCACAAAAATGTACCAAGACTTGAAGAAGTACTTTTGGTGGCCTGGAATGAAAAAGGAGACGGCAGAATATGTGGCACACTGCCTGACTTGTCAGCAGACAAAGGCCGAGCATCAACGACCAGCCGGATTGTTACAACCCTTAGAAATTCCAGAATGGATGTGGGAGATGGTCACTATGGACTTTGTCGCAGGTCTACCAACCACTCCCAAGGGGCACGATGCCATTTGGGTTATCATGGATAAGCTGACTAAGTCCGCTCATTTCTTGCCGATCAAGGTAACTTATGGTGCACATAAGTTAGCAGATATTTACATTGCAGAAATAATGAGACTGAATGGTGTACCCAACTCCATCGTATCAGATCGTGACGGACGTTTTACCTCGACATTCTGGAATAGAATCCAAACGAGGTTGGGTACTAAACTGAAGTTTAGCACTTCTTTCCACCCACAAACAGATGGTCAAAGTGAACGAACAATGCAGACCCTGGAAGATATACTAAGAGCCTGCGTGCTCGACTTTCAAGGGTCATGGAATGAGAAGCTTCCACTGATAGAGTTCGCTTACATTAATAGCTATCATGATTCCATCAAGATGGCTCCGTATAAGGCGTTGTATGGAAGGAAATGTCGATCACCAATTCATTGGTACGAGACCGGTGAAAGAAAGTTTCTCGGATCGGATGAGGTTGATCAGATTACAGAGGACATCTGACGGATAAGGCAACGCTTGCAAACTTTGGTTGATCGACAACGCAAATATGCTGATCGACGCAGGAGACCCCTTGTGTTTGATGTTGGTGATAACGTGCTACTGAAGGTAGCTCCGCTACGAGGGGCTATGCGATTCGGGAAGAAAGGAAAGCTTAGCCCAAGGTTCGTTGGACCTTTCGAAATCATAGAGAGGATCGGGGAAGTAGCTTGTCGTTTATCTCCTCCGCCCGCCCTATCTAAGGTGCATGACGTGTTTCATGTATCATTATTGAGAAAATACATGCATGATCCCTCGCATGTAATCAGCTATGAGCAGCTGAACGTGGATCCTCAACTCGTCTATGAGGAAAAACCGGTTATGATACTAGACCGAAAGGAAAAAGTGTCGAGGAACAAGACGGTGCCATTGGTAAAGGTGCAGTGGTGTAACCATGGCATTGAAGAGGCAACCTGGGAAACAGAAGACAAGATGAGGGAGTTGTATCCTCATTTTTTTTAAGTTTCGAGGACGAAACCTTTATAAATTGTAGGTATTGTAACGTCCTACGTTTTTGGGTACCTTTAAATGACTCGGGTCGGGATTTTTCCCCCGGGTTAAGAATATTATTTTAAATAATATTATATTTTGTTTGTAATTATTCCATGAGTTATTTCTAGCCAAAATATGAATTTTGTGATTTTAAAAGTCAAGATAAGACTTTCGGTCCTAGACCGACACAAAAACCCTGATCGGGTAAAAATATCGGAAAATAAAATGAAAAATCATGGCAATTATATTTTGGGCATAAAATACATTCCTAAAAGTTAAAGTTTGGTCAAAAATAATAAACATAAAAGAAAATGGAAATTTTAAGGCATTTTGTGTTAAATGCCTAATTTTGCCGAAATGGGGAATTTTATTCCATGAATGGACCTTAGGTTAAATTTTATTATGCGATTAATTAAATTAAATGTGAGAGACATTTAATTTAATTAATTAATATTAAGTTTGGTGATTAAAACTTAAATAAGAGTGAAAAATGTGTCAAAAGCCAATTTGGACTTTTCTTCTTATGAAACATTTATTAACCTTTATAAAAAAAAATGAAATGATCATATATATAGCAAGGGGTGGCCGGCCAAGTGATGTTTTGAAACCCCATTTATTAACCAATTGAGTTTAAATCCCTTTTATTTAAAGGTTTGGGATATTGTCAAGTGGGCAAGTGGGAGTAAAACACTTGAGTGTTTTTAGGGTAAATTAGATAGTATAAACTCTTCCAGCCCTCCCCAACCGACCACACCACTCTCTCTCATTCACTCATCTGATTTTTGAAGACCTCTCAAAGTGTTATCTCAATATTCAACCTCAAGAACACCAAGGAAACTTGGAGGCTAAGTCCTTGTCTAGGAAGTATTTTTCCCTAAGGTAAAGTTTCACTAATCTAGGCTTTTGTAAAGTTTTAAGCATGGAGTTTCAAATAGCTAATTAACTATGTTGTTGGGGGAACTTGGTTAGGGTTTTTGAAAGGTTTTGAAGGAGTCAAAGCTTATAGGAAGGTCCAAACCTTAAGCAAGAACACCAAAGAGGTAAAAAGTTTACTTTTGATGATTTTGTTGCAGGGTTTTTAGTTTTAAGCATGATTTTGTATATTTAATGCTTAAAGTTTCTTGTTGGTGATGTAATAAGGTTATGTTAGTTGTTTAATAATATTTATGATGCATGTGTATTGATTTTTGAAAATGGGAACCAAAACCCTCAAGGGTTTTGTAGGATACCCTAAAACAAAACATGTTTTGAGTTGTGACTTCCAAGGGGTCAAGCAGCCACTGTATATTGTTTTTGTAAAATTAAATTGTACTGTGATGTTGTTGAGATTGAGTACATAAAATTGAGCTTTTGAAACACTAAAAAATGTTTATAAATGAGTAAGTTATGATATTTCAAAGTTTAGGTAAAAAACTGTTTTTTCGTATTCTTATTTTTGGAACCAAGTTTGGACAGCCACTGTATAGGGCAAATGAACCCAGTTTTTTATAAAGTTTTGTGGACATATTTCTGGCATAACCTATTATTCCACTGTAAAATTTGGTAAGAAAATATTGAATGGTTTGAAAGTTATTAACTGTCAAAGTTTGGAAAAAATAAGGACTTGAAAATAAGGTCATTTTTATCTCATTGTTGGAAAATGATTTCACCAATCAAAAATGCTCATTTTGACCTAAGATTTTACAAAGACCTAAATGGCATAACAAAAATGGAATTGGGAAATTTTGGTAACAATTGGGTAAGTAAATTTCAAGTTACGAACTAACGAAGTATGTAGTTAAAAATGTGAAAAATAGGCTTTCCACACTTAGTGTAAAAATGAGATTTTGGAACATAAGGTAAAAAGTAAAACTTTGCTTATTTCAAGATATAAATTGGTAAGTCTTGAAATCATATTTTCACTAAAATTACCCCCTTGAGTTTAAATGAATTATTTTTATTAAAGAGCTTTTATTCTTTCTAAAAATAAGAGATTTAATTTATTAATAGTTAATAAATTAAAAGAGGGTTTAAAACCCTATAATTTGATAAAATAATTAAATGAATTATTTTTCTAGTAAGTAAAATAGATTAATTGATTTTGAAAAATTAATTAGTCAAGAGGGGAAATTTTTAACGATTTTCCTAATTAAGACAAATTAGGCAATTTTCTTAAAACGGTTTTTAGATATTAAAACCTTAAGAAAAATAAAAGGAAAATTTAAGAGTTTATTTTCTTTAAAAATAATTAAGGAATTTATTATTATTTTCTGGATATAATACCGGCTAAAATCTTACATATTTTAACCGACTAGTCGAAAGTGCAGGTTAATAGCGATATCTTGAAAGAATAGGATTTTTAGCGGATTGTGGGAAAATACCATTGTGATACCCGAGCCTAGGTATCGAGACCTTAGGATAGGCCTCCCTAAGACTTAGGGTTTAGTCTCGAATATTTTGTATGACTTTCCTTAATAGGTTTAAAACCAAATAAGGATTATAAATCCTTACAAATGACTTTTATTAAAATGACCAAACTGCCCAAAATAATAATAATGAATTATGAGTGCCATAATTAATCCGAGTATACTGTATGGATAACTACAGTATTGGCTAAGCGTAACTGGACTGAACGTTGGAGGGTGAAAACCTGCTGAGCGCTAAGGACTCCAAGTAAGTCAACTTATATTGTATGGCTGCAACATGAAATGATTAATGTCTTGTATGTTAGTATAGGGATACATGCACATATATAGGCGGTCATAGAAAGTTGCTTAGAGACGTTAGTCTAGTGAGTGCTGATTTAGAAAATATGAACGGTAGATGTCCGTCATATGCTAGACGGTTGATCCCCGTCACACTGCTTGATTTTATTTATGTCCGGTTCATTACCGCGACGAGTGGCCATGAGATAAGGATAAGCTAGTTAAACCTAGGGGAGCCAAAATAAATGGGACCTAGGGGCCCTCATGCTTACTTAATCATTGGACGGTTAGAATCCAAGTAAGTGCTCTGATAAGTTATTCCCGGATAGCAGCCGTGAATATTGGTCATTCAGTGAGAGTGCCTAGAGATACTAGGGGTTGCCAAGATTGAGTGAGGCTGAACACCCTAGGGGCAACTGCTCACCAGCACCACTGATTAACATAGAAGTCTCCGTAAAACCGTGTAAATTGGATTACACTCTTGGATAAGTAGGGATGCCCTAGGTAACACGATAGTTACCATTGATGAGGATATTTATTGGCTAGATCTTAGTGTGGAGACTCGATTCTCTTTTACAGATTAACAATTATGTTGGAGGGCGCGTTACACCTGAATCGATGGAAATTGTAGAGCGTTGGTCTCGAATTATATGGTGATATAATATATCTGCTTGCTCTGGGATTTTCTGAGTGCAGGGATATAATTGTTCATAAGATATAGTTGTGATATAATATATCTGCTTGCTCTAGGATTTTCTGAGTGCAGGGATATAATTGTTGATAAGATATAGTTGTGATATAATATATCTGCTTGTTCTGGGATTTTTCTGAGTGCAGGATTTTTATCTAGTTATGAATTAATTTATCCTTGGTTATCAGGCATGACCATAAGTTTGCCAGGATGCTTTAGCGTTCTTGAAATTGATTGTGTAGGGTCCGGAACCCTAATTCTCTACATGCTTTGTTTGAAAGTTGATCTTACAAAGCGTTTTCGCGTACCTAGTTGTTTCATGTTGTAGGTAAGAGCAAGGGCAAGGCAGAGCAGTGAGCGCTGGAGTCTTCCTTGCAAATGTACATGTGGACCGACCTTTTGGGAAGCCTTTTTATTTTTGAAAATGTTGTGTAATTTTCCTAAACTAGGCTAACTCTAATCTTTATAAAACATGTTTGTAACTAAATGTTAAGTATGGCCATACGACTTTTTAAAAAGATTTTTTTTCTATGGGTTTTTGAGACGTTTTGTTAAATGAAAACATTTATATTTCCGCATTATCGAGTCTTGAAAATCCGGGTCGTTACACTTGCATGATCTGGGCTTTGAATTTTTTGAGGTACGGACCCCACAGCTCGGGGGCCATGAAAGAAAAGTTTCCATCCTGGTTAAAAGCCCAACAATGATACAACATATCTTCCATGGAGAACAGTGAGGCAGCTTTCTCTTCTTTGACCGCAGCCTCGACCTCTAACTGCTTTGCTTTGGCCTCAACAATCTTGACCTGGAGAGCAGCCAAGGCTATCTTTGCAGCTTGCTCGCTTTCTTGAGACGATGTAAGAGTGAACTTGGCATCGTACTCACTCTTTTGAGCAGCTGCAAAGGCAGCTTTGGTAGCTGTCTCGCCTTCTTGAGTAGCGGTAAGGGCGGTCTTGGCAGTTTGGAGCTCAGCTTGGAGTTCTTCATTTATAGCCCTAGCTCGGGCTATACTGCGGTGCTGAGCCAAGACAGACTGCAAAATAAAGAGACAAGTTAGATGTATACTTTGGCAAGATGAAAATAAAAAATATTTCACTAAGGAATGATATGTCATCCCCAAGGCTAACTCCAGGACGTTCTCCGGGCTTCGTTCTTCTATCATCCTCAAGTCTCTCGGGTTGACTTTATAAGCGTGCCCCACCATGTGGCTCGCTATCTTGTAGAGGATTCCCCGAAAGGCATCAGGGATCTTCTCCAGGTCTTGGGGATCAACTGGGATGCGCACAGTTGCAACTGAGACAGGAGGAGTTGGGGGATAAGCTTGTATTACTTTATCCCAAGCAAGCGCGGACAGAGGAGGAGGAGGAGGAATCCTCTTCCCCGTCATGGTAGACATTGGGGTGGTTGAGCTCGCACCTTTCCCCTTAGCAGGGGAATTGGAGGTGTTTCCTGTCGCAGGGGGGGTTTCTTTGTAAATCGGGGCCTCTTTATAACAGGACCCGAGCCGGACTTTCCGCCATGGAAAACTGTACGGAGGTCAGGAGCTTTAGATTGTTCCATCTCTTCTCCTGAAAAGAATAAGAAGGGAGTGAATTCACAAGTAAAGTCAGAAACTTACACAAAAGAAATAAATAAAGGTCCTACCCTCTGGGCTAGGGGAGGAGTCTATTATCACGACCTACGACCTTGGGACTACTGGAGGAGAAGGGGAATCTAAGTCTAAAATTTCTTGGATTATAGGAGGTTCGGGCTAAGGTTCTACCTCGGGGCTAGACTCGTCTACATATTGCCTAAATCCAGGGGCAAAGTTACCCTGAAGCAAAGAAGGCCATGATCTACAATTGGTCCCATACTCCTAAAAAATGGTTGACCTAAAGAGTGAGGTATTGTCTACAACAATAGTGCCTCTAGGGTAACTCATATCATGGTGCAACATTAAGTGATCCATGCACTGGAGCAGGGTAATGTTATTGTCTGGATTGTTAGGGTGGCAGTGGACGTGCTGATTTAGGTTAAATATAACTAGCCTAAAGCCAACAACAACTCTATCTAATTCCCTATAAGGGTATGGGTTACCTTGGCCGGAGGGGTCGGCTGCTGCCCCTGATGCAGCTCGTTCTAAATCAGGTTCCCGAGCAGCTTCAGGAACCTGTCTCTTCCACAAAAGAGGCACTTCGTCTTCCTCTTGCTCCTCGCCTTCATCAGCTGCTGAGTCTTCCTCTTGGCAAGGAGGGAGCTCGTGGACTACTGGAAGGGTAGCCCGGATCCTTCTTAAGGCCAATGTCTGGCCTTCGCCGATCAAGTTACACACCAGCATCATGACATCATTAAGAAAATGGCGGTAATCCTTCTCACCGAGTGGAGCCCAGACAACTTTTCATATTGACCCCCGAGGGTCATTGACTTCTCCGTCCTCGCAAATATGGCTGCACAAAATATAAACTCAATTAAAATATGCACAAGGAGTATTTCCAATAACATAAGCAAGTTGATAGAAAATCAATTAAAATAAAAACAAACCTCACATGCATTATCTTGACATAGAGAGAACATAAAATAATAAACCACTCAAAAACATACAAGAACCCTAACAAGTCTAATACAACACTTTGCATAGGTGAAACCCCAAGATCAAAACAACACCAATAAAAGGCCCTTCCTCACCTTGAGTACAATCAATTCCGAAATCTAAAGTCCTGCCAATTTGATTGCTAATTTCCAACACCTTAACATAATTACCAAGACATTAGACCAACCCACCAAACCTAGTATCAACACCATAACATATTAGAAGCTATTTTGAATGTCTCCACCAGACTAATTGACCTCCCTATCTTATTCTCATTCCTATGATCAGATCGCCCACAGGCTAAAACCATCACCATTACCCTAGACTGCTAACAAAGATTCTAACCTTACTAGATCCTACCCATCTACTAAACCTGACATCCCTCTTAAGAAGTACTCAATTCCTATGCGAGCTACCAAAACCAAACTCTCATCAATCAACATAAGAGACTAAAAGAGCAATCTTACCCTCGTAGGTTGAACCCTAGGCCAACACCTCCACTATGCTCTTGCGAAATTCAAACCTAGCATCACCATGAATTTCACCAAGCTTAGAACCAATAAGAATAAGAAATAATGAAACCATAAACCTTAACTCATACCTTAGGAAATTCGAAGTCACCTTCTCTTCTCTTCTCTTCTTCTTTCCTACTTTCTCACGAGTTCATTCTCTCTCTCTCTCTCCCTCTCTCTCAGGAATTCAACAGCCACACAATGAGTCTCCAAGGCTCAAAATTTTCTTTTTAATCCCCAAGTTTCCTAACCCTAACCTTCTAATGTGAAAGGAAAACTTTCCCAATTTCATTTCCCGTAACTTTTCCCTACAATCAATTTACAAGAAAAAGAATAAATCAAAGGAAAAGATGACACAAATAATTAAGGAAACACAGCCTATGCTCTTCCACTCTCTTTACACTCCTCCCCTCTCTCTTGCACTCTCAATTTCGGTAAAAAAAGGGACAACTCACACAATCCATTTTCAATTCCCTACTTACTCAAAAATGTCAAAAGACAACTAAGGAATCAATCACATAGTGGTTACTTATCGAATATTGTTTTCTCTATTTTCAATCAAAGAAAAGAAGACCATAAATAAATAAGGAAAATTATCTTTCCTTTCTCTTCCAAGCCTCACGCCACTCTCCCTTTCTCTCTTACAAATTTTTGTTTCCTTTTCTCTTGTGTGAACACAAGCCTTCTAGAATTCTCTTAAGATTGTAGTTTTTCTAAAAATAGGGAAATCACTCACATTCCAACTATTTAGTCTAGATTCATGGCATTCACTTGTATGCTCACCATGCATACCATGTACTTGCACACACACACGACCATGCATACCTATCACTACTTACCATGCACTCACACGCACACAATCAAAACACATGCACAACTAATCAATTATTTAAATAAATAAAATTATTAAAAGCAATTCAAAAAATTTAACACTTGACACTTAAATAAATAAATGAAAATAAGCAACCACATAAAAAAATTATAATAAAAAAAATTGGTGTGCTACAATATACCCTCCTTAACATGAATTTCATCCCAAAACTCTTTCTTAGCAAACAATTCAAGGTATCTTTCTCACATGTCTTCTTCCAGCTCCCATGTTGCTTCTCTCTCCACATGACCTTAACTAATGAAATCTTCTTGAACTTTAGTTCCTTGATTCCGTCTTCGATGATACGCTCAGGTTGGTCATCGTAACTCAGGTCCTGCTTCAACTGCAACGCCTCATAACTCAAAACATGGGAAGGATCTGATACGTACTTATGCAACATCACTACACCAAATACCTCTTTTTATAATACATAATTATAAGCTAATTGGAAAAGTATTATAATAGGTAAGCTAAATTTTAAAATGGAGGGAAAAATGGCTGGGTACTTTTGGGTAGCCCGCTTAAATGTAAAACCCTTATTTTTTTTAGCAAATGCAACTTCATAAGCTATAAGGGGTGAAGTCCGAAGAAGCTCTTGACCAATTGATTTCTGCTCTCTGGCAAACCAGGAAGACTGGTCTCTGTGGTCACCATGTCAAGTCCCATTTCCAGACCCTCCTCAATCTCCCTTCTCACTCTGACCTCGACCCAATATGGAATGACTTCTCTTTTCTTCTTAAATGGAGATTTTTTCTTGGTGGGTTTTTGTTTCTTAGTGTTCTTGTGAAGAAAGTTTTGATTTTTGTGGTGCTTGAACAGGTTTTCGCATGCCTTCGTTCGATGATTAGAAAATACGCATATGGAAACTTCAGTGGCGATGATCTTCTTAAGCTTGTTCCTCCTGATTTTCCCGTTGATCTTCAGGAAATGCTTTTTCTTTTGTTCCAGAAGTATCGAAGTCAGTTGAAAGAGGATGTTTCAAAGGAACAGGTTCCTCTCTCTCTCGAATCTATTGCCTTGAATCAATATAATTGATAATAGATTTCAGCTTTAATGTACAAAAATTACAACCATCTTCAATTTTAGTTGTGATATTTCTTATGAAGAGTCTAAACATGTGCTCTAACTATCTTTGATAGACAATGCTCTGTTGATTCTCCATGATAAACATCTTATTCCTCTCCTCAGGGTATGATTCTGCTGTCAATTTTATTTTATTTTTGAAGTAATTGATTAGTTATCTCTTCATTTATTTTGGAATCAATCTTAAATATATCATTTTCTTGTTAATTTAGCTTTCGTTTTTTTTCTTTGTCTAACAATATGCATGTTTTAAATTTTATGAGTATCAGACAGCAAAGGAAATTTTTGAGTTGGCTCTAGAGGCAGACAACTCAAACACCCATGCCAGATATTGGTTGTCCAGATTGCATATGAAATATCATGTTCTTGGAGCATGTAAAGCAGTGTAAGGAGAATTTTATAATTGGCCTTTTTGTTTATCGGCTTACCTTTTCTGATGTTGGTGATTATCTGTACTCAATTTAAGAGATATCATCACTGTTTTAATGTTTCAAAATTCAACTTTGGAGAAGAAAAATATATGGACTCTCTATCAATAAGTGGGTAAAAAGATGATAGTCTAGTTTTGGGTATGTAAGGATCTGGCGATGTTAATTTCTTGACTAGAGATGTTAAAGCTGTTTAAGATAAAATTCAATATTTTGGTGAAGCAACCCTCTCTATGTTATTAAAAAATATAAAATTTTGGAAATAGTTATAGTAATGGTTTCTTTTTCTCTAGAATGTAAAGTGATCAAGAAAGAAAATTTTCAAAATTTCAAGTTGATATGACCCCCAATTTATTACTCTTTCTCTCTCTCTCTCAATTGTTGATTAATTTATATGCTCATAATTTTTTCTTTATATTTGAATTAATTGTCAGTTGTTATTAATTTCACTAAATCACTATATGCTTTTGATTATTTATTTTCTCTTTTTTTTTCATAGCAGGGGTGTTGCATTGTTAGTAGAAGCTGTAAACATGGGTGATAAAAATGCTCAATATGAACTGGGTTGCCGGTTGAGAGTTGAGGTTAGGTTTCTTCATTCATGTTTTGTCTAGTGCAACTTAAACAGTTTATTAATTTTAGGCTTGTTGTTCAGAAACTTTAACCCAAGGATCCTACACTAGCAATTAAAATTAGTGAAAAGAAACTATTCGTTTGAGCAGCTTTTATTTACACTTTAATTATAAAAAAATTTAATTTATTAAGTCTGTCTGACAGTGGTTATTGTAAAATAAATTGCACCAAACTAGTGGATTGTGTAAATGTGCATCTTTCGTTTCGAAAAATGGTTTGATGGTGCCCTTTAAACCATAATTTTGTTGGTTTGTTATGTTAATATTTAGTTAACCTGTTATTGTGTTAATTTTTTTAGATTTGATTTGGTCATGAATGTGTATTATGGTTTGTTATGATTTGTTATTGTGTTAATTCATCTGACTTGTTTTTTTTTTATATTTACACATATATATTACATACGTTTTATGTTATAGTGGCATAACTCATTTTTATCATATTATATTTACACACACACATATATATATCAAATCATATAACCCATCTGCTAGTATATTTATTCTATTTATATTGAGTATTTTTTTATCTTCTTTTTAGTCAATATTATATGGGTTAATATAACAAAGCACTCCTCCTATCTCATTTACAATGCCACCCTTTACATCAGCACTATCAATATTGTTGTTTGATTACAGGCCCTTCCTCAAATTCCAAGATTCTTATGGAATTTTAATTGCTGAATCTTAGTCTTGGAATTGTATACTTTACTGGCTTAAGCATAAAACACATTAATGTAAATGAGGTTTTCCAGTGCATATTTTTTGTTAGATTTTGAATTTGAATGTCCTGCTTGAGTGAAAGCTTGTTCATAGTGGTTGATTGTCACTAATATTCCAGGTAAGTGAAGGATTAGATTTTGCTGATCACGCTGGAAGAGCTGTAATCATCACTGGTATGCCATTTGCTACAATGACAGATCATAAGGTTTGATATCCCGTTTTCCTCCAAAGTCTTTTGGTACTTGCATATAATGCGGTCATCGTGGTCTGTATCTAGCTCCATTCTTTGATTCATTTACTGAATACCCTTTGGGGTATATAGGCAAAAATAAAGGTTGTGAAGTGGTAATAAGAAATCGCAACGCCTAAACCAGAAGAGGCAATTCATCAACCTATGGACCAGCTTCAAGGTTTAGAGTACTGTATTGAATCAAATCCATCTTGGGGTATGTTCATTTCTTCATTTATTGATTCTTTATATTATTTTCCTTCTATTTCTTATTTTTAAGTGTTATTTGTTTCATTTGGAAAAACAGGGGAGGCAGTATTTCTGGATTTTCAACACTACATTTTGGCCCTTGGAACTGCAGTGATGATCCCTTCTATCCTTGTTCCTTACATGGGTGGTACTGATGTGAGCTCATTTTTCATAAAATACCAATATTTCTTTTTAAGCAAGAAATTAATATATTTTGTGAGCGGATCCTATAATGTTTCCTCATACTAATTTTGCTCATCCTCTTTTCTTTACTAAAGTGATAAAGTCAAGTTTTTAGAGTTGTTTATGTATCAAAGTTGAAACTTTGTTAATGATTTTATGAACCATCTTTGAAAAATAAAATATCATCAGGGTGATAAAGTCAGAGTAGTACAGACTCTACTGTTTGTTGAAGGAATTAACACACTTCTTCAAAAACTCTTTGGAACCAGACTGCCTACTATTATTGGAGGGTATTATGCATTTATGGTCCCTATTATATCTATCATTCATGATTCATCATTGGCTAGTATTGAGGACCCTCATATCGTAAGTGCAACCCTTGTATTATTGAATAAGGCATGTCATTTTCCTTGATATCACTAAAGCATTCTTGTATGGTGTTTACCCAAAAAAGGCCACTGATGACGTGGCAAAGACTACTTACACATAGACTGACACGTGGCAGAATTAAAAGGCAGAGGTGTTGTTCGGCTATCGACCAGAAGTGGGCCTCCTTGTCAGAGTAAATGTTTGTCACGACCAGACTGGTCGTGAAGCTTAATTTATTTCCTCTTTTAAGTTGTAATCTAATATTAACTGCATTTGAATATTTCTTCATAATTATCCTTGATACACAGTTATTAAGGATAAGATACGATACACTATCATCTGTAACCTTCCTTGAGCCTATAAATACACATAAAATAGCTCAAGGAAAGGACTTTTGGATTGATTCTAGCTTTTTTGCTTAAGATTGAGAGAAAAGGGGCTAAAGTGAATTGTTACCATCCGATTGTATTACACCCAAGGTCTGTGAAACTCAAGAACCCTAGTTCTTTGATCACAACTTTAGGATTCTATAATAACAATATCACAAAGTGGACGTAGGTCATTACCAATCATTGGGGCTGAACCACTATAATTCTTGGTGTTCTTTACTTTCCATTAGATTGTCTTTTCAAGCATCGTACTATTTTCCTGTCGTATATTTGACTCCGTATCTTTGGCTAATTTGGGGGTCAACATTCTGGTGCTTTCATTGAGATCTTGTGAAAGAATCTAATGGCAAAAACATCCAAGAAGACTGGACAGGCCGCTGGTGCTGCATAATCCCAGCCTCCTCCCCCAAATTTGGCTGAGGAAGAACTGCATTTGGAGTTTGATGAGAAGGAGTTAGATTCTTAGACCCTGAAAGCAACACTGGGGGTGTTGCAGGATGAGTTGGCCAATCTGAGGGCCAATCAAGAGAATGCTGACGAGATAATGGCGTCGCAACAAAGAGAAATAGATCTCCAGTGTCAGGAGCTGAGCGAGCGGCAGGCTGAGATGGACCGTCAACAGAGGGATGCCATGGCTGCCATTGAAGCAGCCAGATCAACCACGAAACGGGCCACCTCAAAGGGGTCCCAATCCTAGTCCTCCGCTCCAACCAGTTCACCCTCAAAGGCTGGAGCACCCACCTGTGGCTCAAGATGATGTCCCACCTAGGGATCCTGAGCAGCAGCCTCCATCTCAGGCTGGTCGAGGCAATCCCCCGCACCCAAGGTAGAATAGGGTAGGGCAACTGCTCCGAAGCCCTAGATGCCTAGGGGATGAAGAGCAACATCCACCGAGCAGGGGGTAGCGCCCTTCTGCCAACAAGAGGAACTCAGAGACAAGCTCTACGGTTAGGGGCCCCCCACGGCATAACAATGCACGGGGACCCACCGACCAGCGTAGGCCTCCCCCTAACGCTCAGGAAATGCCAGCCCAAGGAGGCAACAAAGTGAATAGCCGATCGCACCATAGTCAGCCAGGATTCATAGATGGCTACGACTACAATGAAGCCAACTCTGGCAGAAGAAACACTAGTCAGAGGAACGAAGAAAGTGGTGGAGGCAGAAGCCCCCCACCTAGAGAAGACCGACTAGCGGGCCATAACGCTGGGGGGCAGCCCAGGAAAATAATGTCTTTAGTCGACTCGGAGCCAGCGAGCAGCAGCGAAGAGACGATGATATGAGGGATGTACTTAACGACCGCCGAGAAAGGCACGATGAGTACATTCCCCCGACACCAGAGGCCCCAGCAATCCCAGAATTTGTTCAGGCTCAGATTGATGCCCTGAACTAGGCGGTGCAGCAGCTGGTTGGGGGGCGAACATCCCACATTGAGTACGATTGGCGGAGAGGCACCCCCTTCGTACAGAGGATTGTTGTGGCTGAAACCCCCAGTAAGTTCAAGATGCCAACACTGCCAAATTTCGACGGGTATGGAGACCCGGTATCTCACGTTAATAAGTTTGAAATACAAATGGATATACAAAAGGTGTCAGAAGATGTCCGCTGCCGCATCTTCCCGGCAACACTGTCTGACACTGCCCAGGAGTGGTTTTTTAAGTTCCCACCTGCCAGTATAGTATATTGGGAAATGTTCGTAAAGGAGTTTTATGGACAGTTCTATGCATGTCATGTGCACCCTACTGAGGCAAACCAACTGGTCGAGATACGCCAAAAAGAGGAAGAGCCTTTGAAAGAATATGTTCAGCACTTCATGTGAGCTGCAACTGGAGCCAAAACTGTGGGCGATGAAGGTAAGATGATGGTCCTAACTGTTGGGGTTAGACGCCATTCACCCCTCTGGAGAAGCCTCAGAAAAAATGGGGTAAGGAGCACCCAAGAGTTCTTAGATCAAGCTGATCGGTACATCAAGCTCGAAGACGCGATTGCCAATGAAGGGAAATCGCCAACAAAAGACAATGGGCCTAAGGAAGAACCCACCAAAGCCGCCAATGGGTCCGAAAAACCCAATGGCAATGGAAAAGGAAATGGGAATGGCAATGGAAGAAATGGTGGGACCCAAAAGGTAATTGGTATGAACCGAGATTCACTAACTACACTGCCCTTGTTGAAAACCGAGCTGAGGTCTACCGGGCAACCAGCTCAAGCGTGCCCTACAAATGACCTGCACCTATAAGAAAAGATATCTCCAAGAGAGATGCAACAAAGTTCTGTTGTTTTCACAACGATTACAGGCACGACACTAACGAGTGTAACCAGCTGAAGGAAAAAATTGAGTTGCTGATAAGGCAGGGGCATTTAAGAAGATTTGTATGAGCCGCGAGAGGTTCTCAGCGAAAGGCTCAAGGTGGCAACGAGTCGGCGCCTGTACACCAACGCTCGCCACCTTTATAGCCAGCTCCTATGGCAGGTACCCTACTCACCATCTGCAGAGGACCACATCTTTTAGGAGATAGTGGGAAAGCAAGGGAACGATATGCTCGAACCTTACGCCACGACCAGGACATCGAGATGATGAGTGTTGAGGATCGAGCACCAAAAAAGGCTCGAACAGAGGAGGAACTGATCACCTTCTCTGACGACAACGCCCAGCACGTGCGATTCCCACACTCCAATCTGCTGGTCATGGGCGTACATATTGCAAACATGACGGTGAAAAGGGTGTTGGTTGACACAGGAAGTTCGGTCAACATCCTATACAAGTCTTCGCTGGAAAAGATGAAGTTGTCCGTGAAAGACCTGGAACCATGCAACCAAACCATTTATGGTTTTTTTGGAGAGGGGCTCGCCCCAACAGGGTCGATTAGACTCCCAATCACAGCAGGCACTACACCTGCTAATAGAACATTACTCACTACTTTTATAGTAGTTGATTGTCCTTCAACGTACAACACTGTGATAGGGAGGTCGATTTCGGTCGACCTACGAGCCGTCACCTCCATATGGCAACTCGCTATGAAATTCCCAACAAACTCAGGGACAGGATGCGTATTGGGAAACTAGAGGGAAGCAAGGGAGTGCTACAATGCCTCGATCACCAAGAGATGCCACCAGAAAGGAGTTGCAAATGGCGACTGATGTTCAAGCCCACTCGGGTGATAATCTCACCAAATAGGGCGTTGCCTAAAGTGAGGATAGGGACTTAGATCCTTTCTTTGGGGATTTTGAAGAAGAATATCGAGGACCTTGAAGAGGTCTAACTCGATGAGGAAAATCTGACTAGAGTTGTGAAAGTCAGTAAAAACTTAGAGACAACAACAAAACAAGCACTGGTGGAGTTCTTAAGGAGGAACCAGGAGGTCTTTGCCTGGTCCCACAAAGACATGGTTGGGATAGATCCGACAGTCATAAGCCATTTCCTGAACATGGACAAAAGCTTTCCACCAGTGCAACAAAAAAGAAGGCTGCTCGACAAAGATAGATCAAAGGCCTTGAAAGAGGAAGTCGAGAAGCTGAAGGAGAATGGGTTCATCAGGGTGGCGTTTTATCAATCGTGGGTCTCTAATCCTATACTAGTGCCCAAGCCGAATGGCAAGTGGCGTACATGCGTGGATTTTATTGACCAAAATAAAGCCTACCCCAAAGATTGTTTCCCACCCCCAAGGATCGACCAGCTGGTCGATACCACAATAAGGCATGAGATCCTCTCATTCATGGATGTGTACTCTGGGTATAATCAAATCAGTATGCATCCCCATGATGGATCACACTAGCTTTCAGACTGATACAGGGCTCTACTGTTACAAGGTGATGCCCTTCGGTTTGAAAAATGCTGGTGCGACTTACCAAAGACTCGTCAACCACATGTTCAAGGAGTTGATCAGCACAAACATGGAGGTTTATGTCGAAGACATGCTGGTCAAGTTTAAGAAAGTAAAAGAGCCTGCAAGGGATTTGCAGGAATGCTTCAACGTATGGAATAAATATCGGATGAAGTTAAATCCCCTTAAATGCTCGTTCGGAGTAGGATCAGGGAAGTTCTTGGGATTTATAGTTAACTCAAGAGGAATTGAAGCCAATCCCAAGAAAATAAAAGCTCTGATCGAAATGAAATCGCCAATAAAGATTAAAGATATTCAAAGCCTGACCGGGAGGATTGTTGCTCTCAGTAGATTCATTTCAAAATTGACAGACAAGTGTATTCCATTTTTCAATCTACTTAGAGGCAATAAGAAATTTGAATGGACAGATGAGTGCGAACTGGCCTTTCAAGCACTAAAAACACATATGGCACAACCACCCATCCTGCTAAAGCCAATCGATAAAGAAAATCTGTTCATCTACCTTGCAATCACGGAATACGCTGCTAGTGCTATTTTAGTAAGAGAAGAAGAAGGCATGTAGAAGGCTGTCTACTACGTAAGCAAAAGGTTGATTGGAGCAGAGCAGCGGTACCCGCCCATCGAGAAGCTAGCCTATTGCCTAGTTTTGGCCTCTAGGAAGCTGTGGTCTTACTTCCAAGCTCATCCAATTACGGTCTTGACCGACTAGCCTCTTCGACAAGTCCTGCAAAAGCCAAAGGCTGTGGGTAGATTGCTAAAGTGGGCAGTCAAACTCGAGCAGTTTTACATATCTTACTTGCCACGAATAGCGATAAAAGGACAAGACTTGGCTGACGTCATCGCGAAATTCACAAAGCTCACGAGTGACGAGTAGAATGAAGAGCCCAGCGATCCTGAATGTCAAATCCAAGCTTCCACGTGGAAATTATTTACGGACGGTTCTTCTAACAAGTCCCACGCTGGGGTAGGGGTAATACTGATAATGCCAGAACGACATCGATTTTACTGTGCAATCAGATTTGACATCACTGCTTCTAACAATGAGGCCGAATATGAAGCACTACTCGTTGGATTGCGGTTAGCCAAGGATATGAATATAAAAGTGCTTGACATCTATAGTGATTCTCAGCTAGTGGTGAATCAGGTCCTCGGAGACTACCAAGCGCGAGGTTTGAAGATGGTTGCCTATCTGAACAAAATAAAGGATCTATTAGCCCAGTGTGACAAGTATAATCTTCAGCAAGTGCCTTGTGATATGAATTCCAACGCAGACGCTTTGGTAAAATTGGCAAGTGCGAAGGATGCGGATACTTTGAACATAGTACTAGTGGAGCGACTATCTGTACCGACCATCCAAACAACAGAGACCACTCTGGTAATCAAGATGGCAGACACGTGGATGGCACCATATGTAGAGTATCTATTGAACGGCGTGTTACCAACGGACAGAAACAGAACTAGGACCCTTCAGTGCCAAGCTGCTAAGTATATCCTGATCGATGGAATCCTGTACAGGAGGGGATACTCAATGCCACTCCTCAAATGTATTACAAATGAGAAAGCCAAAGAGTTGATGAAAGAGATGCATGAAGGTTTTTGCGGAGACCACGCTGGGGGGAAAAGTTTGTCAAAAAAGATCCTAAGGATATTTCTGGCCAACGATGAATGAAGACTCGACGGAATTCGTGTAGAAGTGTGATAAATGCCAGAGATTCTCCAAAATCCCACGAGCAGCCCCTTATGAGCTTAAGCAAATGCAAAGCCCATGGTTGTTTGCAGTTTGGGGTATCGACCTTATCGGATCTTTGCCCACAGGAAAAGGCGTGTCAAAGATGTTGTGGTTGCCGTCGACTACTTCACCAAATGGGCTGAAGCTGAACCGCTGGCAACCATAACGACCAAGAAGCTGCTAGATTTTGTGACCAAAAATATTATTTGTCGCTATGGATTGCCAAGGAAGATCGTCTCGGATAATGGCACCCAGTTTGACAGTGATTTATTCACGAATTTCTACGAGCGGCATGGTATTATCAAGAGTTTCTCTTCAGTCACTCATCCCCAAGCAAATGGAAAAGTTGAATCAGTCAATAAAACGCTAAAGGATACACTGAAGAAGAGGCTAGAAGAAGCTACGGGAGCATGGCCAGAACAATTGCCTGGAGTACTCTGGTCGTACAGAACTTCCCACCGAACAGCAACGGGTCATACTCCTTTCTCTTTGGCTTATGGATATGAAGCCATGTTTCCTGTTGAGTTAGATCTGCCTTCGCATCACAGAATGACGTACGATCAAGATTTGAATAGCCAGCTATTGATGGAATCCCTGGACTCAATCGATGAGAAACGTGAACAAGCCCAACTCCGAGTAGTTGTATACCAGCAAAAAGTCGTCCGGTATTTCAACTCTAAAGTGCGAGAAAGAAAGTTTAATGTTGGAGATCTTGTACTCCGAAGATTTTTTCTAAACACCCGCGACCAATCTGCTGGAGTACTCGGACCTAATTGGGAAGGACCATACCAGATTGACGAAGTCCTTCACCCAGGCACCTATAAACTTGCACGCTTAAATGGAGATCTCATTCCTCGCTATTGGAATGGAGAACACCTGCGCAAGTATTACCAATAAACAATTCTTCTTAAAGAATTGACTTGTATTAATTTTAATTTATACAAGTTTTGAGAAAGGGTTGGTCATTTTATGTGATTGGTCGCTTATAAATGTACGATCTTATTGATCACTCATACAGACATGTTTATTCCATCTATTACGAGAAATATAAGGGACTGTGCGCAGCCAGTCATTTCTTGCCAATTATTGTATTTATTACAAGTATTTGCTCATTACGTGTGTTGTTTTGCTGTATTATAATTCCAATTTTATTGCTACGAGCAGTAATGTTCGAACAGGTTCTGGTCAAGGCAAGTGACCAAGGACCTAAAGCTCCTCGAACACTTGGGGGGCATATAAGGTACAAGTAAGCAAAGCATATCGTTAAAAGGTATGTAAAAACATGAGCAAAATAAGTGAAAGCATTCTAGGGTACTTAGAGTATTTTTCAAAATTTATATTTTGACAAATCAATCCAAAGTGCTATGCTAAGTTCAGTCATGCAAACAGATATTATAATAAAATAAAAAAGGTGTTATAATATCAAAAACGAATTACTTTACACTGCGAGCACTACTGCTCGGATGTAATTGTCTGATTAAAGGGAAAATAGCTGCCCGTGCGGCAATAAAAAATTTGTGTCTTTATATCACGACCAGTAGGTCATGTAATTAAAATATCAAAAGAAAAAAGGGAAAAAGACTAAGGGGCTGGAGGATCTTGAGGAACGTCCTAGTAGACAGCTGTGTCAGCTTCATTGTCTGCACCATCTATCCCTGTTGCCAGAGAAATCTCCGGGGAAGCAGGTACTTTAGCCCTCTCTTCTTCCTCCAGGCGAATGGCACACTGAGACATTAGAGTCTGCCTCAGGCATTCTGACAGATAGTTGAAGTTAGCCTCCCGGTTGTGCTTCCAGAACTCATAAAAGCAAAGATTAGTGGCTTCCTTGTACTTCTCAAAGTTCTTGACTTCAGCTTCCTCAAGCTCCTTCACGCGTTTCTCCAGCTCCTCTGTCTTCTGCATGCTCGCAATCAAATCAAGCTTAAGCTGGGCGGCCTGCTGATAGTTAAGTTTGGCGCTTTCCTTGAATTTTTCTTTGTCTTCGTTGGATTTCTTCAGGCCATCACGAACCTGCAGCAGCTCTTCGTTCAGAGTGGATTTTTGCTCGAGCAGTTCTTCTTTCAGCTTAGGCAGCTCTGTATTCTTCTCAAGAAACTCACCGTTCTGCTTAGTTATCTCATTATTCTTCTCGAGCAACTCAATGTTTTTCCCTTCAAGCGCTTTCTTAACCTTAGCAAGCCTTGTGTCAAAATTTTTGGCTCGGGACACCATCGCTCTAGCACGGCGCCAGCTAGCAGTCATGGTCAGTAGTCCCTATAATCAGATAAAAAAGGATAAAGTGATGGCAGAGAATCAAAAATAAATAATCCAGCATCAGGGAGTGTCTTACGCTAACTATCTCGTTCAGCCCGCGGTTGAGTATTTGATCAGGCTCAATAGAAATGGTTTCAGTAATAGCCTCCTGACTGCGTTTATGTTTGGCGAGCTTGTATATCCTCACCCCGGATGAGCTAACCACGATGTTGGATAGGGATCCTTCGGGCTGATTACATCGTGCTTGACTGCTAGGTGCCTGAGAAGTAGGCTGCTGGTCGACGGGTGTTGGAGGATTGGAATTTTGGTCGACCAGAGGGGTTGAGGCTGGCTGCTCGAGTGGTAATGGCGGTGGTGTGTTCTCCGTTGAAGGGACAGTGGCTGGAGGATCATCGGTTCAAGCCTTCTTTGAGGCGGTTTTACTGCTCTCCCCTCGGGCCCTCTTGCTGTCCTTTTTCTTGCCAGAAGATGCGGCAGCAGCCTTATAATGCTCGAACACATCCTCAAAGTCCATATCTGCACAAAAGGAAACAACACGAGCAGTGAGACAAGGTATTTGTATGGGGATAAAAATAAAAGTGAAGAGATTATAAGTAAAGTACCCGCGCTACAACTATTGGTTGCTACATTACTTACTGAACTACTTACTGCCTGGAAGAAATCTGAACTTAAGATTGGAGTACACTTAAAGTTGTCATCCCCGTCAAATAGATGACAGGGAATTGGCAAACTATTTAAAAGCGAAAGACCAGTATCGTTCTCATCGGAAGACTCGTCGATGGGAACGGGAGGTTCAGTGGCCTTCTTTTTCCCTTTTCCCTTTGTGGCAGGGGGAGCAGCAGCCCGCAGGGTCCTGGAAGGTTCCCTGATTGTTACTCCAGTGGCCCTCCTCGGAAGAGGTTGTTCAACGCCTGTGTGCTGCTCGGGAACCTCTCTGTCGGTAGCACTCCCCACTGTTGACTCCCTCGTGTCATGATGAGGGGCCAAAAGGCCGACCAACCTAAGGTTAGCCTCTGTGACCAGATGTCTGATGCTTTTTTCCACGTCAGTCATACTGGCCAAGAGGGCTGATCTCAACTCCATGTCTGGAGTTAGGTCTGGTCGCAGCCATGGGCCTGAAAGGCATTAAAAATCTAAGAAAATGTGGTGGAAACACTAAATAAATATCAACAGCCAGCGGTACGAAGGTTTTACCTCCTTGAGCAAAGGACAAATTGCTCACGATCATGTCGGTCGTAAGGAAATACTCCTGGTAGTACCTCCCCACGTTCGATATGTGTGTGGTGTCGGTCAAGAAGGTGCATCCAGTCTCCTGGTGGCAAAAGTGAAAGAACCCCTTTCCTTCTTGGTTGGGGTTGGATTTGAGGTCGAACAAATAGTTAACCTCATGAGGAATTGGAACGGTCCATTTTTTGTGGCTGTAAAGGATATAGAGTGCAGCAAGCATTCTATACCCATTAGGAGTTATTTGAAAAGGGGCAACTCCGACATAGTTGGCCACCCCTTAGAAAAATGAATGAAGAGGCAAGGTATCCCCTGCCTCAATGTGGAACCTCGACCAGGCGCTGAAGGCGCCTCCGTGCAGGTTTGTCCGTTGATCTTGGTTGGGTCGAACTAAGGTCACCCCCGTGAGACCATACTTCTTGATGTAGTTGGCGATCATCCTGATCGTCACTCGGCTCTCAGGTACTACATACCACTCAACATCTGGTTGAATGGCATGTCGGGGTTGAACGTGTGTTTGGATATTGGGGTTAGGAATATTTTCAGCTCGACCACTAGTCGAGGGAATTTTAGTCCAACGAGCAGACTGATTTGAAGGATTGGGAGTTTTCTTTTTCTGGGCTATAGTTTTAGCTCGAGCCATGTTTTGAATAAGGAGGGGTGGAGTGTTTAAAGTGGTACGAGAAAATGGAATGTTAGGTATCAGCGATGATGGTTGCTCCTCCTCCTCAAGCAGCTGAGCCAATAAGTTGTCATCGAAGGGTGTTTTCCTCCCCGCAGATCTTGCATGAAAGTTGGAATAACGTTGCTCGCGTATACGACCAACAGCATTCTAACAGAAACACTAAGTTCTAGGCGAGCAGTTTGAAAAACAGATTAAAAATCAGAAGTAAAAAGTTTTTTTGGGAAACGCTTTTTCAACTGCGAAGGGGCGGGAAAAACCCAGTTTTTCACCTAGCTTAGAAATCAAATTTTTACTTCGATTTTACGGCCTAAATCTACAATCTTGACTACCAAACTGGCTCCTAACTCATACGAAACAATATTTCACTACCCTTTTTATTATCTTTCAGCATGCAAACAATCCCCATATATTTTCATCCAAGAACATGAAGGGTATCAGAAACAAAAGCACACATAAGGCAGTTTCGAATAGCAACTAAAAGGACAAGAAAGTTTGTAAAACTTACTCCGGTAAAGATTGAAGTCCAAAGATGCAATCTATCGGGTGTGCGAGTGTAGATGTCAGAATGTTTCTGGGCTCTGAGGCATGAGTTCTTCGGTGTTCTTCAAGAAGGCAAAGGCAAGTAAAAATAAAAATGATAACTTGAGGACTATTTATGGAGACCAAGGCACGTTAAAAGAGGTAATCATGAGTTAATTTTGGCTAAGTATGGCGAAGTGAAATGGCCGTCGGACACACTTTTGGGAAATTGAAAGGACATGATTAGATATGATTGGTCACGTTTCTCGAAAAGGCACGGGCAGTTCTGACAGATTTCGTGGGGCATACGAAAGGTTAGTTTCCTAAGTTTACTTATTGCTGGTCGCAATAAATAAACTTGGGGGGCAAATGTTTACCCAAAAAAGGTCACTAATGAAGTGGAAAAGACTACTTACACATAGACTGACACATGGCAGAATTAAAAGGCAGAGGTGTTGTTCGGCTATCGACTAGAAGCGCGCCTCCTTGTCAGAGTTAATGTTTGTCACGATCGGACTGGTCGTGAAGATCGATTTATTTCCTTTTTAAGTTGTAATCTAATATTAACTGCATTTGAATATTTCTTCATAATTATCCTTGATACGCAGTTATTAAGAATAAGATACAATACGTTATCATCTGTAACCTTCCTTGAGCCTATAAATACACATAAAATAGCTCAAGGAAAGGACTTTTGGATTGATTCTAGCTTTTTTGCTTAAGATTGAGAGAAAAGGGGCTAAAGTGAATTGTTACCATCCGATTGTATTACACCCAAGGTCTGTGAAACTCAAGAACCCTAGTTCTTTGATCACAACTTTAGGATTCTATAATAACAATATCACAAAGTGGACGTAGGTCATTACCAATCACTGGGGCCGAACCACTATAATTCTTGGTGTTCTTTACTTTCCATTAGATTGCCTTTTCAAGCATCGTACTATTTTCCTGTCGTATATTTGACTCCGTATCGTTGGCTAATTTGAGGGTCAACATATGGTATGACTTCTTTGCTATCTATGTGCTGTAAGGAAGCTTACTTTTCTTGTACATTTTTCTAGAGATTTCTCAACACCATGAAAGCAGTCCAAGGTGCTTGGATAGTAGCATCAAGCATACAGATTATCCTTGGATACAGTCAAATTTGGGCCATCTATTCCTCATAAGATTTATCTATCTTGGAATTAGAGGTAGTTGATATCGAGGTAATTATGTCTGTTCTATCACCTTCTCTCCTATTTTGTGGTGTTTTTCTGAGTTCTCACTTAGCTGCCTCTCTCTCTCATGCTTATATATATATATATGAAACTAATTCTCTCTCTCTCATTCTACATTCTGTAAAAAAATAGCTCTCTTTCTCCCTCACCGATTTTCTCTCTCTCACTCTTAGATCGACCCACTGCTCCGCCTCTAGTCCTCCGTCGTTACTAGCTCCATTGCTCTGCCAAAATCCTAAACAGAGTGCATGATTAAGGTTATATATATATTAGTTTTTTTTAAGTTTATATATAAATATATACATGTTTTCATTTAAGTTTTATTATGTTGTTTAGTTTCATTTAATCAATTATTTTAATATACGTATCGGTTTTTTTAGTTTATATATATGTATAAGTTTTAAGTATTATTAGAATATTAATGATTAATATATTGCTAAAAAAATAACATTGTTTATGTGGGGAAAGAACAAAAATCAGATTATAATATGTTGAAGTATAATTTGTATTATGAGTTTGAATAAGTAGTTTTTATGAAGTTAATAAATAAATTAGAATAAAAAACTATGTTATATCTATGAAGTTAATAACTTGATCAAGTTATTGACAATGAAAGCTTGTTTTGTCTTTAAGCTTTCGTTCTTGTGGTTTTGCAGGCCACATAAACAATCAGTATAATACTTGCTTCTGGGAGCTTGTTAAATCTGGAAAAAGCAAAATCGAGGCTCAAAATATATTAAAGGTGCAACACTTTCTCACTCTGTTACCGTTTTTTTTTTACAATATATTGTTTTATGGTTTAAGAGCACAATAACTTGCTAAGTCCCAATTATTGTTGCAGTATTAGCTTGACTTTCAGTTCCTGCAAAAATCCTTGCCATTCCAAAGTCTGAAATCTTGGGATTCATATTCAAATCAAGTAGTATGTTACTGGCTTTCAGGTCTCTATTTAAATTTCTCCATCTCTCTCTCTCTCTCTCTCTCTCTCTCCTCTTTCTAATTAAATTTATCTGATATATATCTCTCTCTCTCCCTCTCAATCTTCAACCTTCTATATTTATAGCAAAAAAACCCCACTATTTAGCTTAAATTAAGAAATCTGAATACACATATGTATAATATAATTGTTTATAGTTTATATTATATACATGACACATGGCCAATTTAAAGATGTGTATATATGTAGAGAGAAAGAGAGAGTGTGTGTGTTTGGGTGATATAATAGGCAGGAGCTAGCTAGATAGGACCCATGGCAAAGATTCTCTGTTAGAGTGTGAACGGATATAAGGTTGTGGACAAGTACATACCTATATATATGTTGAAAATAAATTAAAAAGGGTCGCATGTATGTGTTGATTATAAATCTAACAGATGTCAAAGGTCTGTCTGAATGGGGAATTCTTTTCTTGGTAAGCCTTTTAACCTGCATTATTTTACTATGAAAATTTGTTTCATGTAAATGAATTGTTACTAGAATTTGCTCTTCCTCTTCCTATCCTTTAAGAATCTTCTTGTCAATGCTCTTATTATTCTCACAAATCCTTAAGTTATTCAAAAGGTGTGTACTATGAAATTACTCCTTCAATTTCAGAGTTGGTCTCATTTTGATTTTGAAACTTAATTTTGAGCAATGCCAGAATTTCATACTATAAATATGAAGATAAATTATTTAAATGAATTGTGGTGTTAGAAGATAATGCTAAGGAATATTTTTTCTAGAAACAACTCTTTCATATTTTATTTTCTTTCCTTCATTATATATTTGATGCAACGCACACTGTAAAATGATTATTTTGCTTGTACTTTCTCAGTTCAATTATATCAAAATTTACAAAGGTCATATGGAGACTAGTTAAGAGAAATGGGATGAAGTATAAAAGTTGAGGGTAGATGCTTTTAATTAACAAAGAATTATATCCTAGGATCATTATTTGTTTAGCATAGTTTGACTAGAGACCATGTTAACTATTTATTGCAATATATTATGTAAATCACACCTTATTTACTTTGAACTCTCAATTTATTTATTTATTTTTTCATTTCAGCTATTTGAAATGGGTTTGGCGCTTTCATTTGCACGTCTAAAAGCTCTTGCAAATTATTCCTTTGGTTTGGGATTGACTCAGGTATAATGCTAAAACCTGAAAACAACAGTATAATAGCTTGTGATTCTTGCTATTCAAATGGTTCTTTAGAGGGAATAAAAATTGGATGGTTCCTATTCCAAGGGGGAAAATAATGATTCCTTTGTTTTTAAGTGTCAAGTGCAGTACCAATCTTTCAAAATCTTGATATTTCTATGCAATTTATGGTATTGAACTTGGTTTGGTCACATTTTTAGTCTTACTGAACCATTTTCTCTAGTTCAGACATGATATGGACTAGTCCTTTATGAATGCTGAATGGACATTTGACCATATGGTCCCCATTCTTGTTTCCTTCTTGAAGGTCATCTTGTCTACACTTCCTTTCACGACGTTTGAACTTCCTCCTAACAATGCTATTTGCACTACAACAATTTTGACTATATGTTACATTAAAATATAACATAAATGAAGAAGCGTTATTAATGTGTAAGTGAAAAAAAAGGAGAATTAATTATTTTTTAACAAGTCGTGTATGTGTAAGGCGCCAAATGAAAAAGAAATAAGGTGCCATGTGAAATTTTTGGTCTAATCCCTCATCTGCTCTCATTGAATCCCTAAACCCTAAACTACCCAAATGTATTTTCTGAAAAATAAAAAATTAGTAATTAAAGAGTTATGCAAACAATGGTATTCTCCGGTTGGAAACGACACTGACTGGAGTCTCTGTTTTAGGTCGTACAGTAAGAAGACTTTTCACCTAACAATAAAAAGAATTGAACAAGTTAAAGAGCAAATTACAAAGTATGTTGCCCGCTGTTAGTTCCTTTGATAAGTCAAATTTAAAATGCATCTAGTATACAAACATCTTCAAAACATTCACATTCTACTATTCTAGCACCCACCATAAGCAGTCCAATAACGTTCTTCGGATTCCCAGAATAGACAGGAACTCGACTATGCCCCCGAGCAAGAACTTTTCCCATAGCCTCCCTGTGTTATTGAATAAAAGGAGGAGAAAAATGAGAAATACAGTAGAAAAATATAATTTTTTTCTGCAACAAACTTCTGGTAAGAAAACAGAAAATAACTGTACGACGAGAAAACACATTGAGCTGTCATGTGATTCAAACATTCCTAACATTTCAATTGCAGCATAAGACATGCTTCAATAAAACATGGGTCACGCCATTATGATATGCTAGAGCACTGTATGCGAAAATAAAAATAAAATGTACAAACTATCCTCAGTGAAACTTTGTGTAAAAAGGTGACAGAACTATTGACAAGCCAGCAACTAATTGGGATAGTGTTCCTAAGATGATAGGCTAGGAGCCTAGGACTGATATCACAGCTAAAATATCCTTCTTTTAACACAATTTATCACTACAACAACAACAAAACTTTCTATATTTTCTTCTTTTATAAAAAAATAGTTTCTAAGGTCGAGTGACTGAATCTTTGAAAATCAGCTAAAAGCAGCATGTAAACAAAAATTGTGAAAACCAGTAAAATCCAATTGACAGAAAGAAAGAACAATGAATTCATGACCAAAACTCACCAATCCAACTTTGAATTGACATCTAAGGAAAACATTGATTCAATGGGTGTCATAGCCTCCTCAGCTCTATTTTTTAAGATTTAAAAAAAATTAATAATAGAAAGAAAGTAAGATGCTGATTTTCTAATCATGACACATTATTGCAAGCTTACTATCATATTCAAGTTACAATTTCAGTATGAGCATAAAGAGTGAAATCATTATACATCAAAATGAGACTATAATGACAAGAAAAGTTTCAGAATGCTCTTTAAACCAAAAGATAAGATGACTGGGGAGTAAAGTAAAAAAATCCAAACTTTAAAACAGAATATTGAATAAGCGAGCTCGAGAGAGAGAAAAATTTAGCATGAGCACAGAGTTTCAAATAGCTATACTTCAAAATGAAATTACAATTAAAAAAAATAAGTTTTAGCCTCTTTGGTATAGTTCTAAAGACTCAGAGAGAAAGAGAAGTAGAAGAAGTAAAATAAACTTTCATATTCACCAGGATTTACGTCCACCTCATATAATAGTTGGATATAATACTATCACTGGCATACATGCAAATTAGAAGGAAATGAATGTAAGGAATAATGATATTTCTGTTAAGACCTTACCTTCTCAGTTAAATCTAGTGCCCCACTTATAATTGTTGTCTCGTCATGTGTAAGCTCACCACCCTTGCCGGCCTATTATGACAAGATAAGGAAATCAGAACTAATGCCAAGATATATCTGTGGTAGATGATAGCAATAATTCGTATTTTCAACTTGTAAAGCTATTCCTTAAGTTCAAGAGCATATTTATTATCCTCAACAGCTTTACTTTACCTCTTGGTTGTGGATGGAGACAAGGACTTTTAACTGAGCTCGCCTAAATAAAGCTTCATTATGTCCTAATACCCAATCCAAAATCTGCATTCTGTATATCTCAAGTCAAAAATTAGATATAAATCCCTTATAATCTGATATCATTAAGAATCCATCGTTTTGCAACCAGATTCCACAGTTTTGCTTTACATTTATGATTTATTTTTAACCACTGAAAAAATACTTAAATTCAATGACTAAAACACCAGTTTAAAATAGTATAGATTGGAGGGTTGATAAATGCAAATTCCAAGTTCACATTTAAATGTTTAAACATCAACTTTCCATTGGAGATTGTACCTTTCCAATTGGGTATGAAATTGGGTAGCAAATTATCATCAAAATCCGAACAAGCCAAACAAAGTTGGAACCTACTGCAAGTCCATATCTAGTGCATATAGCTTGTGGGATAACCTGATTTAGAAAAACGAATATCAAGTTTCTATCATAATAAGCCAACAAAAATATTGACACTTTACTGTTAAACCAAGCATGAAAGTTAATGGAACAAAAATAAAATACCTCTCCAAAAAATAGAACAAAAATAACAGAGAGAATTATAGCCACATACTGATTGAACATTTTATCCAAGTAAATTGGAAGGGCCTGCAAATTTGTGAATCACCATATCAAAACATCAATCTGGATTGTGAATACTCGATAAATATATAATCTATGCATAAAATCACATCAAATTCCAAATGTCAATTGAAAAAATTATTCCAACACAAGCATATATATATATTGATTCTGTAAAGTTTCCACCTTAACCTTTTGTCATTAGGTGACATAAAACTAAGTATATATTTCAAAATATCCACTGATAAGGCATTGTATATGAAAAATTATGAGATTAGACAAACTCACATTGATTGAATAAGCAGTTCCCAATGCAAAACTGATGAATAGGGCCCAAAATAATGGCCATGACCCAATAATCCATCCAAGGCCAAAACTCTGAAAAATAAAGTGATAGGTAGTCAGAATATTATAGGCTGCAAATACACAATACATTAATACAGAAAGCTGATTCCCATACCAGAACAGAAAAGGATGCGACAATCATGACACCAGTTTGAATTGAATATTCCCCTGACGCCAACGGAAGATATGGCTTGTTAACCTGTGATGAAATACGCCATAGATATCTAGAGTTAGACAATCCTTGATGTATCCCATGTAACCATGTAGAATTTTAGATAGTCTCTCTAGAAGAAAAAAAATATATTAAAGCAAAGAACTAGGAACTGGTGCAGTGACCTTATGCTCAAATGTAAGAATAAAATATATGCATTTTCTTCATTCAAAATTAAGAGAATGTAAGACAGTAAGAGCTAAGAGCTACCTTGTCTATATCAATATCATACAACTGATAAAAATGGAAATAAAATTAATTTAGATTTTTTTTAGAGTTGAAATCAGCAAGTTTTTATATTACTTAAAAAAAAAAAAGCCAACAAACTAACAATCAATCAGATATGGAAATAAGGGGAAACTAACAAATTAACTACTTTCCTATACTTATATTTCAAACAAAAATCAATAACGAGAAAGAACTGTTCAACAAACAACAATCAATCTAATAGTCTTGACCATTTTATGAAGAATATAGTTTTGGTTGTTCCAAGTCAGGAACCAAATAATGCATGACAAATAAATTTTCCATGGTAATTATTAACATAATTTTTATGATTTGTGAAGTCTGTTGAATGTGTTTTCAGTCATGAAGTGGGATTTTTCTGATAAAGTATGTGGAGATTCTCCCCTACCAAGGTGGATGGAACCTAAATATTTTTTAAGGAAGTAGAAGTTGAATGCAAAAGAAATGGCTGAAGCCCTTAAGAGAGCTAAAGGTTTTAAATCTAAAGATCCCTTTTTCATGAATTGCATGCGACCATCGTTTGTTGGAGCTAAGCTTAATATGGTAATTAATTATATGCTTCCTACAAGTTCAATTGAAATATACTCACATAAAAAATGTTTTTCATGTTGACTTTATTCTTTTTAATCTTTTGCCAAGATTATACCATCTGTCTTTGCAAAACATTACCTCCTCAGTACTAGTAAGCATCAAGATGTGATCCTTAAGGTTCAGGATGGAAGGACCTGGTCTGTGAAATACTATTTCAAATCGCATGGCGGGTCTCCAAAAACCAGATTTTAGGGTGGTTGGAAGGCATTTGCTGAAGACAATAATTTGAAATTAGGTGATGTTTGTGCCTTTGTTTTGAGAAAGAGTACGGGGATAATTTTTTTTGAAGTCGTTATTTTTTGTGAAAATGGAGTAGCAAATTCCTCTATGTTACCAGGTAAACATGAGCTCTACTTATTCTATAATAATATTATTGTTGTCCTGATATCATTCCCTAAATAACTTTTCTTTATGAGGCTGTAGAACTTAATGTCATGACAAAAGAAAGCCGATCAAGTAAAGTAGAATCTTGTAGCACCATGAAGGAGCAAGCTCTTGAAAGAGCAAGTTGTTCTCAAACTAAAAGGCCATCCTTCACAGTCACTATGCGTGCAGTGTATACAACTGGCCGTTGTAATTTTGTAAGTTTTCCAGTTTATACATGTTAAATTATCAGTTTCTTTTTACTCATAAACTTGGCATCTATTTCCATAGCATATATTTTCTGTCTTCCTTGATGATCAGATTCGTTTAATATTTTCTGTGTTCTTGTTTTTCATTTGGTCAGTGCTTGCCATACAAGTTTGTGGAGAAGTACATTAGTAAGAAAGAATGCGAGGTAAGGCTTTGGGTTTCGGATGGTAGATCATGGTTTGTCCAATTAAGGGTGAGGCAAAGAAATGTGTTACCCAGAGCTGAATTGTTAAGCCATGGCTGGAAAGTATTCACACTGGACAATAGTCTACGAGCGGGTGATATTCGCACATTTGAACTTACTAACAATGGCAATGAAATTTCATTTAAAGTTTCCATTGTTGAGATAGCTGATGATGCATGTAACAAGTAAGGTGAGAAATGCTCTTAACTAATATAATTGAATGAAATAGTTATGGTTATAGTATTGACTTACTTACAAGTGTTGTTTTCAGTTGCAAATAAGAGAAGAACAACTACACCATCCAAGCGAAAGAGAAATCCTTGTGTGAAAGTTGAATCTTCTTTTAATTATGATAAAGCCAACATGATTCCACAGAACCTGATTGCAAAGATAGAACAAGAGAAAATTAAAGTTGAACCTTCAGGTATGCTATGAGACTATGATTCAAGAATAATGTTCAACATTCTTAAGCAAAGTCAGCTTACATTCTGTTTATAAATTAAATGCAGACAGCTTTATGAAGCTGATATCTGAAGCAAATACTGGTAATCAAGGTACTTGTAAGAGGCCTTCATCTTCTGGACTTAGCAGAGCTTCTGAAGCAGCCAGCCAATTCTTCTCGAAAAATCCTTACTTCCAAGTGATTTTGCGATCAAATCACGTGCTTGGATGTGTACTGGTTTGTCCAAACGTTGCTTCTACTGTTATATATTTCATTGATAAATGCATACTAATTTGTATCAAAATTGTTTTTTAGTACTTGAAATGAAAGTTACGTATCAATGCTTTTTTGTGCAGCATATTCCATGTACTTTTGGAGTGCATTATTTTGAGGAAAACACACAAACTGTGATGCTTTGGGTTGGTGAGAAATATTGGTATGTGAAGTTATTGGCTTATAAATCAGATTATAAATTTTCTGCTGGGTGGGCTGCATTTGCAAAAGGGAACCCTCTTCAGCCAAGAGATGTATGAATCTTTGAGCTGATTAAGAGAAATCAATCTGAGATGAAAGTTTATATATTTAGACAAAGTGGTTTGGCTCAAGAGTAGTAACTGTTGTAATTATGCAAATCTATGAATGAGCAGTTTCAATTTTATGCCTTCCCCTATTTCTCAAATATGATCCTTATGAATTTTTACTGCTTTTTGATTCGAACTATCATTTATTTGCTTGCCTTTCCTTTTCCCATAACAAGCTCAAATACATTACTAAATACAGTAAAATTCACATCAGCCAACAATCTGTATTATCAAATACAGCAGCCACAAGGAAGATAATGACATTCTACCAAAAGCAATGTCAAGTTAAGAAATTCAATCAATCTTTTATTCTCCTAAAAGAAATACCGTTGAAAAGGGACTGAGAGAGAGACCTAACAGAACCTTGAAAAGGAATGCTTGAAACAGATATGGCTATAGTAATATCAGATATGCCTGAAGCAAATTCAGTCAAGAAAAGACAAAACTCCCACCATAAGAACTCGGGACCAAATTTTTTGAAATATAATCTTCTCAACTAAATCACAACCAAACTAACAATGAAAGAAAGAGAGTTACCAATCCTAATAACCCAATACCCAACATCAAATTATGTAGTAAACACTCTTAAATAACTATCCGAGCAAACAGTTTCAAATTTTCAATCTCCCCCAAATATAAATAAAGTCCCAAAGCTTTCATTTTTATCAATACAACAGAGCCAAATCCAGAAGAAACAAAAACCCAGCAAATCAAATGAAAGTACCTCATGGAAGTTGCAAACAGGAACTTTCTCAGTTGTTTTCTTGCCCAGAGAGCAATCAATATCAGCTGCTGTATTAATAATACATTACTAAAATACAGTAAAATATGATGAAAAAGAAAGTAATGGTATCGTACCTTAAAATGACGTAAGCAGAGGATAATACGAGTCGTGGTAAGTTGAAGAACTTCAGATAGTCGGCGTGATGTACAGCCTGCGATACAGCCGTTGTGTGCTCCGGAATCTCGTACCGACATCGTGAGGTAGAGATAGATGAGACGAGATGAGAGTGAGAGAGGATAAGTGTGTGAGAGAGTATGAATGGAGGAGAATACCGAGTGCAAGAAAGAGAGGCAGAGAGGCGGCAATGGAGGCTGAGAGAAATTGTTTGGGTATCTTAGGTTTAGGGATTAAATTATGGCTGAGAGAAATTAGACCCAATTTTTTCATTTGCCGCCTGGGTATATTTCATATGGCGCCAAAATATTTGTTCCGTGTTTTTTTTTAATCATTTATCAATAGCACTTTTAAATATATGTTATATTTTAATGTAATATATACTAAAAATTGTTGTAGTGTTATCAAAATATTAGAATAATACAAAAAATGTGTTATTATACCTTTTATAATAGCACTGGTTTATAAGCATAAAATTATGTTATGCAAACAATTTTCTATAAAAGAATATAATGAGAATTTAAACTTATCTAAATATTAAAATAATACAAAAAATGTGTTATAATATCTATTACAATAATACTTTTTATAAGTAAAGAATTTTGTTATGAAAACTTCATTATATAACACAAAAAATGTGTTATACTAAAGTGTAGTATAACACAAATTTATAATCGACTATAAATAATATAATTAAACACTTATCTATTTATTAAAATAACATAGAAAGTGTGTTATCATTGACAGTATAATAACACATCTGTATAACAATGATAAAGTGTTATGTAAAGTACCCTGACCTACGATAACATAGTCGGTCTTAACACTTCAAAAAGTGTTATGGTATGTTTTGATAACACATTTTTGGTCTTATTAAAAGCATTTTTTCTTGTAGTGCATAGAGATGTGAAAGACATTATGCGTTTCAACGAGTGTTGGGGGCAATGCCAATCGGTACACAACTTGCCCAACTCTGTGCAAGATCTCAAATGGTCCTATATATCTTGGGTTCAACTTCTCTTTCTTACCAAAATGCATAACTCCCTTCATTGGCGAGACTCTCAAAATCACAAACTCACCCACTGAGAACTTGTTGCCCCTTCTCTTCAAGTCTACGAAACTCTTTTGCCTACTCAGAGTAGTAAGCATTCTCTGGCAAATCTTCTCAAATGCCTTGTTGGCTTCCTTAACTGCTTCGGGGCCTAATATATGCTTCCCCCAACTTCATCCCAGTGTAAGGGAGATCTACACTTGCGCCTATACAACATCCTATAGGGAGCCATACCAATAGTAGACTGGTAACTATTTTTATAAGAGAAATCCATCAGGGGTAAGTATCGACTCCAAGTCTCCATAAAATCTAAAGCACAACATCTCAACATATCCTTTAAGATCTGAATGGTTATCTCAGATTATCCATCTGTCTAAGGGTGAAAAGTGGTACTAAACTTTAACCTTGTACCCATTTCTTTATGTAACCCTTTATAAAAGTTTGAAGTACACATTGAACCTCTGTTAGAGACTATCGACTTTGGTACCCCATGAAGTCTCACAATTTCACTAACATATAACTCTATGTACTAGTCTGCTGTATAGGTCATCTTAACTGGTAGGAAGTGAGTAGACTTGGTAAGTGTACCCACTATTATCCAAGCAAAGTCATGTTGTTTTGTGGTTCTAGGTAACCCTACCACAAAATCCATTGTTATGTCTTTCCACTTCCATTATAGAATATAAAATGGATGTAGTAACCCTGCTGTCCTTTGATGTTCTGTCTTCACTTGTTGACAAGTTAGGCATTTGGTGACAAACTCAACGATATGTTTCTTCATCCCCAGCCACCAATATAAAGTCTTCAGGTCTTGGTACATCATTGAAGATCTCGGATGTAAGGAATAGGGTATCGTGTACGCATCTTTCATAATACTTGTCTTAATCTCAACATCATTTGGCACACAGATTCTATCCTTGTATCGCAGTAACCCTCCCTTGGACATGGAGAAATTACTGTCGATGCTTTCCTATATAAAAGCCTTTTGTTTCACTAAGGCTTTGTCCACTATGTACCCTTCCCGGATCTGATCTATCAAGGTGGACTATAGGGTGAGATTCGCTAGGCCTCTTGTCAAAAGTTCAAAACCAGCATTTATAATTTCATAATGCAATGGCGCTTCCATAGTGCTCAAGGTAGAGATACTTCCATGTCCCCGCCTACTAAATGTGTCAGCCACTACTATGGCCTTACCTGGTGGTATAAAATTTTACTAGTTCTAACCACATTCATTGTATCATATTCAACTCCTTATGAGTAAAGAAGTATTTCAAACTCTTATGATTGTGTAAATCTTGCACTTGTCTCCACATAAATGGTGTCTCCAAATCTGTAACGCAAACACTACTATTTCCAACTCTAGGTCATGAGTAGGATACCTCTATTCATAATCCTTGAGTTGTCTCGATGCATAAGTCACGCCTTTTCCAATCTACATAAGCACGCATCCCAAACCATTCTTGGATGCATCACAATACACCAGGAATTCTCCCCCTTCGGTGGGAACACAAAGAATAGGTGCAAAGATTAATTTATCCTTCATGGTCTGAAAACTTTCTTCACATTTCTCAGTCCATGTGAACTTATGGTTCTTGCGGGTCAAATTGGTCAAGGGCGCTGTAATCTTGGAAAAGCCATTAACGAACTTCCAGTAGTAACTTGCTAACTCTAAGAAACTTTGAACCTTAGAGGAATTCTTGGGTTGCATCCAATCCCTTATGGCCTCAATCTTAACTGAGTCCACTAATATCCCATCCTTGGACACTATATGCCCTAGGAAAGTTACTTGTTCCAACTAGAATTCACATTTGGAAAACTTAGCGTAGAGCGATTGTTCTCGTAGTTTGTTGAGTGTTAGTTTTAAATGCTCTTAGTGTTCCTCTTTAGTCTTAAAGTAGATTAAGAGGTCATCTATAAACACCACTATGAACTTGTCTAAGAAGTCCTTGAATAATCTTTTCATCATATCCATGAATGTTGGTGGGGCATTAGTAAGTCCAAAGAACATCACTAAAAACTCATAATGCCCATAGCGAGTTCTGAATACCGTCTTGGGGATATCCCCCTCCACTTTCAACTGATGGTACCCGAATCGCAGATCAATCTTGTAGAACATTGTCGCCCCTTGCAATTGATCAAAAAGGCCATCCATCATAGGAAAATGATACATGTTCTTGATTGTGACCTTATTGAGGTCTCGATAATCGATGCACATTCTCATACTTCCATATTTCTTCTTCACAAACAATATCGGTGCCCCCCATGGCGAATGACTTGGTCGAATGAAACCCTTGTCCAACAACTCTTGTAGTTGGGTCTTAAGTTCTTTCAACTGTATAGGTGCCATTCGGTAGGGTGCCTTAGATATTGGTGCTGTCTTGTAATGACCCAACTAATTCTAAGACCTTGGACCATTAAAACTACTAGACTTAGCTACTACTTTTAAGAAAACATACATAAGAAATATTCACAACTTTATTAAAAGCTCCAAAGTAAATATTGAAATACATAAATGAGGAGTATAGGATCCTATTGTTTTAAAATAAAACATAACTTTAAACTAAAGGAAATCGTTTACAAAGCTAAATGCGAAAAAATACATAAAAACATAATTTAAAGAGACTAAATAAAAATAGCGTCGTCCTTGAATCGTCACGCAGCCCATTGAGACCCTTCATCCTTAATACATAAGCCAAGCTACTACGAATCCTTCCGCCCATATCAATTTTCCTGCATACATTAAAAATAAAGGAGTAAGCCTAATTCCCAACAAGGAAAATCTACTAGCACATATAGCATAAAACATAAGACTACAAAACATATGACTATAAAACATGCATTATAATGACCATCATACTTCTTGGGGCTTGCTAGCTAAGCAATCATATGCCCATAAATTTACGGGGCTTAGTTATCTAAACAAGTCATATAAATTTATGGGGCTCGTTATCTAAACAATCATATGCCCAAGGAATAAATTATTGGGACTTGTTATCTAAACAAGTTATATATTTGTTATCTAAACAAATTATGTGATTGTTATCTAAACAATTTATATGCTAAAAACTAATCACATACCATACTTAAATCATCGCACATATCAAAACATAAAAGCATACATAATCTGTCCTATTTTCCTTACCAACACCGGGATATTTGAGAACAAGGACGGGATTTGGAACACTCCTAAAACCAACAATAAGAATGTTTGTATTTCTAAAGAAAGAGATGATAAAGAAGAGAACTAAACCATCAAGAAGAAACTTACCGAAAAGAAACCTTAAGTTCAAAGAACTTAAATACCTAACCAAGAATGGAAAGAACGAGTTAGGATTTGAGTAAAGAAAATTAAAGGAAACTAAGGAACCATACAAAAATGAACTTAAGATTAGTAATACCTTTGAATGTACTAGCATCGAACTACACCTCGACATTGAAAACACACTACTTATCTCACTTTCCAAGTGTTTATAAAGCTTAAGATGATAAAACTTTTATCCCAACCCAAGTGTTTATCACTCTATAGTAGACCTAGCAGCTTGAAGGCTCTGAACACAGCTTGAAGAATGAGAAAAATGGATGGGTACTAGGTCCTATTTATAGAGTTCAAGGAGTGAACTATCTCTTTTTCGCTTGAATAAAAATAATGAGTATTAATTGAAAAATATTTGAATATTCGTTCAACAGGTGCTGAAGACTCAAAACGTTCAGAGGCTAGTGAAGAGGTTAGGGAATGAATCAAGCTCGGTTTCAACAACTTTTGAAATTATGGCCCTAGGGCTGATATATCGCCCATAATAGGTGATATATCGCCTGGCCATTTGTCATGAGTGCTCATCGTTTTGTTTGTGCGAAGTTGACATGTTTTTCTTATTCCCCGTGTGGCGATACATCAGCTCCTATGCTGCGATATATCGACATTCGTGAATATATTAAACACGTAATTGCACTTTTTCAGCATAATTTGAATTGATTAATCAGGTTTAACTGAGTACTACGAGATTCCAGCATGTTCTGGAAGAGTCTAGAGCTTCTAGAAACTTCTATTTTTGAATTATCTACTTAAAATGCTTAAATCCTCAAATAAACAAGATTGTGACAAATGTCATGCTCTTAATGGTCTTGGAAGATTCTAGAGCTTTCTTGAACTTTATTTTATTTAAAATATAATTAAATCCTTAAATAAACATGCACACGACAAGTGTCATGATCTTATTAATTCTATCTAAACCTTATAGTATAATAAATGGCATCTTTATAATCAGCTATATTAATCAAACCTTATGTTATAATTAATATTCTTAAACTATAGGTTAAACTTATAAAATCTATAAGTGTTGCAATGAGTGTTCAACTATGTCCCGGCTTGAACCAAAATCCACAGTAACTATCATACTATAACGACTACTAGCTACTACTACTACTACTACTACTACTACTACTACTACTACTACTACTACTACTACTACTACTACTACCACAACCACTACCACTACCACTACCACTACCACTACCACTACCACTACCACTAATACTACTACTACTACTACTACTACTACTACTACTACTACTACTACTATCAAACTAGCTATGTAAAATTATGGGACTCTACATGTCTCTAGTGCAAGTTCAATTAAAAAATTTGATTTCTTTGTCTATGGGTAATCCTGGTAGGTCCTCGGGAAACACTTCCAAAAATTCATAGACGACGTAAACATTTTCTGGTTTTAATTCTGTTGCCAAGTATGTTGAACACCCATGCTGCATCAAATTGCCAAGTATGTTGAACACCCATGCTGCATCATGTTCTGAGCTTCCAAGGCCAAAGTGATAGGTGTTTGGAATCCTGTCAATTCTCCCTTAAAAGAAAAAGGTTGACAATCATCTTGTTTGAACTCTACTGTTTTCCTTCTACAATCTATAGTAGCTCTGAATTTGTTTAACCACTCCATACTAAGAATTACATCATAATCTGACATATCTAATTCGACGAGGTCTGCTGGACATTCCCTGTCCACGGCTACTATAGAAACTGATTGTAACCACTTAGAAGACAACATAATCTCTCCTGATGGTAACATTGTGCTAAAATTATTCCCAAAGAGTTTACAAGGAAATCCCAATTTAACAATTACATTTAAAGCAACATAAGAATGAGTCGTCTAGAATCAATGAGGACTCTACACATAACACCGAAAATAGAAAGCTGACTTGTGATAACTGCGTTATTGTTGGCTGCCTCTCCCTGGGTTCTATATAGCATAATACATAAAAATATTACAAATTTGACATGCTCATAATTAATAGTTTAAAACAAAGAATAAAGAACCAAAACACAATTTCACAACCTTTATATACCCTAGGCCGAAATCCTATTATCATTCTTCTCATGTCCAATTTACATTTTTATTAACATGACATCAAGATTTATTGAAATAACAATAAACTAATATAAATCTTTCAAGAATAAAAATCAAAGCTCTTAAAGATTTTCATGAAACCCTAACATGCTCCTATTTCTAATAGCATAAGCAAGTTGATAGAAAATCAATTAAAATTAAATTAAACCTCACATGCATTATCTAGATATAGAGAGAACACAAAACAATAAACCACTCACAACATACAAGAACCCTAACAAGTCTAATACAACACTTTGCATAGGTGAAACCCCAAGATCAAAACAACACCAATAAAAGGTCCTTCCTAGCCTTAAGTACACCCAATGCTGAAATCTAAAGTCTTCCCCTTTTGATCGCTAATCTCCAACACCTTAACATAATCACCAAACCATTGGACCAACCAAAACCAAACTGTCATCAATCAATATAAGAGACTAAAAGAACACTCTTACCCTTGTAGGCCAAATGCTAGGCCAAGACCTCCACTATGCTCTTGTGAAATTCAAACCTATCATCACCCTGAATTTCACAAAGCTTAGAACTAAGAAGAAGAAGAAAGAATGAAACTATAACCTTAACTCATACCTTGGGAAATTCGAAGTCACCTTCTCTTCTCTTCTTTCTAATGAGTTTATTTTCTCTCTCTCTCTCTCTCTCTCTCTTAGGAATTCGGCAGCCACACAATGAGTCTCCAAGGCTCAAAAAATTTCTATTTAATCCCCAAGTGGCCTAACCCTATGTAGCGCACCAATATTTTTTTATTTGTTAGTTTATATTAATTTAATTGTTAATTTTTAAGTGTTATATTTTTAATTGATTTGTTTGGTAGAAATTTTGTGAAATTAATTTTGTTATTTCTTTATTTATTTATTTTTATTTTGAAGAACTTTCTTTTGTTATGGTTGTGCGCACCAAGGTGTATGGTCAGTAGAAATGCACACTGGCACTTGTGTGTGTGTATGCATGTGCATGGTATTCATGGTGAGCGTGCATTAGTTTTCCCATGCAATATTCTAGTTTATTCTTTTATTTTATTGTTTTGTTTTTTTTATTATTTAGTTAATTAAGGAATGGAAATAATGGAAAATTTCTAGAAGAGGAAATAGAGAGGGATTGGCATGTGGAAGAGAGGGAAAGGGTGAGATTTATTTTTCTATTTATTTTTTAAAATTAAATCAATTATAATTAGATGTCTTTTAGCTATATTGGGTAAGTAGATTTTGATAAATTGATGGTGTGTGTGTGTGCTAGCCGTGTATAGGGAGAAGGGAAAAGGGTGTGTGTGCATGCGAAAGGGTGAGGGAAGAGCGATCTAGTTTCCATTTTTTTTTATTGACTATTCACCTTGATCATAAAGAGATTTTCATGCAAAAATTGGGGAAAATTTTAAAGAAATAGAAATTACCTTATTCCCATTGCATTAGGGTTAGACTGAGAGGCTTCGACAAGGGAGAGAAAGAAAGAAACAAACAAAGAAAGAGAGAGAGATCGTGAAGGAGAAGGAGAAGGAGAAGAGTGGGGGTTGAAATTGATAGGTATGTTCTTTTGTTTTGGTTTTGTTTATTCCCCTAAGTATGTTTCTTCTTCTCATTGCTAAGTCCTTCCTTTTTCCTTGCTTTGTGGTTCGAAAATCCTAATAGGGTATTCAAGGTGGTTGTACTCTAGGGTTCTTGTTACTATTTTGTTCTTGATCAATAATCAAGAGAGGTAAAGGTTTCTCTCATATTTTTTTGATGTATTGATGTTGATTATTGTTTATGGTTTTGAAATATGGATTTATGTTGATAAGAAAATTATGTAAATCTCTTGATTTTTTATCCTAGAAATATGAGCATGTTGATCTTGAAGTTGTAGTACCTAGGATTTTCAAAATTCTTGTGAGACTCCTATGTTTATGATGCTATGTTTATCTTGATTCCTATGATTTATGTAAAAGTATGCAAAGATGGTAATAGATGCATGTTAGAGCTTAACTTCTGGTTTTGGTCTATTTTATGTTAATGTCTCTTTAATATTCTTGTAAACATGCAACAGAGGTTTGACTTGTTGATCATGTAGGTTTCAGGATAGGGATTTTTTTGTTTTGCATGTTGGTTAGTATTTTTTTTTTTTTATCTTGTTGTCACTTATGATTTTAGAAATATGCTAGGAGGTTTGAAAATTTTATATTGGTATAAAATTCTTTCAAATGTTAATTAAGTTTTGTATATATAGAATGGTTTAGATTCTTGATGCTTGAATAGTTTTGCTTCTTGGAATACTTGAATGGTTGGAACATGATAGGTGATAATGTAAACATGATTAAAATCGTGTTTTTAAATAATTATGCTTGCTGTAATTTTTCTTATTTTGATGGCGATGATCAATCAATGATTTAAAAAATACAAAAGTTATGCCCAAAATAATATTTTAGAACTTATGTATGCTCATAAAGATTAAACCCTAAACTATATACATGAAAAATGTAATTTTCTAGACTTTAAAATATGGAATATTTTAATTAAAATAATACAGTTTTTATTTGTAAAATAATTAATCAAGTATCATTATTTTTCTATGAGACTAAGTATTTTTATTTAAGTAAAAGATGGTATAAAGAAACTTTTCCAAGTTAATAAAAATTGTGATATTTATGAAAATATGGTGACCTTGAGATATCATTTTTATTTTCTCTACAAAGTTTAAGATGTAATTATTTTACTTATCTATTTGGCAAAGGGGGTGAGTACCAATTTGTTTTATCTTAAATAATTATGTTAAATTATTTACTTTTAATTAATTTTGTTAAATTAATTATTTTGTGAGAAAAAGAAATAGAAAAAAAGGGAACTATACTCCTATGATTATTTTATTTAAGTTAACAATTGTAAATGAGATTAATATTTAGAAAATGACAAGTAAAAATAAAATGATTCTTTTAGTTATATTTTAAAGTACAATTTTAGTATATCCTTGCAATATAAATCAAGTTGGTAAGATATATGTTTAATAAAATCTTACAAGATTTCTAAGAATTAGAAAGGCTAAAATCTACCGACTTCCACGCACTTTTAAAAGACTTTTCCACGTACACATATCACATGCAAATTTATTTTTACGTTCAATATACACCATTTGACAATACAAGAAAAAGACTCTATAGCGACGATATCTATTGCGACGACTCCAAAGTCGTCGCTGTATGTAGGCAAAATCAATGAAAAATTATTTTTTTCTTAATTCATTAAATAAATAAGCTACAACGACGACATGTCGTCGCTGTAGGGTCATCAACAACACATGACCAGGCCCTGTAAATTCGTGATACCCTTCACGACCACGTCCTCTAGGGTTCTAGGAATTTGGTGGGAACACGAGGCGGGAACTGACACTACGGCGACGACATATCGTCGCTGTAGGGTCTTCATGAAATATGTTTGTCTATAGTGATGATATGTCGTCACTGTAGGATGCTTAGGGAACTCAACCGCCAAGAGTTGGTTGCATATTCGCACCACCTATAGCGACGACCTGTCATCGCTATAGAGTCATCGTGGAAAAAAGGAAGGAAATATGTTATTCTAGAGCGACGACATGTCGTCACAGTAGGATAGGGAGGGAACTTAACCACCAAGGGTCGGTTGCCTATTTTTCACTCCCTATAATGATGACAAGTCGTCGCTCTAGAGTCCAATTTAATCCACTGGTCAGTTATTTTTTACTCTACAGCGACGACATGTCGTCGCTATACGACCCAAAATAAAACGTAGGAACGTGAACTGCCAAAAAATTTAAGTCAAATTTCACTGCCTACAGCTATGACATGTCGTCGCTGTAGAGTACAAAACAGCACACGAGGGTATTTGTGTACTATTCACTATCCTATAGCGACGACATGGTCTCACCGTTTGAGTGAAACAATGCGTTTGATAGCAGCGATGACTGGTCATTACCTATAGCGACGACATGTCCATCATCATTAACCCCAACCCGAGCCCCTTTCTTTCCCCAATTTTCTGAGAAACTTAAAAACCAGAGGCCATTTTCACCATCTCCGCCACCCAGCGCCCTTTAGGAGATTTTCAGGCCAATATTTGGCCCCATATCTTCAGGTATGTGTATTTATCACTCTTTATTTTGTATTTTGTTCATTAAAATGTATTTTTTGCTAATATCTGTTTGATTTTTGTATATGGTAAAAATAGTTTATGATAGTTTTCTTTTAGTATTTTCAGATTATGCAAGGATTGTGAGTGTGGTGCCTCTACGTTGGTTGGATCATCCTCTTCCTATTGGGTATTGATTTTATGTTTTGTTAATTGATCATTTGTTTGGCAATTATCTAATTGATTAATATGGTTAGTATTAATTTTTTATTTTTAATTTCAGATTTGCATTTAGAGAGAGTTGGACAATTAATAGAGGTATATATGCATTTTTATTTATCTTTACTTTATTTTTTTGGGTTATATATGTATATGCTTATTTTTATATATATGTAGGTGCATATAAATTAATGTGAATGTTTTTATGTGTATATGTTTTTTATAAAGAAATGTTGATTGTTTATGTTGTTGATTTTTTTTCATAGATTAATGTATATGCTAATTTAGTTTAATTTTGATAATAAAAAGGTTAATTTGACATAAAGAAGTTTCATAGTTGTTTAATATTTTATTTTAATAAAATTAAATATTAGGTTATAAAAAAATATTAATTTAAGTGATATTTCATTATATTGCGTATTCTATGCTATAGGTTAGATAAATCCATATTAGATGTTTAAATATGTTTTTTTTATTATTTTTGTTGTTTATTACTCAATTTAAATGATTGTAGTAAAATTTATGTATGCTGTGGGACTAGTTTATATGTTTTTACGCAGATTTTCAATTTTGGGATAGGTTAGATTACAGTCGTTATGCTGCCGAAATTTTCCTAGATTTAGAAAAATTAAACATTACAACATAGTTTTAAAGTTAGTATGATTGAATTTTTTATTTAATAAAATTTAAATAAATTAATAAAAATTAATTAAAAAGTTATAAAGTGTAAATTAAAATAATTATTTTACAATTATAAAACATTCTTAATATTTTTTTATAAAATAAGTAGAAATTAAAATAATAATCTTTAATGGTAAATTAATAAATTTGTAATGAAATATTTATTTATTTAATTACTTGTATAATATATTCATAAAATTTGATAATATATGTAGATAAAATAGGTAATTAAGTTAACTTTATTCTTCAAATAAAGTTAAGATTAAAATAATAAAATTTTATTGTTGTTTTTAAAAAAAATAAGAAGTGAAAATTATATTAATAATTTGATAATTATTAAATAACTCAATAATAATTATAATTAAATATTTTATTATATAATGAAACTTTATAATACAGTCATAACTAAAAATAATATATATTCTTAAAATTTGATAATATATATTCATAAAATTTAATAATTTATTCATAAGATTTCATAAAATTATTAACAAATAAAGGTAGTTTTTTTATGAGTATCACATTGTGATAATTTATTTTCCACTTGAATCACTTATGACGATTAACAAGAGTTAGATAACTAATAGACGGCGTAACTCTGATGAGTTTTGGAATGGTCTTCAAGCATTTATACAAATGGCCAAGAATCATGTGAATGCTTCGGGAGAAGTCAGATGCCCATGCATTCAGTGTGTCAATATGTTGAATTAGAAACTGGATGTGGTTGAGGCTCATATACGCAGATATGGGTTTCTGCAGCGATACGTGAAGTGGACCAACCATGGTGAAATTGATATGCCTCTAGTAGTGGACGGCGGGGCTCCAGTGACTGATGAGACGATTGACATCATCAATGAGCTTATTGGTTATCAAGACTCACGAAGAATGCGTAAATGAAGAAATTTCAGATGGTGGTGGCAATAGTACAAAGAATCAATTTTATGACCTATTTCAAGAGGTCGAAGCTGAGTTATACCCTGATTGTACATGGTTGTCTTCCTTGAACTTCTTGGCGAAGATGATGCACATGAAGTTTATGAATAAATGGACAAATGGTTAATTTGATGAACTTTTGACGTTTATGAAATTTGCATTCACGAAGGAGAATAAGATTCCGGCTTCATTCTATGAGTCTAAGAAAAAAAATAAGGAAGTTAGGGTTAGGTTATCAATCAATTCATGCTTGCAAGTATGACTGTTGTTTGTTCTGGAAGGAGAATTCCCAAAAACAGAGTTTTCCTGTATGGGGTGAGAGCCAATGGGTTGACAAAGACACAAAGGGGAAAAAAGTTGCCCACAAAGTGTTGCTGTACTTCCCTTTGACTCCTAGGCTGAAGCGTCTTTATGGTTTAAGGCATACAACAAATGATATGACTTGGCATAGTACGGGGCGGTCGAAAGAAGATGGTGTGATGCACCATCCTGTTGATAGGGGTGCTTGGAAACAATTTGATTCCAGATATCCTGATTTTTCCAAAGAACCTAGAAACGTTTGATTGGGTTTGGTTGCTGATGGTTTTAATCCATTTGGTAACATGAGTCTATCTTATAGTATGTGGCCAGTAATATTCTGCACGTACAATATGCCTCCTTGGTTATGCATGAAAGAGTCATCATTCATGCTGACCTTATTGATTCCTCGTCTGAAATCACCTGGGAAAGACATGGATGTCTTTTTAAGGCATGTGGTAGACGTATTGAAGGAGTTGTGGGCTGAAGGAGTTCAAACCAGAGACGCTGCAACGAACAATGTATTCATAATGTGTGCAACACTATTATGGATTATCAATTATTTTCCATCCCGTAGTAGTTTGTCTGGTTGGAGTGGCCAAGGATATATGGCATGTCCTTCATGCAACGAAGACACTCCTTTATGTCGGATAATTGGGAAGACGACTTATGTTGTTCATAGAAGATTCTTATCTTCTACGCATAAGTGGAGGAAGAGTCGCTTGTTTGATGAAAAAAGATATCCTCCAAGAAAATTCAGTAGTCAAGATATACTCGAACAATTAGCGCATGTTCCAGATTATTGCCGAGTAAACATGTCAGTTTCGGGGGTGTGAAAAGAAAGCGAGATCCAAAAGAGCTTAATTGGTGTAAAAATAGTATTTTCTTTGAACTTGATTACTAGTCCAGACTTGAACTGAAGCACAATTTAGATGTTATGCATGTAGAGAAAAATGTTTGCGACAGTTTACTCTATACTTTTCTTATGAATGAGAAATCTAAAGACACCACCAACGCACGAGTAGACTTGAAGAATTTAAGTATCTGAGAAGAGTTGCACCTCAAGGAAGACGGTACGAAATTGATCAAACCACATCCTATGTACTCTTTCACACCGGATGATAGACGACTTTTTTGTCAGTTCGTATAATGAGTTAGACTTCCTGATGGCTCCAGTTCAAATTTATCTAAGAAAGTAACTGGCAATGATGGCAACATTGTTGGGTTGAAATACCATGATTGTCACATTCTTACGCAACGTCTGTTGCCGGTATGAGTTCAAGGCTACTTGGATAAGTCTATTTTGAAGACAATCATTGAGCTTTGCAATTTCTTTAAGCAAATTTGTGCTCGTACATTGCTTGTTAAGGAAATGGAGAATGCAGAAGATCATGTGATACAAATTTTGTGCAAATTGGAGTTAATTTTTCCTCCAGCCTTTTTTGATATAATGATTCATTTAATTCTTCATCTACCACAAGAAGCTATCCTCGGAGGACCAGTTTACATGAGGTGGATGTATCTGTTTGAGCGATATATGAAAAGGTTGAAAAATTATGTAAGGAATAAGGCGCACCTTGAAGGTTCTATAGCGGAGGGTTATGTTGCCGATGAAGCTCTGAGTTTTTGTACACAATATCCTCAGGGCGTACAAACTAAATTTAATCGTCTGAAAAGAAATGCGGATATTGTTATTCCTAATAGACAGTTGTCAATTTTTTAATAACAATGTCGTCCAAGTAGCAAAAAGAAAATCATATCCCTTGACTATCTTCATCGGAAAGAAGCAGAGTGGTTTGTACTCAACAATTTCCCTGAAATCCAACCATATTTGGAGTAAGTAGCTCAACACATATATGAATTCATTAAACTTAATTTATGCCAAACTGTTATCTTACCTTAATTGTGCTATACAGTGAATGCCTTCGAGAAAATTCAAACAAAAATCTTCAAAAAGATTTCCCTATCTGGTTTAAATTGAAGGTAAATTATCGAAACTGTAGAATTCTTACAAAATTTGTATCGATTAATACTCATCTCATTGTGTTTTCTTTTTTTGTGTCATACTCTATAGATGGGTCGTTTGCGGCAAGTACAGTCAACTGAGTGTACTGATGAATTATTTGCTTTAGCAAACGGGTCCAATCAAAATGCATACTCCTACACAGCTTGCATTGTTAACAGTGTAAAAATTTTGGTCCATATTCGTGTGAAAGACGCACTACTCAAAATAGTGGAGTTTCGGTGCCAGGAACCGATGGTTTCACTTTCTATGGCCAACTTGAGGAGATTGTAGAGTTATGCTATTCCCATGGTTACTCGGTAGTATTGTTCCGATGCAAATAGTTCAACACTGATGCAAGCAAGGGTCGAAATGTGACTAAGAATAACATAACTAGTATCATGATTAATTCTGAATGCTACAAGAACGATCAGTTTATTCTCGCCACTCAAGCAAAATGAGTTTTCTACTTGGAAGATCCTTCAAGAAACAAAAATTGGAAGGTAGTAGAAGAAGTCAATCATCGAAATATCTAGGATCATCCAAGTATCGATGATGATAATGAGGTTGATGTCGTGCATGAAAGCACTTCATCAAATTTTGTACTCACTGTGGAATTAGGAGAGTTGTAGATTATGCATTTGGATCAACCTGGTCATACCAGCATAATTGGGGAAACGTCTCGATCTGTTCTGGATGTGGATGATGATTTCATCAATGACGATGATGAAGAAGAAATTAGTGAAGATGATTTAGAAAGTACTGATGATGATGTAGGAATCGACATTGATGAGGAATAATATTTTCTTATGCATATTCATTTTTGTATGTTTAATGTGTATTTTTAATTTCAAGACTTTTCAATCAATATATAAATTGAATTCAACAATGTTTGTTTTTCAATATTTTCAATTGCATTACCGAAATTATTTATGTTATGTAGTTAACCTCCAACTATAACTGAATTTAAGTTAATAATTATTTAAACTTCAAAGATATGTCTGCTACTGTTGCTCGTTCTCATGGTGGTGATGGAGCGGATCCTCCTTCTCCTCCAGATCCCACGCGAGTTCCTACTTCCTTTGAGACAAGTAATATGCTATAATTAGTCTATCTTTTATCAATAAATGACAAATTGTTAATATTTTATTCAATTTAATTGTATTGTTTAATTAACATATGCAGCGAATGTCGCAAAAAGAAGAGGTCAGTCTCGATCCAAAAATTTGCAGCAGCTCTTCAACGACAATAAAGGTTCGTTGGCTCTACAATTTGATCTGAAGGAGGGAACCTACAAAGCAGTTGATGATTTTGGGACTGTTCATGAGACTTATTGGTCACCATGTCCAGTTATATTATGACTCGTGGCAGAGTGTTCCAGATAAGAACAAGATTGGATTGATGCAAAAGCTTGAGGTAAATTTATATACTTATTCACATGTAATGTTTTTATATAATTTAAAAAATCTCACCATTTTTTTAAAGAATTTTTCATTCTTCCCCGAGCTCTCCTTCAGTGGCGACTGATAGAGACTGAGATTGAGTGAGAGTTTTAGGATCACTACAAGGATAGAAAAGGTTGCAAGAAAAGACACTTTGATGAACATGGAGGGTATGATGATATCGAGATAGCCAGAAAGAATCTACTGGAGGACATTGACAATGAGAGTTGGCAGAAGTTGGTTGACCTTTTCACCACTCCACAGTTCATGGCACGCTCAAAGGCAAATCCTGCCAACAGAGCAAAACAGAAGTATCCAAGTCTCCATGGATCGACTTCTTATGCTTCTGCTCGATTTAAGAAGGTAAATAAAAATATATAGATAATTTGAAATATTTTAAGTTATCTTAATAATAATTTCAATATTTAACTAAGACTTTTTTAATTTTTTTTTTCTAAAGATGAATCTTCAGACTAAGGAACTGCCAAGCATTATCGATACGTTCCATGACATGCACAATCATCTGACACATGGATGGGTGAACATGAATGCTAAGGATGCATATGCAAATAACTTTCTATGTTTTGTATCTATGTATATTATTCAATTATATTATGTATTAATTGTCTTGTTTCTAAACTACAGGATGCCTTGCAGCAAGAAGTCCAGACACAATCCCAATCTCAATCTCAATTTGAATCTGAAGCAGGAAGTGCCACTGTCAATGAGACACAAGTCGTCTCAAAGGTACTTGGTCAACATCGTGGCCACAACCGAGGTATTGGATGGAAGTTGAAGGGCACTATTACCTTTGCTTCAAGCGCCATCAGATCCTCTTCACAATCAGAGGTGTCACCATTTTCGTCCACCACAATTGGCCCTCCAACTATACCACCTGAGGCTTTCCAGTCCATGATTCAACATTTTTGTCAATCCTTTATGACCCAAAACAACAACTTCCAGCAAATGCAACAATTTTTTCAAGCAACAAATCCGAACATCCAAGCTCTGCAATTTTAGCCTATCAACTTGGAAATGAGCATGATACAGTCCATGATGGCAATCTTTCAACCGTAACAACCACAACCATCACAACAGCCTGACGATAATGACTTTGGAATTGATTTTGATGATATTTAGTTTTATTATATTACTATTTTTAAATTATTAATATTTTTATTTTGGAGACAATACTACTTATATTTTGTTATCTTACATTTTGGAGACTATGGATATTGTTAAATTTGTTTTATTATTTAGTTAATAAATTAGTTTTATTATTTAATTAAATAAGTTGGTTTATTTATTAAATTAATTAATATTTAATATTTTATTAAATTGTATACCTACAGCGACGACATGTCGTCGCCATAGAGTGAGCGCTGAACACGAAAATCTGAGTTTTCGTGACACTACAGTGACACCATGTCATCGCTGAAGGCATATAAACCCACGCACTCTTCAGCGACGACATGGCGTCGTTGCAGATGGAGCGGTCGACGGACCTACAGCGACCACATGTCGTTGCTGTAGAAGTTTTTGAAATTCAAAATTTTCAAATTTTGCAACCACCAAAAGTGATGCATGTCGTCGCTGTAGTAAAACACTACTGCGACGACTGCGTTTTGTCATTGCCGTAGATTTCTACACATACGGACCTACAGCGACACCGTTTTGGCGACGATATGTCATCGCGGTATACCTACAATGACGATTTCTTGATCTACAATGACGATGAAAGTCGTCGCTATAGACTCTTTTTCTTGTAGTGTGATTAAGTGCATGATTCTTGTTTGTAAACATTAAGAATTCATTAGTATACTTGAGATTATTATTTTATGATTTTATCTGAAATTATTGAATGTTTACAGTGTGGTGCTACATGTGACATGTGTGCATGACTCATGCACACGTGGGGTATATATGTTGGGCATATGTAATCTTACTTGATGTTAAGACGAACGTTTGATTATGATTCTAGGCTCGTTGTGAAGTACCCCACGCTTTATTTTTTTCTTGGACTTGAAGTAAGGAAGTTAGCTAGAATTTTCTATGAATTGTGTTATGAAAAGTATGAGCTATGGTAAGCTAATGTGTTATGAAAAGTATGAGCTATGGTAAGCTAATGTGTTATGAAAAGTATGAGCTACTATGTTATGGTATGAGTTGTTGTATATATAATTGTATGTTGTATGAAAAACAGTAGGTTGTTTGCATTCTGAACGCGACACAACAAAGAAGTTACTAAGGATATGACGTAACTCATAGGGCGGACGCTCCGAGGTTATTCCGGGACCAGAGTTCCTATTTACCTCATTTAGGAGGTTTTACCAGTTTATGTTTTTGCTGGGTACCTCATGATGTGACATGGACAATAGGGGTGTCATGATCACATGATGTGTGAATATGATTATGTTAATGAAGTCTTATGATTATGATTTATTATGACATGTCATGAGTTTACAATATGTACGTAGATTGCTTTGTGTTTCTTGTTAATTGTTGCATTTTGTTTATACTTCCTTACTGAGCTTTTAGCTCATCCCCTTACTTTCCCCCTTTCAGGTAGACAATAGGGTTTCTTCTTGGCACACACTGTGAAGTGAAGAGTTCCAATGTCTTGGCATGTATGACAAAGGGTGTCCATGAACGATTAACAATCTAGTTGAACGCCAAGAAAGTTTATGAACTCTTATGTTATGGTTTGTGTTTTCGTCATGTCACAGTGGGAATTTTCTTTTTAAGATTGCATAAAACACTATATTTTTATTTTAAACTATTGGGTCCAAACTGCATATTTTGACAAGGCCTCACTGAACTTTTTCTCTAAAATGATATTTTTCTAAAAAAAAAATGGACTGAGCGATGTTTTCAAAGCAAATAGTTTAGTGCGTTCTTACAAGTGGTATTAGAGATAGTCATTCATGTGTTTCAAGGACCCTCTGCATACATGCTAAAGACTGGAAAACTTCATCTCACTATGTCGTAAGAATTTACGTTGATTGTTATTTGCATTCTTTATTTTAAATAGCTAGTTTTGTAACTGGAGTATAGAAAAAGCCTCTTATTATTAGGACTACCTAGAAATAGCTAATTAAGGAGACCTGGTAAATAGCTAACGTAGAAGTTGACATCAGTGGAGACTAGCGAATTACAATACTAAAGAAGTTGGAGATTGTCTATGAATGCATCCAAGGGATCATCAACAAAATAGGGCTGAGAGAAGTACTGGCAGAGCATCCTGAGGCCCTCCTTTGATGGATCATGGCATGGCACAACACCATTGAGGAGGATTTTTAGTTTGTCACCTTCAAGTACGATGTCTATGAGTTCATGGAGTACTTTGGCTTCCAACGAATGGAGATGGTCCTGGTTCCCAACGACAAATGGGTGTTGGAGGAAACGTTTGAGACTATTCATGACGTGGAAGGTGGGACGGCGCTCCTCAAACTGCTACATGCCATCACGGAGGTGGATGATAGGAGTGTTCAACTAAGTCTCGTCTTGAACCAAAAACCACAGTAACTATCATACTATAACTACTACTAGCTACTACTACTACTACTACTACTACTACTACTACTACTACTACTACTACTACTACTACTACTACTACTACTACTACTACTACTACTACTACTACTACTACTACTACTACTACTACTACTACCACCACCACCACCACCACCACCACCACCACCACCACCACCACCACCACCACCACCACCACTACTACTACTACTACTACTACTACTACTACTACTACTACTACTACTACTACCACTACTACTACTACTAATACTACTAAGTACTACTACTACTACTACTACTACTACTACTACTACTACTACTACTACTACTACTACTACTACTACTATCTAATTAGCTAAGTAAAGTTCTGGGACTCTGCACCCCAAGTACCATTGGCATAACCTGAGCCTTCATTACCACCAACTGCACCATTGCCAATGGCCTACGGGGTTTGAGCTACTCTATGAACACTTTAGGAAGCAAGCCCCACCCAACTTCGAAGGTTATGCCAACCCCATGGTGGCAAAAGATTGGTTGAAGTTAGTGGAGGCTATCTTTGACCTTATGGAGCTGAATGACCATCAAAGGGTTTTGTGTGCAGCTCACCTACTTAACATGGATGCAATGATATGGTGGGATGTGGTGAAGCAGACCTATGACCTACACACTATGACCTGGGTGGATTTTGTGCAAGCGTTTAGAAAAAAGTATTACAATGCAACTGTACTGGCAACCAGGGTTGATGAATTTGTGACCTTGGTTCAAGGAAGCCTTTTTACCACTGAATGTGCTTAGAAATTTGATAGGTTGGCAAGGTTCGCACACGAGATAGTACCAACTGAGGCCATGCGAGGCCAAAAATTTGTGAGAGGACTAAAGCCCATGATTGTGAGGGATGTGAAGATGACCAGTGCTAAGGTGGTTAGTTACACTGAGATTTTAGATAAAGCTCTTGATGCAAAATACTTAGAGGACCGCATATGGAAGGATAGTGTTGCAAGAAGGAAGGCCAACATAAACAAGTGCTTCCATGGGGGAAATAAGAGAAAGGCCAATGAGGGACAGAGCAGTGTAAATGATAAGAGGCCTAAACCCCTGGGTCCGAATGGCAACAATCATAACAATCGTAACCACTACAACAACCGTAATAGTCACAACAATGGTCATAACCGCGTAAACCACCAGAACCACAAAGTTGAGTACCCCAATTATCCTAAATGCTCACGTCGACATCTAGTCGACTGTCAACCATGCACCAACAAATGTTACAAGTGCGATCAGGCGGGCCATCTAGAGAAGGATTGCCCACAGTGGAGAGTAGGAGAAGGGCAAGGCAACAATGGCAATCTAGTGCCAGCCACAGTCTTTGCTTTAACACTCCCTATTTCATGGAATAATATGTAGAGTCCTCATTGATTCTGGAGTGACTCACTCTTATGTTGCTATAAATGTAATTGATAAATTGGGGTTGTCTTGTAAACTATTTGAGCGTAGTTTTAGTACCATGTTACAATCAGGAGACATTATGTCGTCAACTAGGTGGTTATAGTCAGCTTCCATAGTAGTTGAGGGCAGAGAGTGCCCAGTAGACCTCATAGAGTTAGACATACCAGATTATGATTTTATACTTGGCATGGACTAGTTAGCCAAATGTGGAGCGAAGATAGACTGTTGGAGAAAGACAATAGAGTTCAGACTTGAGGAAGGGGAACTCTTTTCTTTTAAGGGAGAAGTGACGAGATTTCGCACACCTATCATATATGTATTAGAATCTCAGAACATGATGCAACATGGGTGTACATCATTTTTGCAAATGTTGTGGATAAGTCTAGAGAGACTGAGCTAAAACCAAAAAATGTTCACATTGTTTGTGAGTTCCCGAAGGTGTTTCCTGAGGACTTACCAGGTTTACCCCTGGACATAGAAATCGAATTTGTGTTCGAACTTGCACCAGAAACTGCACCAATATCCAAGGCACCCTACCAAATGTCACCTGTAGAGTTGAAATAACTCATGACCCAGCTACAGCAATTGTTGGAGAAGGGGTTCATACGACCTAGTCATTCTCCCTGGGGAGCACCAGTTCTATTTATGAAAAATAAAATGAAAGTATAAGAATGTGCATTGATGACTAAGAACTCAATAAGGCCCTGCGCCCCAGGCCACACCTCACTGAGGGAGTCTCGCGCGCCACGTCTCGGCGTGCCTAGCAGCCTCGTGAGAGCCTCGCGCTCCATACCATGACTCGCTAAGGGTGTCTCGCGCGCCACGTCTCAGCGTGCCCAGCAGCCCCGCGAAGGGCGTCTTGCGAGGGCCTCGCGCCCCAGGCCACGCCTCGCTGAGGGTGTCTTGCTTTGGGTTGCATCACATCTCCTCTTAGTACGCTCAATCCTGCCAGGCCTCATCCGCACCACTAGGGGTCACCTCCCCAAAATTGGCCTCATAAGAGGGCTTCTATCTCGCCCCTTAAGATTAGCGCCACTTACTGGACACCGCTATTACCGTGAGTCCAAAAAGAGGTAAAATCATAGATCTCCCCAACGCACCAATAAGGGTGCATTGGAGGTGCCTCGCAGCAATTCAAGCCAAGTTAGAAGAAGTACGGACACTAAGCCCATGTCAGACAAGTAGTGGTCGTACAAGCGAAGTACTTGTTACAGTCCATGCTAGACAACCTCTGACACTCGTATTTTGTAAGTAGTGGAGACATTCCCATGGATTCTGACCATGTACTGGGGCCGACACAACTACTCCTAAAACCACTACCCCTGAGACCACTCTCCTGACACTGTACTTGTGTACCACCTGGTCCCCTAGACCACAATGTATCCAGGACCATTAGAGCCAACTATAAAATGAACCCCACTTCCACATGGAGGGGGGTTTGAAAAAACACTGTAGCATTACACCATAAGAAATACAAATTCAGTTCACCATTTTTCTTCTGCAAGTGTTCTTTGAGTTCCCAATTAGATCTTTAAAGTTTTTCTTTCGATAATCTCTACATTTCTATTTTTCTAACTTAACTTGGTTGACGAGTTCTCACCGTCAACAGTTTGGCGCCGTCTGTGGGAAGGATAGATTGCAAGTCACTGTTTTTCTGTCGATTCCGATAAGAAAAAATATCGCGACGTTCAAAACGGTTGAGAGAGCCACACGAGGTGGAGGTCCACCTTGACGGAGATCAACTAATAGCCTCCATGAGGGATCCTCCTCCACCTGCAAACATGGAGGTCCCAAGGGAGCCTGAGGCGCCCAAAGATGAAAGGGAAGCCTCGTCCCCAGCAGTCCCACCTGAGGAGGATCGCCCAAGGTCGGTGGCTGCCCCAGCAAGGGGTGCCGATGAGTTCCTGCCTCCAAAGCCATCGCAGGTGCCAAACCCTAGCCGGCAGGATCCAGGCCCATCGAAGCACCGGGCTCACAAGCACCCTCGGGTCCACTCCGTCAGCTCAAGCTCGAAGTCTCAATTCTACGAAGACGAGATATGAGAACTTCACCACAAGAATCAGAGGCTAGAAACCACCCTGGAAAACATGCAAGAGGTGCTAAATGGGTTGTTGCAAGGGAGATCAAACGTGACACTCCCTAAGTGGAAAGAGAGAGACCAGAGGGGGGTAGAAACCACTGTCCCAATAGATGACGGAAAGAAGGCGACTCTCCACTAGTATCACCCCCCGAACGAAGCAGCGCAAACATCGCGGACCATCGAAACATCCCCAGAAGCCAGAGTCGAAGACCAATGCTGCCCCTCGTAAGGATGACGAGGTCACCTCAAAGAGAGCACCCTCAGATTTACGAGAAGAGCACAACAAAAAGAGAGCGGGTAAAAGGACCACACCCCTTATGGAGCCCCAAGAAGGCAAAGGAAGGGGGATCCTAACCCGTCCACTTTGAAAGACTCCCTAAGCAAGAGGAGGCAAGACCTGGACACAGAAATGAGAAGCCTACGAAGCAAAATCATCACTGCCTCTGGAGGTCAAGCCTTTGAGGATGAGTTTGACCACGAGTCGCCCTTCATCAAGGAGATCCAGGCCATTCGGATTCCGGTCAACTTTAAGGAACCCCATATGACTCCTTACGAAGGAAGCACATATCCAAAATACCATCTAGATGCATTTAACGACCTAATGAAGCTGAGGGGAATTAGTAGCGGGGCCATATGTCATTGCTTCATTGTCACATTAAAAGGACCTGCATACAAATGGTTCAAAAGACTTAGACCGGGATCCATCAGATCTTGGCAACAGTTTTCTGATGAATTCCTCCAGCAGCACCACACCGTGCGGTACTACATGATGTCAGGTACCCACCTTGCCAATGTGAAGCAAGGAGAAAATGAAAGTCTAAAGAGCTACATTCACAGGTTCAATATGGAGGCAGCTAAAGTAGGGAGCCTGACCCGTAGAGAGCTAAAAATGGCCATCATAGTTGGAGTACGCCCGGGAAGCAAGTTATGGGATAACATACTCGAGAGGGATGTCACAGACTTGGATGATTTCTACGAGCGAGCACAAAAATATATTTGCGTGGAGGATGGTCATGAAAGCCTCAAAGCCAGAAAAGGCCAGTTGCCACCAAAACCTTCAATCCGAGAAAGCCAAAGTGGTGTAAAGAAGAAGGGGGTCAATGAGGGAACGAGAGATGACTGACCCCGGAAGCATCAACGCTCTGATGAGTGCATACAAGGCCCCTACGCCTTTTATATTGATCTCACCCATGCGAGAGAGCATATTTTCGTCACCAACAAAAACCAGGTCCCTTTCAAAAGGCCCCCGCCAATGAAAAAGACCAGTCTAAAAGAGACGCCAGCAAGTATTGCCAGTATCACAAAGATATCAGCCACACCACTGCGGAATGCAACCATTTGAAGGTGGAAATCGAGGAGCTCATCCGCAGGGGGCATTTGGGCAAATATGTGCACAAGGAGAACAAGAGGCCGGAAGAAGGAGCGTCCCCACCGCGGGCGCGAGAGGTGGCCCCAGAAGTACAGGGAGAGGTCAGGACCATCTTTGGACGACCAAGATTCGGAGCCGATTCAAGGAAGGGACGAGACAAATATGCAAAGGAGGCCAGACAAAGTCCACCACCGTGCGTCTTAAGTTTGGTGCAACGCCCCTCGAAGAGTTTCAAGGGCGAGAATGACTCGATAACCTTTATCGAAGAAGATGCGCAGCGGGTACATTTCCCTCATAATGACCCCCTGGTGCTAAATGTCCAGCTTGCGAACATGAGAGTGCATCGGTTCCTAGTGGATAATGGAAGCTCTGTAGAAATCCTACATCGCCCCACTTTGGAGAAGATAGGACTGAGCATCTGACACCTGAAGCCCTGTAATACCTCCCTTTACGAGTTCACAGGGGATCCGATACAGCCCCTAGGTGCAATTGAATTAGCCCTCACCATGGGGGAACAACCCAGGCAAACCCCATAATGGCAAACTTCATCGTGGTGGATTGTGCCTCAGCCTTCAATACGGTATTAGGGAAACCCTCCCTGAGAGAATTGAAGGCGATAACTTCTGTGTACCACTTGGCTATGAAATTCCCAACTCCCAGGGGAATAGCAAGCATGAAAGGAGAACAGAAGGAAGCGAGGGAATGTTTGGGCATGAAGGCGTGAACCCACACAAAAAGGACCCGCGAATCACGGAAGAAACTAGAGCATGGAATGCGGAATGCCTCAAGAAATACTACCAGTGAGACTTCATTTCCGGAGGATAAAAAGACCTATGTTTAGTTTGTTCCCTGTTATGTTCACTTAGTAAGTAAGAATTAAAGAGGCTACCTGGGTAACCTCCTAATTAGATTTAACTCTTTCATATATGTCATTGTAACCCGAATGATATGAATGAAATTGTTCGCAACTTCATGTGTCATTCTTCTTCTCTATAGCACCCACCAAAGTGCTTGTTGAAATAAATTTCACCAAGCACTTGAGGGGGTAGAACAAGAGGCAAAGCATACAGCAAGCAGGAGGATCCTAAAAAGGAGGAACCCAAAAGGACCCCTTATATCAGGGCCTTAAACTAGTTCCTTAAAGGAACTCCTCGTATCCTAAAAATGGCTCCTAAAAACGAGGATCCTAAAAAGGACCCTCTATCAGGAGGATCCTAAAAAGGACCCTCTTTCAGGAGGATCCTAAAATGGGCTCCTAAAAAGGAGGATCCAAAAAAGGACCCTCTATCAAGAGGATCCTGAAAAGGGCTCTTAAAAAGGAGGATCCTAAAAAGGGCTCCTAAAAAGGAGGATCCTTAAGAAGACTCCTTGTATCAGGAGGATCTTAAAAAGGACCCTCTATCAGGAGGATCCTAAAAAGGACCCTCTATCAGGAGAAACCCAAAAGGAACCCTTGTATCAGGGCCTTAAACAAATTCTTCAAAAAAAAAAAATGCATGGTGAACCCTAACAAACAGGGAGGAGACCTTGCAAGGCATCTCCTAAAGTTCACAAAGATTAGCTACCCTTACGAACATCAAGGAGGCCAAAAGGTCTTATAAAAAAAAACAACAACAACAAGCATCCAAATAAAGGCAGATACTCTCTCAAAGGGAGAAGCCCCAGAAAGATCCCCCGCCAATAAGCCTATAGCGGCCACCAAGCTGCCTAGCCAAAAAGGGTCCTAAAAGAGACCCTTCCAAAAATAGTACTATGAATAATGACGAGAAGGACGCTTCTCGGAAGAAATAATAAGCGCATGCAAAAATATATAAAAGGATAGCTAGAACCCAAGGGGTCAATATATCCTTATAAGAACAATCAAGAGGCACCAAAAAAGTACCCATTGAACCCTTTCACATGGGCTCCAAAGGACCTCTAGCGTGATAAATAAAAGAGGGGAACCTACCAAACCCCATCATACAGGCTCAAAAAGACCTCAAACACAGAGGATTAAGAGATGAATAACCGCATATGTATATATTAAAAAAGATTCTTGGAAACATGGCAAGATTTTAAAAAAAAAATATTATTACAAGAACAACAAGGCTCAAATGAGCATACACCCACATCGAGCTAACTGACAGAAATTATGAAATGACGACCTCAAGGCCTCTTGCCACGGGCGTTCCACCCAGCCGCCCGGGCAACGGCGTGCTTGCCAAAGGAAGAAAAATCAAAGTTTGGATCCTACCTCCATACACCATAAAGGGCACGCTCTATCGACCTATACTCAATAGCTGCCCTGTCCGCCTCTGAGGAAGCGAACCTCTCCTACGACGCAACTACAACAGCCTTAGCACCCTCAAGTTCGGCCTCTAAGGAAGCAACCCTCTCCTGCGACGCAGCCATGGTAGCCTTGGCATCCTGGAGTTCGGCCTCTAGGCTGGTGATCCTTTCCTACAACATCGTGGCCTGGGCAACTGCCCTCTTCTTCCTTTCTGATGAGGCAAAACTTTTTGCCAAGGCCTTTTCTAGCCAAAATCTGCTCTCGGCAAGCTCCCTCTCGAGTTCCTGGACCTGAGCCGCAAGACGGTCCCTCTCGGTATTCGACGCGGAAAGGTTGTGAGCTGAGTCAGCAAACTACTGAGCCACGGTATAGGCCTGCACTAGAGAGATAGCAACAACAATGATAAGTAACATAAAAAAAAGGGAATAAAAAAAAATTAAGGCCGACACAAGATGCATGAGTTCACCCAAGCAGTAGTGTGCGTAAGATTCTCCCCAAGATCCGACATGGCGAAACTCCCAAGACCACTCCAATCAACTTTGGGGAGGTCTGAGGCGATCTGGACAAACCGTCGCCCATAAGAGGCTGCCATTTGACCCACCCAGGGCGCCCCTTCCAAGCCAAGGGTACTTGGCTGGGTAAGGACAGACGACCCGCTAGCCGAAACAAGAGGGGGCGCAGGAAAATTGGAAAAATGAGCCCCGGGTAGATCAGGAGCGGGTGGAGGAAGATAGGGAAAGTAAGCCCCCGACGGACCAGGGTCGAGGGGAGCCTGAGGAAAAGCGTCAAAATTCACGGGGTCAGGGCAAACAAAATGCCCCAGCATGGCCTGTTGACCTTGGAATTGGGAAGCCATGTTAGGGTTGAAAGGGACAAAGGGAGGACATTCCCCGGGGGGCAAAGATAGCTAGTAAGGTTTCCCGTGTCTAAGGGAGACTCCCTCCGGCACACCCTCAGCCTCACCTTCACCCGAACGAGGCTCAGCTGAGGTAGCCTTCATCTTCTTTGACCCAGGAATAGGCCACAACAACCTGGGATCTGAAACCGGGGATAGCTTGTGAAGGTTAAGATTTCCCACAGTGAATAGGTATGCAACCTTTCTCACGGCAGGGTCAGCACTGATAAGGTCATTCACGGTGTTCGCCTCCGACCCAACAACTATAGGTATGGCGAACTGCTCTTCACGATCTACACCATTTTCGACAAAAACATAAGTTATAAAAAAAGAAGTTTCGACAAAAGAAAATAGAGAAGAAAAGGTGGCTCGAGGTACTTACTGGGAGCAGAACGGAAGTGCTCACGAATAGAAAGAGGGCCTTTCACAAAGAAAAATTCTTGCTTCCAGGACCCCGGGTTGGACACTACGCCATCTATCAAAGGGACTTCATTATTGGCTTTTTGTAGGAAATAAAAGCCCTTGGATTTGGGAGAGGGCATGAGATTTGTATAGGAAGTGCACCTCTGGGGCAGTAGGAGCACGTTTGGCAAGTTCCATAAACGCGATAAAGAGGCAGCTCAAGGTCAGCCAACTGATGGGTGCCAGCTGAAGTGGAGTGAGGTCAAAATAGTTGAGAACCGCAACGAAGAACGGGTGTAATGGGATGGTACCACCTGCCTTCAGGATATGCTCGCTAAGGGCCACGAAGCCAAGATTAGGGCAATCAGCTCGACACTTATTCGAAGGGGTGTATAATGCATACTCCGGGGGAACACGGTAGTGCTCTACAATTTCCATCAATTTATTTTCAGACATGTGGGACACTAGGGTGGATGCCAATAGGGGCATCGTCCTGGTCATTAACGGACACCTGTTGTCGTCCTCTCTTCGGCATATCTGCAAAACCAAAAGAAAAAGGTGAGGAGGAGACAGAACACTTGACCCTCCATTTTCTCTTCCTAGCAAGAGTCTTCCACCGAGGCATCGGCTGTGGAAGCACTAAGCTAGGGAAGATCGAAAATAAGGGCTGAAGAGAAGTGGGAGCGGTCCCATGACAGTCATCAGGCAAGGATGGACTAGAAGGCTCTAGCGGAAGATGTCCCTCCATAAACTCCAACTCCCCCTGCAAATCTAAAAGGGTCACCCTAAGGCTCGCTACATGGTCACTAAGGTCAGGAGGGAAAGGTGCTCCGTCTCTTCTCAACACCGAGTCAATTTCACTCTCTACCACCCAAATTTTACGCCTAAGTTCAGCCATGTGCTCAAGATGAGGAATACGGGCCTTCCTTAAGGTGTCATGGTCATGGTAAGGGTTTTCCTCAGGGGACTCTGAGTCTGAAGACAAGTCAACAAACTCAACCCTCGGAGGAATGCCGAACGGACCTTCACTTGCCATGAGACCTCATCTCGAAAGAAAAAAGGGTTCACATATAAATGGGAGGATTGCTACAAAACACAAAGGAATGGGCTCAAAACCTCTAGGCACAAACGCTCTAAATGACCCACTACTGGCTATGAATAAAGGAGCATGCATCAAGGCCATGATGAGCTCAGGTCAAAGTACCCCATCCCGAGTGGTGCTAATTTGGACCCAATAAACATAAGGGGGAAAGAAAGTATACCTCAAGCAAGTAAAGTTGGGCGCAGACGTGGTCAAAAGGAGGTCAATGGCCAAAAGCGCCGTCACGGTCAAATGGAGGCAAGTGGTCGAAAATATGCGTCTGCAAAAATAAACAGGAAAGATATATTAGCCTTCAAATATAGGAAGGGATATAAACATACAAAAAATTAGCTCAAATATATTAAAAAAAAAAGGAGGAAGCAAAGGAAACAATGACCAAAAATGTGATGGTGGGGTATTGAACCCCTTACCTCTTGAAAGAAGAAGGAATCTCAAAACCACTAATCCAAGGAAGTAAGGTGTAAATAATAAGCTTTGCATGAAGGCCTATTTATAAGAATCAAAGAGAAGACTCTACTAGAGCGCCTAAAGGTCCTCTCCTAGACTAGGGGCAAGTGTGGATGCTCAAAATTTCATGCTTGGGAAAGACCCAAAGTGCATACTCAAGTCCCTCAAACGCCTAAATACAGGTCCCGCAGGGGCATCTCATGAAGGCCTCGCGCCTAGCCACCAGCCTCGCGAGGGGCACCTCGCATGGGCCTCATGCCCAGCCGCCCCACCTCACTGGAGGCGTCTCAAGCAGGCCACACCTCGCTGAGAGCGTCTCGTGTGCCACAGCTCCAGCGTGCCCAACGGCCAGCAGCCTCGCGAGGGGCGTCTCACGAGGGCCTCGCGCGCCTAGTCGCGCCTCGCTGAGGGCGTCTCTCCCGCCACCTCTCGGCATACCCAGCAGCCCCGCGAGGGGTGTCTCGCAAGGGCCTCATGCCCCAGGCCACGCCTCGCTAAGGGTGTCTCATGCGCCACGTCTCGGCGTGCTCAGCAGCCTCGATGAGGGCATCTCGCGTGCCATGTCTCGGCGCGCCCAGTAGCCTTGTGAGGGGTGTCTCGTGAGGGCCCCGTGCCCAGACCATGCCTCGCTAAGGGCGTCTCGCATGCCATGTCTCGGCGTGCCCAGCAGCCTTGCGAGGGCCTCGCACCCCAGGCCACGCCTCGCTGAGGGCGTCTCGCGCACCACGTCTTGGTGTGCCCAGCAGCCTCGCGAGGGGCATCTTGTGAGGGCCTAGCGCCCCAGGCCACGCATCGCGGAGGGCGTCTCGCGCGCCACGTCTCAACGTGCCCAGTAGCCCCGCGAGGGCCTCGCGCCCCAGGTCACGCCTCGCTGAGGGTGTCTCGCGAAGGGTTGCATCACGCCTCCTCTTAGTACGCTCAATCCTGCCAGGCCTCATCCGCACCACTAGGGGTCACCTCCCAAAAATTGGCCTCACAAGAGGGGTTCTATCTCGCTCCTTAAGATTAGCGCCACTTTCTGGACACCGCTATTACCGTGAGTCCAACAAGAGGTAAAATCTTAGATCTCCCCAACGCACCAATAAGGGTGCGTTGGAGGTACCTCGTTGCAATTCACGCCAAGTTAGAAGAAGTACGGACACTAAGCCCATGTCAGACAAGTAGTGGTCGTACAAGCGAAGTACTTGTTACAGTTCACGCTAGACAACCTCTGACACTCGTATTCTGTAAGTAGTGGAGACATTCCCATGGATTTTGACCATGTACTGGGGCCGACACAACTACTCCTAAAACCACTACCCCTGAGACCACTCTCCTGACACTGTACTTGTGTACCACCTGGTCCCCTAGACCACAATGTATCCAGGACCATTAGAGCCAACTATAAAATGAACCCCACTTCCACATGGAGGGGGGTTTGAAAAAACACTGTAGCATTACACCATAAGAAATACAAATTCAGTTCACCATTTTTCTTCTGCAAGTGTTCTTTGAGTTCCCAGTTAGATCTTTCAAGTTTTTCTTTTGATAATCTCTACATTTCTATTTTTCTAACTTAACTTGGTTGACGAGTTCTCACCATCAACAGTTATGTATAACTCTATAAGATCTGTTAGGCACTCTCTGCCCTCTATTATTATAGGTGCTGACTGTAACCACCTAGTTGACAACATCATGTCTCCTGACGGTAACATTGTACTAAAACTGTGCTCAAACAGTTTACAGGGCATACCCAATTTGTCAATCACATTCACAAGAACATAGAAGTGATTCACTTCAGAATCAATAAGAACACTACACATCATACCAGAAATAGGGAGCTGGTCTGTGACCACGATGTTATTGTTGGCTGCTTCCTTTTGGGTCAATGCAAAAACCGTTGCTCGCACTAGGTTGTTGTTACTGCCCTGTCCCGCTTTCCACTGTGAGCAATCCTTCTTCAAATGGCCTACCTGACCACACTTGTAAGATTTGTTGGTGTCAGCCTGACATTCTCCCAAGTGTTGTCGTGAGCATTTAGGGCAGCTGGGGTGCTTAACTCTATTGTTCTGGTGATTCCCGTGGTTACGATCAATATTGTAACTATTGCGGTTGTTGTGGTGGTTATGACTATTGTGATTGTTGTTATTTGTAGCCGGGGGTCTAGGCCTCTTTTCAGTGCCACTGTTCTGCCCTTCATTAGCTTTCCTCTTATTGCCCTCATGGAAGCCCTTGTTTCTATTGGCCTCCCTTCTTGCATCACTGTCCTTCCATATACGATCCTCCAAGTATATCGCTTCAAGTGCCTTATCCAATACCTCAACATTACTGACCACCTCAGCACTGGTCATCTTGACATCTCTAGCAATCATTGGTTTAAGTTATCTCATAAACCTTTGGACCCGCATAGCTTCGATTGGTACCACCTCAGGTGCAAATCTAGCCAACTTGTCAAACTTCTGTGCATAGTCGGCAACAAAGAGGTTCCCCTAAACCAAAGTCAGGAACTCATCCACCCTGGTTGCCAATACAACTGCATTGTAGTACTTCTTGCCAAATGCCCAAATAAAATTTACCCAGGTCATAGTATTCAGGTCACGAGTCTGCTTTACCACACCCACCATATTCTTATGTCCAACTTGAGAAGGTGGGCTGCACATGAAATTTTCTAAAGATTGTTCAACTCCATGTGATCAAAGATGGCTTCTACTGACCTCAACCAATCCTCTGCCACCATAGGGTCAGATTTCCCTTTGAAAGTAGGCGGGGCTTACTTCTTGAAGTGCTCATGGACTGGCTCAAATCCATAGGCCATAGGCAGTGGTGCAGGTGGTGGTACTAGAGGCTCAGGCTGTGCCACTGGTACTTGGGGTACTTGCCTAGCTTGAGCCAACTCCTCATCTCTTTATCTTAGTTGTTCCCTCAGCCTTGCTATCTCTACGACCAAATCCACAGTCGATGCAGCTGGGGCTACTAGTTGGGCTAGTGGCATTCCCAGATCAGGAATTTTTGTGGCGTTAGATCTTGTGGAGACACCTTTTCCTCAGCCTCTCCCTTTTCCCTTGCCTCCTCTTCCTCTTGTTGACATTATGAGATTCTAAGGCACCAAAAGAAAATCATAAGAGAGGATAAATCACATAATGGTTTGGTTCTTATAGATATTCACGAAAATTTTCATACATTCCATATCCACACCACTTAGATATAGCAAGAGAAAAATTATTAAACCATAACATTCAAAGTTTGTTAAAAAATTATTCCAAAACTCAAACATCCCATAAAGTGTTTAATAACCATAATGAAAGCCATAAGTTTATAGGGTTCTTAAGAAAAGTTCCATTTTATTCATTAACATTTATTGAAGGAAAATTTGAGACGTACTCTATTCCTCAATAGTGGACTCGTCCCCTGAACTGTCGTCAAAGACATCCTCCAAAATGTGGAAGTAATCAGGAGCACTTCCCAACGCCCTCATCCTAGCGCTTACTTTTGCTATGGCGTGCACTACCTCTTAACACGCCATCTCCCCTTCCAAATCGTGCACCGTTTCGTATCATTCCTCCATCTCTCCGTCATCCTTCTTTACCATGACCGGCTCCAAACGAATAAAATCGTAATTATCTATGAGGTCATAGATCGTGTATTCGATGGTGCTGAAATCCAACTTGTATTGAATGATGTCGTGCCATGCTATGGTCAAGTGGAGGAGGGCCTTGGGGTATATCGACAACGAATCCCTTAACACCCAGTATTCTTCTATGGGCCATAGCAACACCCCCTTTTTGTTCATCATTCCTTGAACACGATCGCAAACCACCGCCGTCATTTTTAGTACAGCGATCCTCCAATCGTTGTGATCCTTGTCGAGTTAACCTTTGGTATCGTGCGAATCTCCTTGAGTAACTGTTTTATAGTGGTTCTAATAATAGGAGGCATCTTTCCATACTGCAATTACAAAACTACAAAATTAAAAAGTAGAAAGAATAAAGATAACATATAGAACAAATACTTACGACGCGATGAGGTGAGATTTTCCCGTCTTTAGTGTGTATGGTGAGGGTCCTTGGAAACTTGAACGACCAGCTCTGATACCATTTGTAAAGCGCCCTATTCTATTACTTTGTAAAAACGTATCTTATCTCATAAATAATTAGAAAATACCAATTAACATATGAAATTCAGTGGGGCCTTGATAAAACATGCGAGTTGGGCCCAATAGTTTAAAATAAAAATAAAGTGTTCTAATGCAACATTTAAAGAAAATAAAAATTTAACTATGGCTGGTAATTTAAAACTCGGCGCCTATGTTGATTGTTTATTCATTCATAGGATACCCCTGCGCCATACACACCCAGACGTTTGAGCTCCCCACATCAAAGCACATGCTAGAGAGAAATCCTATTTGTTAACTGAAAGGGGGAAAGTAACGGGGTGAGCTAAAAGCCCAGTAAGGAAGTACAAACAAATACAATAACATTCAAGGAAACACATGAAGAACATATTCGTATCGTAAAACTCATAGCATATCATATCATACCATAGCCATATCATATTCATTTCATAAGCGTATCGTATCACATTCATAATCCTAATCATATACATCATAGTCACACATCATAATCATACTCTTTGTGATCATGGCACCGCTATTTTCCACGTCACAACTTAAGGTAACCAGCAAAAGAATAAACTAGAAAGACCTCATCTATGAGGTAAACAAGATCTCAGGTCCTCGATTAACCTCAGTGCGTCCGCCCTATGAGTTATGTCATATCCCTAGTCACTCCTTTGTTATGTCGTGTTAAGTACACTAGCAACATTTTGCTTTTCATACATCATACAAACGCATGTAATCCATTTTGCATAAAAAAAAAAAGGAAACACATGCGGCATCATACTCATCATAACATTTCAAGATAGAACTCCATTTTTTATATTACATGGTCTATCATCATACATAGCACATCATTTTACTCATAACAAACAAATCTTACCATTTCATAGCACAAACATATAAATTTTATCTAACTTCCTTACCTCAGGCTGAGCAAAGAAAAAATGAGAAAAACTTCACAACGAGCCTATAAACATAATCAAACGTCATCTCGTAGAATCTCATATCAATACTCATGCCCAACACATATACCCCACGTCTGCATGGGCCATGCACACGTGGCACAAGTTGCCCAATAATTCCAAACATACACATTTTCAAATAAAATCATAAAAGAATAATGTTAATTCTACCTATTAACCCTTCATGGTTACAAAGTAAAAATCATATGTTTGAACGTAAAAATGCATTTGCATGCAACATGCATACATGGGAACGTTCTTAAAATTTAACGTTTTAAACCAATAATTCCTACATGCTTATTTTTTGCCCTTTCAAATAAAATTCAGCAACATGATTCCAATACCATTATTTGTTTCTTTAAATCCCAAAGTTTGATTAAACCATTTAATTCATTATATTTACTTTATAAAATAATTCATTTAGTCTTTCTAAATTTCTCATACAATAATAATTCCATTTATTACTTTAAATAGTATAGAAAATGACAAAATTTGTAGCCATTTAGAAATACTTAATAAATTTCTTGTTTCTTTTAGAATTTAACTTTTCTAATAAAAAAATAACTACATGTTTATAAATGTAAAAATTTTATAATTATGGTGTGGAAAAGTGTATTTTCACTTGTACTATTTAAGACTTGAATTATTTAGGTGTAAGACTCTTTAATTTTAAAAAAAATAATTATTTTAGCTTAATAACTCAAAATTTCAACAACTATTTATTTTGTTTAAAAATCTTAAGTGAATTTAAAACAAAATATTTTCTCAATTAAATAAAAAAAAAAAACTGCACCTAAATAATAATGTGAAAAAATTTATATTTATATTTTAAAAATATCACTTTTACATATACATAACTTAGGGTATAATTTATTTGATGCACTAACATTATTTATCTCATTTAAAAGACATTTCTCATCTTTAATTAAAAATTCCAACAATTATTAATCCATTCAAAATCAAAAGCTTGGATTAAAACCCATATTTTCTTCCTAAAATGTACACAAAAATCTCCAATTGTTAATTTGATAAAAATATCATTTATATGTGAAATAAAAATATCTTTTTGTTTACTTAAACTCATACATCATTTTGAGGCATTACTTTAGCTTATTAAACATTGTTTCACCATTATACTTACAATTATATATATATATATTTATTTATATATAAATAAAAAAACAGCAAGCAATATTCACATGAAATTCACTTTTAAACCTTGCTTAAACAATTTCCTAAGCCATAACATTGATGTATCATCAAATCATAACTTATAAGAGACTTAAGAAAAATTCTTAATTAACCAAAACACCTAGCATATTTCTAATGAGTGTAGGTGACATCAAATAGAATAAAAAAAAAATACATCAATACCCTATAGGCTGAAACCCTCATCAACATCTCATATTTTCATTTTTCATTTTACAAGAACATGAAAGAAAACATCACAAACCCTAAGCATACCCCTAGGCCTAATCACACATAGGGTTCAACAAAAAAATATATCACAAATTCTTCATGCTTTTTAAGAAACTAAAACATTAGGTCTATCACAAGAGCATGCAACAAGATCATGATTTCTAAGGCATACCCTAGCTGAAAATGCATATGAGCAAAACCAACCTTCCAAGTCATGCAAACAAGAATCCTTAGCATGTTTCTAGGAATAGAAAAATAAATGGAATCATGAAGAACAATCTAAATGCATAGAAATACACCATAGACAAATCCACAACATATCAAACCCATACACAAGATTAACAAAAATCCACCATAGAAATAGAAAAAAGGCTAGGATCCTCCATTACCTCCTTGATAGTGTTCAACAACTCAAAACTAAAATCTCCTCTTGATACACCTAGTTTTCGAAATCCTCCTTCTTCTTGTTCTTCTTTCTATCTTCTTTTCTCTCCTTCTCTCTCTAGCTCCTCACGCTTTCTCTCTCTCTCTCTCTCTCTCTCTCTATGGCCGACGGTCCCACAAGCCCAATAGGCTATTTTATTTCTTTTCCTTCCTTTTTACTAATCCTAGAGAATAATAGCCTAGCCTAGTGGGAATGGGAAAGTTTCCCGAGCATAATCATTTTTCATTATTTATTTTTGTTTGATTGCTTAAATAAAAGGAAAATAATGAATATGGTAAAGATGACAACCATCCTCCTTCCCTTTTTAACTATGATCATCAATTTAAATTACTTAATTGTCAAATAAAATAGGAAAACAAATCCTCTCTTCTCACTATGTCCACATGCCTATCCCCTTCTTTCCTCTTCTTTTATTTTATTTTTTTAATTATTTTAATTAAAAAAATAAATCAAATATAAGGAAATAATGTGTAGGAAATCTATTTCATGCTCACCATGAACATGCACACACCAAATTACTAAGGTGCATCACTACCTACCTTGGACCTTGGTGCATTCAACCAAAACTCATTTTCTTACTAATTAAAATAATAAATAAATAAACAAATAACAATTAAATTCACATAACTCCTACCAAAAATTTCAAACAATTAAAATAATTTCTAACACTTATAATTATTAATAAAAAAAAACACAAAATTAATTAATCTATGACGCGGGGAGACAATAGGGTTTCTTCTTGGAACACACTGTGATGTGGGGAGTTCTAATGTCTTGGCATGTATGGCGCGGGGTGTCCATGAATGATTAATGATGTACTTGAACACCAAGAAAGTTTACAAACTTCTATGCTTCGGTTTATGTTTTCATTATGTCATAGTGGGACTTTTTTTTAAGATTGCATAAAAACACTATATTTTTATTTTAAACTATTTGGCCCAAATTTCATGTTTTGACATGGCCCCACTGGATATTTTCTCTAAAATGGTATTTTCGTAATAAATATGTACTGAACAGCGTTTTACAAAGTAAATAGTTTAGGGCGTTCTTACACCCCAACCTTCTAATGTGAATGGAAACTTTCCCAATTTCATTTCCCTTAATTTTTTTCCTGCAATCAATTTACAAGAAAAAGAATAAATCAAAGGAAAAGATGACACAAATAAATATGGAAACACGTCCTATGATCTTCCACTCTCTCTACAGGCCTCCCCTCTCTCTTGCACTCTCAAATTTTGTCAATCAAGGAACAACTCACACAATCCATTTTCAATTCCCTACTTACTCAAAAATGTCAAAAGACAACTAAGGAATCAATCACATAGTGATTACTTACCAAATATTATTTTTTTTATTTTCAATCAAAGAAAAGAAGACCATAAATAAATAAGGAAACTTCGCTCTCCTTGCTCTTCCAAGCCTTACGCCACTCTCCCTCTCTCCCTTACCAATTTTTGTTTCATTTTCTCTTGTGTGAACACAAGCCTTCTAGAATTCTCTCAAGTTGGTTTTCTAAAAATAGGGAAATCAGTCACATTCCAACCATTTGGTCTAGATTCATGGCATTCACTTGCATGCTCACCATGCACTTGCACACACATAACTATGCATGCCTATCACTACTTACCATGCACTCACATGCACACAATCAAAATACATGCATAACCAATGACAATTATTTAAATAGATAAAATAATTAAATTTAATTCAACCAATTTAACACTTAACACTTAAATAAATAAATTAAAATGACCAAACATATAAACTAATAATAATATTAAAAAAGAAATTTGTGCACTACATTTGGTTTAGATTTTAAACGTTATGCTTTATAGTTTAAAGGGTCGTGGTTTAGATTTTAAGCCTCATTGTTTCAATTTTAAGCCTAGTGGTTTAAACATTAAACGTTATACTTTATAGTTTAAAGGGTCGTGGTTTAGAATATAAGTCTTATGACTTAAATTTTAAGCCTTTTGGTTTAAATTTTAAGCCCGCTTGTTTAAATTTTAAGCCTTATTTTTTAAATTTTAAAGAATTTGGGTTTAGATTTTAAACATTATGCTTTATAGTTTTGTGTATCCTAATTTTAGCACAAGTCTTTCAATTAGATCGTGTATAGCTGGCAGATGACTGCAAGGAAGGAATAGCTTATAAATCCAAGTATTCTTTACGTTAACGGCACGGTTCTCGTGCTGATTGTCTGAGCTAGGGATACCTAAGGTTAAAAGTGCAAGCTTGTAATATTTATCAAATATGACCTGCATGAAATGAGCTCGATAGTGTATTCAGCTCGTGGTAGATTAAGGATATGGCGTGTCCGCGGATCCTCGAAGACTCGGATGATTTATACGATCGTCTATGGCCAACCTGTGATATTTAATGTCCCAAATATTAAGAATTTGTTTATTTCATGATCAAATCGTATCCTAATTTAAATGGGGATATCTTATAATAAATGTAATATATATGCAAATCAGTGATTAACTCACGCGGTTACCCAAACCTGTCCAAGGATTTTCTCTATAAATGTTGAAAATATTAGATAGGAAGAGGGACTGTTATTCTGTAATACCGAGACTCTGTCAAAATAGAGAGAGAAAAACAGTAATAATATAGACTCATGGACTAGGTGGATTTTAACCACTGCACCACGTAAAAAGGCTAGTGTTCTTGAGAGTAATTTTCTTATTTTGGTTTACCATTAAGCACTAATTCATCCATGTTCTTTTCTTGATTCACTGTTGGCGAAAAATCGTGTCAATAGATTGGCGCTTTCTTTGAGAGTTGAGATTAGTGCTTTCATAAAAATCCAAATCAAATATCGTCATGGTGGTCACTCGCTAAATGCATGACAATGAGATGGAACAGCCTGGTGGGCAGGGGCCCATCATACCGCTGTTTCAAATGAGCATGGCCCTGAAGTTCAGCAACAACCCGGAAAGCAACCGGTGGGCCATGACGATACTGGGAGTCCGACGTCACTGCCACCAAACCAACAGATTGAGGAGGTTTTGGATAGGTTACCCCCTCTTGCAACTAATGTTGATGTCAGAAAAAGGCAAAGTGGGTCTCATAAGTCCCATAGGAATAACTGATCCAAGCCAAGTCCGTCAGTCAGAACTACCACCCCAAGTTCTGTGCTCATAGTGCAAAATCACCGGACTGCTCAGCTTAGTGGCCCTCCTAGGGGTCTTCGACAAATTAGTCGATCGGTTAGAACCACAACCCCAAGTTCAATACCACCGTCGCACGCTCATGGGAACACCCATGGCAACTCATGAGGAGGAACCAGAGTAGGCTCACAGAGACAAAAAGTTATGACCAATCCTCCTACGCCACGATCGGATTGCCAGGCGCAAAAAGCTAGAAAGGGTGGGGCAGAGCGACGGCAAGCTAATTTAGTTCGCCCTAATGGGACAAGAATTGCCTCTCTAGTCAGGCATCCCCCATCACCCATAAGACATCCGACACCGCCTCGTTCTACACGAGACATTCCAGTTCATGGGAACAGTAGGAGAAATCCTCCTCTGTCTGCCCCTACTTATGTCTCGCAGACACATGTTAATAGTCTGGATCCTTAGCCTCAACTGCGAGCAGTGAGCTTCGCTAATGGAAGTTATTGGACTGAGAACCATCAAGGTATCAGAACCGAAGGTGATCTGAGAAATCACCTGAGTTCAGCTTAGAGTCCTCGGTTTGACCTACAACCTGACCTGCGAGATCGTTTATACTCGCAAAGAAGAAATTTAGCTCGAAATGAAGGAGTTAGTTACACTCGTCAAGGGGGAGGTCCTTCCAAAGTACGTGATAATAGGAATGTCCCACAAAATCAAGCCTGAACTTGGAGGGACAACAACCCGCCTAACGCGTACGACAAGATGGGAGTTGTTGAATAGCCCCAGAATAACCTAGGAACCAGGGACCAAAGCCTCAAAAGGTTAGCCCAGATGGAGGAGCTGATGAGAAGGCTCCTATCAAAAAAAGAGAAAGATGAGTGTGATTCATAGAATGAGCTCGAGCTTTTCACCTCGAATATTGCGGCGACTGCATATCCACCGGGTTTCAGGATGCCCCATCTGTCGAAGTATGACAGAGACAGAGATCCGTCTGACTACTTGGGGATGTTCAACACCTTGATGATTGCCCACAACATCGGGCACGAGCTAAGATGCCTAATATTCCCCTCGACTTTAATTGGGCCACCTAGATAGTGGTTCAAGCAGTACAAGAAGCATTTAATCAACTCATGGCAAAGCTTCTCAGCTAATTTCAAAATAGCATTTAGGGCTTCTCAGCAGCTAGAGTCAAAGCTAACTCTCTGGAAAATGTAAAGCAACAGCCTAGTGAACCACTGAAAGCATACCTAAGTAGGTTCACCAATGTTGTTGTGCGAGCTAGAGATGCCGATGAGAGTTCTAAGCTTATGGAAATGAGGATGGGAATCCTCGTTGGAGGCGATCTGTGGCAAGAGTTGCAGAGGAAAGGAGTTAGTACTGTTGATGAGTTCTTGGACCGAGCTCAAAGGTGGTTTAACTTAGAAGAGGCACGAGCTTCCGTCGCAGGAACCAACCAAGTCCCCGTTCAGCCCGTTGGAGCAGCAACGGATGTAGCGGCTACTGCTCAAACCATTGCTCAGAATAACCAAGGGGGGAATAACAAGAGAAAGGGAAATGGTGAGGCGACCAAAACGGAACAAAGAAAAACAAATCCGTGGAAAAATTTAAACCGGTCTATACAGCATATACCGACCTCACGGATACTAGGGAAGGCATCTTCTTGGAAAATTCTGCTCGATTTCTGTGGAAGAAGCCAGAACCATTAAAGAATCAAAGGGTGAAGAGAGACCCTTAAAATTCTATCAATTTTACAATGATATCAGGCATAATACTAATGCTGCAGACACCTTAAGGATGAGATTGAGACTCTCAATAGGGCAGGACCTTTGGCTCAGTATGCCCGGAATCGAATAACTCCTAGTCAGCCCGCTGGAAAAAACACTTCGTCAGCTCTAGAAGCTCCAATGAATCAAACCAGAGCTCAGGTGAATCAGGAAAATCCTCCTCCGATAACAGGAGGAGATATAGACACCATTTCAGGAGGACCTCATTTGGCAGGCACGAGCTGAAATCCCATAACAGAGTCGAGTTTGTTCCGGAGCAACGATTATCAAAGCAGCAACAATTGGAAAAATAACCAATCAGTTTCACAGAGGAAGATGCCAACCATGTTCAATTCCCACATAACGATCCACTGGTGATAACCGTTCAGCTCCTCAACCAGAGAGTTAGGAGGATGCTTGTAGATAATGGAAGTTCTGCGAATCTGCTATTTAGGTCCACTTTAGAAAAAATGCGATTATCATTTACCGACCTAAAGGCAACTTCCATGATTCTATACGGGTTTTCTGGGGAAGGGTCAGTAGCTATCAGAACAATTGAGTTAGTGGTGACATTGGGTGAAGGTCCAAGAACCGTCTCCAGGCTTCTTGAGTTTGTGGTCATTGATTATCTAGCCACATACAATGCGATTTTGGGCCGACCTGCGTTAATGGCCTTCAAAGCCATAACCTCTATCCGTCACCTGGAAATCGAATTCCTCTTGTCTGCGGGAATATGCACTGTCAGAGGCAATCAGCTTGCTACCAAGGAAGGCTATAGCATTTCCATGAAGGGAAAGTCATAACTCAGGCAGCACGCGATGGACATAAGTGATGTAGGTGAGGAGTCCCATGAGGTGGACATCGATCCACAAATGGGTGAGGATAGGTTAGATCTCCAAGCTATGAGGAGCTCGAGGAAGTAAATATAGATCCCACAGACACTTCAAAAGTCGTTAAGATTGGAAAAAATCTTGACGATGATAGGAAGGAGGACTTGATTAATTTTCTGCAAGGGAGTTTAGATGTCTTCGCCTGGTCTCATGAGGATATGGTGGGAATAAGCCCAAGTGTCATCATGCACACCTTGAGCTTGGATAAAAGTGTGCCTGCAAAATCCCAGAAACAGAGACGTTTGGGAACAGTCTAAGCTGAGGCATTGGAAGAAGAAGTAGCTCAGTTATTAAAGTGTGGATTCCTTCGGGAAGCTAAATATCCAATTTGGGTAGCGAATCTCGTTCTGGTATCGAAGCTGAATGGAAAGTGGTGAACTTGCATCGATTTCTCCGATTTGCATAAAGCTTTTCCTAAGGATTGCTTCCCATTGCCGAGGATTGATCAGTTGGTAGACGCCACCGCGGGGCATGAGCTCATGTCCTTTATGGATGCGTATTCTGGGTATAACCAGATCACGATGAATCCTGTGGACCAGGAGCATACTAGCTTTATGACTCTGACCAATGTATAATGTTATAAAGTTATGCCCTTCAGGCTAAAAAATGCTGGGGCTACCTACCAATGGTTAGTCAACAAAATGTTCGTTGATCAGATCGGGAAAAACATGGAAGTGTATGGCAATGATATGCCAGTCATGTCAAAGACTATCAATAACAATGTTTCTGATTTGAAGGAATGTTTTGAGATCCCGAGGAAATACAATATGAGGCTAAATCCCCAGAAATGTACTTTTGGACTAGCATCGGGAAAGTTTCTGGGATTCATAGTCAATACAAGGGGGATAGAGGTGAACCCAAAGAAAATCAAGTCATTGTTGGAGATGCCTTCGCCTAACTCGCACAAAGAAGTTCAGAGTTTGACTGGAAAAATGGCAGCGGTAAACTGATTTATTTCGAAGCCCACTGACAAGTGTTTACCCTTTTATAACTTGCTCAAGGGAAATAAGACTTTTGAATGGATTGAAGAGTGAGAGCTGGCATTCTTCACCCTAAAAAAGCATCTGGCTGAGCCCCCCGTATTGTCTAAGCCTATATCCGAGAGCCCTGTTCCAATGTTTGGCCGTAAAAGAAAATGCAGCCAACACTTTGTTAGTTCGGGAAGAAGATCGTGCTCAGAAACTAGTATAGTATATAAGTAAAAGACTTCTTGGGGCTAAATCGCAGTACCCGCTAATCGAGAAGATAGCATTCTACCTGATATTGGCTTCTAGGAAGCTTAGACTATACTTCCAGTCCCATTCTATCCACGTCATGACTAACCAGCCTCTAAGGTAGGTATTACAAAAACCTGAAGCGTCGAGACATCTTTTAAAATGGGCATTAGAGGACAGCCAGTTCAAGATACTATACATACGAAGGACCTCAATCAAGAGCCAGGCCCTTGCTGACTTTGTGGCTGAATGTACCAGATTTCAGGAAGAGTTGTTGAAGGAGTCGATACAAGAGTTATAGAGAATATTCGTGGATGGATCATCTAACAAAAATGGATCTGGAGCTGGAATCATATTGATTTCTCCAGAGGGGCATCGATTTCATACAACACTGAGGTTTGGATTCAAAGCCTCAAATAATGAAGCCGAGTACGAGGCTTTGTTAGCTAGGCTCAGAGTAGCAAGAGAATTGAAAGCAAGGGTCGTCCAGTGTTATAGTGATTCCCAACTCATGGTTAATCAAGTGATGGGGGAATATTAAGCATGTGGTACCAAGATGGTTGCTTACCTAGCTAAGGTGAAGAAAGAGCTATAAAAATTTGAGTATGGTACTGTCGAACAAATCCCCTGCGAGTAAAACACTAATGCTGACGCTTTGGCAAGACGTGCCACCACCAAGGAAACTGAGACTTTGAACGTAGTACAAGTGGAATTCCTGGAGAGTCCAAGCGTGGCAAGAAAAATTAAAGAGATCGAGATGATTGACACAACGCCAACCTGGATGACCCCCATAGTGGAGTATCTTACAACAGGAAGGCTACCTGAGGAAAGAAAGGATGCGAGAAAGATACTCTATCAAGCTCTGAGGTATGTGATAGTAGATGGAACGTTATATCGGTGTGGTCATTCTTTGTTGCTTCTACGATGTGTTCTGCATGAGGAGGCTAAAACCATTCTGCAAGAGGTGCATGAAGGCTTTTGTGGAGATCATGCTGGGGGGCAAAACCTAGCTTTGAAAATTTTAAGGCAAGGGTATTTTTGGCCCACTTTAACAAAGGATTCCATCTCCTATGTTCATAAATGCGACAAATGCCAGCATTTTTCCACAGTTGCACGAGCTGCTCAGTCGAGCTGACGATGATCTCATCCCCGTGGCCATTTGCAGTATGGGAAATTTATTTAATAGGATCTTTACCTATGAGAAAAGAAGGAGTTCATTATGTGGTGGTTGCCATCGATTATTTTATGAAATGGGTAGAGGTCGAGCCTTTAGGAACCATCAATTCAAAGAGAGTCCTTGACTTTGTGGTAAAAAACATTGTGTGTCGATTTGGGCTTCTTAAAAAGATCGTGTCAGATGATGGAACCCAGTTTGACAATGATCTTTTCACCAATTTTTGCGAAAAGCACGGAGTTATTAAAAGTTTTTCTTCTATTGCATATCCACAAGCCAATGGACAGGTCAAGGCTGTGAATAAGACCCTAAAGGTGAGCCTTAAGAAAAGGTTAGATGAGGCCAAAGGAGTATGGCTCGAGCATCTCCCGCAAGTACTCTGGGCATACCGAACTTCCCACAGGACCTCCATAGGACACACTCCTTTCTCCTTGACTATTGGAAGGGAGGTCGTCCTTCCCGTCGAAGCAAAGATAGCCACGCACAGACTAAGGGCATTCTGCCAGGAACGGAATGATGAATTACTCAATGCATCTCTCGACCTGATTGATGAAAAATGAGAGGATTCATAGTTACATCTCGCACATTACCAACAGAAAATCACTCGTTATTTTAATTCTAAGGTCAAAATACGTAGTTTTGGATTGGGCGACCTAGTTCTCTGGAGGGTCTTTTTAGTAAACACGGATCCTAAGGATGGCGCTTTAGGCCCGAACTAGGAAGGACCTTACCAAATCGTGGAAGTTTTGCGTGAGGGAACTTTCAAGTTAGCTCGGCTTAATGGAGAGATAGTCCCACGGACCTGGAACGCCATGCACTTAAAGAAGTATTGCCAGTAGTATTACCAACCATCTATGTACGGCTTAGTTATAAAAGTCGTTTAATTAAATAACGAGGGATTAGTATGTAATTTTTCTCGGAAGCATGATTTTAAATAATTTTCCTTTATAAGGTTATTTATAAATTAGCTAATGTATTGAAATTTGTAAAAGCAACAAAGAAAGTCCTTACATTCTGGTTACTTGGGGGGCATATAATCCGAGGTTGATCAAAACAAGGTTGTCGATTGAGTTTAAATTTTTAAACTACTTATAATCCTGGATACAACCATGTATAAAACTATCCTGGATACAACTAGGTCAGAAACTTAGACGCTTGGAAAGTTGATAATCCGACGGCTTTTTAAGAGCTCGAGGTGTTAATAAACCTAGCACGAACTAAGTTCAAATCACGTAAAACCCTAGATATAACCAGGTCCAAAACTTAGAAGTTAATAGAACTAAATATTTGATGGCTTCTTTAGAATCTCGAGATGACAACAAACCTAACACGAACTAAGTTTAAAATATTTCAAATCCTGGATATAACCGAGTCCAAGGCCTGATACTTAATAGGTATGATATAAATCAACACATTAATTTTGGATATAACCAAACTCAAAATATATATCTCGATCTAAAAATAGATTCCTAAAATCTCGAATGTGCAAGTCTAAGAAAGCACAAACATGAGACACAATCAAGGAAAATACAAATAGATTATAAGTTAGATATATGAATTAAAATTCAAATTGTCCTGAGGAGAGAAACCTTGAACTGGCCAAGAAGCGAATGTTTAGAAAAAAATAAAAATAAAGAAAGTTTCATCAAGCCCCTCCAGGGCGTTCTGAGGATGTAATCTCTTCAGTCTCCTGCTCACCCACAGTAGAAACATCCCCTGTCTCAGACTGCTCTTGCAGGATCTGGGCTTTGAATTTCTCGAGGTATGTATCCCACAGTTCAGGAGCTAGGAAAGAGAAGTTACCATCCTGGTTAAAGGCTTAGCAGTGGTACAACATGCCTTCCATGGAGGATAGTGACGCCGCTTTCTCCTCTTTAACAGCAACCTCGGCTTCTAGCTGCTTGGATTTGGCCTCAGCATCCTTGACTTGAAGAGCAGCCAATGCAACCTTTGTGGCCTACTCGCTTTCTTGAGATGATGCAAAAGCAGCCTTGGCATCTTGCTCGCCTTTTTGAACAGCTATAAGGGCAGCTTTTGCAGTTTGCTCACTTTCTTGGGCAGTGGCCAGGGCAGTCTTGGCAGCCTGGAGCTCATCATTCCTAGCCCTGGCCCAGGCTATACTGCGGTGCTGAGCAAGGACCGATTGCAAAAATAAAGAGACAATAAGGAAAAAAATGTTCAATAAGGAAAAACATCTTACTGTGAGGGTCATTCCCAAGGTGAATTCCAGGATGTTCTCCAGGCTCTTCTCTTCTATCATCCTCAGATTCCTCGGATTGGCTTTATATATGTGCTCCACCACGTGGTTCTCCGTCTCGTAAAGGGTCCCCCAAAAAGTATCGAGGATCTTCTCCAGATCCTGGGAATTGAATGGGATGTTCACGGTAGTGGTGGGGACAATAGGAGCTAGGGGATTAGCTTGTATAACTTGATCCCGAGCAACAGGAGGTGGAAATTGAGAAAGAGGCAGAGGAGGAGCCCTTTTCTCCATTACGGTGGAAGTTGGAGCTGCTAAGCTAATGCCTTTCCCTTTAGCTGGAGATTTTGAGGTATTTCCTGTCGTAGGAGGCATTTTCTTTGTTGTGTATCAAGGCTTCTATATGACAGGACCCGAGCTGGTTTTTATTTCCTGGAAAACTGTGCGGAGGTCGGGAGCTCCTGGTCGTTCCATCTCTTTGCCTGAAAATAATAAGAAGGGAGTTAATACACAAGTAAAGTCTTAAATTTACCTAAAAGAAATAAATGAAAATCCTACCCTGCAGGCTAGGGGAGGAGTCTATTATCACGACCTCCAGCCTTGGGGCTACTGGAGGAGATGGGGAGTATATGTCTACAATTTCTCAGAATACATGAGGTTCAGGCTCAAGTTCTACCTCGGGGCTAGACTCATCTACATATTTCCTAAATCCAGGGGCAAAAGCGCCCTGGAGCAAAGAAGACCATGACCTACGATTGGTCCCATATTCCTAAAAAATAGCTGACCTAAAGTTTGAGATGTTGTCTACAACAACGGTACCCTTAGGATAACCCATATCATAACGCAACACTAGATGGTCCACGCACTGGAGCAAGGTTATGTTACGGCCTAGATTGCTAGGATGGCGGTGGACGAGCTGGTTTGGGTTAAATCTAACTTGCCTAAAATCAGCGACATCCCTATCTAATCCCCTATAAGGGTATGGGTTACCTTGGATGGAGGGGCCGGTCGCTCCCCCTGATGCAGCTTATTCTAGGTCAGGGCCCCGAGCAGCCTCAGGTGCCCGCCTCTTCCTCAAAAGAGGGACCTCGTCTTCTTCTTGTTCCCCACCCCCCTCAGTGACCTCAGGGTTTCCTTCTTGGGGAGGTGGGAGCATGGGGACTACCAGAAGGGTAGCCTATGTCCTTCTTAAGGCCAAAGTCTGGCCTTCATTGATCAATTTGCATGCCAGCATCGTGACGTCAGTCACGAGCTGGCGATAATCCTTCTCGCGGGTTGGAAGCCCAGATAAGGTGTCATACTGACCCCCAAGGGTCGCAGACTTCTCTGTCCTCACGAATATGGCTGCACAAAAAATGGTAAACTCAATTAGTATAAATACAAGGAGCATGTCTATAAGAAAAAAAAAAAAAAGAGAATGATTTTGTGAGCTGAGAAAAGAAAGGAGACTTACGAGGACGGTTGAAGTATCAATGCTCGCAATTGTGGAACCCATTCGACATAAATAATTAATCCTTATAGTCATTGGCGTGGCTGGGGAGCACGATAACTGAGGCTGAGCTTGGAAATCTGGTGAGGTAGTAGAACCCATCACCTCGCCCCCTTAAGACGGAAGAAGTAGAGGATGTCTGCCGGACTAGGGACCTCCCACTGGTGTTTTAAAAAGAGGTATTTCAACCCTGCCAGAAGCCGATATGAGTTGGGGAGAGTTGAAACAGTGCCAACTTCACGTAGTTAAGGAAGTCAGCAAAATATTGGTCAAGGGGAAGGAAGGCTCCTGCCTTTAAGTGCTTGTCACTCCAGGTCGTAAAGTCATCCTGGAGGGGCGCGAAACTCCGTTCCCCTTCGAACGGAGGACGGGCAATGAGAACACTAGATCCGACCTCTATGTTGTGGATCAACATTATTTTATTGACCCTTCCTTGGGTCATGATCTTGGAGATGATTGTCTTTGCCTTGAAGAACGCGTTAGGGTCAATTACGATCTCCTTCTCCACCACAGGGCCGAAATGAGGAAGAGGAAAGTTGGGGGCGATCTCTTTTCCCTTGTTGGTTTGTTGAGACGAGGAGCCAGCTGTATTTTTCTTGGGTACGCTCTTCTGGGATACGCTCTTCTTGGGTGCCATTAAATCACCTAACAAACAAGAATGAAAAGTCACTCAATAGGCAACCTAACATTTTGTAAAGGTAAAGTCACAGAAGCATGAAGGAAAATGGTCTTTTGATATACGAGCTGAGTTAGTCTCAACCTGTTCTGTGATGCCATGCGCTACCCTACGCTACGTGCCTTGGTTTTCCCAACAAACCCCTAGTGTTTAGAGGTCCGTGTGTCAGAAAATCCAGCTACTACTATCCTTGGGGGGCGATTTAGAGAAAAACCACCTAAGAAGCGTGTTCCCTAAGCAATCTGGTTTTTGAACTCTAACCTTTCATCTTCTATACCCCCTAATGGGTATTTCCAAAGATTCACCCAAAAAATACCCAGTTTCATGAATGTCACAGTTGTAAAGGATATTCTAAACCATCTCAATAAGCCTATAAATTAAAATCTATGTGCCAAAAATATCGAGAAAACGCCCTAATATCTACTACGGCAAAGCATGGATGAACATTGTAAATAAATGGCATAAATCAGTAAAGAAAGAGTTTATTTGAAACAACAATACTTACAGTGTGTTCGTCGGATGAAGAAATATGTTTCGCAAGGCCTGGGAGACTCACTCCTGAGTAATTGAACACCCGAATCTCAGAGAGATCTTGCAACAAGGATTTTTTGGGTTCTCTTTTCTCAGAGAAGGAAGAAGATTTGAAAGACAAAGAAGAGAGAAGATAGAGAAAGCTTTCGAACAAAAGAAGAGAGAAGATAGAGAAAGTTTTAAACATTAGGCTTTATAATTTAAATTTATATTTAAAGAATTGTGGTTTAGATTTTAAGCTTAATGGTTTAAATTTTAAGCCTTGTGGTTTTAATTTTAATAAGTTTGGTTTATGTTTTAAATGTTATGTTTTATAGTTTAAATTTATAATTTAAAGGGTCGTGGTTTAGATTTTAAGCCTGGTTGTTTATATTTTAAGCATGATGGTTTAAATTTTAAAGAGTTTTGGTTTAGATTTTGAGCGTTATGCTTTATAGTTTAAAGGGTCATGGTTTAGATTTTAAGCCTAGAGGTTTAAGCTTCAAATGTTATGCTTTATAGTTTAAAGGGTTGTGGTTTAGATTTTAAGCCTTATGGTTTAAATTTTAAGCCTAGTGGTTTAAAATTTAATCCTTGTGGTTTAAATTTTAAAGAGATTTAGTTTAGATTTTAAACGTTAAGATTTATAGTTTAAATTTATAATTTAAATAGTCGTGGTTTAGATTTTAAGCCTAGTGGTTTAAATTTAGAGAGTTTTGGTTTAGATTTTATACGTTATGTTTTATAGTTTAAATTTATAATTTAAATGGTCGTGGTTTAAATTTTAAGCCTTGTCATTTAATTTTTAAAGAATTTTTGTTTAGATTTTAAATGTTATACATTATAATTTATAATTTATAGGGTCGTGCTTCATATTTTAAGTCGTGTGGTTTAAATATTAAAGAGTTTCGGTTTAGATTTTAAATGTTATGATTTATAGTTTAAAGGGTCGAGATTTAGATTTTAAGCATCATGGTTTAAATTTTAAGCATAGTAGGTTACATTTTAAACGTTATGATTTATAGTATAAAATGTCGTGGTTTAGATTTTTAGTCTTATGGTTTAAATTTTAACCCTAATGGTTTAAATTTTAAGGCTTGTTGTTTAAATTTTAAAGAGTTTTTGTTTAGATTTTAAACGCTATGCTTTATAGTTTAAATTTATAATTTAAAAGGTCGTGGTTTAAATTTTAAGTCTTGTGGTTCAAATTTTTAAGAGTTTTGGTTTAGATTTTAAATGTTATGCTTTATAGTTTAAAGGTTCATGATTTAGATTTTAGGTTTTGTGGTTTAAATTTTAAGTGTTGTGGTTTAAATTTTAAGCCTTAAGCCTTGTGATTTAAATTGTAAAGAGTTTTGGTTCACATTTTAAACGTTATACTTTATAGTTCAAATTTATAATTTAAAGGATCATGATTTAAATTTTAAGCCTAGTGGTTTAAATTTTAAGCCTTGTGGATTAAATTTTAAAGAATTTTCGTTTACATTTTAAACGTTATGTTTATAGTTTAAATGATCGGCTTATGGCAACAAATGGGTGGAGAAGCTTAAATGTTTGTGAATGTTGATAGGTGAAGAAGATGAAGTATATGTCATGTTGGTGAAGATGAAGTATATGTCTATGGGGGCAAAGGGTATTATGGGAAGAGACACTAAAAGATTGGGCATAAATGAAAGAGTCTTAAAACTAGTTAAAAACTGAAGATGCTCTCTAAAAATAGGTACTCCGTTTAATTTTTACTTTATAAATTAAAAAAATTAAGCTCACTTATTTTTTTAAAAAAGAATATACATATATTAATCGTGTCCAAATGATAATTTTAGGAGACTTCTGATGGAGGGACATTAATTTTGGACATATTTGTGACCTTGTATTTTGGAGACTATTTGATGTCCACAGTAAGTATTGTGTAGATAACCACACATTATGATTTCCTAAAGGTAATCTTTTTTTGTTCTGAAGTTTGTGAATAAAATGTTTTTTTGCAGCCAAAAAGAAGAAGACAATTTTGAACATTAAACTGAACAATTTAGTGATCGTGGATTATGGAGACTTGAAGTAGTTTAAGGTTTGAAACCCACATCTGTACATTGGTGGTCTACGGAGTATATCAACAGTAATCTTAGTTGGTTACCGAATACGAGGTCAGTGGTTTATGGTGGGTTCCCATTGGTCTTTACAACTGTCTACATAATGAAAAAAAAGGAATGGTGAATGGAACAAGAGGGATAAAAGTTATTAACAACGACAATGGTGGGATTTACAACGAAATGAAAATGTATATAAGGATATTTATTTATTTTTTTGATCAAGAAGAATAGTAAAGCTTCATTGAACAAATGAACTAACAAGTTACAAACTATCAACAACTACAAATACTCCAGCTGACTAATGCTGGCCGAACCAGACATTACTTACAAAGGAGGTTATGAATATACATTTTATCTTGAGCTGTACTAAGTCTATTAGAAATTAAGTAAAGCCTATGTTTAATAGTGAATTTGATAACCTGAACCAGATTCCACACAGAAGAAGAGTATCCTTCAAAATAACATCTATTTCTATTAGTCCAAATGCTATAAATTGTTGCCGCACACACCATGGTTACTATACTAGCCTTGGCACTGCTCCTAGTTCTGGTGAGCCAAACTAGGCAGCTCTTGAAATCCAAAGGCCACGCTGCATAGCCTAACCAGTCAAACAGTAAATGAACCAGCCGAGCAGAGATAATTGACAATCAAAAAATAGGTGAGCATGTGTCTCCTGGAAGCCATCACAGACCGGACACAACAATGAGATCAGAGGGATATGCAATCTGTTAAGGTTATCTCCAGTCAGTAACTAAGAATGTATCACTTTCCACAACGTGAACCTGTGTTTGGGGAGGATAATCCTGCTCCAAACTGTCCAAAAATACTCATCCTTTTGCAGAGTCAAGAGACTATTATACAGCTTCGAAGACAGAAATTTATCCTTCATACCAGCAGCTGAAATGGCAGCAAAACTGAAATACATTTTCAGATGGCACAACTTCCGCCAATACCAACTACAGTCCCCCTTTAACTCATAGCTCCAAAAGCTTTTATCTTTCAAATAAATGGAGTTAATCCACTTAACCCACAGTAAATTAGGCTTGAAAGATAAGGCCCAAACATACTTGGCCAGCACAGACCGGTTCCAAAGAGAGCCCTCTCGAAACCCCACTCCACCATAAGCTTTGGGAAGGCAAACTTTTTACCAAGAAGGGAGATGCAATTTACTCCTCTGCCCAGAGACTCCCCAAAGAAACCCTCTACAAAGCCTTTCAACTTCCTTGACTACACTTTGGGGCAAAATAAAGATAGACATCCAATAGTTGCGAAGCCCAAGCAGAACAAAGTTAATAAGTTGTATCCAGCCAGCAAAAGAGAGGTGTCTGCTGGCCTAATTCTGAATCTTCAGTCTAAATTTATGAATAAACATCTCACAGTCAGTATGTTTCCACTTGGTAGGCCTCATTGGAACCCCTAGGTAACTTAGGGGAAAAGAACCCAATGCAAGGTTGATATCCTGAGAAATTCTTTTTCTATCCTCCAAAGAGACACCTCCGAAAAAAAATCTGAGATTTACCTGTATTAATAATCAAACCAGAAGCAATGGAAAACTCATCAAGAACCTATTTAACACTCCTAACAACTGGAAGAGTATCCTTGCAAAAAATAAGCAAGTCATCCGCAAAACATAAATTTATAAGCTTTAGACTTTTGCACATCGGATGATAGCAAAAATGAGACTTAAGCGCTGAATACTGAAGGCTTCTAGTCAAATACTCCATGATGAGAACAAATAATGGAGGAGACATAGGATCACCTTGTCTCAGCCCCTTCCCCCCTCTAAACTTGCCTTGAACTTGGCCATTCACCACTAGAAAATAGGTGGTATTCCTATCACAAGACATTACCCAACCTATAAAGTTAATGGGGAACTTTAAAGCTTTCAGCAAATCATCAAGAAAAAGCCAGTCTACTGTATCGTAAGCTTTGCTTAAGTCTATCTTGATAGCGCATCTCGACAAGGTAGAAACTCTCCCATAATTCTTTATGAGATCTTGACAGATCATGATGTTATGAGAAATAGATCGGCCTTGAATGAAAGCTCCTTGATTGGGATGAACAATTACAGGAAGGAAAGCAGCCAGCCTTTTACAAATCAATTTAGCCATGCATTTATACAGAGTAGAACAGCAAGCTATTGGCCTATAATCGACAGCCCGAGAAGGATTAGCAATCTTAAGGATCAAAGAAATTGTTGTATCATGAAGCTTAGAAGGAAACCTGCCAGATTCAAAACAAAGGAGATGGCCGAGCAAACCTCTTCTCCAATCTTGCTCCAAACAGCTTTAAAGAAGCCGGAGCCATACCCATCAGGGCCTGGGGACTTAGTATTAGGAATACTAAATAAGGCCTCCTTAATTTCCTTCTTAGGAAAAGGTTTCAGAAGCAACATTTGTTGATCAACTGAGAGTTTTGGCCCTAAGTCAACATGTTGCATATTAACCCTGCCCGAAGCTGAGCTAGGACTGCCTAAACAAGTTTTAAAATGGCCCAGAAAATGAGAAACCACCTCTGTATAGTTATCAACTACCTGCCCTTCCTCTGTAATAAAAGAAACTATCCCATTTTCAGCCTTACGCTTCTTAAGAAATGCATGAAAAAAGGCAGTGTTCAGATCTCCTTGCTGTAACCAGGTTACCTTACTCCTTTGAGTTAGAAAACTCTGATATAGCTTCTCCTGAATAGCATACTCCCCTGCAGCAGACCTCTCAGATATTTGGTATTCAGAATCTAGGGGGTGATCTTGAGCTTGAAGCTGAGCATTTAGATAACTTTCCTTAGCCTTTTGATAATTAGCTTGAAGATCTCCTATTCGGTCTATATTAAAAGTTTTCAGACAATGATTAAGCCTCAACAGCTTTAGAAAGATAGCATTCATACCATTGACTTTAATAGGGCCTCTCCAGTTATTAATCACCACATCCCTGAAATCCTTATGCTCTGCCCAATAGTTATAATAGCAAAAAAGTTTGGTTCCCAATTGCTCAGAGTTTTGAGTACTCACCAAACAGGAACAGTGGTCTGATATGCCTTCCCATCTATAGATTGTTGTAGATTTAGAGAACAAATCAAGCCATTTATCATTACTCAGCACATGGTAAATTTTGGAATATATTCTAGTGGCACCCTCTTGGTTATTGGACCAAGTGTAGTAGGAGCCAATACCCCGAAGAGGCTCAACCTGAGCACCAGCCAACCAATTTGCCGAGTCATGTAACTCAGAATCTGAAACTGCCTTGCCTCCAACTCTATCTTTGCCTGAAAGAGGAGCATTAAAATGACCAAGATAGATCCAAGATTTAAGCATATGATAAGGTCTCTGTAAGCCATCCCAAAGACACCTCCTACCCTCAATTGAATTTAGACCATAAACAAATGAAACCCCAAAATCTTGCTGCAAACCCAACATTTTCACCTAACAATGAATAGCTTGAGAAGATTCCTCTGTGATAATAATTTTAACAGACAATCTTCTCCACATGATTAAGATGCGCCCTTCAATGATGGAACTAGTATGATAGTCCCAATTTGGAAACTGGTTCTCCATAAACTTATTAATGTTGCTACCCTTCAACTTGGTCTCCAAAAGACCAAAAATTCCCACTTTGTACTTGTTACATAAAGCACTAACTTGGCTCTGTTTATTTACTTTATTTAGCCCCCTAATATTCCAACTTAAAATGTTATAGCTATCCCTAGGAAGAATTGGGAATCAAACTGCCATCCTTGTTTGTAACCACTGTTTCTTGTAGTATACCAAACTTGTTCAGAGATTTATTGTTGCGACCTATTTTATGAGCATGATTATCTGATCTCTGTCCTTCTTTAGTCTGTACAGCAACTCTTTTTGGGGTTCTCCAAGGATTAGAGACTGAATCTGTAACATTGTTTTCATCCTTAGCTTCCTCGCCTGAGTGGGAAGAACCCTCTGGTTCCACCAACTCTTTGTTGATTCCTGTTAATACTTGATCCCCATCTACTTTCAGTTTTCCAATCTGCTGTTCCCCAGAATCCTGCTCCTTCTCTGTTTGGGTCTCTATTTTCTTGACCCAATGAACATTCCTCTCTTTTCTGCATTCTGCCATTGAGTGCCCAAAGCCAGCACAGGTTTTACACTTTATCGGTAACCATTCATACTCAACTCCTTGCTCCATGATCTGACCATGTTCGTTGATGAACTGAATACTCTTCGGCGGATTATCCGTGATTTCCATCTTAACCAACACTCGTGCAAATTGCGCACGGGACCGTTCCCTAGTAAATTTGTCTACCATGATCGGCCTACCTATGGTGCTAACTAAAGCACTGAGACATTTGCTACCCCAATATTGAAGCCCTAAATCTTGAAGGCGAATCCAAAGCGGGACTGTACGAACCAGACGGACTGCACTCAAGTCCGTTGTCCATGGCCTAACTATGACCGGCTTCCTATCGAAATGGATAAGGCCATGTTCAAGGACATGATCTCTTGTAGCATCATCATTGAACTTTACCATTGTTAAACCCATCGTCATTCTAGCTATCTAAGCTATCCCTAGGTGACCCCAAACCCTCTTGATGAAACCTTCAAAAACAGCCATAGGAGGATTGGCTCCCAACACCATACATATGACTGCCGAACTCCAGTTTGCAGATTTCATTTTAACCTCCTCGGCATCAATTTGAGAAAACTTCCGTCCTTCTCTGAAAATAGGTTCAGTGAATTCAAGCTTCTGATCTGAAAAAGAGAGATTACCAGCCTGAAATTTCTGCCATTGCTTCTAAGCTGAAGCCTGAAAATCATTCCTCTCCACCTTGTCGGCCCATGACATTTGCTTGGAAATCAAATTAACCTGATCTGAATCCTCGATCGAGCCTTTGTGAGGCTCAACTTCTAAATCGTCCAGCCCAACGTCTTCAACACTAGGACGAACCCCTAAATCTTCAAGTCCGACTTCGACTTCCCCTGTACCAGCCGCGTCCTTGCACAACTTCACTCGAGAATTATCCAGACTATCGATGATCAGATTTTCTTCCAAATTCAACTGTTGCTCTCGGTCTCCTACAGGAGAGACTGGCTTTCGCAGTGGTTTCTTCTTCTTCGCCATGGGAGAGGGAAAAACCAGCACTCAGCCCTTCTTGGTTGTAATATAAGGATATTTATTGTAGCGCATTAAATTTTTTATTTTTTTATTATTTATTTTATTGTTTGAATTAGTTAATGGTTATTTTTATGATTTATATTTGATTGATTAATTGTTATTTGTATGAATTTCATTTGATTAGTTGAGTGTTATTTTAATTTGAATGATTATTGTTTGAATTATTTGAAAATAATTGAAATCCTTTATTCTTCACTTTTTTTGTTTGTTCGGTTTTGTCGTGTGTGTGTGTGTTAGTGGTGTTGTGGTGTGGTGTACACCCGGTCATGAGCTTTAGTGGATATAGCAAGTTATCTAGTTAATGTTTTGAGAAGTTTCTCATTTGATGTGAGAAAGGAAATAAAGAAAAAGGCTTTCATATATGATAGGCCATGAACATTTATGAGCTAGAGTGGCCTTGTGTGTGAGTGTGTCACGACCAACCAAGAAAAGGACTGAGTTTCCTTTTTTTTTTCTTTATTCTTGATAGGTCAATGATCCTAATATCTAGAAAGGAGGAATAGACAATCAATCAAACATGATTTGGGGTCCAAGAGCACTAGGGTTTCGGCTAGAGTGTGCATAAGTATAGGTTTCCTTTTCTTTTTCTTCCCCACATTTCTTCTTCTTCCTCTCATCACCTTAGTGGTCGCCCAACACCATAGAGAGAAACTTTTCTCTCATTTCGTTCTTGCCATCAACACTAGGGAGGATCGAGAATGCCAAAGAGGTAGAGGTAAAGTGATTGTTTTTCTTTTTCCATTATCTCAATTTCTCCTTCTATGTTCTAAGCCAAGAATTTTTGGAAATTCTTTGAACTAGGTTCTTTGTGGTGGTACTAGCAAGAGATTCAAGAGTTTTGTCCTTATAGTGAAGTCGACCACCAAGCCAAGAGAGTTTAGACTCTCAAAATTGGAAGAGGTATGGTGGTAGTCTTTGTTTTATTTTTCTCTTTCCCTTCTCCTTACTTTTCTTTCCAAGATTACTAAGATATGGATGCTTTGGGGTGTTTCGCATCTAGGTTCTTGTGATAAGTGGCGAGGGTGTCAAGAGACACAATTCTAGAATTTTTGGCTAAGCAAGTTTATCAAGAGGTTTGTGATCTTGTTTATGGTTGTTTGGATATTTTTGTCTCCCTGTGTGTGTTGATGATTGTTCTCCATGCCTCTCTCTCTCTCTCTATATATATATATAAAAAAAATAAAAAATTCAAAGAAACATGCTAAGGTTATACATGTAATACATGCATGAGTATTTTCTATGAATAAATTTATTTATGTATATGTGTAATTATGCATGTGGATTCATTTTTATTTTAGATAATATTCTATCAACTTGTTTATTTGTTTTGAAAATAGGAGCATCTTAGGGTTCCATGAAAATCTTCTAGGGTTTTGATTTTTATTTGTTGGAATATTGTTGTTTCTTTAAATCTTGATGTTTTGGTAATGAAAATGGACATTTGGAAATAGGAACATGCATGCAGGGTTTTTGGCCTTGGGACCATTATCATCTTTTATGGGTGTTTCATTTGTGTTATTGATTATTTCATTCTATTCTTGTTTTAAAAGACATGGACTTAATAGATGTGGATGCTCAATATTCCATGCCTGTAAAAGATCCAAGGTGCGTGCTAAGGTCCCATAAAGGCCTAAATACATGTCTGAGCCGCGGGACGCTCGGGCCACCGTCCTCTTGCAATGAACTCGCATCACCTCATGGTGCATGTACATCTCGCGAGGCCCCAGCCTCGCATCACCTCATGGCACATGGCGTCTCGCGAGGCCCCAGCCTCGCGCCCAGCGCCCCGCGTGGACCGCCTCGCATGCGCACCTCGCCCACCGCCTCGCGCCCCATGGCACTCAGTAGGCAGCCTCGCGAGCCCCAGCGCCTCGCGCGCCACGGCACTCAGCAGGCAGCCTCGCGAGCCCCAGCATCTCGTGCGCCATGGCACTCAGTAGGCAGCCTCGCGAGCCCCAGCGCCTCGCGCGCCACGGCACTCAGCAGGCAGCCTCGCGAGCCCCAGTGCCTCGCACGCCACGGCACTCAGCAGGCAGCCTCGCGAGCCCCAGCGTCTCGTGCGCCACGACACTCAGTAGGCAGCCTCGTGAGCCCCAGCGCCTCGCGCGCCACGGCACTCAGCAGGAAACCTCGCGAGCCCCAGCGTCTCGTGTGCCACGACACTCAGCAGGCAGCCTTGCGAGCCCCAGCGTCTCACGCGCCACGGCACTCAACAGGCAGACTCGCGAGCCCCACCATCTCGCACGCCACGGCACTCAGTAAGCAGCCTCGTGAGACCCAGCGCCTCGCGCGCCATGGCCCTCGGCAGACGGCCTCGCCTAGCCTCGCCACGAGGGCCTCGCGATGCATCTTGCGCCCCTTCACCTCGAGATGCATCTCCTATGGAGACCTGTGGAAACCCCACTATCTAGAAGTGAAAGCCCAAATATGATTCAGAAAGGTCATGTTAATACAATCTTGTACGGGGTACGGCTTTTAAGACCCCGTATGCCTAACCATGGCACTCATGCAAGACAAGTAGTTTGAGCACTAGGAGAGAGGGCCTGGCCTGCATGCTCCCAACCAGATGTCAGAGTCGACACCACTACCACCTGCACCACTCCTCTGATAGTCATACGGTCGAGTAATGGAGACATCCTCATGGTACCTGGCCATGTACTTGTACCAACAACACCACCTCTGAAACCACTCTCCTGACAGTGTACTTATGTACCACTTGGTCCCCTGGACCACAGTGTATCTAGGGCCATTAGAGCCCACTATATAATGAACCCCAATTCCACATGGAAAGGGGTTGGAAAATCTATTGTAGCAAGTGCACCATAGTGAATACAAACTGATTTCACCATTGTTCTTCTGCAATTGTTCTTGGAGTTTATACTGAGATTTGTAAAGCTTTTCTTTTGATAATCCTAACTTTGCACTTATTCTAACTTAACTGAGTTCACGAGTTCTCACCGTCAACAGTCGTCAACAGTTTGGCGCCGTCTGTGGGAATCCAAGTACCAAGCTACTGTTCTACCATTACTTCCAGCAAGAAGAAATATTGAGACGTTCAAAGAGACTCAGGGAGCCACGAGAGGTGGAGGTCCACCTTAACGGAGTTCAGCTGAAGGCCTCCATGAAGGATCCTCCTCCACCCAGAGATGTGGAGCCCCCAAGGGACCCTGAGGTTCACGAGGGTGACAGAGAGGTCTCATCACCGGCCGCTCCGCCCGGAGAGAGCCTTCCAAGGGCACCACCGGGAAATGCCAATGAGCCTAAACCACCACAAGTACCGAACTCCGGCTGGCAGGACCCGGGCCCCTCGACGCATAGTATTGATAAACATCCCCGGGTCCATTCCGTGAGCTCGAGTTCAAAATCTCGGTTCTACGAAGAGGAAATACATGAGCTGCACTGTAAGAACCAAAGGTTGGAGACCACCCTGGAGAATATGAAAGAGGTGCTGAATGGCCTGTTGCAATGTAAGTCAAGCGTGACCCTGCCCAAGAGAAAAGAGAAAGATCAGGAGGGGGCGGAGACCACCGTCCTGATAGACAATGGGAGGACTCGACATTCCACAAGTAACACCCCCCGAACGAAGCAACGAGAACACCCTGAACCACCGAAGCAAGCCCAGAAGCCAGAGTCGAAGACCAATGCTGCCCCATGCAACGATGACGAGGCCACCTCAAAAAGAGCACCCTCAGATTTACGGGAGGAGCTCAACAAGAAGAGGGCGGGCAAAAGGACCACGCCCCCTATGGCGCCTCGAGAGGGCAAAGGAAAGGGGGATCTTAACCCGTCCGCTTTAAGGGACTCCCTAAGCAAGAGGAGGCAGGACCTGGACACAGAAATGAGGAGCCTGCGAAGCAAGATCGTCACCGCCTCTAGAGGTCACGCTGTTGAGTAAGAGTTCGACCATGAGTCACCCTTCGTTAGGGAGATCCAAGCCATCCGGCTCCCTGCCAATTTTAAGGAGCCCCATATGACCCCCTACGAAGGAAGCACAGATCCAAAATACCATCTAGATACATTTAACGACCTGATGAAGCTGAGGGGAATTGGCAGCGGGGCGAGATGTCGTTGCTTCGCAGTCACCTTAAAAGGACCTGCGTACAAATGGTTCAAAAGACTTAGACCGGGGTCCATCAAATCTTGGCAACAACTTTATGATGAATTCCTCCAGCAGCACCACGCCGTGCACGACTACATGATGTCAGGCACCAGCCTCGCAAATGTGAAGCAAGGAGAAAACGAGAGCCTGAAGAGCTATATTCACAGGTTCAATATGGAGGCAGCTAAATTAGGGAGCCGGACCCGCTGAGAGCTGAAAATGGCCATCACAGCTGGAGTACACCCACGAAGCAAGTTATGGGATAACATGCTCAAGAGGGAGGTCACAGACATGGATGATTTCAACGAGTGGGCACAAAAATACATTCACGTGGAGGATGGTCACGAGAACCTTAAAGCCGGAAAAGGCCCGTCGCCCCCGAAACCTTCAACCCGAGAAAACTCAAGCGGTGCAAAAAAGAAGGAGGTTTATGAAGGAACAAGAGATGATCGACCCTGGAAGCATCAACGCTCTGAGGAGTGCCTACAGGGCCCCTACACCTTTTACACTGACCTCACCCATGCGAGAGAGCATATTTTCGTTGCGAACGAAAACCAGGTCCCTTTCAAAAGGCCCCCGCCAATGAAAAAAGACCGGTCCAAAAGAGACCCCAGCAGGTATTGCCAGTATCACAAGGATGTCGGCCACACCACCGCGGAATGCAACCATTTGAAGGTGGAAATCGAGGAGCTCATTCGCAGGGGACATTTAGGCAGGTACGTGAGCAAGGAGAACCAGAGGCCAGAAGAAGGAGCGTCCCCGCTGCGGGCGCAAGAGGTGGCCCCAGAAGTACAGGGAGAGGTCAGGACCATATTTGGAGGACTAGGATTCGGAGGCGATTCAAGGAAGGGACCAGACAAATACGGCAAGGAGGCCAGATGAAGTCCACCACCGTGTGTTTTAAGTTTGGAGCAACGCCCCCCGAAGAGTTTTAAGGGCGAGAATGGCTCAATAACTTTCACTGAAGAAGACGCGCAAGGGGTGCATTTCCCTCATAATGACCCCCTGGTGCTAACTGTCCAGCTTGCGAACATGAGAGTACATCGAGTCCTAGTGGATAATGGAAGCTCTGTGGACATCTTGCATAGCCCAACTTTGGATAAGATGGGACTGAGCGTCCGACACTTGAAACCCTGCAATTCCTTCCTTTACGGGTTCATAGGGGACTCGATACATCCCCTAGGTGCGATTGAATTAGCCCTCACCTTGGGGGAACAACCCAAGCAAACCACCATAATGGCAAACTTTTTCGTGGTGGATTGCGCCTTAGCCTTCAACGCAGTATTAGGGAGACCCTCTCTGAGAGAATTGAAGGCAATAACTTCTGTGTATCACCTGGCTATGAAATTCCCAACCCCTGGGGGAGTAGCATGCATGAAAGGGGAGCAGAAGGAAGCGAGGGAATGCTATAACATGTCCCTCCGCACAGCCACAAAACCATCGGTGCCGATGGCAATGGTTGCGTATGAAGGCGCGATCTATGCGAGTTGGACCCACGGGTTGCGAAACACCTCGAGAAATGCCACTAGTGGGACTTTGGCCCCCAGTGCACGACCTATGTTTAGTTTGTTCCTTGTTATGTCATTATAGTGTGTAAGAATCAAAGAGGCTACCTAGGTAACCTCCCAATTAGATGTAACCCTTCTTTAAATATGTTGTTGTAAACCACATGCTATGAATGAAGTTTGCAACTTCGCGTGTTATTTTTCTTCTCTATGCGAGCATCAGCCAAAGTGCCTGTCGAAATAAATTTCACCAAACACTTGGGGGGCGAGACAAGAGGTAAAGACACACAGCAAGCCAAAAAAAAAAACAAGACCCTCTAACAGGAGGATCCTAAAAAAGGACCCTCTAACAAGAGGAACCTAAAAAGGACCCCCCAGCAAACAGGAAGATCCAAAAAAGGACCCCTTGCACCAGGATCCTAAAAAGGACCCTCTATCAGGAAGATCCTAAAAATGACCCTATGCACCAGGGGGATCCTAAAAAGGACCCTCTATCAGGAGGACCTTAAAAGGGACCATGATCCCAAAAGGACCCCTTGTATCAGGGCCTTGAGCGAAGTCCTTATATTTATAAAACAGGGAGAGGACCTTACAAGGCATCCCTTGGGTTCACAAGGATTAACTACCCTTGTGAACATCAAGGAGGCCAAAGGGTCTTACAAAAAAAAAAAAAACAACAACACACTTCCAAATAAAGGCAGATGCTCCCACAAGAGGAAAGACCTTAGAGCGAGCACCTACCAATAAGCCTAAAGTGGCCACCAAGCCGTCTAGCCAAAAAGGTTCCTAAAAGAGAACCTTGCAAAAATAGTACTATGAATAACGACGAGAAGGACGCTTCTCGCAAAAAATAATAGCGCGCGCAAGAATATATAAAAGGATAGCTAGGACCCAAGGGGTCAAAATATCCTTATAAAAGTAATCAAGGGGCACCAAAAGAGGTCCCATTGAACCCTTTCACATGGGCTCCAAAGGACCTCCAGCCTGGTAAATAAAAGAGGGGAACCCGCCAAACCCCATCATACAGGCTCAAAAGGGCCTCAAATGTAGTGGAATAAGTGATAAATAACTACACATGTATATATACATTAAAAAAGGGAGTCTTGAGGACATGACAAGATTTACAAAAGAAAAATAGTAATGATAATGATATTACAAAGGCTCAAAAAAGAGCACACACCCATAGCGGGCTAGCTGACAAAAGTTATGAAATAACAACTTCAGGGCTTCCTGCCACGGGCGCTCCAGACGGCCGCTCAAGCAACGGCGTACTCACCGAAAGAAGAAAAATCAAAATTGGGATCCTGCCTCCACACACCGTAAAGGGCACGGTCTATGGACCTATACTCAATGGCAGTCTTCTCCGCCTCCAAGGAAGCAATTCTCTCCTGCAACATGGCGACATCGGCCCTAGCAGCCTGGAGTTCGGATCTGGTAGCCTCGACTTCAGCCTCTAAATAAGTAACTCTCTCCTGCGACGCTGCCGTGATAGCCTTGGTCCCCTGGAGTTCGCTCTCCAAGTTGGTAACTTGGCCCTGCAGCTTCGTGGCTTTGGCAGCCGCCTTCAGCTTCCTCTTTAATGAGGCAGCAAGTTTGGTCCAGACCCTTTTTAGTTCAGCCTGGGTGTTCTCAAGCTCTTTCTCGAGCTCCCTGACCCGGGCCGTGAGACGGTCCCTCTCAAAACTTGACGCGGAGAGAATGTTGGCCGAGTCGGCAAACCGCTGAGCCACAATATGGGCCTGCACAAGAAAGTTAACAACAGAAATAATAAGTAACAAAAAAAATGTATGTACATCTATATATAATAGGATCGACACAAGATGCATGAACTAACCCAAGCAGTGGTGCGCCTTAAGGTTTCCCCAAGGTCTGACAGAGCACAACTCCCAACACTGTTCCAGTCAGGTTCAGGGAGGTCCGAGGCGAGTTGGGTGAACCGCCGCCCGTAGGTGGTCGACATACGATTCACCCTGGGTGCCCCATCCAGGGCAGGGTCACCTGGCTGGATAAGGATAGACGGCCCACTCGCTGAAACGGGAGGGGGCGCAGAAAAAGTGGAAAAATGAGGCTCCGGTGGATTAGAGGGGGGTTCTGGAAGATCGGCGAAGTAAGCCCCCGATGGACCAGGGTCGAGGGGAGCTTCAGTGAAAGCGTCATAGCCCTCAGTTTCAGGGCAAACAAAACACCCCGGAATGCCCTGCTGGTCTTGAGAATGAGGGGCTATGTCCGGATCATAAGAGGCACATGGAGGGCACCCCCCAGGAGATGGAGACAGCTGGTGAGGTCCCCCGCGTTCAAGGGGGGCTTCCTCCGGCTCTTCTTCAGCCTCATCTTCGTCTGGGCAAGGCTCGGCCGATACTCCCTTCATCTTCTTGGACCCAGAGATGGTCCACAACAACTTAGGGTCCGAGGCAGGGGACAGTTTATGGAGGTTCAGATTTTTCACGGTGAATAAGTACACCGCCTTTTTCATAGCAGGGTCAGCATTGAGGAACTTCCTCATATCTCTCACTTTCGGCCCGACGACTGTGGGTTCGACAAATTGCTCTGCATAATACACGCTATGGTCGATATGAACGTAAGTCATGAAACAATAAGTTGCAAAAAAGTAAAAGAGAGAAAGTGATGCTTAGGGTACTTACTGGGAGTGGCTCGGAAGTGCTCGCGGATAGAGAGGGGGCCTTGCACGAAGAAAAAGTCCTGCTTCCAGGACCCCGGGTTGGACACCGAGCCCTCTATCAAAGAGGCCTCACTGTTGGCTTTCTGTAAACAATAGAAACCCCTTGACTTGGGAGTGCGCATGAGGTTGTAGAGGAAATGCACCTCTAGCGCCGTAGGAGCACGCTTCACCAGTTTCATAAACGCAACGAAAAGGCAGCTCAAAGTCAGCCAGCCATTGGGTGCCAGCTGAAGCAATGCCAGGTCAAAGTAATTGAGGACCACAACAAAGAACGGGTGTAACGGGATGGTACCACCTACTTTCAGGATGTGCTCACTAAGGGCCACAAAACCGGTCTTAGGGCAGTCAGCCCGGCATGTCTCCAAAGGATTGTATAAAGCGTACTCCGGGGGAACGCGATAGTGATTCACAATTTCCCTCAATTTGTTTTCGGACACATGCGACACTAGTTCGGATGCCAGTAAAGGAGCATCGTCCGATTCATTGGAGGCTACCTGTCGTCGTGCCCTCGGCATATCTACAAAACCAAAAGAAAAAGGTGAGAAAGAGACAGAACACATGACCCTCCATTTTTTCTTCCTAGCAAGAGTCTTCCATCAGGGGAGTGACTGCGGAAGCGCTAAGCTAGGGAAAATCGAGACTAAGGGCTGAGTAGAAGCGGAAGCGGTCCCATGACAGTCATCAGGTGAGGATGGGCTGGAGGGCTCAAGCAGAAGGTGTCCCTCCATAAACTCCAACTCCCTCTGCAACTCTAAAAGGGTCACCCTAAGGCTCGCTACATGGTCACTAAGGTCTGGGAGGAAAGGTGCTCCGTCTCCTCTCAACGCCGAGTCAATTTCGCTCTCCACCACCCAAATTTTATGCCTAAGTTCAGCCAGGTACTCAAGATGACGGATACGGGCTTTCCTTAAGGAATCATAGTCTTGGTAAGGATTTTCCTCATGGGACTCTGGGTCTAAGGACAGGTCAATAAACTCAATCCCCGGAGGTATGTCGAACGGACTGTCACTGGCCATGAGACCTCGTCCCGAAAGCAAAAAGGGGTTCACGTATAAATGAGAAGATTGCTACAAAACACAAAGGAATGGGCTTAAAACCTCTAAGTGCAAACGCCCTAAATGATCCACTACAGGGTATAAATAGGGGGGCATGCAACTGGGCTAACTCACGGCAAGCTTAGGCCAAAATACCCCATCCCGAGTAACGCTAGTTTGGACCCAATGAATATGAGGGAAAAATAAAATATACCTCAAGCAGGAAAAATAGAGTGCAGTCGTGGTCTATAGGAGGTCGAGGGCCAAACGCGCCGGCAGAGTCAAAAAAGAGTTGAGTGGTCGAAAACACGCGTCTGCAAAAATAAACAAAAAGGATGCGTTAGCCTCCAAATAGACATGCCAAAAATTAGCTCCTATGTAAAAAAAATGATGATGAAATGAAATGAAAAAATAAAATGAACGAAACTATGGCAAAGATGAGGATGTGGGGGATTGAACCCCTCACCTCTTGAAAGAGGAAGGATTCTCAAAACCACTAAGCCAAGGAAGTAAGGTGAAAATAATTATCCTTGCATGAAGGCCTATTTATAAGAATCAAGGAGAATAGTCTACAAGAGCACCTAAAGGTCCTCTCCTAGACTGGGGGGCAAGTGTGGATGCTCAATATTCCATGCCTGTAAAAGATCCAAGGTGCGTGCTAAGGTCCCATAAAGGCCTAAATACATGTCTGAGCCGCGGGACGCTCGGGCCATCGTCCTCTTGCAACGACCTCGCATCACCTCATGGCGCATGTACGTCTCGCGAGGCCCCAGTGTCGCATAACCTCATGGCGCATGGCATCTCGCGATGCCCCAGCCTCGCGCCACCCCTCGGTGTGCCCAGTGCCCCACGTGGACCGCCTCGCGTGCGCACCTCGCGCACTGCCTCGCGCACCACGGCACTGATCAGGCAGCCTCGCGAGCCCCAGCGCCTCGCGTGCCACAGCCCTAGGCAGACGGCCTCGCCTAGCCTCACAACAACTGCGCCACGAGGGCCTCGTGATGCATCTCGCGCCCCTTCACCTCAAGATGTATCTCCTATGGAGACCTGTGGAAACCCCACTATCTAGAAGTGAAAGCCCAAGTATGATTCAGAAAGGTCATGTTAGTACAATCTTGTACGGGGTACAACTTTTAAGACCCCGTACGCCTGACCATGGCACTCATGCAAGACAAGTAGTTGGAGCACTAGGAGAGAGGACCTAGCCTGCATGCTCCCAACCAGATGTCAGAGTCGACACCACTACCACCTGCACAACTCCTCTGACAGTCGTACGGTCGAGTAGTGGAGACATCCACATGGTACCTGGCCATGTACTTGTACCAACAACACCACCTTTGAAACCACTCTCCTGATAGTGTACTTATGTACCACCTGGTCCCCTGGACCACAGTGTATCTAGGGCCATTAGAGCCCACTATATAATGAACCCCAATTCCACATGGAAAGGGGTTGGAAAATCTACTTTAGCAAGTGCACCATAGTGAGTACAAACTGATTTCACCATTGTTCTTCTGCAATTGTTCTCGGAGTTTATACTGAGATTTCTAAAGCTTTTCTTTTGATAATCCTAACTTTGCACTATTTCTAACTTAACTGAGTTGACGAGTTCTCACCGTCAACAATAGATTTTGGAAAATTATTTTGATGAGGGAACATGTGTATTTCGGTCTAGGGTGGTGTATGTTTTAAAATGGTTTTGACTTTGTTAATTGATTGGTTTTGCATGCTAATTGTAATATATTAAGATGGATAAAGTGTAGAAACATGTTAGGATAATTTGTTAAAAATTGTTAAAAAGGATTATCAACATTTTTGGAACATTGTGTGAATTTATGCTTGCTGATTTTTAATGTTTTAGAATGATGATTTGTAAAAATAGTTTAAAATAAAGCAAAATATTTCTTGAGTTCATATTGTAAGATTAAGATGAGAAAAAGTATAATTTTGTACATGTGTCTTGCATTTTTTTTTAAATGACATATGCAGGAATTTAGTACTTAAAAGTTGTAATACTTAAAAGTGCTTAAGATTTAGTTTCTTGAAAATGTACATGTTGTGAGTTCTTTTGCCAAATTTAGATAATTTTTTAATAATGTGATTTTATGACCTAAAAATTTCTAGGAAAATAATATAATTATGTCACATTCTATTAGTCTAAAGAAAAATAATATTATTCTTAATTTTTGCCAAATTTAAAAGGGAACTTTTAATAAAGTTAAATAATTATTTTGAAAAGTGGGTTTCCAAAATAAATTATTAAATAAACAAGTTTATATTTTTATACAACTTAAGCTATGATCATTATGACTAAGATAAATTTTTGAAATGAAAATTTATGTATGATATTGGCATGTTTTAAGAGAATAAATAAATAGCAACTAAATTGGTAATTTATTTGGAGATTTGTAATGATTGATGAATTTTTGCAAAATTAACAAGAAAATAAAGTAGTTAATATTTCAAGCTTTAAACGAGTTTTTAAGGATGGTCTCACGTATGCATGTTACATGCAAGAGTACTTTTATGCGTAATTACATGTTGCTGAACTAAATTCATGGATCTTGTTTTAAAATCATTAAGGATTAACTAGTGGAAATGACATTATTCTTTTTGTGATTTTATGTGAGGTTTGATGTATGATTTCTGTTAGAGATAAGTTTTAGTGCAACTTGTGTGAGTTAGGTGCTTCGTGTGTATGGCCATCCACACGTGGGGTATGCTTGTATGTTTATGTGTGGTTTTACTTGATATTAAGACGAGTGTTTGATAGATTATTCTAGGCTCGTGGTGAAGTTATCTCACCATTTTAATAGCTTGGACTTGAGGTAAGGAATTTAGTTAGATTCTTATGTGCTATATTGGAAATGTTGAGAATTGATCTTGATATCATGAGATGAACCGTATGTTATTGATATGATGTATGATTGTATTCAAAGAGTAGAGTGTTGTTAGCGTGCTGAATGCGACACAACAATAAGAGTTGCTAAGGTATGATGTAACTCAGAGGGCAGACGCGCCAAGAGGCCTAAGGACAAGAGGAGGTTATTCTGGGACCTAAGTTCCTGGTTACCTCATAGAGATATAGCTTATATTTTTATGTTTTTTGTCATATGAAGATTATGCTTATTATGGAATGTTTATGTTATTTCAGTTTAAAGTTATGATGCAGAGACTAGTTTGTATTGTGATTATTTGTTGTGTTTTATACTTGTACTTCCTAACTGGGCTTTTAGATCCCCCCCTAACTTTTTCCTTTTTAGGTAGACGATAGGATTTATGTTTGGCACACATGGTGATCTGAGGAGTTCCAAAGTCAACTGTGCATGTCGTGGGAAGCTATGTCACTACAAGAAAAGCACTCTACAATGATGACATCTACTGCGACGACACATAAGTCGTCATTGAAAGTAGGCAAATTCCACCAAATAATATTTTTTTTAAAAATTATTTAAAATATTGAGCTACAGCAAGGGCAGTAGGGTATTGGGGGAAAATAAGGGAAAACTGGACTGGCCCTCCAAAATGTACTCGTTGCTATAGACCCCTCGAAAAAAACGGAGAGAAAGTTGACCGGCAAAAATTTTCTGTCTATTTTCATCATCTATAGCGACGACGAGCCGTCTCTATAGGGTCCCAAAATTTTGGTAAAAATGTTACAGTTACTGTTTATAGCGACGATAAGTCGTTGTTATAGACCCCTCGAAAAAAGGAGGGAAAGTTGACCGCCAAGAATCGGCTGTCAAATTTTGTTGTCTATTTCGAGGACATGTCATTGATATAGGGTCCGTGATTGATAACCGAAATGGTGCGTGCACTTTTTCCTTCTCTATGGTAACAGAAACTGTGTGTGTATTGTACAGCGATGACTTACTTATACTCTATAGCGACAACTGGTCGTTGCTATAGAGAAGGAAACATGGACGATATATCCCCCAACTCAAGCCTTTTTCTTCTTCATTTTTCTGCATTTTTTCTTTGAAAACCAGAGACGGAAACTGCCTCTGTCCACTGCCCCTCGCCGCTCCAACGTGTCCCTGCCCGATGTTTGCCAATTTCTCCCAAGTTTCGATAGTCTAAACCCACTATCTTGTTATTATAGCATTTAATATGTATTTTTTTCTTAATATATGTGTGTATTTTGTATTTGGTGGAAATGGATTTTGACTTTTTTTTTTTTTTTTTTTCAGATTTGGGTATTGGATCATCATCCAGAGCCCTTTGCCTTTGGATAATCTCCCAGCTCGAGCCTTGGGTAATTTTTTTAAAAAAATATTTAGTGATTGATTAATGGTTAAATTATGTTTTAAATTGTGTAATTGGCTATTTTAGATAGTGTTGAATTTTGTTTTTCATTTTAGAGATTTGTATTGTTAATTTAACTATATTTTTTATTTTATTAATTTTTTTATGTTAATTTAATTTAATTAAAAGTTATGTTATAAAAAAATGTATGATAGGTTATATGTAAGTATATGTATATAAATGTGAATATATTTATATGTATATAAATATTAATGTGAATTATATTTTTAAATTGTGTGGTAGGTTAGAATAATATGATTAGATGTTTATAATATATGTATGCTCTATGACTCATTTTTTAGTTTTTATGCAGATTTTAAATTTTGGGATATGTTAGATTATATAGGTTAGAAAAACTAAACATTACAAAATATGTTGGTATGATTAAATTTTTTAATTAATAAATTTTAAAGCAATTAATGAAAATTAATTAAAATAATATATAAAGTGTATATTAAAATAATAATTTTACAAGTATAAAAATTTATTAATATTTTTTATATAATAAGTAGAAATTAAAATAACAATTTTTAATGGTAAATTAATAAATTTATAATTAAATATTTGTTTATTTAATTTATTTTATAATATAATCATAAAATTTGATAATATATGTAGATAAAATAGGTAATTAAGTTAACTTTACTCTTAAAATTAAGTTAAAATTAAAATAATAAAACTTTATTGTTATTTTAAAAAAAATATAAAATGAAAATTATATTAAGAATTTCATAATTATTAAATAACAATATAATATTTATAATTAAATATTTGATTATATAATGAAACTTTATAATACATTCATAAATAACAATAATATATATTCATAAAATTTGATAATATATATTCATAAAATTTAATAATTTATTCATAAGATTTCATAATTTACTTAAAAAAAATTAGTGCTTTGGTGATAAAAAAAATTATTACCAAATAAAGGTAGTTTTTTATGATTATCACATTGTGATAATTTATTTTCCACTTGAATCAGTTATGACGATTGACAAGAGTGGGATAACCAATAGATGGCGTAACTCTAATGAGTTTTTAAATGATCTTCAAGCATTTATACAAACGGACAAAATTATGTGAATGTTTCAGGAAAAGTAAGGTGCCCATGTGTTCAATGTGTCAATATGTTGAGTCATAAACTGGATGTGGTGGAGACTCACATACACAATTATGAGTTTCTACAGCGATATGGGAAGTGGAGCTACCACGGTGAAGTTGATATGCCTCCAGTAGTGGAGGATGGGGCTCCAGTGACTGATGAGATGATTGACATCATCAATGATATTATTGATGAACAAGACACTAGCGAAGAAGGTGTAAATGAAGGAATTTCAGATGGTGGTGGCAATAGTGTGGAGAATCAATTTGATGACCTGTTTTAAGAGGTCGAAGCTAAGTTATACCCTGGTTGACTTGGTTATCTTCCATAAACTTCTTGGCAAAGATGTTGCACATGAAGGTGATGAATAAATGGACAAATACTTCATTTGATGAACTTTTGAATTTTATGAAATTTGCATTCCTGAAGGAGAATAAGATTCCGGCCTCATACTATGAGTTTAAGAAAAAAAATGAGGAAGTTAGGATTCGGTTATCAATCAATTCATGTGTGCAAGTACGACTGTTGTTTGTTCTGAAAGGAGAACTCCAAAAAATTGTAGAATTCTTACGAAATTCAAATCGATTAATACTTATCTCATTATGTTTTCTTTGTTTGTGTCATACTCTATAGATGTGTCATCTGCGACAAGTAGAGTCAACTGAGTGTACCATTGAATTATTTGCTTTAGCAAACGGGTCCAATCAGAACGCATACTCTTACACTACTTGAATAGCTAATAGCGTGAAGTTTTTGGTACATAGTCATGAAGAAAGATGTACCACTCAAAATAGTGGAGTTTTGGTGTTAGGAGCTGATCATTTCACTTTCTATGGCCAACTTGAGGAGATTGTAGAGTTATGCTACTCCCATGCTTACTCGGTAGTATTGTTTCGATGCAAATGGTTCAACACCGATGTAAGCAATGGTCAAAATGTGACTGAGAATAAAATCACTAGCATCAAGATTAATTATGAATGGTACAAGAACGAGCAGTTTATTCTCACCATTCAAGCAAAACAAGTTTTCTACTTGGAAGATCCTTCAAGAAACAAAAATTGGAGGGTAGTAGATGATAACTCTACAAAATAGAGTTATTTTACCACTTTTTATGTGCTAATTGTTGCTTATTTCTTGAGTTTTTAATTGATTTATTAAGTTTTAAAGTAATTTTGAATTTATTGAGTTTCTTTTGATTTTATATAATTTTGTGTGTTTTAATAGTTATTTTGTTGTAAAATGTTGTAGTTAATTATTTGAATATTTTTGTTTAGTTTGAGGTAAAAAAATGTTGTATTATTGAACTTAAATGTTAAATATAAATTAAGTTATAACTAATATTTTCAAATAATTAAATTGATTTATTTTATAGTTGAAAATATTTTATTATGATTTATTTTGTAGGGAATTTATGGCATTTTTAGGCTTTGAAAAGTAAGGGAAAGAAAGAAAGGAAAAATTGCATTTTTAAAATGCCATAAGATAAGCTTTGGAGCTGCCACCAACTAGGCCCACCTCACACTCCAGCCGATCCAAGCCTTCGGCCCCTGCCCAGTCGTACACCAGCCAAAGCCCCCAGCAAGCCCACACTCGGCCCAATACACCTCCAGCTGCAGCTCCCCAATGCTAAGCTCCCTGCCCAGCCGGCCCACCACTTCTCCTGCCGAAGGCCCAATGCCAATCTCCCTGCCCAGCCGTACACCACCTGGCCTCCTGCACCAGCCAACATGCTTCCAGCCCCATGGGCCTATGCATTCATTTGGCCCAGCCATCTTAACTGCCACAAAGCTACCTTCTTTTCCCCTTTTTGAGCCCAACAAAAGCTCATTTGTCCCCTTGTCCCCTATGTGTAAAAATTTCATTTTTTTTACCAAATTTTTCTACACATTTTACTTCAAAATTATCATTACACCCTATAATTTATCATTATTTGCTATATTATTATTAATTTAATTAATTTCAATTGATTATTTTAATAATATTATTTTGGCTATAAATAGGGAATTTTCAAGACTATTTGGGAGTGCTTATTTGAGGAGAGGTTTTACACTTCAATTTCTACACTTTAAGACCCTCCATTCTCTTCATCTTTTTCTTCTTTTTGGTCATTTTTTCTATGAGTTTTTAGTCGAAAATTTTAGGGGTTCCTCCTCCAAATTTTCTTATTTATGTTTGTAATTTTTTGGTTTGTAATTTCTATTCTAGTTATGAGTTTTTAATCTTCATAAGATTATTAAGATAATGATGAAGCAACTTGTAACTAGATAATATTTATGTTGTATGTTGATTTCCCTTGTAATGCAACAAATTTTATGGATTTTTCTTCTTCATATATGTCTTTCATCTTTAATGTCTCATATTTTGGATTGTTAGATAATATGCAATTTGTTCTTCATTTTGCAAAACATAATATTCTTTGTGTAAGATGTGTCCTTAAATTGCACACATCCAATGCTTAGAACAAAAATATTATGTTTTTCCTTATAAATAATGTTATTTGATTTTTTGTTGTTTCATTAGGTTGATTCACATTAAATACTTTGAAATTATACTTTTTGAAAAGTGAAGAAAAATCCTATCTTTTTAGTAGTAATTTGTGCTTAAAATTATAAATCTATTTGGAAAATGATAGTTTAACATATTTTAACTATCAGTAAAACTTGGGAATCAATATACTAATAAGTATTATTAAACTTACATTTTGTGGATTCTAGTACCTTAATAATCTTTCTTTTAACACTTATTTTCAAATCATTATTGGTTTATTTTTATTCTCTTAAATAGCTTTATTTTCAATTTTTTATTTTATGTTCATAACATTAAAACACATCAATCTTTGGAGCTAGGTTAGAATTTATTAATTTTGATTTAAAATAGTTTTCTTTTTTATTTTAGACAATTCCTTTGGGTTCGATCTCGTGCTTACACGAACACTATATTTCATATACGATTCGTGTGCTTGCGAGTATATTTTTTTAAAACATACCTGTTTTGGGTCTATCAGTAGAAGAAGTCAATCATTGAAAGATCTAACATCATCCAAGTATTGATGATGATAACGAGGTTGATGTCGTGCAAGATAGTACTTCATTCAATTTTGTACTCACTGTGGAATTAAGAGAGTTGGAGGTTATGCCTTTGGATCGACCTGGTCACACCAGCATAATTGGGGAAACGTCTCGATCTGTTCCGGATGTGGATGATGACTTCATCAATGATGATGATGATGACGAAATTAATGAAGATGATTTAGAAAGTGCATATGATAATGTAGGAATCGACATTGATGAAGAATAATATTTTCTTGTGAATATTCTTATTGTGTGTTTAATATGTGTGTTTTAATTTCAAGACTTTTCAATCAATATATGACTTTTCTCAACAATGTTTTTCAATAGTTTCCAATGCATTCTCTTATGCTTATGCTCAATTTAAGAGGTAAATAAAAATATGTAGATAATTTGAAATATTTTCAGTTATCTTAATAATAATTTCAATATTTGACTGATATTTTGTTACATTTTGTTTTCTAAAGGTGAATCTTCAGACTAAGGAACTGCCCAACATTATTGATATGTTCCATGATATGCACAATCATCCAACATGTGGATGGGTGAACACGGATGCTAAGGATGCATATGTAAGTAACTTTCTATGTTTTGTATATATGTTTATTATTTGTTTGTAATATGTATTAATTGTCTTGTTTCTAATCTGCAGGATGCTTCGTAGCAAGAAGTCCAAACAAATCTTAATCACAATCTAAATCTAAATCTTCAATAGGAAGTGCCTCTGCGATGAGACATAGGTTGTCTCAAAGGTACTTGGTCAACGTCGTGACCACATCCAAGGTATTGGACGCAAGTTTAAGGGCACTAGTACCTTTGCCTAAGGCGCCACCAGATCATCTTCACAATCAGAGGCGTCGCCATTTACATCCACCACAGCCGGCCCTCCAATGGTACCAGATGAGGTTTTCCAATCCATGGTTCAACACTTTAGTCAAGTCATTATGACCCAGAACAACAACTTCCAGCAAATGTAACAATTTATGCAAGCTAAAAATCTGAACATCCAAGCTCTACAATTTCAGCCTGTGAACTTGGACATGAATATGATACAGTCCATGATGGTGAACTTTCTAGGCTCGGGCCAATTTCCACCACAGCATCCACAACCACCATAGAAGCCACAACAACCCGACGATGAATGACAACTTTGAGATTAATTTAGATGAAATTTAGTTTGGTTGTATAATTCTTTTAAATTTATTAATATTTTGTGTTTTTTTTACATTTTGGAGACTATACTACTTATGTTTGTACTAAATTGAACAAAATTAATTTTATCTTGATATCATATTAATATTAAATATTATTTTATTAATAATTAATTGGTTTTATTATTTAATTAATTAGTTTTATTATTTAATTAATATTAATATTTTATTAAATAAATTTTAACTAATATAAGTGTTGTTTGGTAACACTTAAAAAATAGTTTTTATTTAATTAATTAAAATTTTGACAATTAAACATAAAACAGTATTTGGTAACTTCATTTTTACTTGTTATTTTTAAAATTTTTAAATTTTGAAAATAGAATTTTTTTCACTATCAATGTTTTTTTAAAATTATTTTCAACTTTTCATTACTTTTTTTTCTTCTCTTCTTCAAATCAACACGTCATTTTAAATTGTTAAACAAAAAATAAAAATAAAAGTTATCAAACACATTTATTATTTTTTATTTTTAAAAACAAAAAACAAAAATAGTTACCAAACACATTTTTATTTTTTAAAAATAAAGAAACAAAAATAAAAATAATATTTCTATTTTGTGTTTAAAAAATTCAAATTTTTTTTTTACCAAACACAGCCATAATTAATTAATTTTTTTAAAAAAAATTATATACCTACAGTGACAACGTGTCGTTGCAATAGGGTGCTTGTTGAACACGAAAATCTAAGATTTCATGACCCTACGGCGACGACATGTCGTCGCTGCAGATATGTAAACCCAAACACTCTACAACGACTACATGTCTTCGCTGTAGATATTGGCTGTCTATGGAGCTACAGTGACGACATGTGGTCGCTATTGGAGTTTTTGAAATTCAAATTTTCAAAATTTTCAACCACCTACATCAACGACATGTCATCGCAACAATAAGAGAAAACTCTTTGAAGAAATATATTAGACTTCATTCATGTAAAAAAAAAGGGGCCTTGTCCAACAATAAGAGAAAACAACATATTCTCCAAGTTTTAATTTTTGTTAGATCTGAAACAAGATTAAATATAACATTATGTGCAACAAAATTCATTATTCCTGGGATTTTGGTAAACTCGCATTGAGTGAAGTAAGAGAGAGTATGTAACGTCATGGATAACCAAGATCGTTACACTGTGTATTTTAAAATAGTGCAAGACTTGCGAACCAAGTCGTTTGAACGATAATGTGTTCCTAAGGTCAACTATTAGGTTATGGTTAAAAGATTTTGATCATAAACGGTTAATTTTTCATAAAAATAGACGTTTGGTACATGAGATCCAAAAATAGGGTTTAAGAAACAATTTACAACTCTCAATAGTTTTATACAATCAGTAGCCACTCTAATGGAAAAATACAAAATTTAAGGCTCTGTTCCTGTACTTTTCACTGGCCGTGGTAGATGAGCAGCTGACAATGTACACCACGACCCCAAAGCTCTCCAACTCATGGTTGGTCCAGCTTTCCCTTGCGTTTACCTATACCACGTAGCACCCATGAGCCAAAGTACAGCAAGAAAACCAAAACAGCAAATACATAATCAGTAATAGCATCCAATCAATCATAAGACAAACATCCAGAAGTTCAACAATTCACAGGCATCAAACTAATAACAGTAAACATGTACGATCAGAAACATATCTTAATCAACATACAAATGTGCAGGGTCGGCACCCTTAGGCCGACTCCTCTATTTATTGAACTGACTCTGACTCACTTAGTCTGAGTCCATTGTTTATTTTGCTGACCTAGGCTCAAGTTGGCCGAACCGCGTCCTTTGCGCAAGTCATTAGCCCTGGCTCTCTCTTAGGCCATTCATTCTCGTATACTATATCAATCATTCAGTTATACAGTACACACACTCAAATATTTGGAATCTCAATCCTGTTCACAGCCATTCAAGGGTGCAGTTTTCTTACCTCGAATTCTAAGTGAAGAATACAAAACTGTCCCGAGCACGAGTCTCAGTCCTGAGCCTTGGCGATTAACCTAGTCACATTGACCAATGGTTCATCATCAATTTCTAATCCATATAAATATTTAGGAAATATTAGCTAGCCACCGGGACCTCGATTTCTACTAAAATGGGTAGTAGAAATCGTCCCGAGCGCCTAGCTTTGAAAACTCGAGCATCCCCAAATCTTAAACTCTATTTCCCCTTAATTCTCCATTGCGGGCTGCGACTCTCCTTTGAGGGTCGTGGTCCGCCCCTTGGACAGAGGCTCAAACCTCACATATGTGGGGACACAGGCCGCGACTTGCCCTCCTCCAAGTCGCGGCAAGCCTGACGAACAGAGGCTCCCAGCTTCAAAAATTCACGCGGGCCGCGGCGCCTGAAAGAACAGGGTCGCGACCCGAGCCCCTAAACCCGGAAAACTACCTTTATTTCAGCATTTTCTCACGAGTACAACCCCAAATTTTCATCTCAATCCAGTAGCCAAACAAGAATTTAAGCCCAGAATTCCCATCCCTTTGGTCTAAGCATTATACCAAACTCAGAACCAATTCTTACTCTTATTAAACACTCCAACTCAATCCCAAAACTAGTCAACACAGCTAAGCGTCATGCAAACTCAAATCTTAACATAATTCAACAGAATTTTTAACATGCTCAATATGAATTTCTTACCTCAATTGCATCTTAGACACTCAGCTATACTCAGACCAATTCTAGCTTAGTTCCTTCCAAACTCACAGCTCAATTTCCCAGCTTAGTCTCCTTCAATTCTCCAAGTTTCATCTAAGTTCTAGAGAGAGTGAGAGAGAGAGACCATGTAGAAGGTGGGGAAGAGAATTCTGGTTTCCTTCCTAAGTCTTCTGAGTATATCCTAACCCAACAAAAGACTCCATTGCCCCTTTAAACCTATTAGTCCTCTAATTGTCTCTAGGGGTAAAATGGTCATTTCGCTCTCGGTTCCTGCTTATTCCTTAAGTGTTCCTACTACTAACTAATTAACCCCGTCATGTCCAATTAATTACCAAATACTTATTCATTATCTAATAACTCCCAAAATATTTCTCTAAATTCCCAAAATACCCCTAGGCTTTCCCCGTGACTATCTCGTTAGTCCGCTCACTAGGACCGTCTCGAGCCATATGCTGCAAATATATATCCCCATAATAATGTGGTCTCAACCATTTATCATATATAATCACATTTATGCCCCCAATGTGCCAAAATTACAAATATGCCCTTATAAGCTAAGAAGGGCTCACATTCATATCAAATACTCCTAATCATGTATATATCATGTCCATATAATCATATGAATCATGCATCCCATATAGTCATGTATTTGACCAATTAAACACACATATAAACCAATTATGCCCTCCCAGCACGCTTATCAGGGCCCTAAGCCCTATTAGTAATTTTGGGTCGTTACAACTATCCCCTTCTACTGAGAATTTCTTCCTCGAAATTTACCTGAATAACTCGGGATACTGATCCCGCATCACTGACTCAAGCTCCCAGCTTGCTTCCTCAACCTTATTATTCCTCCATAACAGTTTTACTAGAGGAATCGTCTTATTCCGTAATACCTTGTCTTTTCTGTTTAGGACTTGAACTGGTCGCTCCTCATATGACAAATCTGTTTGCAACTCCAAATCCTCATACTTCAACACATGAGTCATATCTTAGATGTACTTTCGAAGCATAGAAACGTGGAATACGTTGTGAACTCTCGATAACGATAGTGGCAGTGCCAACCTGTAGGCCACTAGCCCGATCCTCTCCAGGATCTCGAAAGGTCCTATGAACCTAGGGCCTATCTTGCCCTTTTTCCCAAGCCTTCTCAACCCTCGCTATGGTGAGACTCGCAGAAACACGTGGTCCCCCACTTGAAACTCCACGTCCCTACACTTAGGATCAACATAGCTTTTCTGTCTGCTCTACGAAGCGAGCATTTGAGCTAGGATCTTCTCGATATCCTCATTAGTCCTCTGAACCATCTCCGGTCCCAAATACTTCCTCTTACCCATCTCATCCCAATGAATGGGTGATCTACTCCTCCTCCCATATAACATCTTGTATGGGGCTACTTCAATCGTTGATTGATAACTGTTGTTGTATGAAAACTCAATCAACGAGAGGTACTTACTCCAAGACCCATCAAAGTCTATCACACACAACTTAGCATGTCTTCCAATATCTGAATCGACCTCTCAGACTGTTGAAAGGTTGTACTAAACTTCAGCTAAGTCCCCATAGCCTTTTGCAAACCACCCCAAAACTTGGAGGTAAATATAGGATCCCGATTCGATACTATTGACTTGGGAACCCCATGGAGACGTACAATCTTCCTCACATACAGCTCCGCATACTGAACCATAGTATAGGTCCTCTTCACTGGTAGAAAGTGAGTTGACTTAGTATATCTGTCTACTGTCACTCACACTGAGTCATGAAATCCCACTGTCCTGGGTAAACTTCCTACAAAATCCATAGTAATGTCCTCCCACATCCACTCGAGAATACCTAGAGGCTGTAGCAACCCCGCTGGTCGCTGATGCTCAGCCTTCACCTGCTGACAGGCCAAATACTTGGCCACATACTCCACTACATCCTTCTTCATCCCAGGCCACCAATATAACGTCTGTAGATCTTGATACATCTTCGTGGTGCCTGGATGGAGTGCGTATGGTGTAGTATGGGATTCATCTAATATCTCCCATCTAATACCCATATTTTTCGGGACACAAATCCGATCCTTATACCGTGGCAACCCAGTCTCTGAAATGGAATATTCCTTAGCCACTCCAGCTAGGACATCCCCTCTGACCTCCTGCAACTGTGCATCATCCATCTGACCCTCTCTTATCCTCTCTAGAAGGGTTGACTGTAAAGTGATATTGGCCAATCAGCCCACAAATAGCTTTATCCTCACTCTAGACATCTCCTTTGCTAGCTCCCTCGATATCTACACAGAGCTAAACAACTGTCCCGGGCCCCTCCAGCTCAACGCATCTGCCACTACGTTGGCTATCCTTGGGCGGTAAAGGATGTCACAATCATAATCCTTCACCAACTCTAGCAAACATCTCTGTCTCATATTCAAGTCCTTCTGGGTGAAGAAATACTTCAAACTCTTATGATCAGTTTATATCTCGCAGTTTTCACCATGTAAGTAATGTCACCAAACTTTCAGTGCAAATACCACCGACGCCAGCTCCAGATCATGGATATGGTACCACTGCTCATATTCTGTCAACTACCGTGATGCATAAGAAATGACCTTCTCATTCTGCATCAACACACATCCCAATCCCAATCTTGATGCGTCATAGTATACCACAAACTTCCTTCCCTCCAAAGGAAGACTCAGCACCAGAGTAGTAATTAGTCGTCGCTTCAATTCCTGGAAGCTATTCTCACACTTGTCTGACCATACGAACTTCAGATTCTTCCGTGTCAATTCTGTCATCGGTGCAACAATCTTCGAGAGCCCTTCCACAAACAGCCTCTAATATCCCGCTAATCCAAGGAAGCTCCTAACTTCTGAGGCATTTCGTGGCCTCGACCAGTCTCTCACTGCCTCTACCTTAGTTGGATCCACCTTAATTCCATCTTCACAAAAAATATGTCCGAGGAATGTCACTTCTGGAAACTAGAAGTCACACTTCTTAAACTTGGCATACAATCGATGTTCTCTCAATCTCTGCAATACCCATCGGAGATGCTGATCATGTTCTACCTCTGAACTGGAGTAAACCAAGGTGTCATCGATGAAGATAATCACAAACTGATCAAAGAAATCCTTGAACACCCTGTTCATCAAGTCTATGAATGCTGCTGGGGCATTTGTCAAACCAAACAACATGACCAAGAACTCATAATGCCCATACCTCGTCTGGAAGGCCATCTTCGGTATATCCTCATCCTTGATCCTCAGCTGGTGATAACCAGATCGAAGATCAATTTTCAAGAACACTATTTTTCCCTGCAGCTGATCGAACAGGTCATCAATCCTTGGTAAGGGGTATTTATTCTTGATGGTCAACTTGTTCAACTCCCTGTAGTCTATACACATTATTAGAGTCTCATCCTTCTTCTTCACAAACAAAATCGGAGCACCCCATGGCGAGAGGCCTGATAAACCCCAAATCAAGAAGCTCTTGTAACTGTATCTTAAATTCTTTCAGTTCCGCTGGAGCCATCCTATATGGTGCCCTCAACACTGGCTCTGTACGCGGCGCTAACTCAATGACGAACTAAATCTCCATGTGCGGCGACAGTCCTGGTAAATCCTCAGGGAACACATCTAAGAACTCGAGTACCAATCTGGTCTCTCCCAGCCCTGCTGGCATAACTCTGGTGGTATCCACCGAATTGGCTAGGAAACCTATACAACCTCCCTGCAATAGGTCCTTAGCCCTCAATGCTAATATCATGGGTATGCGAGGTCCATGCACAACACCCACAAAAACAAAGGGATCCTCTCCCTCAGACTCAAAAGTCACCATCTTCTTCCTACAGTCAATGGTAACCCCATATCTAACTAGCCAATCCATCCCTAGAATCATATCAAAGTCATCCATACTCAACTCAATCAAATCTACTGATAGTTCCCTACTATCTACTATCACTGGCAGTGCTCTAATCCATCTCCTAGAAACTACCAGTTCCCCTGTAGGGAGTATAGTCCCAAACCCTGCACTATAATACTCTCTAGGTCTACATAATCTATCAATCACTTTACTAGAAATAAACGAATGTGTAGCACTATAGTCAATCAATACAATATAAGAAGAGCTAGCGCTAGAAAGCTGACCTGTCACTACCGAGGGACTAGCCTCGGCTTTTGCTTGCGTCAAGGTGAACACCCAAGCTGGACTCAAGCTGTCCACCTTCCCTGATTCCTCTTTCTTTGCCGTTGCGCAGTCCTTCTTGAGGTGTCCCACCACCCCGTACAAATAGCAAGCTTTCACTAGACATTCAGCCAGATGGCGTTTCCTACATCTCATGCACTCTGGATAGCTTCTCCATGTCTCACTGCCTCCCAAGCGGCCACCCTGAGCACCCCGACCCTTCCTATTAGGACTGTAGTGGTTGAAGTGTCAGGGGTCTTCCTCTTCATATCACTGGGGCCTCCGCCCCTACCAGACCATGTGTATGGAGGCACCGCCCTACAAACCTCCCGTCTTGCGACGTTCTCTCTCCAGATCTTATTCTCCACCTCTTCAGTGGTAAGAGTCTTCTCCACAGCCTGGGCATAAGTTGTTCCCCCAGGTATTGTTGTGAATCTCACATCCTGAGCTATCATAGCATTAAGCCCTTGAATAATTCTGTCTTGTCTGGCTGCATCAGTAGGCTCTAAGTCTGGTGCAATCTTTTCAAGCCTGTCAAACTTCAAAGAATACTCTGTAACTATCATGCTGCCTTGTACCAACCCAAAAAACTCATTCACCTTCGCTGCCTTGACTACAACGTTATAGTATTTCTGGCTAAACAGATCTTTGAACCCATCCCAATTCAAATAAAAATGTCCCTGGGTTGTGATGCCACCTCCCACCAGACACAGGCATCCTTTCTAAGCATATAGGTGGCACAAGCGACCCTGTCATTACCTTCCATCCTCATAAAATCCAGAATAGAAGTGATCATACTCATCCACTGTTCGCCCTTCAGTGGATCTGGTCCCCTCTCAAAGGTGGGAGGATGTTGTCTCCTAAATCGATCATACAGTGGCTCCCACCTATTCCCAACCTCAGGTGGCTATACAACCGGTGCCACAGTAGGTGGAAAAATAGGTGCAACACTCTTTGACAGAGCCTTCTTTCTCAAGAGGTGGATCTTCTCTTCTTGGCTCTGTAATCAGGCTTGCATATCAGCAAGTATCTATTGGCAGTTCTCAGGGACTAGCGAAGGGTTCTGGCCTTGATCATCATCTCTAGCCTCAGACCCTGTCCCGGCTAGTCGTATAGATCGCCTTGGATGCCTAGCTATCCAAGTTTATCTACAATCAATGACTCGATGGTCAGGCAATGATGACAGGTTAACAATCTTTACATAGTCCACCATCAAAACTCAAACAGCCAAAAGCAATCAAATACACATTCAAATGTTCATTCACATGCAGCAGCAATGCTATTAAGCATGCCTCATAACAGTCACACAACAGTCAAGGGCCAGGCCCTATCAGTATCTCATGCTCCTTATTAATCATGCAACAAGGCATTTATATTTCATTCAAACATTTGGACATATAATCACATATACACAATTACCAAACCCTGAGTCGAGCTTGTCTTTAGCGGTGAGTGTACATGCCCAGCCAGTCTTCGAGAACCCTTAAACCTAGACGACTCTGATACCAAGTTGCAACGCCCTGGATAACCAAGACCATTACACTGTGTATTTTGAAATAGTGCAAGACTTCCTAACCAAGTTGTTTGAACGATAATGTAATGACCCAAAATTGCTAATAAGGCTTAAGGGCCTTGATTAGCGAGTCGAGAGGGCATAATTGGTATATGTATGATTAAATGGTTACATGCATAATTTTGTGGCATGCATGATTAATATGATTATATGAATATATTATATGCATGTGAGCCTTTATAGCTTATAAGGGCATATATGTAATTTTGGCCCGTTAAGGGCATAAATGTGATTATATGTGATAAATTGTTGAGACCACATTATTATGTGGGTATATTTCCAGCATATGGCTTGAGACAGTCCTAGTGAGCAAATTAGCGAAATATTCACAGCGGGGTTGATACCCGGCTTGAGGGGAGCCTATGGGTATTTTGGGAATTTAGAGAATATTTTGGGATTTATTAGATATTGAATAAGTATTTGGTAATTAATTGGACACGATCAGGCTAATTATTTAATAGTAGGAACACTTGAGGAATTAACGGGAATCGAGAGCGAAATGATCATTTTACCCCTAGGAACACTTTGAGGACTAATAAGTTATGAGGGACAAAATAGTTATTTTAGGGGTTAAATGATATATCTTCTTTGATTCTAGACTTAGCCAGAAAATCACTTAGAACCTTCAGCTCACTCTCATCTCTCTCTCATTCCCATGATTTCTCTCTCTCTCTCTCTCTATCTCTCTCTCTCTCTCTTTATACTTTGAAGCTAAGGGAAGAAAAGGGCTGAAGAACTTAGGCTTGAAGTTGGAATTCTGAAAGGGATTTGGATGAATTGAAGCATTGAAAACCAGGGGGGTGTAGCTGGGACTTAAGCTCAAGGCTTGGAGTTTGTAGCTTGAGGAGATTCAATCATAATTGAGGTAAGTTCCTTAATACTGGTCAATTTAAGAAATTCTGGTATTTGTGTGGAAGTAGACTAGGTTTTGGTAATAAATAGCTGATGATTTGGGATAGAAACTTCAGTATGTATTGCTGTGATTTTGTGTTTGAATTGGGTGATTAGAAGCTCTGAATTCATAGTTCAGTTTAGTTCTGGTTGGGAAATTAGCTTGGTTTGGAATTTTGGGAAAATTGGTTGGGAAAAGTGTGAAGAAAGCCCAGTATTTCTTGGTTCGAAGGGGTGCGCCGTGACCCAGGTTTAGGGCACCGCGACCCATGTGCCCAGAAGGCCTTGGGTATGCTCTCTGACTTGGGGGCGGGCCACAACCTTAGGAGGCAAGTCGTGGCCCGCCTCCCCTATGGTTTGGGGTTTTTGGTCTCTGACCTGGGGGCAAGTCGCGACCCTTGGGTCTAGGTTTATCGCAGAGGCTCAAGATTGAGAATCGTGCTTTGGACCGTTCTATTATCTCCACTCAGAATTTAAGGTAAGAAAACTGCACCCTTATGTGGTTGTGTTGGGACTAAGATTCCTTGTATCTGGATATGTATGTGTTGTATAGTTGTGATATTGTTATGCAAACATGAAATGAACGACCTAAGAGAGCAGGGGCTGATGATTTACGCATAGAAGACGACTTGGCCATTGTGAGCCAGGGTCATCTAGATAAACACTGGACTCGGCCTAAGCAAGCCAGAGTCAATGGAGTAAATAGAGGACGCATCCTAAGGGCACCGACCCTGAGTATTGCATATTGATTGAGATAAATTGTTGAACGTACATGTTTATTGTTATTATTTTGATGTTTATGACTTGTTGAATATCTGGATGAATATCTTATGATTAATTGATTCTCATCACTTATTATGTATTACTGTTATGGTTTTCTTACTAGGCCTTGGCTTACGGGTGTTTTGTGGTGCAGGTAAAGGCAAAGGTAAGTTGGATCAACCCTGAGTTGGAGAGCTATGGGGGCGAGGTGTACATTTTCAGCTGCTCATCCGCCACGGCTGAGGGAAAGTACAGGGATAGAGCCTAAAATTTGTATTTTTCCATTAGAATGGACACTGGATTGTATATAACTTTTGAGAATTTTGTAACTTTGTCTCTTAAACCCTGTTTTTGGGATCCCATGTACCAAACATCTATTTTAATGAAAATTGACCGTTTACGATCAAAATCTTTTAACCCTAACCTAATTATCGACTTTAGGGTCACATTTTTTACAAATGACTTGATTAGAAAGTCCTACACTATTTCAAACATATAGTGTAACGGTCTTGGTTATCAAGGGTGTTACAAATAATGTGTTCCTAAGGTCAACTATCAGCTTAGGGTTAAAAGATTTTGTCATAAATGATTAATTTTTTATTAAAATAGATGCTTGGTACTTGGGATCCCAAAAACGGTATAAGAGACAATTTACAACTCTCAACAGTTTTATACAATCAGTAGCCACTCTAATGGAAAAATACAAAATTTAAGGCTCTGCCCCTGTACTTTTCCTCAGCTGTACGAGCAGCTGACAATGTACACCTCGCCCCCACAGCTCTCCAACTCATGGTTTGTCCAGCTTTCCCTTGCCTTTACTTGCATCATGTAGCACCCGTGAGCCAAGGCCCAACAAGAAAACCAAAACAACAAATACATAATCAGTAATAACATCCAATCAACCATAAGACAAACATCCAGAAGTTCAACAATTCACAAGCATCAAACTAATAACAGTAAACATGTGTGATCATAAACATATCTTAATCAATATACAAATGTGCAGGGTTGGCGCCCTTAGGCTGAGTCCTTTGTTTACTCAATTGACTTCGGCTCGCTTAGGCCAAGTTCATTGTTTATTTAGCTGATCTCGCCTCATAGTGGTTGAGCCGCGTCCTGTGTGCAAGTCATTAGCCTCAGCTCTGTCTTAGGTCATTCATTCTCATATACCATATCGATCATTCAGTTATACAATACACACACTTAAATATTGGAAATCTCGGTCCCCTTCACAACCATTCAAGGGTGCAGCTTTCTTACTTCAAATTTCGAGTGGAGAATACAAAATGGTCCCGAGCACGAGTCTCAATACTAAGCCTTGGCGATAAACCTAGTCATAGTGGCCAATGGGCAATCATAAATATCTAATCCATATAAATATTTAGAAAATATTAGCTAGCCATCGGGACCTCAATTTCTACTAAACCGGGTAGTATAAATCATCTCCAGCGCCTAGGTTTGAAAACCCGAGCCTCCCTGAACCTTAAACTCTAATTCCCCTTAATTCTACATTGCGGGTTGTGACTTGCCCTTGAGGGTCGCTGCCCGCCCCTTGGACAGATGCTCAAACCTCACAGATGGGGTGACACAAGCCGCAACTTGCCCTCCTTCGAGTCGCGGCGCGCCTGACGAACAAAGGCTCTGGCCTCAAAAATTCATGCTTGCCGCAATGCCTGAAGAACAGGGCCTCGACCCGAGCCCCTAAACCCAGAAAACTACCTTTATTTAAGCATTTTCTCACGATTCCAACCCCAAATTTTCATCTCAACCAAGTAGCCAAACCAGAATTTAAGCCCATAATTCCCATCCCTTTGGTCTAAACATTATACCAAACTCATAACCAATTCTTACTCTTATTAAACACTCACATTCAATCCCAAAACTAGCCAACATAACTAAGCTCATGAAAACTCAAATCTTAACATAATTCAACAAAATTTTCAACATGCTCAGTATGAATTTCTTACCTCAATTGCAGCTTAGACACTCAACAATACTCAGACCAATTCTGGCTTAGTTCCTTCCAAACTCCCAACTCAACTTCCCAGCTTAGTCTCCTTCAATTCTCCAAGTTTCATCTAAGTTCTAGAGAGAGTGATAGAGAGAACGTGTAGAAGGTGGGGAAGAGAATCCTTGTTTGCTTCCTAAGTCTTCTGAGTGTATCCTAACCCAACAAAAGACTGTTTTGCCCCATTAATCCTATTAGTCCTCTAATTGTCTCTAGGGGTAAAATGGTCATTTCGCTCCAGGTTCCCGCTAATTCCTCAAGTGTTCCTACTACTCACTAATTAACCCCATCATCTCCAATTAATTACCAAATACTTATTCATTATCTAATAACTCCCGAAATATTTCTCTAAATTCCCAAAATACCCCTAGGCTTCCCCCGAGCTGAGTATTGAACCCCGCTGTGACTATTTTGCTAGTCTGATCACCAGGACCGTCTTGAGCCATATGCTGCAATTATATATCCACATAATAATGTGCTCACAACCATTTATCACATATAATCACATTTATGCCATCAATGGGCCAAAATTTCAAATATGCCCTTATAAGCTAAGAAGGGCTCACATGTATATCTAATACTCGTAATCATGCATATATCATGTTCGTATAATCATATTAATTATGCATGCCATATAGTCACATATTTAACCAATTAAACACACATATAATCCAATTATGCCCTCTCGGCACGCTAATTCGGGCCCTGAGCCCTATTAGCAAAAAGCATAAAGCATGATAAAATATGATAAAATTATGTGGCATCCCAAAAATAGGCTTTTCTGATTTTTTTTAACTATAATGCCCTCTCATTAACTCTTCTTCTCTCTCTCAACCTATCTCTCACGCTTTCCATCTCTACTATGGCAACACCACCACCACCACCATTACCTCACCATTGAAGCTCTTTTTCTCACTCAAAAACTGTTTCTCTCTATCCTTTATCATTCAGTTTTCTACCCACGACCATCCTTTAGATTGAAGCACCATTGAAGCATCTACCCCCATTAACACCACCATGAGGGTGTTGACGCCGTTTTTCGTCAACAGATAAAAGAAGAGAGCACGTAAACAATTTAATACAATGGCCAAAAATAAACAAACGAATCAAACACGGTTTTTTACGTGGTTCAGCAGTTAAATCTGCCTAGTCCACGAGTCTCTGTTATTAATCTCAAGATTATCTCTGAACAATTCTTTAGCATGAATTCTCCAGAGTTTTCTCTCAAGGATCAGAATTTCCGTCCTTTACAATGGTGCATGACTTCTCTATTTATAGAGAAGGATGCAGAATACTATCCCACATATTTTGGGTAGTTACTCTTTTGTGAATAAAAATAATTGGCTTTAAATGCCAATAATCAGATATAAAAGGAAACGTCCCCCAAAGATCAGGAAACGCATAACTGACTAAATAATATCCCACGATTCTTGGGGATTTACATCAATAAATGAGGATTACATCTCATGTTTACAATACTTGTAGATATTCAAGGTGGTCATAGCGTATCTCCAAGGCTTCAGCATCTCAGGTTTCACGTCATTGTGCGAGCCACTGACATCTCCCGAGCTAACATTGCTTTCGAGATAGTACATCGAGCTCAATATCCCTGCTCCGAAGTTGTTCCCGAAGATGAGGGGCTCTCAGAGATATCTTTCGAGATCGAGATCATTTCGAGGTCACTACATTCGAGGTCATGTATCATACTTTGCAGGCTCGATTTACAATCGTAGAGCATACCCTAACCCTCACGATACCATTTAATGCGAACTCAGCTTTCGAGGTCATATTTACTATGGCTCGAAATCTGGGTATAACATTTTGCCCCCTCAAAAGTATTTGTTCGAGTCCTAAGAGAAGGAAACTTTTGAACTACTCTTTCTGGGAACCATACCGTCACACTCTTAAAAACGGACACGTGCCAGATGGGTATTGCTCACTTTAGGTACTTGAGTACCTTGGGAACACGCCCACGATCGTTCGTCTGACAGCTTTTTGGCGCCATCTTATCACCGATTCCCCTCCATTCGATCTGTTGAGGATTTTAACCAACGCTCCTGATTGATTTAGTTTTCCCACCTATATATATAAGATCTCCTCTTCGTCTTCTTCTTTACGTTTGTTCATTGTAAACCAGAAAGAAAAGAAAAAACAAGAAAGCCAGAAACTTTCTTAAGAAGCTTCCGTCCCGCGCATGTTTTCTCGACCCAAAAAACAAAGGAACCCTGGTCTGTTCGAGTCAGTGAGTTCTTTCCTGCAACCTCTTCTCCACTCGACGATTTCGCTGCAATCACCATCACTGTGTAAGTACGCCATTTTTGTTCTTAGCTCTTCTCTTTCTTTTTTTTTTGTTATGTCGCTCTTGCTGCGTATAATAGAATGATACGATAGGAGGTTTTGGATCAATAGGCTTTATGTTTTCTGGATTTTCTTTCTGGATGTTCGTCTCTGGTTTATACCCAGTTTCGACGTTTGAATGTGGTTCCCATTTTCTGGGTTTTGAAGTTCTTAGGCTATGTTTCTTGTACACCAAGTTTTCGGGTAAAAACCCTTGTTCTTGACAATTACACGAAACCCGAAAATGCCCTTTCTTGGCTAACCGCCACCTTTCTTTCCCTTGAATTTCGGGATTTTCAAAAAATCATCCACGTTCTTTTTCTTCCCTGTGGAATACGCGCTCTGACTCTTTAGTGAGGGTCTTAATATTTAGTTTCTTTTCATTAGATCTCCGAGCTCATCCATCGAGCTCGTGATTCTTGCATGCATGGCCCTCACCATTTTTTCTTTCTCGCTAGATGTCACAGAATTCGGAAAGACGGTGGGGGTCATTACGAGCAATTCCTTACGAGCCCAAATCTCCGAGCCCGGAATCGATCTTTGCCCAGAACCAGCGTCGGATTAAAGAGTACGAGATAGCACGCGAGCAAGAAGACATTCGAGCCCACTATCGCCGCCAGATTGACGAGGTCATCGAAAAGAAGAGAAGGGTCCTTCGGGAAGCCATCTATCCGGAGCCTAACCCCGGACCTAGGCCAGTTCCCCTCGACCCCGCGTTAAAAGTCACGGTAGCATACCACCCGGGGGAACTTCAGTTTTCCTTAATGGCAGAGCCTTCATCTTCGCAGCCTAGGAGGGAGATGTTTGAAGCCGAATTCTACCAGAGCTCGGTTACCACCTCCGACCAGATAACTGACATCCTGGCCATTCATGGCCTTAGCTCGTTGGACACACTGAAGTGTCGAGCTTCGACAAGGCATGAACGGAGCTGTTTCGCTCCTGGGGGCTGCAATTCCAGTGTGAAATACGCGGCCTGGAGCCAGGAACACCTAAGGGCAGGAGCTTTGCTACCCCTGAAGTCCTTTTTCAGAGACTTCACCGATTTCGTTGGGTTGGCTCCATTCCAACTCATACAGGGTGCTGTCTGCCCTGAGGTCCTTATTCCACGAGCTGGGGTGGATAGGACCTTCACCCCAAGAGATTTTATATCTCTTTTGTTTGAAGAGTAATCCCTCCCGAGCTCGGGGAGGAGATGGTTTCTACTATCTTTCGAGCTACCCCAAAGAGACAAAAATCTTTGAAGACCTTCCGAACCATCCCCCTGACTTCAAGAAGGCTTTTTTCTGGACAGACGGTCTGTTCCCATCTCGACATCGTTCGTTTAGGCGAATTCGTAAGTATTCTCGTTACTTTCTATTTTTGAGCTCGAATCTTTAGCCCTTGAATCCATGTTTAGTTGAAGTGTATCTCACCTTTCAGCTAACTTTCAGCGTCCCACCCCTGACGAGACAATGAAGGAGCACAGAGAGAGCCTGCTCCGACTCCCTTATGGCAGGAGGTCTCTCTCATTTCTGCTACATGAGGACAAGCTACGAGCTTGTGGGTTGTTGGGACAGGGCCAGTCAACCTCTGACTGGTCCAGTAAAAAATATGAACGTTGGGAGGAAGTGCCTCTGCCCACAGGCATCCTTCCTCCGAGGAGGGAAAGGAAAGCATCTCTCCCAATTCGCTCGAGAAGTCCGCGGTCGGGGAACGAGGCCAATGATGAAGCCTCGAGTTCGGACTCCGGTGGAGGTAAAACCCTTCCTACTTCGCGAATGTGGTCCCCCACTTTATTAAAACACAGGCCCAATAGACTAGTCTCGTGCCCACAGGATAGATACCACTTCTACATATGGAGTTGGGTAGATGACTGTGTCCATAGGTTTGATAGTGGGCTCGGGAAATACGACACTATGTATACCACGGACGAGGTGTGGAATGGGATAGCTGTGCAGCATGGGACCAATGATTATAGGGATCTTTCGAGGTTATCACCAACTTATAGGGAAGGCCCTCCCCCGCCTCTTCTGAAGACGGGGGAATTTCATGGTCCCCAAGCTCAAGCTCGGGGGAAAGTTCCAGTTAGGTTTTTTCTTCCACCACTCTATATATAGTGTTGAAGTAACTTGTATCTCTTTTACTGACTCACTGTGATGACTTGTGTAGGCGATATGGACTCCGACCTCGACGCCCTCATCGACAATGCGGGTGCCAAGAGGAGCAAACGCCCCAGGGCAGGGGGATTGAAAACCAGCCAGCCTGGGAAAGGCTCCAAGAAATCTAGGAAAATGCCTCCTCCTCCCCCGCCAGCTTCGAGCTCTGCTGCTGCGTCGACTGGCCAGACTAACGCCCCCACGACGATACCACCGTCGCAGGCCGTCGTCTCTGTGGTGGCACCGGCCTCGCAGACCAGTATCGCTGCCGTGGCCGAATCCCAACCTCCTGCGGCGGGTCAAATGTCTTCTACTCAGCTCGCCAAAAGACCTTCTGCTTCCCGAGCTCAGAAGCTAACCATCTCCACCCATATGGATTCGTATGTGGTGGATAATGCTGCTGGTCCTCACGGATCTACGCTGATCTCGGATGTAATGTCCCGGATCGGCCAGAGCTACGGCAGTTTCGAGGCTCCTCAGTGGCAGTGTCTAATTGGCACTCGAGACCGCACTGTCCTGTACGAGAAGAGTATCGAGCACACTGCCGCGGTAAGTATCCTATATTCCCTTTGCTTACATTCACACTGTCTCGAGGCTAATGACGGTTTCTTCCTTTTTTCAGGCTCTTGCTTTCACTGCCCAGCTCAATTACGAGCTGAACAACGAGGTCCATTCGAGCAGGACCCTCGCCCAAGAGGAGAGGGACCTCCACCTTAGAGCAAATGATGACCTGAAGTCGGCGAATATTAAGCTTGAGGCAGTGGTTAAGGAGCGTGAGGAAATGGCCAAGGAGCTCGGAAAGCTGAAAGACGAACTCGAGGAGCAAAAGAAAGATAACATCCAGCTTCGGGAGACCAATAAGAAGCTCGAGGAAGATAAGGCCGTCACCCTCGACCTTATGGAGGATATCAAAACCCGCCTTACTGCCGAGTTCAAAGAAAAGAAGGAAACGGCGGTCGATTCAGCCATGTACCGGATGCGGGCCTATAACGAAGAACTGGACACCATTTTTTTGGGTCCCCACGAGGCGTCCTTCCTCGAACGATGGAATGCTCGGCTCGAGAAGGAAGAGGCTGAACGGCTCGAGAAAGAGAAGGCTGAGCAGCTCGAGAAGGATAAGGCTGCTCCGGGTACCGTTTCGGAGGGAGCTCAGGAGGATAGTCATGCTATTCTTCCTGAGGGGTCCGGTGCTGCTGAGAAGGCCAAGGAGACTCCTCTTCATTGAGTCTGACCTCGGGAAGATCAGTCATTGGGGCTGCGTCCTCTTATGTAATTATTGTGAATTACGCCCATGGGGCTGATACAATTTCTTTAACTAATTTAATTTTTTACATGCTTTACATTTCTTGGCTCGAAATATTTTGCACATTCTTATAATTGATGAACTCGTTTATGTTTATTTATGCATACAAACATAGTTTGGATTTTAAGCTCGAAATTCGATGCATTCATGCATAGTTTATTCGGATTATCCGTTTCCGACCTCGTTATTTATCAAGGTCGGATATTACTCCAACCATGAACTCGAAAGTACTTATATGGTATGTAATATGAATGATTTGGTTATATCTTTTTTAGTTACTTTTCCTCATCCTCAGTATTTTAGCTCCGAGGTTAAGAGTTCGAAACTATATTTCTAAGATATTCCAGCCTCGACTTTGACTTATCTCGCAATAGGTTTAGGCTCCCATTTGTCATCGATCGATAATTTGGCTGGTTTGTTCCAAACCTGTTGTGTCTACACATCTGGTTAACTCCAGATATTTAGGTTTTGATGGTTCGGTTATATCCGAACTACCTAAGCTCGCGCATTTGGTCATGTCCAAATACTTTGTGTTTGATAATTCGGTTATGTCCGAACTGTCTAATATCGCGTACTTGGTTATATCCAAATACTTTATGTATATTCTTTATTTTTTAAGCTGGTGGTATGTATACCAATGATGCCCCCTTAATATCCTATGAGTGTGATCATAGGTTATTAAATTAAGAGAGATTGCAAAAATAAAAATAAATTACATGTGAAACAAAGTAGACCCTTTATTCAAAAACAAACTAAATACAGAAAATCATGGTTACAGGCGACACTTTCTACACTATTGATAATATGGTCTAAGGTGTTCGCCATTCCATGCTCGAGGTATCAGGCTCCCATCTAATCTCGCAAGTTTGTATACGCCCGGTCGGATGATTGACTCTATCTGGTATGGTCCTTCCCAGTTCGGCCCGAGCACCCCAGCTGCTGGATCTCGGGTTGCTAAGAATACTCGTCTCAAAATCAGGTCTCCCACTCCGAACTTTCGGTCTCGAACCCTCTTATTGAAATATCTCGTGGTCTGTTGCTGGTAAGCAACATTTTTCAGCTGAGCCTCTTCCCTTTTTTCTTCGATCAAGTCTAGGGTTTCTTCGAGCTGAGTATGATTGGAACTTTGGTCGTAAATCTGAGTTCTAATCGTTGGAATTTCGACCTCAATGGGCAACATTGCCTCGCAGCCGTATGCTAGAGAAAACGGGGTATGCCCAGTTGATGTCCGAGCTGTAGTTCTATATCCCCAAAGGACTTGGGGTAATTCCTCAGGCCATAGTCCCTTTGCTTCTTCCAACTTTTTCTTCAAGGAACTCTTGAGAGTTTTATTAACGGCTTCAACCTGACCGTTCGCCTGAGGGTGAGCCACTGACGAAAAGCTCTTTATTATACCGTTCTTGTTACAAAAGTTGGTAAATAAGTCGCAATCAAACTGGGTTCCGTTGTCAGACACAATCTTTCTTGGCACTCCATATCAGCATACGATGTTCTTTACCATGAAATCTAGGATCTTCTTCGAAGTTATGGTCGCCAATGGTTCAGCCTCCGTCCATTTTGTGAAGTAATCAACTGCGACCACAGCATACTTTACTCCTCCTTTGCCAGTTGGGAGTGAGCCTATGAGGTCGATGCCCCATACCGCAAAAGGCCATGGGGATGTCAACATGGTTAGTTCGGAAGGTGGAGCTCGGGGTATCGTGGCGAATCTCTGGCACTTGTCGCACTTTTTCACGAACTCGAAAGAATCCGTTTTAATGGTTGGCCAGAAATATCCTTGGCGTATAATCTTCTTGGACAGGCTATGCCCCCCGGTATGGTCTCCGCAGAATCCTTCATGAATTTCTTCAATAATCTTCTTTGCCTCGGGAGGAGTTACACATCTGAGCAATGGCATGGAATACCCTCTTCTGTATAGCCTTCCGTCCAGGATGGTGTAATGGGGAAGTTGATACATTAGTTTCCGAGCCTGATTTCGATCTTTTGGAAGAATTCCATTTTCGAGGTACTCAACTATCGGGCTCATCCAGGTCGGCTCTGTCTCGACCATACACACATCTTCCTCGTCAGGCTCAGTAATGCTGGGCGCTGACAGGTGCTCTACGGGTACGACATTTAGCTCCTCATTTTCGGCGGAGGTGGCGAGGCGAGCTAAGGCATCTGCGTTTGAGTTTTGTTCTCGGGGAACCTGTTCGATTGCATAAAACTCAAAAAACTCCAATGCGGATTTTGCCTTCTCCAGATAAGCTGCCATTTTTGTGCCACGAGCCTGGTACTCTCCCAAGATTTGATTAACTACGAGCTGGGAGTCGCTGTAGCAATGTATAGCTTTGGCCTTGAGCTCCTTTGCTATTCGTAGTCCTGCAAGTAAAGCTTCATACTCAGCTTCATTATTAGATGCTTTAACGCCGAACTTTAAAGCAGAGTGAAATCTGCTCCCTGTAGGAGTGATCAGAATAACTTCTGCCCCCGCTCCATTTTCATTTGACGACCCGTCGACGTAAAGTTTCCACAGCTCGTGGGCCGTGGTTGTTACCTCGTCGTCGGCTGTACCGGTGCATTCCACTATAAAATCTGCCAACGCTTGTGCCTTAATGGTTGTTCTAGGATGGTAGGTGATCTCGAATTGTCCGAGCTCAACAGCCCACTTTAGGAGTCGACCAGACGCCTCTGGTTTAGACAAGACTTGCCTTAGTGGTTGATCTGTTAGTACATGGATAGGATGTGCCTGAAAGTAAGGGCGGAGCTTTCGAGATGAGTGGATCAGACTGAGGGCGAGCTTCTCCATCAGTGGATACCTTGACTCTGCCCCCAGTAATCTTTTACTGATATAGTAGACGGGTTTCTGTATTCTCTCTTCCTCTCAGACGAGCACCGCGCTTATCGCGTGTTCGGTAGTTGAGAGGTACAGGAACAGTACTTCTCCCGTCTCAGGCTTTGATAGGATGGGTGGTTCAGCTAAGTGCCTTTTGAGCTCTTGAAAGACTAGCTCGCACTCATCTGTCCATTCGAACTTTTTACTTCCTTTCAATAAGTTGAAGAATGGGAGACCGCGGTCCGTTGACTTCGAAATGAACCTGCCCAGAGCTGCCATCCTGCCAGTCAAGCTTTGAACATCTTTATGCTTCCGAGGTGAAGGCATATCGATCAGGGCCTTTATTTTATCGGGATTAGCCTCGATTCCACGAGAGTTGACAATGAAACCCAGAAATTTCCCTGAAGACACCCCAAAAGTGCACTTCTGAGGATTCAACTTCATGTTGTACTTTCTGAGCACGCCAAAGCACTCTTCGAGGTCATCAACATGGTTTTTGTTAAGTTGAGACTTTACAAGCATGTCATCAACATAAACTTCCATGTTGTTCCCAATTTTCTCTGAGAACATCATGTTTACGAGCCGCTGGTACGTGGCTCCGGCATTCTTGAGTCCGAATGGCATGACATTGTAGCAGTAGAGCCCCTTGTCTGTGATGAAGCTCGTATGCTCTTGGTCGGGGGCATGCATGGGAATCTGGTTATACCCAGAATAAGCATCCATGAACGACATCAGACCATGCCTCGCCGTGGCGTCTACGAGCTGGTCAATTCTCGGCAGGGGAAAACAGTCTTTCGGGCAGGCCTTGTTGAGGTCTGAGTAGTCAATGCACGTTCTCCACGTCCCATTGGGTTTCGGGACTAACACTGGATTGGCCACCCAGTCCGGGTAAAAAGCGTCCCTTATGAAATTATTTTCTTTTAGCCTGTCTACCTCCTCCTTTAGTGCTTTCTTTCTGTCTTCATCCAGCTGCCTTCGCTTTTGCTGCTTCAGGGGAAAGCTTTTGTCTATATTCAATGCGTGGCTCGCTACATTAGGGCTTATTCCCACCATGTCAGAGTGTGACCACGCGAAGACATCCTGGTTTTTCTTCAGAAAGCAAATTAATTGCTATTTTGATTCGTCTTGGAGGTGTTTCCCGACCTTCACTTTCTTTGAGGGATCAGCTTCCTCGAGCTGAACCTCTTCGAGCTCTTCCAAAGGTTGGAGGTCGACCTTCTCCTCAATCCTTGGATCAATCTCCTCATCAATTTCTAAAACTGTCCCATCTTTATTCTGTATGACAACGAGTGCTTGCGCGCTTGTTTGTTTCTTTCCCCTTAAGGAAATGCTGTAGCACTCCCTTCCTGCCAATTGATCTCCTTTCAATGTTCTGACCCCGCTTGGAGTTGGGAACTTAAGGGCTAGATGCCTTACAGATGAAACTGCCCCCAGCCCGACCAGGGCGGGTCTCCCGAGCAGTACATTGTAGGCAGATGGTAATTCTACCACCACGAACTCCATCATCTTGGTCACCGAGACTGGATAGTCTCCCAAGGTCACAGGGAGTTCAATGGACCCCATACAGGCGGTTCCTTCTCCAGAAAAGTCGTACAAAGTGGTTGCACAAGCCTTCAGGTCGCGAAGGGAGAGTCCCATTTTCTCTAGTGTCGCTTTATAAAGAATGTTAACTGAGCTCCCATTGTCTATGAGAACTCGGCGCACTCTTTTGTTGGCAAGCTGTAGGGTGATGACGAGTGGATCATGATGAGGGAACTGGACATGGGAGGCATCCTCCTCGGTGAAGGTTATAGGCTGAGTCTCAACCCTTTGGCTTTTTGGTGCCCTTGGTTCGGGTTCGTATGGAGACCCGTCCTCTGTCTTCAGCTCATTCACATATCATTTTTGAGCATTTCTGCCCCCTCCTGCGAGATGAGGACCTCCCGAGATGGTTATTACGTCCTCTCCATCTATCGGCGGAGGCCTGTCTTCATCCCGAGATCGGGAGTTATTACTCTATGCTGCCGGAAGCGCGACTACTCTCTGGCTGGCAGTAGCCTATCCAGTATTCTGGTTTTTGACATACTGCCGGAAATAACCTCTCAAGATCAATCCTTCGATCTCGTCCTTCAGCTGTCGGCACTCATCAGTTGTGTGGCCAGTGTCCCTATGAAATCGACAATACTTGCTGGAGTCCCTCTTGGACTTTTGATACCTCATAGGGTCCGGACGCCTGAAGGGGACCTGGTTTTCATTAGCCAGGTATATGTTTTCCCGAGACTCGTTGAGCTCGGTATGCACTTTATATACGGAGAAATACCTTTCTCCTTTTTTCTTCTTTCCTCCATCAGCCTCGGGATTATTTCCCTCGCTCTTTTTCCTCTTGGAGGGATTCTCCGAGGTAGGCTGTGTAGCTGCTGGGTCAACCGAGGTTGAGGCGGAGTTAATGTTTATCGTTGTAGTTTCGGTCTGCGAGGTCGCCTTGAGTGTTGACCTCGCCTCCTCTACATTGACAAATTTCTGTGCCCGTCTGTTAAACTCGGTTATCGACCTCACCGGTTTCCCTTGCATGTCATCCCAAAGGGCACTCCCGGGTAAAACACCAGCTCGGATGACCATCAAGTTCCCACTGTCATCCACGTCACGAGCTCGGGCGACCTCTAGATTAAATCTTGTCAGGTAGCTCTTTAGTGTTTCGCCCGGTTGTTGTCGGACGTTAGTCAAAGTGGATGCTTCGGGTCTGACTCCCATCATAGCTCGGAACTGCTTCTTGAAGTCTCTAGACAATTGATCCCACGAAGTTATAGAATGTCTCTTGTACTTCTCGAACGAACTCTTGGCAGGTCCGGCCAATGATGTCGGAAACAACATACATCTGAGCTCGTAACCCACGTTACTAGCTCTCATGATAGTGTTGAATGTACTCAGGTGGCTGCATGGGTCGGTTTTTCCTTCAAACGCTGGGACGTGAGGAATCCGGAACCCTTGGGGGAACTGAGTGTTAGAAATATTGGGAGCAAATGGCTCGAGCTCCTCATCAGAGTCCTCATATCGACCGTTCCCTCGTTCATTCTTCAAAAGCCTAAAGGCTTTTTCGAGCTGATCGATCCTTTCTTGTACTGGGTCCTTAGGCGGTGTTTGGAATTGATAGTCATTAATCGCGATCCCAGGCTCGCGTCTCCGTGAGGGATCTCTACGCCCATTCAGATGATTCCTAAGATCCGGGTTTGTCTGATCTCCCTTTCCCCTGCTCTGATTCAGATGATTGCGCAGGTCTGGATGGCTCTTGTGATTTCCAGTATTTTTATGACCCCGGTCGTGTTTACTGACAGACCTAGTTTCTCCGGACTCATCACTGGTGAAACTCATCGATCGTTCATTTCGTGGTGGATCCTTTCTACGTCACCTTGTCTCTGCAGTGCGAGATCGGGACGTCTGACTTCTCTCGGATGGCGCGCCTTTCTGCCCCTGGAACGTCTCCCTGTTTCCTTGTCTTTCCCTCGTACGCCCTTGATCCTGATCTCGACCAGGTTGAGCGTTCCTGCGGGGAGGTGAAGGATATCTTATGGGAGACGGAGGAAACCGTATAGGTGACGGTGGTTGTCTTCCTTGCCTCGGCCTGGAGGGTCCAGAATTTTCCCGAGACGGGCCAGTTGCGTTCGGTGCACTACCAGGAACCTGAGTCCGAGCCTCGGCAGGAGCTCGGTTGTTCTCAGTTCCTACAAGCACTCCCACAGGTGGATTAGGCGGGACCCGAGCTCGGGTACTCCTCTGAGGCCTAGAAGGAGCAGATGGCTCTGTTGGTGCTGGAGGTTGTGCTGGCCTCCTTGTGGCAGCATTTTTTCGTGGACGTCCACGGGGCCTCCGGGGAGGAACGTGCACGTCCCTTGGAGGAGGGACTTGGTCTTCGCGCGGAAGCGGGGGCTGAGCCACCTGCGCCTCCGCGGCTATCCTAGTCAACTCCTCGTTATGTTTGTTGGCATCTGCCAGCAGCTGTTTCAACTGCCGATTCTCCAATTCTACAATAGGGACATAACGCTCAGGGTTATAGTACATGCCCTCATCCCTTGGTTGTGGAGGTGGTCCCCGGGAATCAGAGGACCCACTCCTTTCTTCAGCGTCCGGGTTCTCCATTGGTTGTTTTCCAGGACGCCTTGGGTAATTTCCTTCAGGAGTGTTCTGATTGTTTGCAGCCATGAATCTCTCCGGGATGGATGCTTGAGGCTCTCAATGAAAGCACCAAACTGTTGACGCCGTTTTTCGTCAACAGATAAAAGAAGAGAGCACGTAAACAATTTAATACAATGGCCAAAAATAAACAAACGAATCAAACACGGTTTTTTACGTGGTTCAGCAGTTAAATCTGCCTAGTCCACGAGTCTCTGTTATTAATCTCAAGATTATCTCTGAACAATTCTTTAGCATGAATTCTCCAGAGTTTTCTCTCAAGGATCAGAATTTCCGTCCTTTACAATGGTGCATGACTTCTCTATTTATAGAGAAGGATGCAGAATACTATCCCACATATTTTGGGTAGTTACTCTTTTGTGAATAAAAATAATTGGCTTTAAATGCCAATAATCAGATATAAAAGGAAACGTCCCCCAAAGATCAGGAAACGCATAACTGACTAAATAATATCCCACGATTCTTGGGGATTTACATCAATAAATGAGGATTACATCTCATGTTTACAATACTTGTAGATATTCAAGGTGGTCATAGCGTATCTCCAAGGCTTCAGCATCTCAGGTTTCACGTCATTGTGCGAGCCACTGACATCTCCCGAGCTAACATTGCTTTCGAGATAGTACATCGAGCTCAATATCCCTGCTCCGAAGTTTTTCCCGAAGATGAGGGGCTCTCAGAGCTATCTTTCGAGATCGAGATCATTTCGAGGTCAGTACATTCGAGGTCATGTATCATACTTTGCAGGCTTGATTTACAATCGTAGAGCATACCCTAACCCTCACGAGACCATTTAATGCGAACTCAGCTTTCGAGGTCATATTTACTATGGCTCGAAATCTGGGTATAACAGAGGGACTCGTCAAAATTTTTTGTTCTATATCCAAAATCTAAAATATTATGCGATCTAAACTTGTAGATCTCGAAAAAAATTGAAATTTTTTTAAATAAATCACTCGAAACAAATATTTGACTGAAAACTTATGCATCTCCAAAGTTATCGTCAAATGTTATTGTGTAGAACATCACATTTGCATCATAAACGTATTGTTTTTGGCCAAAAATTAAGATTTCATGAATGCATCTCTTACGCATTGCATACGCATCGTAAACGCATCGTTTATTGCTAAAAATCACGATTTCATGAATGTATCGCATATGCATCGCAAATGCATTGTTAGACATTGTTAAGCATCATTTTTCTTTTGTAAAAACCATGTTTTCAATTAACCATCACAATTGCATCGCATATGCATCACCAAGCTGTTGGTAACTGGTTTCGCATGTGCGCAGCGAAATGAACAAGGTGGTGGGCCTAGGGATTTAAAAAAAAATTAAACAATCTTTAATAACCAGATCCATTAATATGCAAATATTAATCAATGAGATAGAAAAAGATAAGGAATTACCAGTTGTAGAACTATAAAGAATCATTGCTATCTTTTTGTCTCTCTTATGAACATCCAATCCAAAAGCAGCCTCCAAAATACTCAGACCAAGATCTTCCAAGATGTATCTCTATATCTCAAGACACGTGTGGGCACGTAGAGTTATGGTGGAAATTTTGTGATTCATAAGATATTCTCAACACATGAGATCTTGGAATTTTTCAGGTTTGAGACAATTTCAAGGATAGGAAAAATATTACAATATATTTTTCTCTCAATGTGAAAGACCTAGAATTCTCTAAAATCTTGTAGAAACTAATTTTATATCAGATAGAATTATAAAAGAATTAATTAAATTCAAAATTCAAATTATAAACCAATTATTACATAAATAAAATAAATATCCAAGATCCAATATTGGACCTAGTCACATGTCAATAAGAGTGCATGCACTGTGATTGGCATGTAGCATATCCTTTTCAGGATATGTGTGTTAACCACTTTTATTTAATTATTATTTAATAATCATTTATTCAAAAATATCTAAACCTGATAACTAACCTTGTTAGATTAATTAATGAATAAATTTCAACTAATTCAAACAAATTTTGAATCATTTGAATTATCTTTTCACATTATTTAAATAAATAAAACTAATTAATTCAAAATTAATTTTCTTAAATATTTACATGTCATTTTCGAAAATACCAATTTTAATTAAAGAATATTTTCAAAAAATTTATTTAATTAATTAATTTTGAAAATTAATATATTAATTAATTAATTTGTGTCAATAACATATTTGTCCCCGAAGAACAAATTTCTTCCGAATATGTAATTTTCCTGATTTTTCTCAGTTTCAACTCTTACCTTGAATAGTGTTTGATAGAGCCTCCTCGGGGACCTATGGACCTATAATTTCAAGCTCCAATAAATTAGATTATTAATTAAAATTCTTTAACATAATAACCTTACTAATCTAAATATTATTCTACTAAAAATATGAGACTGCACTCTTGTAAGTATAAACGTTTATTGATTGAGTGCTTTTAAAATATAAAAAGTGTCCATCAATTTAATCATTTATTAATGGTTCATAATTAAATTAGGGATAAGATACCATTTTACCTCTTTAATTATATTTTGTTTCCTTAAGTGCCATTAATTTTACTAGTGAAGGATAATTCATAAGTTGACTTATGAATTTGAGCTAAATAACCTTTCAATTCCAAAAGCTAACCCTTAAGATAACCATTATTCAATTCCTCTTGGAAAGGTACAGATTCCATATTTGTATATTATGTCCCCATTAATTTACATCAATGAGTTCCCAAAACAAAAGTATCCAGCCTGATCATTTTGACAAACCATAACGAGTGAATCAAAGAACTCAAATGACATAAATAGGAGTTCATAATAACTTCAGGATTAAGATCAATTTGTATGTGATCATCTTATTGATATGTTTAATTTATACTTATAAAACAAATGGTATATAGTTAAGTATTAATAACATATTGGGTCTTGTTCATGTATAACCACTTTATAGAAAGTACCTCCACTAAGATGTCCTACTACATCAGTAATCTGGATCTAGATTACATATTTTTGACGGTGAGAAATCGTCAATGATATTAAGTCAGAAAACTCAAAGATATATCTAAGAAAATGATGTGCTTAGAAGGAACTTAGAGAAAACTTGAAGAAGAAAAGCTATGATCAACAAAGGAGAAAAAATAGTCGTATATTACTCAATAGCCTTAATACACTGTGAATTTCCTACCCCCCAGTCTGAGGAATGGAGGTCTAATTATAGTTGGACTCTAATGGACCCTGATACATGGTGGTCCCAGGGGACAAGAACGTACGTAGGTACATTGTCAGGGTATTGGTGCATGACATAGTAGTGCAAGACGTAATGGTGTCAACTCTAGTACATGGTAAGGGGTGCTCAGGCAGTGCCTCCACTCTTCGTATGGATTCGTACCACCACTACATGTTGGATATGGATGTTAGAGTCATGCCTCTATCCTCCTTAGGGTCGTACATCTTGTACTCGTACACGAACCTCGCACTTGATGGTCCCCCTTACCTTTCCAGCTTAAATCTTTTCTCTGAACATCTTCATATTTTACTAAGTGTTGATGCACTTATGGATTCCTTAATGAAGATAGCAAGGGTCCTCGTGACATGAAGAAGGGTATTAGACCTTGCATAACAAGACCCTTATTCCCCACGACATATTTCTTGCCTTGGCAAATGCTCTATAACTTTGCAACTTGGGCGACCCCGCCCTTAGGCCTTGCATAGTGAGGCCCTTAATTGGTCCTTCAAGCGGGGTCTACAAGCCTTCAAGAGTGTCTCTTCATGACCTTCCAAGAATGTCCCTAGGCCTCGCATGATGAGGCCCTTAATGGATCCTTGGAGCGAGGTCTACAAGCCTTCAAGAGTCTACGCAACCCTCTTAAAGTCTCCCTAGGTCTTGCATAGGCCCTTAAGGGGTCCTTGGAGCGAGGTCTATAAGTCTTCAAAAGTCTCTGCGTGACCCTCCAAGAGTGTCCCTAGGCCTCTCATAGTGAGGCCCTTAAAAGGTCCTTGGATCGAGGTCTACAAGCATTCAAGTGTGTCTCAGCGCAACCCTCCAAGAGTGTCCCTAGGCCTCGCATAGCGAGGCCCTTAATGGATCCTTGGAGCGAGGCTCGAAAGCTTCATAAAGCACTTTCCCGATCTAAAACCCCTTCGAGCATCCCAATTAAACTTGAGACGAGCCTCGCACAGTGGGCCCTTATGTATTGGCAAGCAGCGTGCTTCACATTGTGAGGTCCTTCTTGGGATCTCGACCAAGAGACTTTCTTGTACTTATGTCTAGGCTAGCAGCTTGTTGTGGGGTGAGTGAGGGAAAATTATCCATATTCACACTTGCCCATGAGTCTACAAGTATACTTTTAAGTGTTCTTGTAGACTCCTTACGTTCCTTGTGCAATATATATGGCATTCATGCTTCGCTCTACTTCAAGGTGTATGGAAGGCTCATCTTTGGAGTGTTATCTTGTGGTGAATGAAGAAACAAAAAATGAACCTTGGTGGTATGTTTCTTTGTAGTTACACAAAAACCTACTACTTTTGGTGGTGATCCAAGTGTGTCCTTAAGACTGAATGAGAGCCAACCATTCTTAAGTGCAGATCCCAAGGTTTCCAATGCCCTCGATCCCCACCCTTCATTTGGAATTTGATCCAAGGGCTAGGGAGCTTTGGCTCTTCCTATAAATACCCAAGGCTTGGACTTGTTTTCTTACACTAAAGATTACATAGCCTAGTGTAATTCTTTGAAGTCACTTCCAAGAGCTCCAAGGTGCCATCCTCCATAGAAGCGTTTTTTGAGGTAATTTTTGCCACATTGAAATCCCCTTTCTTTTTTTTTTAATTTTTGAACATCTATGTTTTCATTGTAGGGGTACAAAGTTTTCTCACATTTCTAAACATCCGCTCTTGCCTATTGCGCGACCCCTCTTCACATGCCCAAAGGGCTGTCCTCGTACATCTACGGAATCGCATACACGAACCCAAGTATACCTTCCTCCCCCAGTGATATATATGCATGTCCCATTTATTTTTTTTATATGAGGCTAGGGGCCATAGGTTAGTATATACCTTTTCCTTAAGAGTTCCTTGTTTCCATAGTGTGTTAGGCGTGTACATAAGGGTCCTTATCTTACTCCAATTGCACTTTTATTGTATTATAGATATAGGGTTATTGTAACGCCCTGGATAGCCAAGACCGCTGCACCGCGTACTTATAAAAGTGCAAGACTTGCTAATCAAGTCATTAATTTAAAAATGTGTCACTGAACATGTATGAGCTAGGGTTAAAAAGGTTTTGGTCTCAAAAGTTACATTTTATATAATTAACAAGTTATATACATGGGATCCCAAAAGAAACAGAGTTTAAAAGTTGGTTTACAGACTCTCCAAAATACAGACAACTGTCAGCCATATTAAGGCAAAATGAACATTTCTGGGTCTCGCGTCCCTGCCTAAACCTCAACCGTGGCGGCTGAGCAGCTGGTCATGTACATTCCGCTCACAGAACTCTCCAAATCAGGGCTGATCAAGTTTACCCTTGCCATTACCTGCACCACGTAGCACCCGCGAGCCAAGGCCCAGCAAGAAAACATAATAAGCAACACAAACAATAATAACAAATAGCCAATTCTCTAAACACAATCTTCCATCAAATAATCCACATTAACCATTCAGCATATACACAGAATCAAGAATGCAATTAATCACACATATAACATTCAAGTCTCATAATAACCAGATCACATAATAATCAGGGTCGACAACTTAGGCCGCACCCTCTGTTTACTCCCCACTTACTCCGACCCGCTTAAACCGAGCTCAGTGCATATTAAGCTGTCCTCAACTACCAGTGGCCAAGTCGCGCCCTGTGCGCTAGTGTAACCCTTGGAACTCTTAGGCTGTTGGCTCACTGTTTAGTTTGCATGGAATAATACCATCCTTTCAAACATACACAATAAGGAACCCTTAGTCCCATTAAAGACATACAACCAGGTGCAGTTTTCTTACCTTTGATCTTTGCGGTTACTGATTATGAGCAACGCTCCTCAAGCGCGATCCGTTCCCGAGCCCTAGCTTTATCACCTAGTGATAACCAAGGTATAGTGTTCCATTAATATTCAAATAAGGGTTTCCGGATACAACCCTAGCTTCCGAGTCATCGAATTCCACCAAGCACGGTGGGGAAATCGATCCCGAGCACCCTAGACTACATACTCGTGCCTAAAATCCCCAAATGTTCAAGTGTGCACCCAAGGGCCACGGCCCTGCCCTTGGGCACCGCGGTGCTTCCCTTTGGTTGAGCCTCCTTGGCTCTTTTGCATCCTAAGGCCGCAGCGCTCTAGAACAAAGCCGCAACCCTTCCCTTCGTGCCCAGAAAACCCACCATTTCCAACATCTAAACCTCATCCAAAACCATCCCAAAGCTTCCTAATTCAAAACCCATTAATCACAACACTTTTATCATGACTCTAACAACATATCCCAATAGAAATCTAGCCCAAAAACCTACTAGAATCCCATTTTCAATTTCTGAAACTCAAGAACTCAAAACACCAAAACCAGTCATACAAAACTAGAATTTAAGCTTTCAAATCACGAATTGGAGCTTACCTCTTCTGTTGAACCACTTCCTTGACAAATTCCTAAGCTAAACCCAAGCTCTCAGCTTCAATTCAGCCCTTAAACAACAAAATCATAAATACCTTAATACTCAGCCAAAAACTCAAAATCGTATCCCCAAAAACACAATTCAATTCTCACCTTAGCCTTGGTTCAGTGTTCCTTGGATAATTCTTGAGGTAATCTTCCAAATCCCCACTTCAATCCTCTAAATTCCCAGCTCAATCCCCTAAATTCTCAGTGTTTTGTGTTTTTTTCCTTGGAAGAGAGAGAGAAAGAAGAAGTCGGTCTATTTTTGTTCCACTAGCTTCTGCTTTGGGCTAAGTCTAACCTTGGTTACTTAGGTCAATCCCGAGGCTCGGGGTGCCAGAAACGTCCCCGAGGGAAAAACGGTAAAATTACCCAATATTCCCGCCTAGACTTCTGAACCTCAAATATATCTCCATATATTTATTTCCATAACCCGATAGTCTAAGATAACTACCCGATACCTAAAATACCCCTGACATGCTCCAAGTCAAATACTAAGCCCCGTTGTGACATTTCCCGGTATCTAGCTTCCTAGGATCGCCTCAAGTCACACGCTGAAGATTTACCCACATAATAATGTGGTTCTCACAATTATAACACTTAATCACAATTTAACATTCATATAATCAAACAGGCATACTTCACATATAATCATGTATTTAATCAATTAATTCACACATGGACCAATTATGCCCTCCCGGCACACTAATCAAGGCCCTTAAGCCACATTAGTGATTTTGGGTCGTTACAGTTATCTCCACGCACACACGTCGTTGAGCCTTAGCTTGTAACAACCCAAAACATACAAGACCAAAAATCATGCGAAAATTTAAAACTTTCACTTAACTCATCATACTGAAAATCCATATAAAAAACCTTTTAAAAAGGTCGTGTGCACACACTTTTAGTTTAGCAAATGAAAATTCAAATACTCCTCCACAGAGTTATAATAAAGTAATTATCCTAAATGTAATAATGAGCTTTCAACATTTTCTTTTCAAATTGGTGATCCATCAAAAACCTCCCCAAGTCAGGCCACATGTACATATCCGACTCCGACGCTCACTGATCAACTTTGCCTTTGCACTTACCTACAACATGAACAACTAGGTAAGTGACAACGCTTAGTAAGAATAGCCTTACACACAAGTATGCTAAAACCCAATAACGGGTCGACCTAAGGTAGATATAGCTACCGGTTACTAGGGTATTGGATAAGTTCCAAGGCTATCATACAATTTCACAAGTAATAATCATAACAGAAAAATCAAGCACTCTGATTGCACCCAACAACCAATTTTCATACATATCATAACAACCTGCACTCAAAAAATCCTAGTCATTCAAGAAATATAACCATATCCGAAACAAATACTTTGGTTGTTTCTAACAATAAAGCTCACACATATCACAATAACCTGCACTCAGAAAATTCCCAAAACATTCAAGATATATAAGACATATCATAACTAATTAATAGATTAATAGCAAGGGATCCACACCTTAGCCAGGTTCCACCATTAATGTCCTGGCTCCAACCTTGACTATATTACCATTGTCCTGGCTCCAACTCAGACTATAATTTTACCATGTCCTGGCTCCAACCCATACTTTATTTTTGCCATGTCTTGGCTCCAACCCGGACGGAGTTACACCAAGGTTCTGAGTCCAACCTGAACGGTGTTACACCAAGGTTCTGGCTCCAACCTAAACCAATTACCATTAAGCTGCAGAATGCATCAGCATTGCAAGGGTGGATATCAAGCATACCCTGGTCTTAATGACCCAAACAAAACTAGTTTGATCAACTACTACAAGCACACACTAGTATATTCATGCTATAGCCAAGAAAGGGAAAGGCTAACTTACTTGGAGTCCTTAGTTCCCAGTTGGATCTTAATACTTCTATTCGTTTTCCCTTCGCTAGTTACTGTAATTAGTATAGTGTACTCGAATTAAACTATGGAATATACTTATAGCTAATATTATATAATAGTTGCACTCAATAACTTCCCATAGACTCTATATTGTAGCCTCTTATACACTTCATAGTGTATAAGGTTGAGTTTTCTTTTCAGTCTTTAAGTTATGGTAGGAAAATCGGTCTCACAGTAACCTGCTCTCCATACTGTGTGTTTTAATATTTCTTCAAGAAGGAATTATCTTATTTTATCATTTGGTACTCTGGTTTTAGAAAAAGAAGTTAACAAAATTGCATCTTTAGAAAAATACCATGATTTTTGTCCTTTATGAAGTTCGCCATTTCCTTTCATAATACCAAAATACTCCTGTTTGACTCTTTAATTATTATTATTTTTGAAAAGTCGCCATTTGTTTATAAAGAGCATTTTTAACCTAAGCTTCTATTTTTACCAAGTTTAATGATAATCTAAAACCTCTTTTGTGGTATTTTTGAAAAGAAGGGCAATTGGACCCTTAATTTATTAAAATGGTAAAAATCATATTTTATTTATCTCAAACTGATTTTAGATTGTTTTAACATCCAAATCCATAGTTACTTTTTTAAAAAGAACCATTTTCTAATTTCTAAAATTTTACTTTTACTTTTTTATTTAAAGTGATAAAAGTCCATTTTTAAACATTTTCCATATGTTGAGATTTTGGCCAAAGCCCTTAAACTTTCGTCCACTTATTCTTTGTCATAAGGATGGGAACTAGGAGAAAATCTTGCGTCAAAACTCATTTCAAGTTAGGAGAACTAACCTCCCAAAAAATCAATTTTCGTTATGGTTCGAAATTACTACTCTTCAGATTTTACGAAAAATTTTGAAAATTTGTTTCTCTTGAACCATAACATATTTGTATAAAATAATATCCTACCAAATTTCATAGCTTTTAGATTAGTAAAACTCATTCAAAAGATTAAGAAATCTGGGCAGTGCATGCTGCCCTGAAATTTTCCAGATTTGCATCACAATGCCAAAAAGTGCATAACTTGGGCTTAAAAATATATTTTTGTGATTTTTCAAAGCCTAACATCAAGTACTCACAAAGCAATACATAACTAAATAAGTTATTTTCACAAACAAAGGCTGTAGGGTGCAATTTGACCCATTGAAAACCAGACCACGAATTTTGGCAGCATGCAATTTTACTCACACTTAACCACAACAAGCATTTCTAGCATAAACCCTAGCCACATGCATGCATGTAATTCAAAATATCACAAAACCTCAATCATAATCATAAAAGTAAGCTAAAAAACCATTGAAGTACCCTATACAACTAGATTTACGAGAATCACCACAAAACTTAAGAAAAACAACCATAGATTCTACCTTTTAAAGCCCTAGCTTGGAGATGTATTCCTTAGCTCTTCAAAAGATTTCTTTGGTGCTCTAAACTCTCAAAATCAAGCCCCAAGCCCCACATGCAGATTTTGAAGAAGAGATTAGAGTAGGAAGAAGACTAGATGAGGGACATGAACATGTAAGCTTACAAAACCTCTTACCTTACTTGCTTTGATAACAAATGACACTCAACTTTGAGATCCAACTTACAAATGCTTTCCATGAACCCTAGAACACATGAACAAGGCCATGCATGGATTTTAGATCCCATGCATGCACAAGGGACCCTAGGGTTTTGGGTTTGAAAGAGAAGAAAAGGAAACATTGCACTTGCTTGAGACAAGGAGGTTTCTTCTTGAAGCTTTTCTTCTCCCATGGAGAAGAGGAGTTCTAGCTCTCTTAGGATTTGATTGTGTGTAGCAATTGAAGAGAAAGAGAGGTGTATTTAGGTTTTTGGAGAGAGAGAGAGCTTGAGAGTGAGTGTTTTTTTTTTTAGAAATGATTAGTTTTAGCTTATGTAAAAAGGTAAGAGACTTTTCCCATTCCTTAGCTTTCAGGTATGTAACCTAGCTTATGAAAGCCCTAGGAACCTAGGATATGTCACCCCCTCTCTCTCTTCCCCATTGAATTTATGCTATTAATTTTTCGCTTAATTTTAACATATAGTATTTATACTTTCAAGCATAAAATTAATTGAATAATTTGTTACCAAAAATAATAGTTGTCACACTATCAAAGAATATTTGTCAATTATTCACATATTGACCAAAATGTTGTTAACGGCCTGAGCAATAAATTTTCATTCTTAAGCCTGGTTGATTGGAATTCAAACCTCAATCAATTCTCTTAAAATTTATGGGCTCAACAATAAATTTCTAGTTGCCAAAAAAATAATATTTTTATGCTATAGCATTTCCTATTTTATTTAATCTGAGATTTTTCTCCTATTAGGGTTCACCCCTTGGTCCGAGACCAATATTTCTTTTCATAAAACTAGATCCTTTACCAAATCATAACAACGGCTATAAAAATTCACAAATTATCACAAATTCATATACTATCATTTATCAAAATAATATTCCACATAATTCTTCATCGGCTCGAACTGGCTACTAACGTGTGTTCAAAACATGGGACGTCACAAAGCTTGCCTATGGCGTCTAGACGGTCCGTCAAAATCCCTCTTGATGTTGAACCCATTGAGTTATCATCTTCTGACTCTGAAATCAACAGCCTCAAACCTTCCATAAATGCAGGTGTGTGAATGCTCTACCTGCAGTGGTTATCTTACCTTAGGCAGAAGGCATGGGGCCTTTAGAGTGGGCTTGAATTTGTCACCAATGGTGGGGGTTCAAGTTTCTGCCCACGACACGAGACATACATTGCCCAACTAAAATTAACCCTTCAAGATTGGATAGCCAAAATTTCTTTCCTAGAGGATAATATGAGTAATGCCCTAGATAGCCAAGACCGTTACACTGTGTACTTTTAAATAGTGCTAGACTCTCTAATCGACTCTGTAATGTCTCAAATTCCCTAATGTGGCTTAGCGCCTAGATTAGGAGGCCAGGAGAGCCATAATTAATGTAATGAATTATTATGTGATTAGATGCATGATTATGTGAATTATATTATTATATTATTATAATTGCATGCACGAGGATAAGAAGGGCATTTTCGTAATTTTGGTCATTGAGGGCGTATTTGTATATTTATGTGCATGTATCTGATATAGGGGTGAGACCACATTATTATGTGGATATGTTTGAGCTATTTGGCATGAGACGATCCTAGGATGCAAGTTAGTGGTTTGGTCATAATGGGATTAATTACTAGGCTCGAGGTGAGCCTAGGGGTAAATTTGTATCTAGTACATTACTGGAAATGAGCGAGTAATGGGATATGATTTAATAATTATTTGAGGATATTAGGAATGACGATAATTGGAGGACGTTAATTATGATTAAGGGGATAGGTGGGAAATGACAATTTTTCCCTTGCTTAGTTTTGAAGCCATTAGATGGCCCTAGAGGCAATTTGGTCATTTAGACCATTGGATATGTTCAGCCAAGGGTAGGCTGTAGAAGGAACAAGCAAAAACATAGTTGTTTTCTCTATCTCTCGATCATCTTTCTCTCTCTCTCTCTTTCCATTGGATTTTTTTTAAAGCTTGAAGTTGGGATATGAAGTTATTTGAGCTTAAGTTTTTTAGGCTTAAGGGCTTAGAAGTGTGTTCAGAAATTGAAAACGGTTCAATTCTGGTATTGAGGTAAGGAATTCTAAGTTTAAACCTTTAGTTTTACTCTTTTTTTAAGGTGGTTTGTAAGTTGAGAGTTTGATTGTGTAATTGGGAATTTGATGGTGTTTTAAGTGTTATAAAGCTTGGGTTTTGCTGTTAAACTAGTGATAATGTTGTGGTGATGATTGATTGTGATATTGGGATTGGTATGATGAGTTTTGGCTGAGTTTAGATTGAGAAAAAGGTAGGGGAGCTGGGTTCGCAGGGTAAAGTCGCGACCAAGTTCATCCAAGTCGCGACTTGAGTGAACCCCAGGGCCTTCTTTGGGCTCTGCCTGGCAGGGGCACGACGATCCTTAGGGGCAAGTCGTGGCCCACCCCTGAAATCCAAACAGGGGGCTCTCTATCTTGGGGGTGCGTCGTGGCCTGCCTATCCTTTTTGAGCTAGGATAGGATTTAGTAAGTTTTGAGTGTGGGTTTTCGAATTTCTAGGCTCGGTATCGAATCTACTAACCATTTTAGTAGGATTCGAGGTCTCGGGAACTGAGTATTAGTCCACTAATCTTTTATTACTCATTTTATTGATGGTATTTCATATTTGGTTATGATTAGGTGACCGCTAAGGGCCTAAGGACAGGATAGTTCTCAAGGGTCGCTCTTTATTTATTTTACACTTGAACCTTAGGTAAGAAAACTACACCCATTATGTGAATACATGATTATTGATGAGGCACGTTGAGTGCTCTATGTATGGACATTGGTTGCATTGTAAATTCTTGGCAGCATTGCTTACTTGTGAATGGCACTGACTTATTAGTTAGAAACGACAATGGTGTTTAGTACTATTCGCAAAGCTCTGACTTATTAGTCACGATCAGCAATAGTACTGAGTGCTGGTTGGATGGAATTGACTTATGAGTCAAGAGCGACAATAGCACATTAACGCGGGCCAATATGATTAGATATAATCAACATGAGCATTAAATGCTTGACTAGCCTATTGGTCGAAGAAAACTAAAGCGCTTGGCTAGACAATGACTAGTCACTCAAATCCAAAGCTAAAAGGCTCAGGTGAATTGATAGTCTCATGGCTTAGGGCGCAGGACCCCAGAGAGACTTATTAGTCATCTATTCAGGGCGCATGACCCTAGAAAGACTTATTAGTCATCTTTTCTGGGCGCAGGACCCTAGGGTGCCTCATTAGTCATCTATTTAGGGTACAGGACCCCAGAATGACTTACTAGTTATCTATTCAAGGCGCAGGACCCCAGAATGACTTAACAGTCATCATCTGATTAGGGCTATAAGCCTCAGAATGATCATTTATTATTATTCGTATACGTGCAGTCATAAGTTTTCTTGTTGAGCCTTGGCTCATGGGTGCTATGTGGTGCAAGTAAAGGGAAAGAGAAGCTTAACCAGCCCTAAGTGGAGAGCTTAGGTGGCGATGTGTACATAAGATCTCGTTTGACCAACACGGCCAAGGTGTTTCTCAGGGGAACTAGGGTTTAACCCTATTTTTGCTGCTTAGGTCAGGGGATTGTAACTTTGAACTATAATGACCATTTTGGATTGTAAACAACTTTGTAAACACTTTTATCGGATCCCATGTACAACTTAATGTTTTTAGTAAAATATATTCATTCCTTTTGACCGAGATTTTTACCCAGGCCCATTAATAACACTTAAATGCACGTTTATGGCCTAATGACTCGTTTAGCGAGTTAAGAACTATTTAAAGTACATAGTGTGACAGTCCTGGCTAACTAAGGCGTTACAACTTGGTATCAGAGTGTGCCAAGGTTTAGGGTTCCTCTAAACTGGGTGGGCATGTGATTAACTATTTATGTGGTTATTTGTTTAATTTCTTAAATAGAATATAAATTCTTTACCTGGATGCGTAACATACATTAATATGGCTAAAACTTGACTGCTGCATGATGAGCAAGAACGTGCTTATTAGCACTGATATTGCTAGAACATGCTTATTAGCATCGCTAATTGTTAAATGTTATGATCATGAATCGTCATGCTTATTAGCATGATTGTGGAACAAGGATGGATTCTATTTGATCTTGGACTATGAGGCAGTAAGAGGTTTAGTTATCACTACCTAAATGGCCGCATTGATTATTACAGCAAGGTATAGGTTGAAAGTATGCTTCCAAGGTAGATAGAATCATCAGCTGGCCAAGAAGATCAAGGCCACAATGATAGACAAGGTCTGGAAAATAACCAGAGTCATATCCCTCAGCCAGCTCCTAATAACTGGCAAAAGTTGCTTGTTGACTTACAAGCTAGAGTAACGAGGAAGGAAGAAGAAATCTGCCTCCTGAGACAACAACAGGTTCCTGGAGGAAACATCTTGCTAGAGGCACCACCTGTAACGGTGCCAACAGTTAAGCAGCCGCCAGAGGCTGGAAGTAAATGGGAATCTCTTTATGAAAGGATCAGGAAATAGCACCCTTCAGTTTTTTAGGGTAGTGCAGATCTAGCTAAGGTTGAGCAATGGATGAGCATGGTTACTTCCATCCTTGACTTTATAATGATGTCTGGTAAAGAAAGGGTGGCTTGTGGCACATATATGTTTCGAGAGGATGCCCGAATTTGGTGGGAAGTGATATCCCAAGCAAGAAATGTTAATGCCTTGAGTTGGGAAAAGTTTCAGACTTTGTTGAATGAAAAGTACTACAATGATGCCATCAGGGTTGGAAAAGCAGAAGAGTTCAACAAGTTGTTTTAGAGAAGTCAGTTAGTGACTGAGTATGCTTTAAAGTTTGACAGGCTTGCAAAGTTTGCAATGGAACTGGTGCCCACTGATGGGACCAGAAGGGAGAGGTTTCTTCAGGGGCTACAACCTAGAATAGCCCGTGATGTTCGTAATACCACTGTGTCTAGAGTGACTACTTATGCATAGGTGGTTGAGAAGGCGCTCACAGCTGAGAGCGCAGAGAACAAGATCTGGTGGGACAATGCAGCCATGAGAGACATTAGGAGGGTGGGACCTCCATATATAGGTTCAGGTAGGGGCAAAGGCCCTGGTGATCAGAAGAGGAAGGTTCCTGATGCCTTCCCAGCTCCAAGCACTGATAGGCGACCACGTGGTATTACAGTGGGCCACCAGGGTGGCAGTGAGGCCTAAAGGACTTTTCCTAGGTGCCCTAGGTGTAAGAGGCACCATCTAGGGGAGTGTCGGGCAAGAGCTTGCTTTTTATGTGGAGTAGTGGTACATTTGAAGAAATATTACCCGAGAGCAAGAAAAGAGGAGCCAAGAAAGGCGGACAACTCGGCCCCAGCTCGAGTGTTCAAATTGACTCAGGCAGAAGCTGAGGCTTTTCCCACCGTAGACACAAGTCAGCTTTTTAGTGCTGGAACCCCTTATACTGTTTTGATTGATTCTGGTGCTAAACATTCTTTTGTTACTAGTAGAATTATTGATAGACTGTGTAGACCATGTGATTATTAGGTTGTAGGGTTCGGGACCTTATGACCCACTAGGGAGCTAGTAGTATCAAAAAGATGGTTCAGATCATTTCCAATGACAGTGGAGGGCAGTGAGTTATCAATTGATTTGATATAGTTGGTTATGACTGACTTTGACATGATCTTGGGTATGGATTGGTTAGTAAAGTATGGGGCAACCATAGATTGCAGAAGGAAAATGGTAACCTTTGAGCCTGAAGGCGAGGATCATTTTGTGTTTGTTGGCACTGTACATGGACCCCATATACCTATGATATTTGTTTTGAGGGCTAGAGATCTATTGCAAGGTGGATGCATCGGATTCTTAGCCAGTGTGATTGATACCACTCAAGTCATGCCAGTGGGATCAGAGGAGACTAGACTAGTCTGTGAGTTTCTGGATGTGTTTCCAGAAGATTTACTAGGGTTGCCACCACACAGAGAAATCGAGTTTGTGATTGAATTTGCACCAGGGACAAAGCCAGTGTCGAGGGCACCTTACAGAATGGCCCCAGCATAATTAAGGGAACTAAAGGTATAGCTACAGGAGTTGTTAGACTTAGGTTTCATCAGACCTAGTTTCCCACCTTGGGTGCACCAATTCTGTTTGTGAAGAAGAAAAATGGTTCTTTTAGGATGTGTATTGATTACAGAGAACTAAATAAGTTAACAATCAAGAACAAGTATCATTTTCCAAGGATAGATGATCTGTTTGACCAGTTGCAGGGTAAAAGGGTATTCTCAAAAACAAACCTTCGATATTGTTATCATCAGCTGAGGGTCAAGGAGGGAGATATACCAAAGACTGCCTTTCGCACCAGATATGGGGATTATGAGTTCTTTGTCATGTCCTTTGGGTTGACTGATGCCCTAGCTGCTTTTATGAATTTGATGAACATAGTGTTCAAGGATTATTTGGACCAGTTTGTGATCGTCTTCATTGATGATATCCTAGTTTATTCTTAGTCATAGTGAGCACATGAGCAGCATCTAGAGTTGGTTCTACAGAATTTGAGGGAACATAGGTTGTTTGCAAAATTCAAGAAATGTGAATTCTAGTTATCTCAAGTAACTTTCCTTGGGCACATTGTCAGTAAGGAGGGGATTAAGGTGGACCTAGCCAAGATTGAGGCAGTCAGGGATTGGCCAAGGCCAAAGAATGCTTCAGAGGTTAGAAGTTTCCTGGGTTGGCAGGTTATTACAGGTGGTCCGTGGAAGGGTTCTCAGAGATTGCCACTTCATTAACCAAGCTAACACGCAAGAATCAGAAATTTGTGTAGTCAGAAAAGTGTGAGAACAGCTTCCAGAAATTGAAGCAGAGGTTGATTACAACTCTAGTTCTGAGTCTCCTGACAGATCAGGAGAAGTTTGTGATATACTGTGATGTGTCACATCAAGGTTTTGGTTGTGTTATTATGCAGTTAGGGAAGGTGATTGTTTATGCCTCACATCAATTGAAAGACTATGAACATAGGTACCCCACTCATGATTTAGAGTTGGCGGCTGTGGTCTTTGCATTAAAGGTATGGAGACATTATCTTTAGGGGGAAAAGTGTGAGATTTACAGCAATTATAAGAGCCTGAAGTACTTCTTCACACAACAACACATGAATATGAGACAAAGGTGTTGGCTAGAGTTAGTAAAAGATTATGATTGTGAAATCTTGTATCATCTAGGAAAGGCCAACGTGGTAGCAGATGCTTTAAGACAGAAAGGTCCGGGACAGATTTTCAGTGCAAGGCTGATATCCAAAGAGTTAGCAGACGATATGACCAGAGCTAGCATAGAGTTACTGGTAGGCTAGTTGGCCAGCATTACGCTACAGTCTACACTGTTGGAGAAAACAGAAAAAGGCCAGTTGGATGATCAACAGCTGACCAAGATCATAGAATATGTGTTAGCTAGAGTGTCCAGAGATATACAGGGTCAGAGATGGGCTTGTTGAGATACAAGGCGGATATGTGTTTTGATGGACACTACTTTGAGGCGAGAGATCCTGGATGAATCTCGTACTACTCCTTACTCTTTGCATCCAGGCACAATGAAGATGTATTAGGAGGTGAGATTGTTGTATTGGTGGCCTAGGATGAAGAGGGATGTGGTGGAATATGTGGCTAAGTGCTTGACATGTCAATAGGTCAAGGCTGAGTATCAGAGGCCAGTAGGGCTATTGCAGCCTCTGGACATGCCAAAGTGGAAATGGGAGGACATGACAATGGACTTCGTGGTGGGGTTACACAGGACTGTGGGTCAACATGACTCATTGTGGGTTATCGTGGATCGATACACCTAGTTAGTTCACTTCTTACCAGTGAGGACTACTTATGCAGTTGCCCAGTACGCAAATCTCTATGTGAGAGAGATTGTGCGCCTTCATGGAGCACCGAGGTCGATTGTGTTAGATCGGGACCCTACATTCACTTCCAAGTTCTGGGGAAGTTTATAGAGGGTCATGGGTACACAGTTGAAGTTCAGTACTACTTATCATCCTCAAACAGATGGAAAATCTAAGAGAACGATCCAGATTTTAGAGGACATGCTGCGAGCATGTGTATTGGACTTTGGTGGGTCCTGGAGTAAGTATCTACCTTTGATAGAGTTTTCCTACAATAATAGCTATCATTCGACCATTAGAGTGGCTCCTTATGAGATGATGTATGGTAGGAAATGTAGGTCTCCCATTCATTGGATCTTGGGGCAGTTCAGAGGACCAATGAGGCTATCGAGAAGATCAGAGCTCGGATGCTCACTTCTTAAAGCAGACAGAAAAGTTATGCAGATCCCAAATGTAGGAACAAGGAGTTCCAGGTGGGAGACTATGTCTTCCTTAGAGTCTCGCCATGGAAGGGCAAGCTAAGCCCTAAATTTGTAGGTCCGTTTGAGATCATGGAGAGGATTGGTTAGGTGGCCTATAGCTTGGCCTTACCACCGACATTGTCGGTAGTGCATAACGTATTTCATATTCCAACTCTTTAGAGGTATGTATGAGATGTGATTCATGTATTGAGTTATGAGGATCTGGAGCTTGAGGCAGATCTCTCCTATGAGGAACAGCCAGTCCAGATACTAGAGAGAAAGGACAAGGTCCTAAGGAATAAAACTATACCTTTGGTTAAATTATTATGGAGGAACAATAAGGTCGAGGAAGCGACCTGGGAGCTGGAGTCAGATAAGCAGAGTCAATATCCTAAGCTCTTCAGGTAAATTTCAAGGATGAAGTTTATGTAAGGAGCGGATAGTTGTAATTTCCTGAATTCCCTAATGTGGGCCCACTTCTTATAAGAAGGGCATTTTCGTAATTTTGGTCGTTGAGGGCTTATTTGTATATTTATGTGCATGTATGTGATATATGGGTGCGACCACATTATTATGTGGATATGTTTGAGCTATTCGACATGAGACGGTCCTAGGATGCAAGTTAGCGGTTTGATCATAACGGGGTTAATTACCGGGCTCGGGGTGAGCCTAGGAGTAAATTTGTACTAGTACATTACCGGGAATGATGGGGTAATGGGATATGATTTAATAATTATTTGAGGGTATTAGGAATGAGGGGAATTGGAGGACGTTAATTATGATTAACGGGATAGGTGGGAAATGAAATTTTTTCCCTTGCTTAGTTTTGAAGTCTTTAGATGGCCCTAGGGGCGATTTGGTCATTTAGACCATTGGATATGTTCAGCCAAGGGTAGGTTGTAGAAGGAACAAGAAAAATGTAACGCCCCACGTCACTATGGCTACTTCCTGGAATGATGACTGGCCCCACAAACCAACACGAGTCTTTCCAGTGTGCTTTGTCCTCACTCGCACGCTTCCTGGGAAAACTTGCCAAGAGGTCACCCATCATCAGATTGCTCCAGATCAAGCATGCTTAACTTTGGAGTTCTCAAGTGATGGGCTACTGAGAAAAATATGCATCTTGTTGGCATAGTTAGTACGCATCAATCCATTTAAGTCCTTTTCAACTATGTAGTCCCATACCTACACCGTCTTAGAATCATCACACTTGACCTTCCCCAGGTGGTGTGGGATTGCATAGCTTTTTACCCGATCTTTCCCCTTACGGATCATGGGATTCTGACTGTCACACAAAAACAAAGGTTGTTTTCTCTATCTCTCGATCATCTTTCTCTCTCTCTCTCTCTCTCTTTCTGTTGGATTTTTTTTAAAGCTTGAAGTTGGGATTTGAAGCTATTTGAGCTTAAGGTTTTGAGGCTTAAGGGCATAGAAGTGTGCTCAACAATTGAAAAGGGTTCAATTATGGGATTGAGGTAAGGAATTCTAAGTTTAAACCTTTAGTTTTACTCTTTTTTTAAGGTGGTTTGTAAGTTGAGAGTTTGATTGTATAATTGGGAATTTGATGGTGTTTTAAGTGTTATAGAGCTTGGGTTTTGCTGTTAAACTAGTTATAATGTTGTGGTAATGATTGATTGTGATATTTGGATTGGTTTGATGAGTTTTGGCTGAGTTTAGATTGAGAACAATGCAGGGGAGCTGGGTTCGCGGGTTCAAGTCGCGACCGAGTTCATGAAAATCGCGACTTGAGTGAACTCCAAGGCCTTCTTTGGCCTTTCCCTGGCAGGGGCACTGCGACCCTCATGGGCAAGTCGCGGTCCGCCCCTTGAACCCAGCCAAGGGGCTCTCTGTCTTGGGGGCGCGTTGCGACCCTTGGGGGCAGGTCATGGCCCGCCTGTCCTTTTTGAGCTAGGCTGGGGTTTAATCAGATTTTAGCACAGGGTTTCGAATATCAAGGCTCAAGATTGAATCAACTAACTATTTTAGTAGGATTCGAGGTCCTAAACTGGGTTTTAGTCCATGAATCTTTTATTACTCATTTTATTGATGGGATTTCATATTTGGTTATGATTAGGTGACCGCTAAGGGCCTAAGGACAAGATCATTCTCAAGGGTCGTTCTTTATTTATTTTATGCTCGAACCTGAGGTAAGAAAACTACAACCAGTATGTGACATACATGATTATTGATGAGGCATGTTGAGGTCACTATATATGGACATTGGTTTCATTGTAAATGCCTGGTAGCATTGCTTACTTATGAATGGCACTGACTTATTAGTCAGAAACGACAATGGTGTTTAGTACTGGTCGCGGAACTTTGACTTATCAGTCATAATCGGTAATAGTGCTGAGCACTGGTCATATGGAATTGACTTATGAGTCAATAGAAGCAATAGCACATTAACGCAGGCCGAAATGATTAGATCTAATCAACATGAGCATTAAATTCTTGAACGACCTATTGGTCGAAGAAAACTAAAGTGCTTGGCTAGTCTATGACTAGTCACTCAGAGCCAAGGCTAAAAGGCTCAAGTGACTTGATAGTCACATGGCTTAGGGCGCAAGACCCCAGAGACACTTATTAGTCATCTATTCAGGGCGTAGGACCCCAGAAAGACTTATTAGTCATATATTCAGAGCACAGGAACCCAGAAAGACATATTAGTCATCTATTCAGGGCGCAGGTCCCCAGGATGCCTCATTAGTCATCTATTTATGGTGCAGGACCAAAGAATGACTTAAGAGTCATTCTATGGTCCTGCACCATAAATAGAATGATTTACTAGGCATCTATTTAGGGCGCAGGTATAACGCTCTGGATAGCCAAGACCGCTACACTGTGTACTTATAAAGGTGCAGGACTTGCTAATCAAGTCATTTAGTGAAAGACATGATACAGAAACCACTAATGAACTAAGGTTAAAAGGTTTTGGTCTCAAAAGGTACATTTCAAATAACCAAACATTTTTACACATGGGATCCCAAAAAGGAACAATATTCAAAAGTCAGTTTACAAAAGTTCCAGAGTTTAAACAACCATTAGACACTCTAAGGCAAAACTGACGTTTCTGGTTCTCCAGATTGTGTCTCCCTCTCAACCGTGGTAGCTGAGCAGCTGATCATGTACATTCTGCTCTCAGAGCTCTCCGAATCAGGGCTGATCAAGCTTGCCCTTTCCTTTACCTGCACCACAAAGCACTCGTGAGCCAAGGCCCAGCAAGAAAACATATCATATTATATAACAAGCAATAATAACATTTGGATAACCCCTTAAGCATGTTCATACACTTAACATACCACAATAATCACAAAGCATGAAGATTCAACCAAAGATTCAGCTAATCATCACCCAGCTATACAGCATAACAATCCACCAATCAATAATAACAATCAAATCACATAATAATCAAGGTCGACACCTTAGGTCGCACCATCTGTTTATCCCACTGACTCCGGCCTGCTTAAACCGAGCTCAGTGCATAATAAGCTGTCCTCAGGTACCAGTGGTTGAGCCACGCCATGTGCGCTAGTGTAAACTTTGGCACTGTTAGGCCGTTTGTTTACTATTTACATGGCATAACACCATCCTTTACAAAGCATAAAAAATAGGGAACCCTTAGTCCAATTATAAATCCACAACTGGGTGTAGTTTTCTTACCTTTAGTTTCCAAATAAACTTGTCACGAGCGATGCCTCTTGAGCACAATCCGATTCTCGAGCCCTAGCTTAGTACCTAGTCACAACCAAGATAAGGAATACCATCAATAATTGTAAATAAGGGCTTCTAGACAAATTTCTAATCTCTAGAACATCGAATTCCACCAAGTATAGTAGTTGACTCGATCCCGAGCACCCTAGGTTAAATTCCCATGCTTAAAATCCCAAATTCCCTTAAGGGCCGCAGCTCAAGCCTCCCATGCCACGGCATAGCCCCAACCAGAGGCTCCCCAATGCCCAAAACCAGACATGGGTCGCGGCCCTACAAGCCCCATGTCGCGGCCCGCTCTCCTTCCTCAGCATGCATCAGCTTCAAAGGATCGCGCCTCACCAAGAACTATGTCATGGCCCGACCCCTTCGAACCCAGAAAAGCCTCCATTTTTTACTCTCAAACCTCACTCAAAACCATCCAAAACTATCCCAATTCCACTACTCAATTATCACAATACTTCTAACATGATTCCAGCAACATAATCCAATGAAAACCTAGCTTAAAAACTCATCAAAATCCCACTTCAATCTCTGAAACCCAAAAGCTCAAGAACACTAAAACTATCCATGAAAACATCAGAATTAAGATATTAAACCATAAATTCGAGCTTACCTTCACTGCAGAATCAATTCTCTAAGAAATTTTTAAGCTAACTCTGAAGTTCCTAGCTTCAATTCAGTCTTCAAATTCAAAACCCAAAATCCTCTTAGAACTCAATCAAAACCATAGAATTTCAACAACAAAAAGTGTGATTCAATCCTTACCTCAGTCCTGGTTGAATTCCTTTGCTAAAACTGAGCTAATCCCTCAAAACTCTAGCTCAAATCAGAGAGTTTCCAGTTGAGTTTCCCTTAGATTCCAATGGTTTCCTTAGAGAGAGAAAGTGGAAATGAGAAAAGGTCGGTTCCTAATGTTCCACCGAATTCTGTGATTTGGTTAGTCTATTCTTAGGCAATTAAGTTAATCCCAAGGCTCGGGGTACCGGAAACGTCCCCGAGGGCAAAATGGTCAAATTCCCTAGTATTCCCACCTAGACTTCCTAACCTCGAATTTATCTCCAATTATTTATTTCCATAACCCGATAACCTAAATAACCATCCAATACCTAAAATACCCCTTGACTTGCCTTGAGTCAAGTATTAAGCCCCGTTGTGACTTTCCCGTTAACTAGCTCCCTAGGATCACCTCAAATCGCATGTTGCGGTTTTACCAACATAATAATGTGGTTCTCACAATTATGTCATATGATCACCTTTATATTCATATAAACATACTAGCATGCTTATCATATAATCATGCATTAAGTTATTAAATTCACACTTAAGCCAATCATGCCCTCCCGGCGCACTAGTCAAGGCCCTTAAGCCACAATAGTGATTTTGGGTCGTTACAACTATACCCTCCTACTGAGAATTTTGTCCTCGAAATTTACCTGAATAGCTCGGGATACTGATCCCGCATCACCGTCTCTTGCTCCCAGGTCGCTTCTTCAACCTTGTTATTTCTCCACAACACTTTAACTAATGGAATTGTCTTATTCCATAGAACTTTATCCCTCCGGTCCAAAATCTGAACCGGTCGCTCCTCATAGGACAAATTCGTCTGTAACTCTAAGTCCTCGTACTTCAGTACATGCGTCAAATTTGAGACATACTTCCACAACATAGAGACATGGAATACATCGTCAACTCCTGACAACGACAGTGGCAAGGCCAACCTGTAAGCCACCTGTCCAATCCTTTCTAAAATCTCGAAAGGTCGAACAAACCGAGGGGTTAGCTTTCCCTTTACTGCAAATCTCCTCACCCCTCGCAGTGGTGAAACTCGCAGAAACATGTGGTCGCCAACTCAAAACTCCACGTCTCTACGCTTAGGATTGGCGTAGCTTTTCTGTATACTCTGTGAAGCAAGCATCCTGGTTCGGATCTTCTCAATAGCTTCACTTGTCTTCTGAACCATGTCTGGCCCCAAATACTTTCTCTCACCCATCTCATCCCAATGAATGGGCGATCTACACTTTCTTCCATATAACATCTCATAAGGAGCCACTCCAATCGAGGACTGATAACTATTGTTATACGAAAATTCAATCAACGGGAGATACTTACTCCAAGATCCCTCGAAGTCTATCACACACACCCTAAGCATATCTTCCAACACCTGAATTGTCCTCTCAAACTGTCCATCAGTCTGAGGATGAAAAGTTGTGCTAAATTTCAACTAAGTCCTCATGGCTCTCTGTAGAGCTCCCCAGAACTTGGAGGTAAAGATAGGGTCTCCATCAGATACTGTAACACCCTACTTTCTTAGAGCCGTTACTAAGTGAGTTTAAAACGTGCTTTTAACTCGCTAATCGAGGTTTTAAGGAAAACGTGTAATCAAACCATAAACAGAGTCAGAAACTTTGAAAATAATTCCATTTACCAAAAATCATAAAATGTTTAACATTTGGGGTCCCAAAATACTGTTTATAAATATTTACAACTCAAAACATACTTAAAGTCGACTATACGACAAAATAGGGTTCTTTATAAGCAACTTCCAAAAATACCCCTGGCCGTGGCAGCTAGGCAAACCAGACATGTACCTCTCACTTCACGCTCTCCATACTCATGGTCGATTGACTTTCTTCTTGCCCTTACCTGCACCACAGAGGACCCGTGAGCTGAAGCCCAGCAAGAAAACTCCACATAAATAGATAACATATGCATATGAACCATTTAGCATATACCCAATTTTCCAACAAGCTAAACACATACGACCATGCCGTCCTAGGCGCTTTACCAGGCCCTGAGTTGTGGTCTACATCGTAAGGATATCCCAGGTATCCTTTAGGGTCTTACCCTGGCAACTCGCACTCCGAGTGGTAAACACTGCTCCCGGCCCCTTGCCGTTCTCAGCTTTCGTCATTCCCGGTCCTTGTCGATCATTCACATATATGCATACATAGTATAATTAAAACATAACTTAAACATATACTAACATAATCAATGGGCTACACCCAACACATAATCATATAGGGTCGTGCCCTGCAACACAACTATGGGGCCTCGCCCTACTCCATGGGTACAACAACTTTCTTACCTATGTCCCGAGCTTCTTGAGCACTGAACCCTCGAGCACGGTCCTCAAATCTGAGCTTCACCGAGAACCTAGACACAACACATAAATAGCACTCCAATTACTAACCAATTCAAAAGCATATCCCGGAACCAATCCCGAGCTCTCGAGACCTCCCGGATCCCCACACAAAGTGGCGGAAGCATCCCCCGAGCCCCTTGGGGAAAAGCCTAAAAACTGAAATTTTCCCCTGGCCAGAAATGGCCTAGCGCCGCGGCACTAGCCCTTAAGGGCCGCGACGCCCAGCATGGCTCCCTTCCCCTGATGCAGCCCAGCGCCGCGGCGCCCCTTTGCAAACCCATAAATCTGGGTTTTTCCCCAACATTTTACTGAGCCAAAACACTCCCAAATCAATACCAATGCATACCTAAGTCCCAAATTCAATCCAAAACCCCATATAATCCATCTAACAACTCATAAACATCAACAACAAGCCTAGACACACAATCAAACCCATGATTCACAAATTGGTTTAAAACTTTATAAAACTTAAACCACAGCAGCTCATACATAACAGAGATGCATGAAACCCTTACCTCAAGTAGAAATTCTTCCCTGAGCCTCCTCCAAATCCAACTCCAAGATAATCCCTCTTTTTCCCAAAATGAATCTAGCCACAAACCAACTTTCAGCTTCCATTATCAACCTCTCAAAATCAAGCTTAGAAACTCAAAGAAAACAGAGATGAACTCCTTACCTCTGACCTTAGCACACCTTTGAGCTAACTTTCCTAGCCACAGCAGCCAAATTCCTTCAATTCACTAGCCCAAAATCCTCAAAACTCAGCAAGTTCTCAATCACCAAGGAGAGGAAGAAGAAAATCGCATGGGAGAGAGAGAGAGAGGTGAGAAGTTCTATTTTTTTTTTCTTTCCTTTGCTTTTCTAAACCGTTCTAAAATTTCCTCAATCCCTATCTCAACATAACCAGCTGCCAAAAGACCCAATTACCCCTTAAGTTACCCCAAGTCCTCATATGCCACTAAGGGCGGTTTAGTCTTTTAACACATCCCGCTAAATCCTCAAATGTGCCTAAAAATTCCCATTTTAATCCCCACATGTCTAAACTATTGCTATTGCTAACCGCTACTCAATAATTCCTGATCACTTAATAATATTCCCAAAATACCCCTAGGCTCCTCCCGAGGCGAGTATTTGACCCCGTTGTGACTTTCTAGCTAAACAGCTCCCTAGGACTGTCTCAGAACGTGCATCACAAATATATCACCATTGTTGAACCCAAAACGGGTATGTTTTAAAATTTAAACTCGCAAGTGCACGAATCGTTTCGGAATATAATGTTCATGTAAGTACGAGGTCGAACCCATGGGAGTTGACTAACATCAAAAGAAACTATTTCAAACAAAGCAAGAATATTCTAACCTAGTTCCAAATATTTGATGAGATTTTGTTTTAGAAAAATAAAAAGACAAGTAATAAAAATATTAATGATAATCCACAAAATGCAAGTTCAATAGTATTTATAAGTATATTGATTCCCAAGTTTTGATATAGTTGAAATAAATCACACTATATTTTTTTTCAAAATATATTTTCTATTCAAGCACAAGTGACTCTTTCAAAAATGTAGGATTTTTCTTCACTTATATAAGATATAATTTCTAAGCATTAGTTGTGTTACAACCTAATGAAACTACAAAAAATCAAAGAGATTATGTTTAGGCAAAATATGATACTTATTCTCTAAGAATTAGATGTGAACAATTTAATGAAAAACATTTAATCAAAGAATATCATATTTTTGCATAATGAAGAACTAAGTGTAATATGCTTTGACAATCAACACTAGATGAAAAATGCATATCTTTGATAGAAAAATCCATAAATAATGTTGTACAAATGGGAAATCAACATGCAACAAAAAAATACTATCTAGTTACATTTTGCTTCATCATCATCTTAATAACCTTTGAAAAAGATTAGAATCTCATAACTAGATTGAAATAAAAATTACAAAATAACATACTTGACATGCTCTTCAAAAGATGAAAATGGTAGAGAGAAAATAGTGAAAAGAAGAGAGAAAAATATGTGTAGAAGAGGTTGAAAAGATGAAGAAGAAGAGCCCCTCAAATGGTCTTACAAGACTCTATTTATAGGAAAAATATGGAGATTAAATTAATCAAATTAAAATAAATAAATTGATTAATTTAATTGTGTTGGGAAGTGGTAGGATAAATAGAGTAAGTGTAAGAGTATTGGAAAGATGAAATGTTTGGTTGGGTAAAAGATTAGTGAAAAGCTAGGGTAAAAAAATGAATTAGGAATGTTTATTTAGGTAAGAAAAATAGGGAAGAGTGAATTGATATTTGAGTGAAAAATATTGGTAATAAAAATGTGACTTTTGGCCTTTTTGGTGGCTGTGTGTTCAGTGAATTCGGTGGTGGGCCGAATGCGTGATTGGGCCAAAGTTGTGTTGGGCTTCGGTGGGAGTAGGCTGATGTATGCTGGAGTAATTCAGCTATTTAGAGCATAAAGGCTGGTGCAACACGTGAGGCTGGCTCCTTGCTGAAGACTTTGTGTGTGATGGAGCATGTGGACAGCTGGCGGCTGATGAAGAGGGAGTGCTTGGGATTGGGCCAGGGGCAGAGGCAGGTGGGAGCTGGGCTCGGGCCGTGGGCCTGGCAGGAGATGGCTTTTGGGCCTTTGAAAAATGCGACTTTCCTTGCTTTCCCTTTACAGAAATGCCGTTTTTTTTACCATTCTTCTTGTTTTTCAAGAGCAAATAACATACAAAAAATTCCCTATAAAACAAACATAAATTAAATTAAAACTAAATATTTTCAATAATGAAATATACAATAAAAGTTCAATGAAAATACTAATTAAAATTTAATTTACTTAAATATTTAAGCTCAAAATTGCATCTTTTTACTCCTAACTTAACAATATTAATTTTAAATAATTAAGCCATAACATTTTACAATAATATAACAATAAAAATACACAAAAATCTATAAAATTATAATAAAGCTAATAAATTCAAAAAGTAATTAAAACTTAATAATTTAATTAAAAAATTAAGAACTAAATCATTTTTAGCTTAAAAAATGTGGTAAAATAATTATAATTTCTAGAGTTATCACACCCCCAAACTTAGAATTTTGCTAGTCCTCAAGCAAAAGAAAAAACAAAAAATAAATAAATAAATAAAGAACACACATTTTT